>NW_026848303.1:0-628793 GCF_030435595.1 Desarmillaria tabescens
ACGAACAGAATGGAGAGTGCATATCGTTTTGGACCAACTGACAGTACTTCCGCTACACCAAGAAGAGCGGGCCCGACTGTCACAATACAGGCATCGAGACCATAATGGTGCCGCTTTTCGCTTTCGCTATGCTTCGGTCGTATGTCGTCTTGGAAATCAGAAAACGCCCAAAATTTGGGTGATCGGGGTTCCTGGGCGGCCGTGCCGTGTTCCTCTCCAAGGTCGTTTCTTCCTTAATGGTCAATGAAATTCCAACAAAATCCCTCCAAAAGCCAGTTTCATCCCAGCGCGCCTAGATCAGGCATGTTCATATGACAATAATTACGACCATGTCATTTCACACGCGCACACGTGCTTCTGTTTGAACCAAAGCCACAACGATGACCGAACAAACGCAAGCAGAAGACGAGCTGATTGGTAAACTGGACGGGCAAGTCATCCATGCTGACGAGATGGTCTATAAAGATGACGAAGAGAGCGATGAGGCCGAGGAGTCTGACTAAAGCGTGCGTTGTGAAACAAACTTCCTTGTATAAATAGCCCTCGAATCTGATTGTGTGAGATATTGTAAGAAGGGGGAGGACGTTTGACGCGAAAGACCACGACATAGCGGAGATTGACGGACTCATAGGATGAATGAAGAAGTTCCATTGTTAAGGGCCTTCTAACTCGACCTTAATGTAACCGCATTAACGTGCCCGTAGTAGTCTTTAAAACGATACTCCTTTGAAAACTGTAGTGTGCTTCCTGTTCCCTAAGCGTACTGATTGCGACATCGAACATAGCCTACCTGCCGTGTCGGAAACAGATGGGAGATACTATTACCCTGAATCCTCGGCCCTAATCCCAAGAAAGAAGGATAGATGAAATCGAAACGGATGAAACAGCCGCGTGGAAGAACCAAGATTTTAATAGCTACTGGGCTGATTACATACTATGACCTTTGCCTTACACCCCGTTATTTGGGTTTGAATTTGCGATATTCGATGTTAAATTCGTCCACACACAATTAAACGCCATATCGAGAAGGGCCATTCGTCAAAAGTAATGGTTACCAGTTCCTTGAAACTGAGTAGTCAGCCACAGAAAAGGAAGGCATGGTCCCAGTGAAAGACAGACCTGGGTAACCCGCCAAGTTCCCCACAGAAAACGGCAAACGGCGCCTCGGACCGTATACATTCCCCAAGCAGCATCTTTCCCTCCGTCAAGCCGATATCCGACCACGTGACTTTGAGCCGTTGAATTCACACCGTGACGGTGACCCCCAACTCCCGCGCCGCGCTTGGGAACCAGACCTAAACAGAAACCACCACCACACCCACGATGTCGGAAAAGCCCACAGTAGAGCCTACCGAGGAGGGAGAGCCTGAAGTTGTCACTGAAAACGACCCCCCAGTCATCTTTGACGAGGAGGAGGAGAGTGACGAGTATGAGGTGGAGGTACCGTCATCGGAGCCGTGGTGCCGTGCATCGCGCTGATATCCCGTACAGCAGGACGACGACGATGACGATTACGAAGAGGAAGATGAAGAAGAGGAACAGAACGGCGCCGGGGTACGTCCTTGCGCCAGCTCAACGAGGGGCTTTACTGACGCGCGCACTCCTCTTGTAGAAATCCAGCTTGACAGCACTTCTACTGGAAAACGTGCGCTGATTTGTTTTGTTTCCCATCCAATCCAACGTGATGTTCACAGCCAAACGGTGAAGCTGCCGCCGAGGAAGAGGAAGCTGATGAAGCAGACGAAGACGAGGAGTACGCCGAGGTCCCTGCACCGGCTGCTGCCGCTAAGAAGAGGGCTATAGATGAAGTCGAGGCACACGAAGGCGAAGATGTTGGGGCGAAGAAAGTTAAAGCTTGAATGGGAGCTGGAAGGAAGTCAAGAATTGTTAGAATGTGCTGATTTATTACTAAATACCGTTGTTCTCTGTGTTGTAAGATGTACAATGTATCTTTGTTATCGGTCAAGCATTCTAGGGTCATTGAAAGTAGATCTTGGCATCATAAAGACCAAGTGAAGTTATCCTTGAAGAATTGTTGAGGAGAACCTCGCGGGGCCCGGGCGGGGTTGATTGATGTCAATGACTCCCCATAACAAAAGGTCCAATACTTAGTCGAGTAGCGACAGAAAAAAAGATGCCGCTTTGTCCACACAAGTAAGGAACAGAAATTTTCGGTGCAGGCAAGAGGGAGGACGGAAAGAAGGAAGAATAATCGATTAAATCGATGGGTTAAGGGCTATAGGGTGGCTTGTAATCATGCTGACTCACTTGTAGATAAGATAAGACAAAAAATCTCCGCTTTCCCACGACCATTCCTCGCGTGTAATAACCGAACCACCAACTCCTCTCCACCTTCGATTTGTTCCAATACTAGGACGACAACCCACGAATATTTCCTCACTTGTATCACCACCATGTCTGTTCCATCGACTTCGGGTCAAGAGGCCACCCAGCAATTGGGTCAGGACAAAAAGAAACTCGACACGGCCATCCACAAGAGTGGCGTGCCTTCGGATGGCGGTAATGAATCATTTGATTCGGAGGACGACTCTTCATTATCAAGTTCGGAGTCGTCTGAGGTCAGCCGAAACTACTTTACGCGCCGGAAAGTCGGGTGACGCGCGAATTTTCAGGACGACCAAGATGCAGATGGCGACGAGCGAGTGAGTATCTAAACACATCGCGATATTTTACTATTGACTATCAACGACTAGGGAAATTTGACTTTGCTGCTGTTGAAGAACGTGCGTGCCCTCCCTACAGCTTATGTCTATCTTTCACTAAATGTCTCCTAGCCGGATGACTATCCAGACGAGGACTCTGAAGAAGACTCGGATTATGAATTCTCTGATAGGGACACTGTGCCCACCACCTCCGACGGGAGTTCCCTTTCGTCATTTTCCAGCTCGGATGGGGAGGGAAGCAGCGATGAATCTGAAGTGAGCAATTACTCTCCCTGGTTGACGCGTTTGACGTGAACGTAGGCTTAGGACGACGATGGTGACCAAAAAGAAGGCCCCAACTTAACGGCGTTAATGATTGCAGTAAGTGGCGCCGCTTCTGTATTAAGCGTGACTAAGTATTGCAGGAGCCTGGCCCTGCTGATGAGGAAGAGGACGAAGAAGGTAGTACTTCGCAGGACTAGCCGAACGGAGACTGCTTCCATGACACCATCCCACTTTACGCAAGACTTTTTCCATTCAAAAGCGTGGTTCTTAGTGTGATACCCTTACCAAAAGCTCGCAAGATAATACACGTACGGATCGGTTGAGAATATTTGAGCGTGGCTTCTTTGGATAGCTTGTTTACAATTCCGAACGTGGTATCTTGCGGCAGAGTTGACTATAATACAGGAAAACAGAGCTAAGTAGATGTTAAGAAATATAACATATGACCTGCAGAAGCGTCGCGTCAACCGCGAAGCGAAAATAATCAGAGTAATACCCACCTTCATCGCTGTTTTATGCCCATGGCAGCGAGACGTATCTCCCTCCTAGCTTTCAGAGCGACATCTTCTAGATAAGCATTGATCCAGGGTAGAGCCACAGCCGCCAGCAGCACGACTGCGATCAAGAAGTATAGGGTAGGTATGACAGACGCCGGAAGGACTCCGAAGTACAGCGGTTCGAGGACCACTGTGAATGGTACAGCAGTAGGCCTGTCGACAGACATGCCCGGTGTAAGTACGCCAGTATCGACGAGGCGTATTCGAGCGTATTTAAGACGCGCCGGTGGGTCGGAAGACTTGGCGCTGGTGATGGAGTCCCCGTCAAGGATATCAATGAGAAAATCGGTTGGATCCTGTCCATGTCTTCTTAACATCGCCAAGCTGAAGGATTTTGGTGCTACGCACGTATGCTGCCCAGGATATTCGTAACGTGAATTTCGTGAATCGCTGCCAGTCGTCATTCGATAGGTCCAGCTTGAGCCAGAGTTCGTGTGGGCAAGGCGAGTTTGGGCACACGGCCGTTAGAGGCGTTCCCAATGGCGCTGGTACAATCTCGTATTGCCTTTGGCTGTCGCTGGCACTGAGGGCCGCCCTGGGTATGATAGAGTGAGTATATGCGTGCGACTTGCTGCTGCATCAGCTCACCACTCCGTGCCAACAACTATCGGCGCCTGCACGGCTGAACTCGCATAGAAATTGGCTATCTCAGTATTGGCAACGGCGAGAATAGAGAGGTAGAGCAAGAGCAAGCATCGTAACATTGTGGTGGTGGTGGTCGCTGACCAAGAGTGGTAAGCATCGCGTCGGCTGTCGAACGCCTGTCAACTACACTTCTATCACGACGACTACCATGTGTGTAAAAAGTTGTACTATGCTTGTACAGTAAATCCCTCTGTATTCACGGTCCTTCGAATCACTGTTTTCTGCCGTATTTCTTCCATTCTTCGCAGTATGGCTCCAGGTCCTCGATGGAAACGGGCCATCGAAAACGCCTTAGCAGCGAACGAGAAATCAATTGGTGCGGCGTCGCCTTTCTCAACATTCTCTTCATGCTAACCCCAAGCAGTCACTCAGCTGGCCTCCATCGACCCTACGACACCGATACCCCATGTCCGTTCCCTCATTTTCCGAGGTTTCATCAACCCCACCACGAACCCAGAACTCCCTCTCTTACTCTTCACAACCGACAGCCGCACGCCCAAAACCTCGCAAATAATCTCGAATCCTCACGTCCAGCTCGCATGGTGGATCGAGGGCGCGAAAGAGCAGTATCGCGTCGCAGGTCTCGCGACCATTATCCCTGCCCCGACCAACAGCTTGTACAAGCACTTCCTCCACTCTACGCAAGCTGGAAACAGCAACGGCTCCATGGGAATACTCTTCAAAGAAGGCTTTGACTGGGAAGCGAAGAGGCAGGAAGTCTTCAAAAGCATGAGTCCCTACATGAAAGCATCGTGGTGCCGGCCTACCCCTGGTTCACCGCTTGTAGGCGGAGAAGAAGAGGCGAAGAAATGGCCTCTCAAGTTGGAGGAGCCTAATGCCGAAGGAGAGTGGAGCAGTGAAGAGAACAAGCGCCTTTGGGAGACAGCGTTAAGCCATTTCGCCTTGCTGGTGGTCGACCCGACGGACGTTGACTATCTCGAGCTGGGACCTGTGCCAGATCGCAGGACAAGGTTTTGGAGGAACGATAAGGGTTCTTGGGACGAAGAGGCTCTTGTACCGTGATTATATGCGCTGTACCTTTTTTTTCTATTTCGTTATCCTTTTAGACGTCCTTGATAACTTACTATGTACCATTGCAGACATTTCATAGAATACACGATACCGTCGACACGTTGAAACATAGATATCATTGGTTGCCATGACGGAGGGCGTATGGTGGACTTTAGCAGGTTTCTTCCAAAGCTAATAACCTTACCAGGGGAGGCTCGTGTCTCGCTGCAGGAATAAGATTTCTTGGGTCTGTACTTAGATGCTGCATCTCAAGCGCTGACCTGCCGCAGACAATAGACAAGAAGCTCTCGAATCTTCTGAACACAAGATCATGCTAGCATTTACTGTACGCTCGAAGAAAGCAGGTGCTAAGATTCCTAAGATCCCAGCCTTCTTCACATCGGCTATACTCATATAGTTACAAGGCCAGAAAACAACAGAGTCTGGGAACTCGGTAATAATGTTCGAAATCAAGAGCTTGAAAGCGGCTTCCGTTGAACTCATCTGCAGAGTCACTTCCTGAATATGTTGGTAAAGTACCAAGTCCAACGACCGGTAATCTGGGCACGTATCTGGTATTCAGTATGTGAGTTTCTCTGTCCGACCTCGCCTTCCATTCGAGAGACGCAGATCGGCTCCTGCAATGGCATAAATCCTAACAAGATATTGAGGATGAGTCCATTCATTGTTGACATCAAGCAGAATCAGCATCAGTGCAACTCCTGCGAACAATATATGCCAGCAGACATAAGAGCTGTAAATGCAATGCAAGCGGTCGTCACCACACCTCCGGACGGAAAGGCAACATAGCTCATATCAGTTCATCTAGATGGTGGAAAAGACGAGGAAACGTAGAGATGAATGTATCAATTTTTGGATTCGAGATACCAAAACAGATCTATTGCATTTAAAGGAGGAAAGATGTCGATGATCCCCTCAGCACTCGACATTGTCAATAAAGTACTGGTTGTCATCGCTAACAATGTTACCAGCAGGGTCGTATTCACAAGTGACATACCTATCGAAAGCAAAAGTTAGTCTTCGGCTCTAGATAAAAGCGATTGAACTGACCACCCCGGTGTATCATTGGTTCCATCGCAGTTAACTCGTGCACACCCAACGGTCGTGGTACTCTTCCACACCAACTGCGTGAAGTGACCGGTATCGTCTGAGAACCCTGGGTCACTGCAGCTATAGGAATCCCCTTCGTCACCCCAAGCCTCGACTGAAGCCTCTGGTGACTCGTATCCTGCAGCGAGGTTCTCGCCGTAGTCCCCTCCCTAAATTAAATAAGCCATAAAGACGAGTGACAACAAAAGGGGATGAAGAGGATCACGAACACTGTGCTCAAACACGCACGACTGGCTATGGTTCAGTGCATACGCAGCGAGGGTGTCGTCCCAAGTCAACGAGTCGGCACCGTGTGCGCTTCTGTACGAGTTGGTAGTGTTGAGGATAGCTGACTGGAATGCATCGTCGTCTGTCCAACTAGAGTCCTAACATTGATGATGAGCACCGCCAATGCATTATTAAAAGCGAGAGTAAGAGTACATCGCGAGCAACTTGCGTGCTGATTTTCTAAAACATGCTGTCAGCTGGCACGAACGAAACGACTGGCAGCACAGACGAAATCACTCACGGCTTGGACAGCCACGGTACAGGCGAAGAGTAAGACGGAGAGGCGGGCGAAGGACATGTTGGATGAGGTGCGAAAGTAATTTTCTCCTCCTCTTATACCTTCGACCGGAAGGAATAATTACCAAACGATGGTAGGAGACCTCGCCCATATGGAATCCATCATACATATTCCATGATAACCGTTGCCAGACTCTCAGCTGCGCGCAGAGTTTAGGCGCGGCTTCGGATAAACGCGTCGAATGTAAAGAACAGGCATAACAACCCCGCCAGTTTCTATGCGACTTGGGTAGACATTTCTCCACGGTTCGGTGCCGGAAGGTAGCATCTTCGTCGTAGAAAGTTTGTATCCATGCAGACCTGTCAAAGACTTGAGCTCCAGTGGGTTGATCTTTCGAGGGAAAGAGTTTGTGTGGAGTCCACTGGCAGTGGTTAGAATGACTGCCTAGAATCGTCGCCAACCATGGTACGCGGGGATATAGAAGATGCCAGGGTAGAGACTCAGTTACTAGCCTGGAATGTTGTAGACGAAGGAGTCCGGACGCCGTCAGTGTCGTAGCCTCGTTTCCACCTATACATCCGATAGAATGATATTTTGATATTCCTGCTACTTTAGTAGTAGGTCTTATAGAGGGATGGTGGTAGCCGAGTTTTGAGTTTAACCCGAAGTCCGATGTCATAAAAATTTCTACTTGTGGAAGAAATTCACGGCCCAACGCTTCAAAATTTCCGTTTAAGTCAGAATTTCGGGGTGGCACAGTCACCGCTTGTCACTGTTTACATGTGACCCTCTGTTACTATCACGCTTTCTGCGGCGTTGTTCGGCCGATCTTGCCAAGGATTCTGACTCTGAGAGAAAATGCGAGCTGGTGGCGGCAGAATGCCGCCACCGAGCGAGTCTTTTTCTCTCAGCAGCAGAAGCCACCACTGCTGAGTGAATCATTTCAAGGGGTAGTACTCTCTCATTCATACTACTATTTTTTGAATGCTAACTATTATTGATTATGACTTCGTTTTTTTTCCGCAAGCCAAGATTTGAATAACCCTTGGGCCTTGATTCAATCTCTCCTGCAGGAATTATAGCCAGTAAACCTCGCAGGATCAATCAATTATACATAAGCTTGGTTTATTATAAACTATCATAATTATATAAAAAACGAGGTTTCAAGGGGGGTCAACGTAGCAGGCTTTGCCCCTGATGTGGGCCTTGCAGGCGTTATTCTGGTAAGAGTTATTGCCGCGCTCCACTGCCAAGAACTGCAGTCCGACTGCAACCATGGTCATGTCCCGGAAATATCCAACTAATCCACCGAAGACGACTTGAAGAGACGGAGACCAAGACTCTATTCGGACATCGGTACGGTGTGCATTGGCAAATTACGTGACAGAAAATGCCAACCCGACTGCTTCCTCGTAGTCAGTGGATCCTAACGTGCCACGGGTACCAACCAAAATGGTTAATCCGGCATACCGTAGTGACGCTAGAATGCATGCAACGTCGAGACATGATCTGGTAGAGAGAAATTCCACTCTAAGATTCCTGAAAAGCCAAGGTTCGTCGCCAGCAAGATTCTAGCCCATTTGTTTAGATAAATTTTTATTCTGCCCCGTCTTAACAACGCCATCAGCGAAATCGGCCTTCAAGTTTGGGTCAGAAGTATATCGTCTCCTTGTTTCCGTTCATGCCAGTTGGTCCGTCCACAAGCTCTAGTCCGTTTTCATAGGGCAATCGGTCAGAACAGAAACTAAACCTCCCCCCAGCGGAGCGTAAGACAGGTTTCTCTCGAATATAACCTGACGTGCAAAGATATCCATCCAGTGCAGAAGCGCGAGATTGAATGCAGTTCTGTTATTCCCTTATCGCCAAAAACAGTGTTTATGAAGGATCATAATCTAACCTAAGGCGCTTTCGGAGTATCGTCGATACTCCGGCATCCTCAATAGAGCAAGGGCTCACCGACACGGAGCGTTCGATTGTATTACAGGCATATTTTGACTCGTAGGAATGGCACCGAGGAGCAGCAGGAACTCGCATTAACGCGTCGTTCGTCGTGCACGTCGAAGTTACTTAAGAACAGATTTGTGGCTGTGCCTCTGCTCTCTGCTAAAAGTTTGTCCTTTCCCCGTTCGGACTACTCGGTCGCATTTTCATTTCGTCCCGCAACTGTGGCACTGGCCAGTGGACATGCATTTAGTCCAGATTCGAGTGGTATGCCATCTTTATATTTAATTCGCCATCTACCCATCACTTCTCAGCTGTTCATCGGTATTCAGTTCTGACAGAGAAGCGCACCTATACACCACGGCATGATGTACGGAATTGTACTATGATCAGAGTTCTCTATTTTAATACTCTTACCTGCACAATTTGGGAGCTTGCACTCCATTACAGGTGGTTGATGATTTCTCGGTTATAAAACGGTGTACCGCAGCATTGATGATAATATAAATAGGGATTCCCCTTAGTTTTGTGCCAATACGAGGGTCTCTCTTCCTTCTCGAGTCAGCCAGGCAGTCCAATAATGTTCGGCTTCTTCAGCGCTCAGGACTTTTTCCTTGTTATCTTTGCTTTGATATTCGTCTGGGGCCTCTTTCGCCGTAGCCGCCGCAATGCACCACTCCCTCCTGGTCCTAGGGGACTACCACTCATTGGCAACCTCGTAGATATGCCCTCTGAGAAGGAATGGTTTACCTTCGCTCGATGGGCGAAGGAATATGGTAAGACGTCTTCGCCATCAACTTTGCAGTTTCACTGAAGTTTGTTTGAAGGTGACATCGCATCGGTTTCCATCCTTGGACAGCGTATTGTCATAGTAAATTCGGCTCAAGTGGCTATGGACATGTTGGACAAGAAAAGCTCTATTTTTTCGGACAGGCCGGTCGTCACTATGGGTGGTGAACTGGTAGGATGGAAGAAAATCCTAGGTCTCATGCCGTATGGCGCGCGCTTTCGCAACTATCGCCGGCGAGCACATCAACTCTTCGGAAACAATGCAGCAATGAAGCAATTCCTGCCGATGGAGGAACTCGAGACGCACAGGTTTTTGAAGAGACTGCTTGATAAACCGGATGATCTATCTACTCACATTCGGAAGTAGGCGACGTTGATTTTAAACTGTATCATTGATAGCTGATGCTCTCAAGAACTGCAGGGGCTATCATCCTGCAGATTACTTATGGATACGAGATCCAAGAAGACGAAGATCCGTTTGTGGAGCTGGCAGAACAGGCAATGCACCAGTTCTCTCTTTCCGTGGCTTCTGGCGGGTTTTTGGTCAACCTTGTTCCATCCTGTAAGTTACTTGACCTCGACCTGTTCACATTCGCTAATTGCAGTACGTGTAGTACGCTACATTCCAGACTGGTTTCCGGGCGCAGAATTTAAACGGATCGCTAAACGCTGGGCATCGACACTAAGCGATATGGTGGAAAAACCCTATGATTATGTGAAGCAGAAAATGGTGAGAATATAACACTCTACCCATGGTTATTCTCAGTGCCTTCAGGCTATCAGGGAGGCTCGCATTTCCTTTACTTCGAAGCAGCTTGATGCTGGTGTGAATGCCGAGGAAGAGGTGGATCTTAAATGGCTCGCAGCATCTCTTTATGCCGGTCGGTAATCGAAGAATCGCATTTATCCATGACTCATCTTCCGTTTCCGCAGGTGGAGCTGATACTGTACGAGTTTCCTTTCCCCCACAGACCGCCTGACCGAATCAGGTTTCAGACCGTCGCGTCAATCTACGCGTTCTTTAAAGCTATGCTTTTGTTTCCCGAAGTCCAAGCAAAAGCACAAGCAGAGATCGATGCAGTCGTCGGGAATGATAAGCTACCTGGCTTCGATGACCGAGAGCGCCTACCTTATATCAACGCTCTAGTGCTCGAAGTTTCTCGTTGGCATACCATCGCACCAACAGGTTTGGAACAAGTGATTCATCTGTAATACTTATTGCTTACCTTTCAAACTCCAGGTATCCCCCATTGTGTCACTGAGGATGATGTCCATTCCGGTTATTTTATTCCGAAAGGTTCTATTGTATTGGCGAACATATGGTATGAAGATGCGTATCATGCCATCTCCTGACCTTGTCTCATGAGCACTAGGAAAATGCTTCACGATCCCGCAGTCTACGATAAGCCGTTTGAGTTCAGGCCCGAAAGGTTCATTCGAACTGAAGACAAAGAGCCGGAATTCGATCCCTATAACGTGTCATTTGGATTCGGTCGTCGGTGGGTCCTTCCGCCTTGATAAGTGTGAACTGCCAGTTTCAAGCCTAACGGGCTATAACTATGCAGGATATGCCCCGGTGCGCTCTCTCAGACCTTTTCTCGCAATGTGTACTAAATTCAAGATGTAGGCAGGGTTCTAGCCGACGCCTCGATCTTCATATCCTGTGCTATGGTATTGGCGGTCTTCAATATTTCGAAGTACCGTGAAGGTGGCATTGTTTTCGAACCAGATACAGAAACTACTTCTGGGACTGTGAGGTGCGTTAATTTTCTCCGGGTTCAGATGATATCTCTCAACCTGTAGTCTATCTTCTTCAGCCACCCGACACCATTCAAATGTACAATTACCGGGTTTCTACAAAATAATGAGAATCGATCGAACTTTTTTTCGGCTGCCCAATATAGTAATTCCCCATCTTGGATTCCACCAAATGCATAAGCACTGCGAATTATACCTTCCTGACGTACAACTGGGCTATATTCCTCCGAATTATCCATCAAAGGCTCTGATATCACCACCCGGGCCTTTGGTTTGTGATCCTCATGAATCCGCTAATCTGGTCTGTCAAATCCCAAATCAGCGGTATTTTCTTCATCACTGCAGGCTCCATTGCATGACTTGATGGCACCAAAACATTGTGTACTGCTTCGGGAATCAATTCTAAACCATTTATTCTATCATTACTGTTGCTCTTGGTGTTGAGTCGCTGTTGAAAGAAAACCGGTACCTATGAATTACTATATTGGGCAGCCGAAAAAAAGTTCGATCGATTTTCATTATTTTGTAGAAACCCGGTAAGCCTAGGAGCGAAAAGGCCTTGGGACTCATCAACGAGGAGAGGTTCGCATGAATCTCTGCCGGAATAGTTGTCTAGCACGAAGCATACCGGGTCATCACATCTATCCGATTCGTTCCATAGAACTCGAAGCTGCAGTATGCTTCATATGACCTGTCGGCTGCCAACAGTACCCATCAGACCACGCTATGTAATCCTATCTACCACCTCGGCACTGCTGTACACGCCCTGCACTTTGAATTCGTGAGTCTCCATCCAGAGAGGCATAGCTCGAATCTGATCAAGAGCGACGTGATCCGTGCCATTTTGTTGAATACAGTAAGGCAAAACCAGGATGCTGATCGGCTGCACGCTGAGAAGAAGCTCCTGGTCAGAGTGAAACACGGGAAGATAAGCCTTGCCCCACCTCATCGAAAGAGAGGTCCAGTTAGGGACGATCCAATACGACCTGAAAGTACAGGCTAGGGCCTTACGATTGTTGCATGTTTCGTGCTGTTCATTTGGGACTAGAAGGTAGTAAGTACTGACTAGGTGGTATCGTAGCCTTTTTAGTATTAGGCTGACACTGGCAGAGCTAGGCACGTACATCCACTGTACGCCGGTATCCAGCTGCTGACAGATCAGTCGGAAGGAAGGAAGGAAGTCGGGACTCAGGACTCGGGACTCGGAGGGCAGTCGCTGCTGATTGACTCCATTGAACCATGAGTCTCGGCAGCCATCTTCACCGCCTCATCGGATGCCAGTGGGTACTGATGGGCTCAATTGAACGGCGTCAGGACGAAAGATAATTCTTTGACGTTTTATAGAGTCTAGAGCAAGTCGTTTGTCTGAACCAGCCTTTCCGAACTCGACGGTGGTTGTTCTGAGACTTGAGGTTCAAGTTTGGTACGAATATACAGCCATTCTTTCAGTCATCTTCTTGAATTTTATTAGATTCCAGCGCGATTCTTTGGGATACATACGTGTTTGACTGTGGTTATTTGAATTTTGTATCCCACAAAACAAACGTCATGGCAAGTAACTTGGTTTTCTTGTATAAGTAATATCTACCTTTCTTCTACCAGGTATCTTATGCAAAATGTCGTCGCAAAGAACATAGAAGTCCCTTCTACTTTCCTAGCTCCTCGGCGACAAGGTACCGGAAAGGAATCAGGGCCTCGGAGTCAAGCCAACTTACGTCCCCTAATCCCCCTAGTCTCAGACGACCACAACTGACTGATAGGAAACGCGTAGTATAAGAGATGCGGTCCGACTCTTTGTCCACCCCAGGATTGTTGAAGACGATCCCAGTATCAACATTTGATAGCCCAATGTGGCTGGCGGTGGATTACAGGCGATAAACGTTTAAACAGTGAAGAAGAGCGAGAAGCTCACATGGCAGCGGCCATTACGTTGCATTTGGCTGTGCGTACCTATTTTATGTATCTGGAGTAGTGCTAAAAAATCAGCTGAAGCGGAATGATGGTCTCGACCCTATTTCCCTCATCTCAGTGCCGCGTCGAATTATCCAGGTTCTACCTGAAGAATGCTGCCCTTGAATTAGAGCAGGGAAGTATTAGTCGTAGCCTCTCCACTTACGTGCAGCCTTGTCCCTTGTGTGTAAATATCTCCTATCTTTCATGTAAAGGCACTAACTTAGTCCCGGTCATTAGCAGCTGTAGTCTTCAACGGTATCGTTTACATAACGACCGCCTGTATCTAGGTCTCGCGGTCAGTTTACGAGATGACCTCTCTTGATGCAAATCCTTGGACTTTTTTTTCGTCCGCGGTCCTTCTCAGCATTGTTCCCGTTAAAAGCCACAGGGTAAACAACGAAACGGCAGATCCACCTATCCCAACGATAAATCTCCAACCTAAAAAATGTTCTTTTCTTCTAAGGCCTTCTTGCCACACGCTCTCGCGCTCAGCTTGACCGTAGCTCATGCTGCCGCAATGCCGTGGAAAGATCCTGCCCAGGACAATAGGGCCCTAGCACCTACCGCAGCTGTCGTTAAAGGGACAACCATCATTATCATAGATTCGGCTACCCAAGCTCCGTAACCGTTTTCACTGTACAGTCAATCGTGTCTATGCATGTCGAAAAGGACTAACCATGGCTGACTTCACAGGTGTTGTGTATTGACAATCTCGATGATGAAATGACGAAGATTCGTGTTGCATTAGTCCTTGCATTTCTGTATCGTTGTCCCAATATGCTCTTGATTGTTTGTCTATGTTCCAAACACCACGTGTCTGTGAACTATCTATGTTTCTGTCTGAATGCTGTCTAGATTCTTTCGCTGGACAAGGCCTATAGATGCATCTTCAGTTACAGGTGAAGTGGCTACAAACGGCGGTATTAATAAGTCCTACGTCAACCCATGATCAGCCACTTCAGCTACGAGCAACATGCGACAGCCTCACCAAAATATTCTTCGGTACAGGCCCCTACTTGATTTCCGTCTTTAAACGCAGCGTCCTGGGCATCTAACTGAGGTATCAGACAAGAACGCGAAGAAGCCACATCAACTACGCACCGAAGAAACTTGGACCTCGTCTATGAGATCGGGGTTGGTTGTCGGCGTCGACAGCAAAAAAATTGACGCTGGAAAATTCAGGTTGGTCGACAAGACAGGTTTAGCCATATCGTCTCAAAGTCTGCGACTACGGGTTTCGGACCGTCATCCTGCAATCATGAATTAATCATGGTTAGCTTATCTTCATTTGACTTTCCTATAGACCTGTGACCGATCCCCTACAATGAGCAAGCTCGATGCAGGGCGCTTGCTCATTGTAGGGGGATCGGTCACAGGTCTAACTTTCCTACCCCGTGCATGAGTTCGACGTCGGCATCGGGGGAGTTCCAGAGTAATTACAGGCAAGTCCGGGTCTCATTTCGAGGTCATTGATTTTTTTTTGATTGATTTTACATGTGCAGCCTTGTCTCGACCCTTCACAATTCAGTTTTGCTTATGCACTCTAGCACTTCGCTCGACTCACGTTGTTTGGAACAGGAGTCTAGGTGAGGCATATGAGGTTTCCTGACTCTATAATTTTACTGAATATCTTTCCAAGAGCCAATCAGGTTGTTGGCAAAGCAAACATAGAGAAAAAGGAAACAGTTGTTCAATTTTTACGGCCATCATGGTAGGCCACATCTTTCCTTCCATTTTAAATAATTAAGATATTTGGAGTCGCTGGTGACATTTTGATATCTTATTTTTGTTAGTAGACGTGGCGTTTGGCGTCTTTGGAGGCTGTAGGGTGGTTTCACGGGGAAACGAACAATTCGTACCTGCTTTGACCGGACTGGGGTGCGTTTACTTGTAGTGCTCCGATCCGCGACCTAAAGGTATGTAGCCTAGCTTCAAACTCAAGGCTTCGCGCACAGTTAATGCGATATCGTAGGAAATACAGAATTTACGTTCCACGTTGGGCATGCACGCGCAAGGGCTGCGTCCGATCTGCCTTATACCAACAAGATGACAGAAGCTTCGAGAGTAGCCTCAAACACGCCTGCAAGTCATCCCTTCCTCCTGACTCCAGATCGCCGTCTTCTTCCCTGTCGCCTGGTGCTGACACAATCCGATGAGGCCGTGTCCGGGTTGGTTGGCTGTAATGGAGACATGGAACGATCGTCGATAGTAGAGGAAGACGAGAGGGAGGGGCTGGCTCGTGTGAACAGTGGAGGAGATGCTTGGGCGCAAACATGGATGGGCTCGCGAAAATGCTCGTATATGGTATTACGCCTTGTTCTTTCTACCGCCCTCAGTTATCACGCTGTCCGTGTCGAATCGTTGGCAGAAGGTTGCAATGTCAACAGAATCCCTGCTGCCATCAACTTCGAATCCTGTACAATCGGTAACTGTCGCTTCAACGAGGACATGGCTAAGCGATGGATATATTATTGACAAATTGCACACGCAAATCTAAAGAAGAAGCGTCGTAGCTAAGTCCCCGAGCGTGGCTTCGATGATTGACGAGAGAGTGCCAAGCATCTGATATTCGACACCACTGGCCGTACAGTTGAGAGAATTACTGAATAGCGGTCCGATGCCCTCGCTCCGGGACACCAATCTCCACCTTTGCCGCCCTTTGACAGGCCGGCAAAGGGATCCCGCGATGCTATGATCCGTCATTTAAATCTTCGGATCCTCACTCCGTTCCATCCGTCCTCTCGCAATGCCAGTGGGCATCTCGGTGCTCATTGTGTCAGTTCAGATTCAGTGCAATCATCAGTCCACAAGTTGTCGTATCAGTTGACAGTAGATGGTTCCGTCCGGATAGGCAGCCAAGTGGTTCAAAAGGACGCGACGTCTCCCAAGTATCATGTATTTTTCGATATGAGTAGCTCTTTGACGGCCCTTGCTATTGCTATCTCGCTCTTCGGTCTGGTAGTCGCTTACCGCCTCTTTTACCCGACTCGCCGCAGCACGCCTTTCCCTCCCGGTCCCAAGGGATTTCCTCTTATTGGGAACATTCTCGACATGCCTTCTGATAAGGAATGGCTCACCTTCGCTAGATGGGGCGAAAAACATGGTACGGCGGCTAGTTGGCCCCCATTCAATAACTATAGTCTTACTCACTTTCTTTTTCGAAGGCAACGTTGCATCGGTTTCGGTCCTTGGACGGCGCATAGTAGTGATAAACTCTGTGCAGATGGCTATCGATATGCTGGACAAGAAAGGCGCTATTTACTCTGATAGACCGATCGTGGCCATGGGCGGGGAACTCGTCGGCTGGAAGAATGGGTTTAGCCTGATGCCATATGGCCCCCGTTTCTGTGACTCACGTCGACGGGTACGTCAGGTCTTGGGAACAAATGCGTCCTTCAAGCAGTTCCTGCCTGTTGTAGAATTGGAGGCGCATCAGTTTTTGAAAAGAATCTCCGCTGATCCTGAAGAACTCTTTCGACATATTCGGAAGTAAGCAGTTTTTTTTTATATTCCAACTTGAACATGTACTAACGCTTTCAAGGATGAATGTGGCTAATATCATGCAAATTTCATATGGATATGAGATTCAAGAGGAAAACGATCCATTTGTCAAGCTCGCGGATCAAGCGACGCACCACTTTGCTCTGTCCACCACTCCGGGCGCCTTTTTGGTCAATGTTATTCCTATATGTGAGCTAGGTAACACATCACCTTTACTGCTAACCCCAACTGCCGTTTAGTGCGACATATCCCGGATTGGTTCCCTGGAGCAGAGTTCAAGCGAACAGCTAAGGAATGGCGATCGACGCTATGCAAGGTGGTGGAAAGACCGCACGACTTTGTCAAACAGCGAATTGTAAACCTGTTTATATCTCAAGGTCTTTGCCCATAACATGCTTATGTAGGCTGCTGGGGATGCTCGTTATTCGTTCACTTCAAGTCAGCTTGAAGATGGGATGAGTATTGACAAGGAATTTGATATTAAGTGGGCTGCTGCAACTCTTTACATTGGTCAATTCACTGACAATCATTTGTATGCACACCGTGTTGACCACATTCCATGCGACAGGTGGAAGCGATACGGTAAGTTCAATCCTCTCTGCGTGTTCAAAAGTCTGATTTAATCCTTGGTTAGACCGTTGCAGCCATCTCCGCGTTCTTCAAAGCTATGATTATGTACCCCGACATTCAAGCAAAAGCACAAGCAGAGATCGATACGATTGTCGGGAACGATAGACTTCCACGATTTGATGACCGAGGGCGTTTGCCATATATCAATGCCCTGGCGCTTGAGGTCAGTCGTTGGCACGTCGTCGGACCATTAGGTGAGTATGGGGTATGCAACATTTCCGATACTCACGATATCCCGGTATCAAGCTCTACCCCACTCTGTGAGCGAGGACGACGTCCAGTTGGGCTATTTCATTCCAAAGGGATCTGTTGTGTTAGCGAACGTCTGGTACGAAGATCTGTACCCATTGATGCTCTGACTCACGATTACCGTTCGCAGGAACATGCTCCATGATCCTACGGTCTATGAAAAGCCATTCGAGTTCAGGCCTGAAAGGTTTATGCGAACAAAAGGGAAAGAACCTGAAATGGATCCCCATAAAGTTGCGTTCGGATTCGGTCGTCGGTAAGTCGACATCTCTCGGGTAGTATGGTCAGGAACGTCTGACGAAACTCGAAATGTCCGCAGAATTTGCCCTGGTATTCTTTATCGAGTTTTTGGCCTAGATATGCACTGACATAAGATGCAGGAAGACTGCTTGCGGACTCCTCGTTGTTCATCTCATGTGCTATGGTCCTGGCGGTTTTTAACATATCGAAATACTCTGAAAATGGGGTTGTGCTCGAGCCGGACATGGAGCATACCGCTGGGACTGTTAGGTAAGAAACTCCTGGCTCCTGAGCGGCACTACTAAATGTTGTCTTCAGCCATCCGTCGTCGTTCAAATGCACAATCAAACCGAGAAGCGAAAAGGTGTTAGAACTTATTAACGCGGGTTTTGAATGAGCGGTGCCGGTGAGACGCCGATTCGTATTCCTAGCATTTACGCGCACGAACTTCTGCCGCAGTTATAAGATAAATGAAATCAAACTCTTTAAGTATCCTTCAACGTCATGAATTCCTGTTCCAAATGCTCAATATCCGTATCCCGTTCATACAGTATGTGCGCTCTTTAACGTTGGCGGCTGCATCATATTCTCGTCACGTCAGAACTGCGAAACCTCCAGAAACAGTAGTAACTGATCCACATGCTTAAAGTCGAAAGATAGATGCCAGCGAAGGAACCAGAGCAGGCCTGTTGGGCGAGAAGCCCCTAAGCAAGCAATTGCGGTGGTCTCCGTTGATATTCAGCCTAAGGCTCCGTAACTCAGGTTGGACTTGAAGAATCCGTCACACATTACCTGCGTTATCATAACATCTCAGGTCCTGTTCCACCAGAGTATACCGAGAACGGCACAGCATGTCTTTGGCTATACTTAATTTACATGTCGCCCAAAGTGCATTCCTTCTCCCGTGGAAGAATACTCTCTAACTAACCTAGACTCAGTGTCGCGTCGTAAGGCTTGCTCAGTACTACGTAATTTTGCAGGCCTGTAAATTCATTAGACGTGCCATGTCCAAACCATGCGAGAGCAAATGCGTCCAGGATTCACCTATTCACACCCACTTCATGATATCCTCATCGGTTGGCCCATCTGGCGCGTCCGACGCAGCAAGGTTGCACTGGTGGAAGACGCGTACTTGATCTCGTCCAAAGACGCCAATCACGGAATGCATGACACCGCGATTATGGAAGAGCATCAAGTCTTTTTCTTGCCTGAGGGAAGAAAGTCAACTCTAAGTCTGTTAAGCACTCAGCGGGAAGCTTACCAGACATGCGGATAGACGAACTTGGGGGCAATACCAGGCCGTTGCATCGCATAGCAGAGTTTTCTCACTTCCTTCAAATCTGTTATATGCGCTCCATCTGGATACAACGTGCCTTCTCGTCTCGCCTCGGAAGGCACTGGATCAAGATAGATCTCCATGATTGCACAAGGATGAACCTCGAGGTGTAGATCTCCCGTCACCGGATTTTTCCACAGCTATTGGTAAAGCAGTTAGCAACATTTGCGCAAACTATGCTCGTCCGAACTCACAAATGGATAAATCCTTATCTTCTCCTTGTCCCAGTCCAACTCCTCCATACCCTTTTCCCGGCCTTCCGACTCTAACCCCAGCCCCGTCTCTACCGCACGCGCTTCCTTCATCCACTCAAAAGGCTTCGGCGCATATTTAGCCTTCGCCCTCACCGCAACGCTCTTCATTTCCCGCGGAAGAACATCGAACATCGCCTTCCCCGACACGAACACCGTAGTTCCTAACGGGACCTCCAGCTCGTCACCGCTCCCATCATCATACCTCACCACCTGGTTAGGACCTCTGGGCACACGAATCCCGTATAGGGCCGTCACCTTTGGTGGATCGAGATCGTACAAAGCCGCGTCCATATGCCAACGGAAGAACCTCGTTACACCTCGCGCCTCGTCCTCATCGGATACGCGCGTCTTGTGAAAGCTCGAATGGTGCGCGTGTTGTAGCACGGCTTCGGGGATGCCTTCGTGGTCTCGGACGGTTCCGTGCCCGATGAGCTGCACCTGTGGGACGCGAGGAATCGTTTTGAGGTACGAGTGGAGGATGGACGCTTTGGTTTGGTCGACTTTGCTGTTGCCATGTCCGTAAGCGGTGGAGTTGGGGTCGAAGGCCTTTTGTGGACGTTTAGGGAAGGCTCGGACAGGAAGGGTTTTCTGAGCTCTTACCTTGACCAAGTCGCGTATCTCCTCTGGTGTTAGGTCGACGTCGCGAAACAAGAGCGCTCCGTGCTGTGTGTATGTTTGATAAGAACGCTGTAGCACGGGAATCAGGACGAACCGTGTATAATGCCTTTTTGACTTGTTCGAATGAGGCTCCTTGAAGATGGGATGGGTGGAGGCCTTTGACTTCTCGTCCAAAGTCATCCAATTTTGCTGGATCTGCAGACGCTGGGAGGGGTAGAGGGACTAGATCGATCGTCATTATACATGGATCATGAAAGTCAAGCCGAAGACTTTATATAGACCATTGTACCTGGTGCTTCCGTACCCTGGGAATGAATCACGAGTTATCGTATCTGACGCTCATCTGGATTCAAAAAAGGGGCAGAAGATGGCATGGTAGATATCATATATAGCAATCATATCAAGCAAGAATAGAAATGTCGCCGGTCTACAGTACCAGTAGCATCACAGGGACAGGCAGAGTCAGAGGTGCGTACTCGATCAGATATCGAACCAGGATCACTGTCACTGCGTTCTGCGGAAGCAGAGATCAGACACAGGACCACTTGCGCCGGAAATGAAGGAGCGATCCTCAGCAGCCTCGGTGATGAAGCTTGAAGCTAAGTCCGAGTCCAGCAAATATTGAGAAGCAGAGCTTTCCGGTCCCCTTCAGGACCACTTCTTCGCATCCTCCGCAGTTGGTCCAGCAGGGTTATCCGACGCGGCGAGGTTGCACTGATGGAACACGCGGATCTGATCCTTGTTGAACGCACCCACGACGCTATGCAAGACTCCTCGATTGTGAAAGAGAACCAGATCTTTTTCATTCCAGTCGTGCGGATAAACAAGCTGAAAGCAGGTCGTAAGTAACGATAGACTCTCCAAAGAGATGATACACACCTTGGGGGCAATACCAGGTCGCTGCATCTTGTACAACAACTCCCTGACCTCCATCAAATCCGTGAGATGCGCGCCATCAGGGTACAACGCGCCTTCTTTCTTGCCTCCTTCCAATATCGGGTCAACCAACAGCTCCGCCACAGCGCACGGATGGACCTGGAGATGTAGCTCGCCTGTAACCGGATTCTTCCACAGAACAGGTAGCACCATCCGCTTTGCCTCCTCCCACGGCGGGAGCTTATTGTACGGGATCTCCAGTCCCTCTGATCCCAATCCCAACCCTGTCGACACTGCATGCGCCGGAGCCATCCACACGTATGGAAGAGGCGCGTATTTGACTTTGGAGCGCACGGCGAGACTCTTGAGCTCGGGAGGGAGGATATCGAACATGGTCTTGCCGGAGACGAAGGCGGTGGTACCCAGGGGCACAGGTAGCTCGTCACCCGTTCCGTCGTCATACCGGCACACCTGCTTGGGGCCCCTGGGAACGTTGATAGCGTATAGGGTGGTGACTTTGGGTGTGCGTCGGTTGTCGTAGAGGGCGGCATCGATATGCCATCTGAAGAAACGGGTCGCTCCTTTCGTTTCGTCCTCGGGAGACACACGAGTTTTGTGGAATGTCGTGTGGGAGGGGTGCTTGAGCGTAGCTTGGGAGATGTCCTCGTGGTTGTATATAGTCCCGTTGCCAAGAAGCTGGACTTGGGGTACGCGGGGGATGGTCTTGAGGTCAGGATGTAAGATTGATTTATTGTTCTTGTCTATCTCGTTGTTGCCGTGCCCAAAGTCGTCGCAGACTGGATCATCCAACTCAAAGGCCTAGCGAAGGTCAGCGGATGAAAGATTTTTGAGGCGTGGATGCTCACTCTGTTGAGCGCGTACTGTTTCTCCGGGGACACGTCGGCATTGCGAAAAAGCAAAAGGTCGTGCTAGGCAATGTCAGGCGACGAAGAGCACAGAAAATAGTATACGCACCTTGTAAAGGGCATCCTCAATCGTTGCGAATTCCTCCTGAGTAAAGTTGGTCGGGTCAAAACCTTTCACTTGTCGCCCGAACGACAAGAAACTGGACGCGTCTGCAGAGTCGGGCAACGGCAAAGGAGCGAATCCGATGGCCATGTCTCGCTATACGCGTAGGAAAACCGTTGATGATAGGGATGGCGAGTGAGAAGGAGATAACGGAGAAGATAACGAAAGTGATGAAGCACGGTCCTCTTCTTGATTGCGATAGACGGATGAATTATCGAACCTGCAGAATTCGAGCACAGTGCCGAGATTGCACCAATATGACCTGACGAAGGGGTGGGCTAGTGCAAGAGTACGGAGTCGTCATGATGGAAAGAAGGAAAGAGACGCGTGCTATTTCATTTCTTCCTGCCACGACTATCACAATTCGATGCTGTCCCACTGGGCATCATTTGCTACTTCTGCGTTTACTTTGACAACGATGCTCGCTTTTGCTAGCGACATCTCTATGTGACGAAAAGATTCCGGTTGATCGACTGTCATCAACCGAGGTGTGGACTGGCTCGAGTCTAGCGCACGCGTACGCTATGACCAAGTGCCATGAACTCGATCTGGTCTACAAATGGCTCCATAACTTCAGCCTTGCCCACTGGAACGGGCCTGTTCCCCATTTTCGTTGTCCTTGTATGAAATCCTTGAGCTCTTCCTATCCTACTCACCTTCCTGGAGCGGCGACTTTCTCCAGCTCTGGCCGAATCTCTTCCATGAGCTCAGAACGTCCTTGTCCATCCTTATTGTATCGAGATAATCCAGACGACTATACCCCCGTTGGTCGTCCAATGCGCCCCTCTACTCTCACCATCGCTCTACCCAACTCAAACTCTCCCTCCCTCGCCGAGATCGAGAACGCTGCAGGCGACGTCAATCACAGTACCACATACACGGCCCTACTTACTTCAAAGCGTGCAGTGCGGGTGAGAAGGCCGGCCAACGAACGAGATGTCCCTCGATCGATGGAGGCCTCAGTGAAAAAACTGTTGGCGCTGTACGCATCAGTCCGGGAAAGTTGCATCGACATTAACGTGTGGGCAAGTACAAGTTCTGGCCACAGGAGTAAAAGGAGAGGAAATATGGACCAAGAAGAGGGAAGGAACTGGGACTGGAGTCCCAAGTCGAACTGTACACGCACAATGCCGGTTGGCACATTTTCGGACTTTTCGTCCTCCATGACGTAGACCGGAAGACAAAATTTTAATCACAGAGAGGCTGTCCCAGTGGTCATTCCAGTCCCTTTTCATTTCAATTACTTAAAGTACAGCCAGAATAACTATAAGCAGGGCGTCTCCTTCCACATGTCCAGGCGTGAAGGTATAGAACGACCGAAGGCGTGAATCAGTGGCAGTAACAGGCTCCGAGAACTCCTTCGTAGGTAGGGGAGCTACGCCAGTCACCGTGTATATCAGCCGTCGACAGCGGTGACCAAACCCAGCGGCGTAGACGCTCGGAGGGGCACGCAACTGTAATGTTGTCAGTGAATTACGGAGCCTTGCAAAGCGCACTGAAGCCTCGCTCATTGTTGGCCGCGACGAAGGCTCTTCCTGAGTCATATCACTAACAAGAGGAAGAAGAAAATGCAGAGGTGGACATAAATCCTGAGCGAAAGGTTACTATAATATGATATATGAGGAGCGTCATAAAACTTACTATCCTGTAATCTTTACGCATGATGTTCCCCAAGCAGTAAACATCAAAAGGGAACGGATTCAACCTAGCAGACGGGTCGGTACTGAGTTTCTGAAGCTCTGGCACAGACCTATCGCCTGCAGCTAGGATGTCATCGAATGGAAGTTCGCTCGGAACGTACCGACGAGAATACCCAAAATCAATGATATAATAGCGAGGCCAACACCTGGTACGTGTGGTATGCGACGCGAAACCACTGTATTTACTGTTCAGGGATTGGTGAACAGGATGTCAAAGCCTTTCGGATACAACTCAGTCGCGTCTAGCATCACGTTCGAGATGTTGATATCTCTGGGAATGGTCAACGCTGTTTGATTAATCAACTGCTAAGGCGTTACTAAGAAAATACTGACTTGTGCGCAACAAAATTCTTATGCATAAATTCCACGCCCTAGTTATAAGCTTAGTCAACACGCAGCAGTAGTAACAAGCGTCAGTACGTACCTCAAACATTTGTCGAAATGCCTCAATGAATTCACCTACGGTGTCAAATGGAGGTGTACGGCTTTCCTGTAGCCGCGGCATAACGATGAATTGCATGTCAAGACTGTGGAGACTGAGAATGAATGGTTGTCTTGAAGTTTACCTAGTTGTTTCTGTGCGCTGAGTCACCTCATTTCAGATACATCAGAGGGGGAATTTCCGTCTAGATGACTAGCTGCTAGTAAGCGGGGTCCGTGGAGCACGACAACGGCCATCGTGTTGGTTGCTAGTCAGGCCGTATGCTCGAGTACGGAAGGCCGGGCCGTTGCGGGACCCGCCCATGAAGCAATTGGTTATTTAATCATTTGATTTCCCACGGTAAGAATTTACGGTATTTCGATTTTTACCGAGCTTGCACTTAACCACCATCGTCGAACTCATATTCTGGCAATTCTCTGCCAGGAACTCTCTTCAACGCCTTGATTGCTGTTATGGATGAAATATACTCCCAAACCGATATCTTGGACTCGCCGGATGTTGATGATTCGAGCCTGTTGACCCCAACTTCGATTATGTCTGGCTCGAGTTCCCCTACCCTTGACGGTATAGATGAAGTACCAGATACTCCAGCATCAGCGCAGAAGAAGAAAAAGAAGAAGAAATCCAAGAAGTCTGCTAAAGCGAAGCCAGAGGCAGCGAAATTAGTAGACGAAGACCGTCCTCCTGTTCTCTGTATTAGCAGGAACAAGCATTGGAGATACATCAGCTCCTACCATGTGCGTCGTTTTGTTCTGCTATATTTTCTTTCGAACTTACGAAAATATAGGGACCTTGGCTGCAACTGCCTATTGAACTGCTAGAATCTTTGTTGGTGCTTAATCTCGACCCTGCAACACTGTCGGCTGCAGAGCCAAGGATACCCTCAATCCCCCCGACGCCTAATTCCAGTACCAACCGTATCCGAGACCGCAGCTTTCGCGACCTGAACGACTTTTCGCCTCCCGACTCTCCACGAACATCACTTGCCAGTCTACCCTTACCACCGCCAATCCCTCCACCGAAACCAGGCAAGGCCACCCCACCGCCTATCGACCCAGGGGTGTTTCGTAATGTTACTTCGATACGTCGACTTATCGACGAGGCAGCCGAATTGTCCGTCAGGGCGTCCTCCGGACTTTCTGCAGCCGAATTGGGTTCCATGCGCGGCGGTTCTGTAGGACTTGGTGGGAGCCCTTGGGCTGCTGCTCAGACGCTCGGGATCAATCCCCTAGGTAACATGGGTGGTAATGGAAGGAATGTTGCAATGTCTGCGATGCGCATCCACAGATTGAGAGCACTGGCGGTGCAGAAGCTCGCACAGGCATACAAGGCTGATGAGATCGCGTCGAGCGTCATGGTGATGCAAGGTGGTAGCGTGTTCGACGATGTAGCAGAACGAGTGCTCAAAGTTGGTGCGTGCCTATCATCTATATTCTTTTCTAGTATTTACAGATACAATGAACAGATCCCAACGACGCGGACGCGAAATACGTCCATTTCTTTCACGAGAAAATACCTTCTCGTCAATTAGCGGAATCTACTACGACCCAAGTCCTCGACGAGCTTATCCGAGCTCAGCCTCAACGATTAGAATTCTACCGTACGCGTGGAATTGTTCGCTGCTTCCGCGATGAGTACCCCGAGGCGACCAGAGACTTCACATACGCTCTCAAGGAGTCTCGAGCTGCGCGTAAAGCCAAAGTAGCCCATACCGACCGAGGAGGGCCCTCCGAATCACGAACAAAGAGTACGAAGAAAAGGAAGGGCGGGGGTGGCAAGACCAATGGGCAAGCCCCACCGAGCGGTACGAGTACGATAGACTCGTCAGTTGACGGACCAGATGGGGAGCCGCTCCTGATCCACCCATCTGTTCTCCCTGACGCCCCGGATCCGATCGAGCCGCAGTTGCTGTTCTTGCGCGGAGCGGCATATCTGCAACATGCGGTCTACCTCATTGAAGGTGCTGTCTTGCAGCTTGAAGGGATACGCAAGGCTCCGTCCATTGACGGCGCCGAGCTGAGGCTGTGTTATCTGGAGAACGGGAAATATGGTGGAGTTGAGATTGGGCACCCTGATGGTCCGCTCGGGAAGATGGGTGGTGCAAAGGCGAGGGCGTATAGGGATGCACTTGGAGAAGGCAGGTTCAAGGACCAGGTCACTTCATTGCTGAAGAAGAGTATCCGGGACCACGACAAATTCCTAGCTCACTTCGACACCCTCGAGTCGCCCAACTCCTTGTTCGATAGTGAAGGGGACTTAGCAAAGCAGGTCGAGTATGCGTTCTTACTCTCAGAGTCTATCCGGCCTGGGAACCACTCGAACGGGACCCCGCCGCCTTTCCCGTTATCTGACACGCCAGCGATGTTCACGACGTACCACCCATTGCTCGTGGAGAGCCATTTTAGTGTTCTCATCTGCCAATTGATGCTCGCCGATTTTTCGGGCCTCTTGAAGAGGTTTATCCGTACTGCAGCGCTCGTGGACGGGCTCGAAGGGTACCCTGTATTCCTTCCTCCTCGGTCTATGGCCCAAGCAGAGTTCATTGAGGTCCTGGAACGACTCGCTGGTGGATGGAAGAATGGTATCCAACCTCATTCTCTCTCCAAGGGTCGTGCAAAGGGAAGACTGGCTATCGAGGCTCGACCAGTGACCCCTCCGCCTCCGCCTTCTCCCATTCCGGTGAACACAGGGTCGTCTTCAACCGGGGCTGGGAGTTCTCGCGACGACAGTTCGTCGTCTGGTACTGGGTCCCCGCCGCCGTCCCCTCCGGGCCGCCAGGACGCGGACGAAGCTCTGGACTGTGCGAGGATCTTGTTGGCGCCTGTCGTCAACCGTCAACGGGAACGCGCGGAGAGGGCCGCTGCAGATAAGGCTGCGGGTGCGAAGAAGAAGCCGTTGCAGATTAATATCCCGCTTCATGGGCCAAGGGTGGAGGTTATTTTGGCATGGCTGGGGGCGGTTCATTTACCCGAGTTGGATTGAGGGCAGTATCTATTGAGGTTTGACTGCTTAATATTTTCTATCGATATCTATGTATTGATCTTAGTATAATTATTCATGTCTTGAATGCTCTCGAAATCTGGTGCTAATGCATATCATACATAAGCTCATGTAATTCATCATTATCATGACTTTAGTAAAATCCATATAATCTTACAGCAGGGCACCAAAAGCATGAAGGGACATGCTAAGGTAGTTTCACATCATATATAGTGCTCATTGAGAGTCAATCACCTGTGAAGAGGATGTGTCAGATTGAGATAGTAATTCCATAATTCCTACTAACAGGAAATGCTAAGATGATCAATTTTCTACTGGGAATGTTTGACCAGTAGGATTATCTGGAAATAGTCAGCCCAAAGATAAGTACATGTATACTAGGTTGCTGTGCTCTATTAGGATGTACTGTTTGGGAAGAGAGTTGAGCTGGTATGTGATCTTTTGATCTGATTATCATCAGGAAGGTCACCTATGTTGAGTAACTGTTATATCTGACTTCTTTTTTCTGCTATGACAATGTAAA
Source organism: Desarmillaria tabescens (assembly GCF_030435595.1). Lineage (NCBI taxonomy): Eukaryota > Fungi > Basidiomycota > Agaricomycetes > Agaricales > Physalacriaceae > Desarmillaria > Desarmillaria tabescens. Next base: position 27,637 of record NW_026848303.1, read on the forward strand.
TGATATTTAATAGAATCAGATCATCCTGGTGCAGATTGTGATATCTGTCTGTCTTTCTATTAAACTTTTAAATGCTTTTCGATATCTATCTCTGATTCTCCTATATGCTATATAATGACTGGTTAGTGTTTATTCAAATCTCCAGACTACTCTTTGTCTCTCTCTCTCTCTCATTATACTACCTTCTCCTAGACTTCTTGATGGCCACTCCAACCGGTGGTATTCCACCAGACCTTACTGATGCTGATAAAGCTAGTATATTTCATTTTCTTGATGCTACATTGAATTCCACAATCCTCATCTCATTACTGTCTGGTACATGCACTTATTCTTCCAGATACAAGTGTCTAATATGGCTGCATGTAGGAATATACACTGGAATCACTGCTGTTACAGTGAGGAATATCTGTGAGGAGAACATGTCTACTTGCTATATTATACAAGCTAAAGTGGATTGCACAGTCATAAACAAGTCTCATCCCATCAGACAACCCATGATCATTGTTATAATTATGCTCTATATTGGTTCTATTATTTCCTTTGCTCTCATTTGGTCACAACTTGTATTTTTCCATAATGGATGGAATTTCTGGACAACCTATTTATATTATTGCAATCCTAACATAGAATTGGTAGTGGTACAGGGTGGTATAGGTATTGCTTGTACTATCCTTGCAGATGCCATCATGGTATGTGTCAATTGAGACATCTCACTGCCTCTTACTGTTATTTGGACTGTAGATTTGGCATTGCTGGATGATCTGGGGACAACAATGGCTGGTTGTTCTACTTCCTGTTCTTCTTTTTGTTTCTGCAATTGGTAAGATCTAGATCTTCTATCAATTTGTTAATTTACCCAAGGCTTGTAGTATTCAAAAGTATTGGTATATATGAAGCATACATCAATACAAACAATGAGAGCTATGTGACATACTTTACACTTTATCCATCCTTCATTCTTGCTTCAACAGTATTGTGTACCCTGCTCATCATTTACCGTATTATCACTGTTGCACAAAGAGCTGCAGCAGGGAATGGACTCAGGGCTTACCACCATATCATTAAGATTCTAGTTGAATCATCAGCTCTCTACTCCATAACCTTGATCTTATATGTGGCCTTTTTTGCCCATAATGATGTCATAGTGTACTACTTTGATCATCTAGCAGCATTTGCAAGAGTATGTTTCTATTATCTTCCTGTCTTCACATCTAACAAGCATTGTAGGGAGTTGCACTAACACTTCTTGTTGGACAAGTAGCAGTAGGTCATACCCAACCAGATGACTCTTGGGAGGGGAGTGTGGTGTCAGGGTCACTTCAGTTTGGAGGGCATTCCAGCAGTCAGAGCTCTGATCAGCAGGATTCTATGATCAGTGTAGATCTTGAAGCTCAGCAGGAGAGTTATCATGATGATGAGTATGGTCATCAGACTGTGATGGACTCTCAGGAAGGTGTTGTTGATGAGAGTGGAAATGACTCCAGGCAGGCAGGGAGCAGCAGCATGAAACATGTTTGATCACATACAAAGATCCTATGGGCAGGGAGCTGGCTACTCATGCCATTTAAATAGAATTGTTAACATGGAAAGGCCAGTAATCCAATGTAGGAGACTCAGAGTACCTTAAATTAAATTGTCAACATTAATACTGAATTGTTGATCATCTTCAGCTAAAGATTCTCACATTATGATATGTTCATAGCTTTCACCAACATCAGATTCTGCCAGTGTAATAAACATGCAAACAAAATCAACCATCTATAAGACCAAGCCTGACTTGGACTGAAGGGAGTTTGTTTTCCAGGACTCAAGATTTTAACTCTATACTGACACCTTCACAACAAGTGCCTGCCGCGTGCCGAGGCGAGTACGACCTTGCTGAATCTTGTCCTTGAACCCTATTGCTGTCTCTTTCGAGTCGACCTTTCATTGGCAATGCTCCCGACTCAAAACATGTAAGGAAACACTGAAAGCGACGATTCCTCGTCGGGTTGATCTACGTAAGTCATACCAATATGTTACGAAGTGTTTGCGTGGCACGTCTGCTTCTTTGAACACCGATATACCAGTCGTATACCTCGCAGATCATTTGTACATTGAAAAATCCACACTGCATAGTGCCAAACCATCTCTAATAAGAGTCCCCGAACTCAGACCCATAATCTATTCCAAAATTCCGACCGGTGTCACGACGCCGTGCGCTCGTTCGCCAGATGTCGATACGTCATGTCCGCGCAAAAGTCGTCGTCCAGGGAGAGGCTGGGGTGCGAGGTGTACAATAACAGCTAGACGCAAAGGATCTCGATCCGTAACGAAGACAGTCGACATCGTGCGACGTGCGTACTATGTCCAGTTTACCCTAGCCCTATACTCCTTGTATCCCCAACAATACCCCGACGCCATGCTCTCGCTTGCCGGACGTCGATACATGGCGTCGAGGTAAAACCAGTCCCTCCTAAGACTACCTGCCGTCCCTACCCTATGCGAAGTTTCGCCGTGGGTGTGTTCACCGGTTTTGAATACATCGTCTAGGCGCAGACGTCTTGCTTGCCGGAAGACGATCCATTGTCTCCAGCCAAAACTCGGACACCTACACACCAGGATGGGGTGGGGTCATATTTCGCGCAGTCTCCAGGCATACTCACTCCCTCCTCGCACCAGACAGGAGGCAACGTCCTCTTCTACTTTCCAACAACGCACGTTACTAGCCATTGAAAGACCAGCGCAGCGGGAACAGGTAGACGTCGTTGAGTGGTAGGGGATGACGCAATATCGGAAGGGAATGTCCGACTGAAGGAGGGTCGTGGGGATGGGTCGTTGGGTTGGGGTTGATGTCGATTTGTCATAGTGTGGTAGATACGTGGCAAGTGGGAGGAGAGAATAGCAGAATCTAGTGAACGGATAAGGATCAATGGCGTAGAGCACTAACAGATGTACTCACCAGTATCATATTGGACTGCGTGCATCATGCGCAAACCTGAATATAATATATCGATGGCGGCTGAAAGCTTCATCAGGACCATGAACAGTAGATGGGCGAGCTCATTCCCATATAGGCTTACGAGATAGGTGGTCCAGGCGATCACACCTAGCTCCGCGGTCCTGGTCATCCTTGGCTATTCCCTCTGCCAGAAAAGCATTCAGTTTCCACTCTGCCTCGCCTTTTCCTGTATTTTCCCCCTGGACGAGCTCCTTTAGTACCTCGACTATCACCTTGTGGTCCTTTTACAAGCTTGTACCGATCCTCGTCTTGCGGGCTGATATACGTGATAATGATCTTGTTGGGTACAATGTTCTCGTGTATTGAGCATGGGATGCCAAAGGGAGACTTTCCCTCTGCAAGTGTCCAGAGACGAAGTTAGAAAGTGTGCTTCTTGTTGGTGGCAAGAAGGACAGATGCAGTGTTAATTGTGCTAGGACAGCACAGCGAGTAGTACTAGTCCTCGTAAGTGGAACAGACTATAAAGTGCGACGCATGAGCATCAGCGAAGGGAAATACGGAGAAGGTATTAGTCACTCACGATCCAATTCTTAAGCAATTCCCCAGATGTTCAGGTTCAAACGTTCAATATTCAATGTGCGAGGCGACTTTTTGAAGCTAGTGCTGCAGGTGCGATAGAGTCGAGATGGTAAACGGCTGAGTACTGAGTACTGAGTCTTGACATGCTGCACGGCTACGTTGTATTTGTTTGGTTTTGGCAGATGCGAGAGTAGGAAGAGGACTGCTGGATTGAGCACAGCCACCTATTTGTACTTAATTGCTTTTGGCAGACGACGGAAAAGGAAACTTTATGACTGTGGGTTGACCTTACTTTTCAGCAAGGTAATGTTAACCCTAGGAGATATATCATAAGCTCATGTAATTCATAGATATCATGACATCGACTCTAGTAAAATACATATAATCCTACATACAATGCAAATGGTCCAAGGAGTGCATAAACGACAGCATGCGTAAAGTAGATTACAATCTAGTCCCGGCTTATGGATATAATTAAGTTGATTGGGTAGCGACGGCGAGATAACGAGAGACGGTATGGTTATATGGTATATCACATAAATTAATTGGAAACAAGAACCTGAGCATAGGAAGGCGTCTTGGAAACCGGTTCGCCAGATTCGCTATCGCTCTCGCCATAAATATGCTCCCAAGGCTCATCCGCGGCAAGGTCGGGAGTAAAGTCATCAAGGACGATAACGGAGCGGATGTGGGGGATGACCTCGAAATCCGGCTCTGTCAAACACGAAGCGATAAGCACGCAATACACCCAGAACGAAACAGGCCTAGGACCCACCCTTCTTCCTATCTTGCTTCCGAACGATGAGATCCGACAGCTTCACCTCGGGCGACTTTGGCAAAGGCGGGGTCTCATCCCGATGCGCGCTCTCGACGAAGACACCGTCCAGCGGGTCGATGTCGTCTGCTCTGAGTGTCCTGTACTTCTCCGACACGGTGCCCCTATCTAGCTTGAAGAAGGGGGAACCCGACCGCTTCTGCTGTCTCATCTTGAGGACATCCGCAGCCTTCTTGACACGTTGGCGGTTGTGCTCGTACGCCCGCTGGTCCTTGATGGTCGGCAAGAAGGGGAAGGACGAGGAGAGTGGTGCGCTGGCGTCCTTATCTGCGCCAGCAGACTTGACGACGGAGGAGTCGGAGACGGCCTTGGAGAGAGAGATGACTGACATAACGAAGCAATGAAGATTCGTCTAATGGAAAACGCGCTAGTGGGTGGTGGTGGTGATGATGGTAGTGGTTGTAGTTAGAGGTGAGGGAGGGAGACAAGAGTACCCCCGCGATGATAAGATAAGCAGAAGGGGGCCTTTTGTAGTGATGGCGTCAGTGCTCCTGATGTCAACGAATTCGGAGTACCGCCCCAGAGTACCGTTTCCGATGCCGAGCGCTTGTTTCACGCAGCATGACGAGCAGCCACGTTGGCTCGTGATCAACGTTGGTTGTGAATCCGAATGGTCGCATGCTGAAATAGCACGTTTGAACTCTTGTGGCTGGTATGATGACGACGAATCAATGACGTACAAGTGGGCGTTCAGAGACATTGGCAAAAGTCTATCATAAGGCGAAATGAAAGACATATTGATAGATAGACAAGAGGATTCCGGGAACAATACACTGCATGATTACTGTGCGGGTATACGGCGCCTGCTACACCATTTTTGAGAACCTGCTGCTATTAGGCCAGAAGGGTTGTCACCGGAGAATGTAGGAAAGCGGATAAATAGCCCATTCGTCCCGTCGAAGTCGTATCATGACAGAGCCGCTTTTGACGCCGAGAAAAATGCATAGATAAGAGCCGCGAAAAAATCGGTGCAAGACGTTTTTCCGTTCGGTTCCACGATCCATCGGTGGCCTGGAGAAAAGCTAAACGGTTAGCTGTGATTGGACGATATGGCACTACGGAGCACGCACTCATTGCATCGATCCCATTTTATTGCCGACTCCGACTACCGTATTGCCCAGGCTGCATGTAGCGCGCCCTGAGCGCATGTCTAGCACTTTAATAGACGTGGGTCGCCGAGCAGGGGGCCAGAGAGATGGACGAAGAGGGAAGAGAAGCTTATTGGGTTCGATGGGTCCTGGCGCCAGGCTACGTCAGCACCGGGACTAGGCGTAATACATGCGCGTCAATACCACACTGAATAGCTCAAACACACGAGGGGCGTACTTTTGACCTGTGTTCATTCGCTCGTCGTCGCCTTCATTGATCTAATAAGCCCAGCCGGACTACGTGGTCTCGCGTCAACATTATTCCATACAGCTTTGTACGTCCGTCGTGTCGATATCGAATGGTCTCTCCCCAAAGGTTGACGAGTACTGAATTAGAAAGAAGATGAGCCAGAGCAGTGGTCGTGGTTAGAGAGCAAGCCGGTGACAATCAAAGTGACCGTCCTGCCATCATGACCGCCGCCGGGCACTTCTGTTCTCCTCTTTCGTTCCCTTTCGAAAGCACCTTGGTGAGTCTTGCTCTTCGCATATTTTCCACGTATTCTTACAGTATACTGTTACTCCCAGATCCAAAGCTTTGGAATACGGTCTCTCGTCAGCACTGACAATCGCGTCTACGACTCTGTCCTCATCTTCGCCCTCAATCGCGATTTCCGTTCCTTTCGTGGGCCTAACAAGGAATAGTTACCAACGCTAATAGCGAAGACCCGTCTTCTCTGCCAGTACGAAGGATCGATGTACTACCGCCAGTTTTAGAGCGCCTTGGGTAGCAACCAGCTACTGGACGTGCCATCCGGCAAATACCTACGATCGTGAGCACGGTGGCTTGGCTGGTCAGTCAGTTGAAGTCTCAGCGGAGGCGAGAAGTGTAGTTCAAGGCAGGTTTGGGGGATAACCATGGAAACCATCGTGCGTCCTTCTTTTTCCTTTGCATTCGGGTGCGAAGAGTTCAGATTCGTATTGTGCGTAGCTGCCTCACACACCGAGATATCTTCGCCAGCCAGCCCTCATACCCTTGTCCTGCAAATCATGGTTTACGGGCGTTGGGTTACTCGTTGTCTGGATGTCTGATGTCAGGTGAGGCTCACTACGCTGGGAGTTCATCATGATATGCTCATATGTCCCCATAGTCACCAGCAACCTGATCCACGCCGCCCTACATTCCCCTACAACTCCGTGTCTACGCGTTCTAGCTCTGTAAACTGTTTCCATACCCAAATATCAACGTGGGCGCCAATATTTTGCATGCAGTCGATGATACTAATGAGGACTATCAAGCCGGAACCGATTTTCGTCGTCCTGGTGGGTCGTGATGGCGACGATCATCGACCCTACTCTTCCAACAGAGACCACAAAGTTTTGCCAAATCACACAGAGGACGGAGGTACGCGGCGGCGGCTCTGGTTTACCTGACGCTCAATATCAACAGATCAACCACCGCCTCTTAGAGGAATACCATTACTACGATCAAACATCGGTGGAAGGCACTGGTACATTCTTAGGTAGCGCGTAGAAGGCCGCGAAGTGCTATTTGAAGATAGTACTCTTTGTTTCTGAGAGCGTCATCAAACCGGACTCAAAGGTATGTTATGTTGGTATGCGCTTGCCGTTTCTGATACGTTCTGCAGTCTAGGCCAAGTATCATTCGCCTCGGCTCAGCCAGGGATCCAAGTTACAGGAAGAATCATACGAAGCTACTGGGGGCTTGGACGTTACTGTTGCTGGTCGTCTCGGTGATGCTTCACTCAAGTTCGTTAGGCGCGCGCTTTCGTGTTACGTCTATCAATTTACGAGGTGTACCTACGACAACAAATGAAATACTTTGCGTCCTCTCATGGTAAAGGTCTATCTGCGAGGTTAGCGTGAAACAGTCACCTGCATACAACGTCAGGGGACTACGAATATACCCACAACCAAGATGGTTGTCAATACGATCCACATTCCGAGAAGGTGATTTACACTATTACGCGTTGTGATAGCATCTTCCTGCGAGGATCAGATCGCTTCAACTTAGTATGTGAACTAGCTCTCTGCTTTCTCTGGAAGGAAGATAGGTAGTAAAAGCTTTCATACATCGCATGGATGCATCTTCTTATGGTGCTATCCACTAAATGCAAGCAAGAAAAGACGGCAGTCAATGAATATACAGGAAGTAAAAGCCTCGGAAATTGCATTTACATTCTGAGGACCAGGTTCCGAAGATTTCATTTTGGAAAAATAATTGAAGTGGTGCACAGCCACTTGCATTGCCTAAAGGAGATGCCGTGATTACGGCCATAAAGCCGAAGCCGTACATACGGCCATACCTGTACCATAAGCCACACCGTAAACCAGAAGTCTGAGGGTCTGACGGTACGGTGTCCATATTCGCTGCTATACAGAGACGGTGGGTATCCCTACTCGCTCTCAAGGTTTTGACTTGGCTTTTCCAGCTACATTCGCAGGATTCAGGAACTCAGCAAAGCGAACTTACGCCAACGAAACACGGAGCCGCAAATTTCGATTAACCATGGAGTATAATTCCCCAGGTCTGATGTCTTTTATATACCAAGGAGGTGGCCAATATCAAAAGCTTATATTGATCTCTTAGGACGAAACGGATTGTGGAGATTATCATTTGTTTCCATTTTCTCGTGACAGGAACACGCCACCGAATGCTCAAGAGATCCATTAGGCTTGAAAATGAGTCTACTAGCCGCATTCTCAGGATTTGTCCACATGGTGCACAGAAGAAAACAATCAGAAGATATTCCTGAATTGTCTGTCTATCTTTTTCCAAGAGCCTTTCCGGATACCGAATCTTGACTTAGGTCGTCTCAGCAATCCTCCACTTTTGGCGTTCAGCAAAAGAAAACAACTGCATCTCCTTATGACCGGACGTCCTTGCTGAACGTAACGCCAATGAAACAAGAATCAGATATGGCCGTGCTCGAGCGCTCTCCAGTCATCAGGCGGAGTCGTTTGAGTTTTTGATGATCACTTCAGTAACTCCGGTGATCTAGTATAAATACCAAAGGAGCTCTCTTGATCTCTATCAACATCATCCGTCATGTCTCCTGATATTGCTTCGACTATGGGAGCGATCTACATAGGCGCTACAGTGGCTACAGCGTATGTTATTATGATCTCCTGCCTTCGACCTCTTGGCTTACGATCATTTACCCCGGCCGCAGGCTTTGGGGTCTCACAGCCATGCAGTCAATGACATATTTCAGCAGATTCCCAAATGACTGGTGGTTCTATCGGTTCGCAGTAGGGCATCTTTACTTTTACTCGTCTCATAATTTGATTTTTTTAACGAAATAGGTTGGCCTTCTCTGGTACGTCGATTTGTAAGGTTACGGTATACCAGCATAATGCGTTTTCCAGGATCGTCGACACGCTTTATCTCATTTTCTATGCGCATGCTCTCTACTACTATCTGATCAAAAACTTTGGGCATCCCGAAGCACTTTTGACTATTGTGTGGTACGTTCGCCATCTCTTCTTCTTGCCCCCGATTTTGACTTGGAGGACATTCAAGGAGCTTTAAGGTGATCAACTATGCGTCTATCAAACTGTTTGATCGTCTGATGCGTTCTTTATCAGACAGACATCATGTTCTTGGTACTTATACCGATTCGTTCTGGACACTGTTCCCCGTCCGCTAACTTGGTTCGTTCAGGGTCTGGAGATCCTTCTCGTAGATATGTACGAGTCTCTCATCGTCCGTACGGCCAGCGCTAACCACTTCGTTGTAGTGTTTACGCGGTGAGAATATGGATGTGTGCGTGTGCCCATCAAGTTACTTACAGAACGGTACTATAACTCAATTGTCTTTCTAGTAGGACGTTTCTTCCATAAGACAATCCCATGGTTGGTTGTGAGTCACAACATCCCAATTTGTATGGAACTTCAATTCTGATCGGGGTTCGTTCAGGCTGTTGTCATCGCAGGCACATCCGGTACGTCGCCGTCAACTCATCATGGTATCGGTGTCTTACCCTTCTGGTTCGGTAGCTGTTGTTATCAGTGAGTCATTCCTTCAGGATGCATACTTGGTACTTATCACTGTTTTCGCGCAAGATGAAATCCATGCTATGTAAGGCCCCTCATCTGCTCCGGTTATACTAGCATACTCAATCTTGCGACTGAACAGATTTACGATCAAAACTTACCTGGACGCTGAGACGGTCTCTGTGCGGAAATCCATACCTTTATCATCTCTTTCAACTCGCTAAAAGAAAAATAGAAATCGATTGAAGCGCTCTTGGCTACAACTGCAGCAGTCGATATCATTATATGCGGTGCCATGTCGTACTATCTACTCAAAAGTCGATCAGTTTTGAATTTTTCCAGGTTGATCTGCTCTCGTCTAAGATTCGTGGAATGCTTACAATCAATGCAGGACGACGAAGCCGCTCCTGATACTATCGCGCTTTGTTATTGTGTCCGGATTGGCTACTACGTAAGTCTTGAGCAGATTATCTCTAAAACCCTGACTGACAGCCGCCCAGTATATGTGCATTGACAATTCTTATTACGGTTATTATACTCTCTTCTTGTCATGAATCTGACAACCTGACGCAAAGACCCCATAGTTTGTGTCTATGCCGAACTCACTCGTAGCTGCAGGAATCGCGACTCCTCTACCAAGAGGTATTCCTTCCAGTTATATGTCTGTCCTTACTAACACTTTCAAGTTTATCTCAACTCACTACTAGCAATGTACATAACTCTGTTTCGGCACGTACCCTGGCTTACGCTTGCCCTAGGCTGAACCTACGAAATACACACCAAGAAAATATCGTGATATCTACGAGCGGCGGTGCCAGCAGGTCCCTACCAAGTACGGTTTTGGAATCTATGAGATTCAAAGCTCGGAGTACGGTGGCTACTGATATACAAACTCAGGAGCAGGTGAATACTAGTTCCCAATCTTTCAGCCGGGAGCGGAGGCCTCATAACTTCTTTATAGGACATCAGTGTACCAATGGCCGAGCTACGCTCCAGTAGATCGTCAGTGGAACCGATGCATGTGCTAGATATAAAGGCTCAGACTCTGGATAGTCCTTGTTAAGTTCGAATGTCCCAGGCATAGATTAGGATCTTGTCGATGTATAACAGATATGAATATATTCAGAAACGAAGTCTGTTCAGGTCGGTTCGAACCTTTCCTTACTTCCGATTGGGGTTTTCGACATTATTCTTGCGAAGCTATTCTCCGTCTTCACCGAGAGCGGTTGTACGACTACTGAGAAATTACCTTCTGTTTGATTGCCCGTAGATTCACTGCTTTCTGGTTTGCCTATTTCCATTCAATGAATGCAAAAGACATTTCAGGAGTGGTAGGAAATACAGAGCCAAGATATCTATTCCATGGGAGTGATGTGAACTCTCGACAAATCCTAAAAGGCTTACATTCTACGTAGTCGTCGACCCTGGGGAACAGGTATTTGGCATCGCATCTAAACTGGGTTAGCGAGGAGGCGTCTCTTAATTAAACGAGTTTGCGAGCACGCGACAAGCTCCGCAAGGGTGATCTTTAAGCTACGCAAGATGATAAGAACGATCAGGAGGACAAGACTATCTGAGAACCTACCTCGCTCACCGGACGGCGATACGTCGTCACTAGACCATCCTGTATTCTCTATGATGAGTATATGGATAATGATTAGAATGCAGACGGCTTAATGTGTGACTCACGGCTGCTCGAAGATGTGGTATCAAGACGACGCGGCATCTGGTTCTCATTGAAAGCCTTCTTGATATGACCACGGCTGTCTGGAAGGGTTTCAGTTTTGAAGTTGTATCAGTAGAGACTATAATTCAGTTCACTTCCAAACAGTACGTGAGAAAGAATAGACTGACCTTGAGAAGTGGACGCAAGATCCCTCCTTCCTCACGCGACGACGCGGAGGGTTGGCTCGGTGTGTGGTATCTGAGATGAAAATTTGAGCCTTCTGGAGGCCCGGGCGTCCAAGGAGAGAACGGCTCAGCAAAGACGAACAGTGTAGTCGTGTGCAGGATGGGCAATAGTCTACAGAAGTGAAAGTAAGCTTAGAACATAGCGAACGAAGAACGAAAAGGCCTACCATAAAGAGGTTAGGAAAGAAGGAAGTGCGCCCACACGAGTCTATCCCGATCTGAGCATCAACGCCCACGTCGACTCGAAGGACCAAACTTGAAGACTGTCGAGGGCGGTGAGAGCAAGGAAGAGCTACTATCAATATTCTGGGGCCAAGTCAGACGCGGCGCTGATGGGAGACTGAGCCCCTGAGTCTGCAGTACGTCTTGATCAAATTATCCCTCTGACGGCATATGCGACGCTTAGAAACGAGCGTAAACACTCCCGTTTTGTTCTCCTGCTCAGAAGTCAGTTTCAATTCCAAATTACACGAGATGCTGCTTACGTTCAATGTATTCGGCAGATTGTGGCCTTTCCAGGGCTCGACGTATCAATGTAGATGGATAAATGCTGAGCCGCAAATATTCCCGTAGTGCTGTTTCCTTCGAAGGAGTGCTGCGAGTATGGGGTGTGCGCGCTCTAACGAGTGAGTTTTGAGCATCGTGGACGCTGATATCTGACTCCGATTTGCAGGTTCTTGCTTCAAACGACATTAATGATCAACGAAGAAGATAGGGCATGGTCAGAGAGACATCCAGGTCCAATAAAGATCCGTTCGCGATAGAGGTAGATGCAGTCATTGGATCCCGGCTTCACCTAGAGATTTCCAGGTCCGCGCGTGAGAATTTGAAGTCGTCTGAACGTGTAGGCAATGTAAATTAGGAATGTTTGACACGGAAATTTGACAGAAGCTTACTTTTGGGGGCGAAGAGGGAGCGTAGTATCATTAAACAGTCTCGTATAGCAAATTTTGCGAATAAAATAGGCTTTTCCTTCAACAAATGGATCAAAACATAACTACGAGCCATTTGCATGTCATGAGAGAAACAGAACTCACTTTGGGGTTCTCTCAGTCTAGCAGCATACATTCATCACCGTATCCCCTTCGGAATCCGCCACCTAATGGTTCTTCATGTTGCCTTTCCCCTGGGGCAATGGCTAGACGTAGGCGAGCAGGGTACAAATGTCGTTCTCCGAAATTCGAACCAGTGAAATGAGACGGCCTCCCCAAATGCGACGGTATTAGATTCAATGTTGGAACGGCGCCTTCGATTAAAAGCATGAAGTTGGCAGGTCGAAAAGTAATTGGTTGCAATCCAGAGCATGCGAACCTGATGCTGACCCGGAGGTTAGGAAAGGACGAGGCAGAGATATGAATTGAAGAAAGCCAACAAGTTGACATCCGCAGTTCGTTTGACAGTCTACACCACACTTAAATCCATTTTGCTGAAATGTCGAAGTTTCGTGTTCTTGCATTGATGAGAATGGACTTGACGAGTAGCTTACTGAGCGTCGAGGCAGAAGGGAATATCGATGAGCATGGATACTAAGAACAGAAGGAAGTGGTACTACGTGGCTGACGCGTTGTGAAGTTTCCGGTGTCAGCACTTATCCTTCCACCACGATTGAACTTCAGCTAGCAATTTCCTCCTTCCTCTTCATACATTCTCTCCTCTCATATACTCATCTCGGTCGGGGCATGTACTTGTGTTAACGCGGCAGTGCCGGACCGAGCCGGTACAGCTCTCATGCTCTTTTCATGTAGACACCTCCATCGCCGGAGGGACGCCTCCTTTCATTGCCCGACCTTCTCACCTGCACACACTCTTTGAAGACGATCGCTATGCATAAGTAGGGATGGGCGGATGTTGCTGTGATTGACATCGTGCCCGCAGCATTGTCGACGAGGGAGGGAAAGGTTTGATTTGGGTAAAGCGAGGGTGAGCATGCTTCTTGTTCAGAGTGTTTAGTGGCTGACGGTGGATTCAGATGAAGACTGTCCTCTGTATTAGCAGGAACAAGCATTGAAGATACAACAGCTATGTGCGTCGCTTTGTTCTGCTATATTTTCTTTCGAACTTATGAGAATATAGGGACCTTGGCTACAACTGCCTATTGAAAAACTGTTAGTGCTCTGCAACGCTGTCAGCTACAGGGCCAAGGATACCGTCAATTTCCCCGACGCCTAATTCCAGTACCAACCATATCCGAGACCGCAGACCTGAATGACTTTTCGCCTCCCGACTCTCCACGAGCATCACTTGCCAGTCCACCCTTACCGCCGCCAATTCCTCCACCGAAACCAGGCAGGGCAACCCCACCGCCTATCGACCCAGGGATGTTTCGTAATGTTACTTCGATACGTCGACTTATCGACGAGGCAGCCGAATTGGGTTCCATGCGCGGCGGTTCTGTAGGACTTGGTGGGAGCCCTTGGGCTGCTGCTCAGACGCTCGGGATCAATCCCCTAGGCAACATGGGTGGTAATGGGAGGAATGTTGCAATGTCTGCAATGCGCATCCACAGATTGAGAGCACTGGCGGTGCAGAAGCTCGCACAGGCATACGAGGCAGACGAGATCGCGTCGAGTGTCATGGTCATGCAAGGTGGTAGCGTGTTCGAAGATGTAGCGGAACGAGTGCTCAAATTTGGTGCGTGCCTATCATCTATATTATTTTCTAGTATTTACAGGTACAATGAACAGACCCCAATGACGCGGACGCGAAATACGTCCATTTCTTTCACGAGAAAATACCTTCTCATCAATTAGCGGAATCTACTACGACCCAAGTCCTCGACGAGCTTATCTGAGCTCAGCCTCAACGATTAGAATTCTACCGTACGCGTGGAATCGTTCGCTGCTTCCGTGATGAGTACCCAGAGGCGACCAGAGACTTCACACACGCTCTCAAGGAGTCTCGAGCTGCGCGTAAAGCCAAGGTAGCCCATACCGACCGTGGAGGGCCCTCCGAATCACGAACAAAGAGTACGAAGAAAAGGAAGGGCGGGGGTGGCAAGACCAATGGGCAAGCCCCACCGAGCGGTACGAGTACGATAGACTCGTCAGTTGACGGACCAGATGGGGAGCCGCTCCTGATCCACCCATCTGTTCTCCCAGATGCCCCGGATCTGATTGGGCCATAGTTGCTGTTTCTGCGCGGAGCGGCATATCTGCAACACGCGGTCCACCTCATTGAAGGTGCTGTCTTGCAGCTCGAAGGGATACGCAAGGCTCCGTCCATCGATGGTGATGAGCTGAGGCTGTGTTATCTGGAGAACGGGAAATACGGTGGAGTAGAGATTGGGCACCCTGATGGTCCGCTTGGGGAGATGGGAGGTGCGAAGGCGAGGGCATATAGGGATGCACTTGGAGAAGGCAGGTTCAAGGACCAGGTCACTTCATTGCTGAAGAAGAGTATCCGGGACCATGGCAAGTTCTTAGCTCACTTTGACACCCTCGAGTCGCCCAATTCCTTGTTCGATAGTGAAGGGGACTTGGCGAAGCAGGTCGAGTATGCGTTCTTACTCTCAGAGTCCATCCGGCCTGGGAACCACTCGAACGGATCCTCGCCTTTCCCGTTATCTGATACGCCAGCAATGTTCACAACGTACAACCCGTTGCTCGTAGAAAGCCATTTCAGCGTTCTCATCTGTCAGTTGATGCTTGCCGACTTTTTGGGGCTGTTGAAGAGGTTCATCCGTACTGCAGCTCTCGTGGATGGGCTTGAAGGATACCCCGTATTCCTCCCCCCTCGATCCATGGCCCAAGCAGAGGTTCTGGAGCGACTCGCTGGTGGATGGAAGAACGGTATCCAGCCTCATTCTCTCTCCAAGGGCAGGGCGAAGGGAAGACTGGCTATCGAGGCTCGACCGGTAACCCCTCCGCCTCCGCCTTCTCCCATCCTGATAAACACAGGGTCCTCCTCAACTGGGGCTGGGAGTTCTCGTGATGATAGTCCGTCATCTGGTACCGGGTCTCCACCACCGTCCCCTCCGGGCCGCCAGGACGCGGACGAAGCTCTGGACTGTGCGAGGATCTTGTTGGCACTTGTCGTCAACCGCCAACGGGAACGCGTGGAGAGGGCCACTGCTGATAAGGCTGCAGGTGCGAAGAAGAAGCTATTGCAGATTAATATCCCACTTCATAGACCGAGGGTGGAGGTTATTTTGGCGTGGCTGGGGGCGGTTCATTTACCCGAGTTGGATTGAGGGGTGGTATTTATTGAGGTTTGACTGTTTAATATTTTCTATTGATATCTATGTATTGATCTTAATATAATTATTCATGTCTTGAATGCTCTCGAAATGTGGTGCTAATGCGTATCATACATAAGCTCATGTAATTCATCATTATCACAACTTGAAAGTAAAATCCATATAATCCTACTGCTGGGCACCAAAAGCAAGCAGTGGTGTGCTAAGGTAGGTTTACATCACTGCTCAGGTAATTCCACAATTCTTACTAACAGGAAATGCTAAGATGATCAAATTTCTACTGGGAATGTTTGACTGGTAGGACTCTTTGGGAATAGTCAGCCCAAAGATAAGTACACATATACTAGGTTGCTATGCTCTATTGTTTGGGAAGACAGTTGAGTTGGTATGTGATTTTTCTATCTGATTATCACCAGGAAGGTCACCTATGTTGAGTAACTGTTATATCTGACTTCCTTCTTTGCTATGACAATGTAAATGATATTTAATAGAATCAGATCATCTTGGTGCAGATCATGATATTTGTCTGCCTCCCTACTAAGCTTTTAAATGCTGTCAGATATTCATTTCTGATTCTCCTATATGCTATATAATGACTGGTTAGTGTTTATTATCTCCAGACTACTCCCTCTCTCCTATTATACCACCTTCTCCTAGACTTCTTGATGGCTACTCCAACCAGTAGTATTCCACCAGATCTTACTGATGCTGATAAAGCCATTGTATTTCATATCCTTGATGCTATTCTGAATTCCACAATCCTTGCCTCTTTACTGTCTGGTATGTGCACTTACTCATCCAGATACAAGTGTCTAATATGGCTGCATGTAGGAATATACACTGGAATCACTGCTGTCACAATAAGAAGTATCTGTGAGGAGACATGTCTCCTTGCTATATTATACAAGCTAAAGTGGATTGCACAGTCATGAACAAGTCTCGTTCCATCAGACAACCCATGGTCATTGTTATAATTATGCTCTATATTGGTTCTATTATTTCCTTTGCTCTCATTTGGTCACAACTTTATATTTCAATTTTCAATGATGGATGGAATTTCTGGACAATCTATATGGTATATTATTCCATTCCATGCCTACAATCAGGAGTGATACAAGGTGGCATAAGTATCATTTGTACTATTCTTGCAGACACTATCATGGTAAGTGTCAATTGAGTGTCAATTGAGACATCTCACTGCCTCTTACTTACTGTCATTTGGACTGTAGATTTGGCATTGCTGGATGATCTGGAGACAACAATGGCGAGTTGTTCTACTTCCTGTTCTTCTTCTTGTTTCTGCAATTGGTAAGATCTAGATCTTCTATCAATTTGCCAATTTACCCAAGGCTTGTAATAATCAAAATTATTAGTGTATATGAAGTGTACATCAATCCAAATGGGGACTATCACACATATGATACACTTTATCCATCCTTTAGTCTTGCTTCAACTGTATTGTGTACCCTGCTTATCATTTACCATATTGTCACTGTTGCACAAGGAGCTGCAGCAGGGAATAGACTCAGGGCTTACCATCAAGTCATTAAGATTCTAGTTGAATCATCAGCTCTCTACTCCATAATCTTGATCATATTTGTGGTCTTTAATGCCCTTGATGATGTCATATTGCTCTACTTAGATCGTCTAGCAGCAATTTCAAGGGTATGTTCCTATTATCTTCCTATCTTCACATCTAACAAGCATTGTAGGGAGTTGCTCCAACACTTCTTGTTGGACGAGTAGCAGCAGGTCATACCCACCCAGATGACTCTCAAGAGGGCAGTGTGATATCAGGGTCACTTCGCTTTGGAGGGCATTCCAACAGTCAGAGCTCTGATCAGCAGGATTCTATGACAGGTGTAGACCTTGAAGCTCAGCAGGAGAGTTATCATGATGATGAGTATGGTCATCAGACTGTGATAGACTCTCAGGAAGGTATCATTGATAAGGGTGGAAATAACTCCAGGCAGACAGGGAGCAGCAGCATAGAACATGTTTGATCACACACAAAGATCCTATGGGCAAGGAGCTGGCTCCTCATGCCATTTAGATAGAATTGATAACATGGAAAGGCTAGTAATCCAACAGAAGAGACTTAGAGTACATTAAATTAAATTGTCATGAATACTGACTGCATTGTTGATCATCTTCAGCCAAAGATTCTCACATTATGATATGTTCATAGTTGTCACTAACATCAGACACTGCCAGTATAACAAACAGACAAATAAAATCATCCATCTGTAAGACCAAGCCTGACTTGGACTGAAGAAAGTTTGTTTTCTGAAACTCAAGATTTTAACTCTACATTGATACCTTCACAATGTTAACCTTAAGAGACATATCATAAGCTCATGTAATTCATAGATATCATGACATCGACTCTAGTAAAATATGTATAATCATACATGCAACACAAATGGTCCAAGGAGTGCATAAATGATGGCATGCATAAAGTAGATTACAATCTAGTCCTGGCTTATAGATATAATTAAGTTGATTGGGTAGCAATGGCAAGATAACAAGGGAGGATATGGTTATATAGTATATTGCATAAATTAATTGGAAACAAGAACCTAAGCATAGGAAAGCATCTTGGAAACCGGTGACACGCGCGCTTCACGTTCATACGTGTAATTTTGCGAATCCTGTGAATCCAAACGTGCGTCAATCCACTAAGTAATATTAGAGTGCATACCCAGCATGGAGTGACACCTGTTGAGGCAGAAGCAGCATATAATAAAATAATCCGAGTGGAGCGCATGGCTTAGACTTAGAGTGGCACACTGGTGTCATTTAAGTGTGGAGTCTCAGTGCCCTGACTCACACCCTATGCATTCCTCAGCAGCATCTTGCTCAAATAAAATACACTGAAAAGATAATATATTTATGGAGCTTCACGTGACATTGATCTATGATGCATGAACCCTGCCAATCCAGCAATCACTGAGAGACGTCATTCAGAACTGAGGACCACCCAGTCCGAGCCTCCTGAGAGGGCTTCAGCCAACACGAGAGAAACCCTGTACCCAGAATGAAATATTAAACTAAGAAAAGGTTGTGCAGCAACCAAATATAAATACCAACTCACTAGCGATGTGCGCGACAGAGGAATTAAAAACAAGGGGCCAATTAGGAGAAATATTCCACATGATGTGGCAACTCTAGACCTTGCCAAGAAGAAAGAGCAGCGTGTTATCGAGCACTAACTCGGATGACTGACTCAGGATATTAATTAGTGACCATGCGGTTCATGCATCACGGAGAGGAAATGGCTCCAGGGTAGAGCGTATCTATTTTCGATATTTCTATTTATATAATTAGCTGTAGATAAAAGTGCGGTAATTAGAAGTAGGTAGCAAGCTTTTGAACCCCCACAGTTGTGACACGAAGCAGAGAGCCTAGTGTGCAACCAAAGGAATTGTGTTTGTAGCTTCGAGCAAGAGAATATTATTGGATCTAGAATTATTTTGAAACTCTTGAGAGGTCATGAGGCATGCCTTGCTCATGCGCGACACTTAGCTTGATTCTGGACAATAATTGATTGTGCTCAACTCGGAGAAATATTGTATTGTGATAACTTGAATGTGCATTTGTGTTTGTGGAACATGCTTGTGAATTCTGAGTTGTTGCAAGTGGCAGAGGTTCAAACCCTTTGGCTTGTCAATACTCTTTGAGGGTTTTTGGTTTATTCCCAAGTAGCATAGGTTCAAACCCTGTGGCTTGTGGACGTGTTCCTGTGTTTCTGTGTCTCTGGATTGCATAGGTTTGAACCCTGTGGATCTATGGTGCAAGGTGCCTAGTCACCGCCTCTAATGTGCAAAGTCAGGCACCAAACTTGGGGTTGACCGATTTTTTTTTGCTCTTGCCAAACACATTCTTTTGATAAGATAAGACAATTGGCAAGAGGAATTTCAATAAAAATACATGTAGCGTGAGATACAGAAGGATACAGAATGTCATCCACATCCAATTTGGCCACGACCAATCAGCGGGCCATAGCCTCATTAGATGCTCTGTTAAGTAGGCTCCGGGAAGCTCCCAGCAAGGTGTGTCCAGCAAAATGGCCGATTTTAGGCCTAAATATGCTAACTCGGATGAGATTCCAATGCTCCGGACAGGCCGGGGACCCCGCTAGACCCAAAATTTGACTTAACATTGTATTAGGCATTATTTTGCTTTCTGGATGAATGGGCTTCTCCCTCAATTGGGCAGACGTTGGTGTGGGTATCTCATCTGTATATTTTTCACTGAATCTACTGCCAGTTTCAGCAAATCAGCATAAAAGTTTTCAAAAAATTTCCCTTCGGGAATTTGGCCACTGCTTATCAGAGGTGGTGACTAAGCACCTTGCACCATACGAAAGGTTTCTGAAGTGTTTTCTGCTTAGAGCGCAAAGCTTTAAGTCGTGTGTAATTTGTTTGATGGGTTGTGGCCACCTGTGTGTTGTGCGCAACGTCAATTGAGGGTTGTATGTTCTTGTGGGACATTTGTGGGCTTGTGAAATATTACTTTCGCCTCAAGGCTGAGTACATATCGCTCACCTCCTGTCCTAAAAGCATTTGGACTTAGAGAATTCTTTTGAGCTAGCACACTATTATATCTTGAAGAGCGCAAGACATCTTTTAATTCTATTGTTATTATGTGCTTGCATCGCACATCTCCCCCGAACTACTGAGATTCTGTGTGTGTGTGAGTGTGAGAGTGGGTGTGTTTAGTGTATCTATGCTATTGCATTTTGAGCTTGGCTTGCACAGAGCCTCTTCACCGGTTTGCCAGATTTGCTATTGCTCTCACCATAAATATGCTCCCAAGGCTCATCTGTGGCAAGGTTAGAAGTAAAATCATCAAGGACAATAACAGAATGGATGTGGGGGATGACCTTGAAATCTGACTCTGTCAAATGCAAGGTGATAAGTATGCAATACATCCAGAATGAAACAGACCTAGGACCCACCCTTCTTCCTATCTTGCTTCTGAATGATGAGATCTGACAGCTTCATCTCAGGCAACTTGGGCAAAGGTGGGGTATCATCCCAATGCATGCTCTTGATGAAGACACCATCCAGCAGGTTGATGTTGTTTGCTTTGAGTTTCTTGTACTTCTTTGACATGGTGCCCCTATCTAGCTTGAAGAAGGGTGAACCTGACCACTTCTGCTGTCTCATCTTGATGACATCTGCAGCCTTCTTGACATGCTGGCAGTTGTGCTCATACACTTGTTGGTCCTTGAGGTCAGCAAGGAAGGGAAGGATGAGGAGAGTGGTGCACTGGCATCCTTATCTGTGCCAGCAGACTTGATGATGGAAGAGTTGGAGACAGCCTTGGAGAGAGAGATGACTGACATGACAAAGCAGTGAAGATTCATCTAGTGGAAAAGGCACTGGTGGGTGGTGGGTGGTGGTGGTTGTAGTTAGAGGTGAGGGAGGGAGACAAGAGTTACTCTGTGATGATAAGATAAGCAGAATGGGGCCTTTTGTAGTGATGGTGTCAGTGCTCCTGATGTCAATGAATTCGGAGTACTGTCCCAGAGTACCATTTCCAATGCTGAGCACTTGTTTCACACAGCATGATGAGCAGCCACATTGGCTCATGATCAACATTGGTTGTGAGCCCAAATAGTCGCATGCTGAAATAGCACATTTCAACTCTTGTGGCTGATATGATGACAACAAATAAATGACATATAAGTAAGCATTCAGTGAAACATTGGTAAAAGTCTATCATAAGGCAAAATGAAAGACATTGATAGATAAACAAGGAGAATCTGGGAATAATACATCGCATGATTACTATTGTTATGACTTTACCCCTATTTTTCTTTATCTTATCTTATCCTTATCTCCTGAAACATCTTCAACCCTATCTTATCTCCCAGGTCTACAATGTCCCCTCTGACATGCTATCACCTGCCCACACCACCAGCTGATCAGTGACTCTCATGCACTATCATGCTTCTCATGATGGCATCACAGTCCTTAGTGGTTCAATGACTGCAGACCACCAGTCGAAGGTGGTCCATGGAATGAGGACTATTCAGACCAAGTCCCATGACCATGCAGGTGACTGACTCCCTGAATAGTCCCATTCAAGCAACCATGTGGGTGACAGACCCTCTTTACACTTATTCACTGAAGGCATACTTCCTTTAGGGCCCTTCATGTTCATTCGCTAGAGACTGTACTTCTCTGACCAGGAGATGGACAATAGGCTATTAATAGAGTAGGACCAACAAGCTAGCCTCAGCTGTGGCTATAATCCCCAGCTTCGGCTAAGATTATACACTCCTAACTTTTACAAGCTTCTTGCTCTTGCTACCTAAATTACTCCCTAACCCTTACAATCTGCTACACTGCTCTCAATACTGAATCACCAAACATGAGTGTCAGTATGAGAGAACAACATGTGGTTCAGATTAGAGTTAGTGCGTAATATTTAGCTGAAGCTTGCCCTTACTACCCTTACCACTGACTATTCACTGGTAACTGTACTGACTCAAGATCACTGTCAGACATACTTCCAAAGAAACTTCAGCCCATTATATATAAAACAGCACCTACTGTACCTCAAGATCATAGACATTCATTGTGGTACAATGTTCTCTATGCTCCTCACCCTCTCAGACTGTGCTGCAATCACCTTCAGAAGTACCTTCAGTATCTTAATACTGTTAACTGTGTACGCAGCAGTATATTTCACCAGACCCTGCCAACACCACTGCAGAGTACCAACCCCCATGAGAGGGAGAGTAGGTGGGCTCAATGGTGCATCAACAGGAACATCACAGACAGGCAGCACCATCAGGCTCAGCACCATCACACCAGGGCCCTGCAGACAAACAGCACTTCGAGACCCCTACCTGACAGAGAAAACCACACCCTCCCATTCAAGCATCCAGTTGAGGATCAGCCAAATGGCAAAGAATGTGAAGACAGGACTTCCCTTCAGGAAGAAGACCTCAGATGACTCCAAATCCCTCCAGATGACAGACTGGAGGGTGACAGATACAGCACAAAGGTGAAGAACCACCTTCAAACTGGCCAAGGACCCATTCCTCCCTGTCTGGGGAGAAGACTTGGGACAAGATGTACCAAGCATTCCTGGAGAGAGCAGCACCGGAGAACATCAAGGAGATGAATCGGAGGAGCTCATTTGGCACACAGCCCCAACTTCCCCAATCTCTGACTCCTACACTTCCACCTCCTGGTACTTGCCAGGAGGGACTCAACATGCCTGGAGAATTGACACTCTCCCATGCATTCCTTCGCCATACCTAAGAATTAGAGACCCTGTCTGCATGGGCTCAAACAGGAGCGATGATGAGCCCATCCCTAGCTGGGGCTCGAGTTGGGGAGAGGATAGAGTTGCAAGCTGGGACAAAAATGGGTGGGTTGAGGGAGTTGGCTGGACAGACGAGCATCAAGAGCCAGCCTGGCCAGACTCAGAAGTCCTACTCAGGTTCCTCATCACCATTGCTGACCTCCAGTACTTTGTTATGCCTGCCGATGACTCGTCAACCATTGTTGGAGATACTGATGCCATCATGACCAACTATCCAACACCACTGATGAGGAGGGCTCCTCAAACAGTGAAGAGCTCCCAGAGTACTATGCCCACTCAAACTCCCCATCACCCACTGAGCCTAGGGGGTGGGTTATCTCCCCCAGAGACGGACCTGAGGGAGACAGAATTCTTGAGTGGTTTGCAGGAGACTACCCTTTCTGGACCCAATCCTACTTCTGAACCACATCCTGGAGGAGCTCGATTGGTCAGACCACCCATACACCTACTGTAACTGTGCTATCTGCTGACAACTCCAGAATATGGCCTGAACAGAGTATGACTCAGTCTACCCTTCTCCAGGACTTAAGCCACTCCTCATTCCAGACAATGGCAGATTATCCAATGGATACAAGGAAGGTTTCATCCTTCTCAGAGAACTATGGCCCTGGGTCTGGGAGCATCCCAACTGCATCAGAATCTGGGCAGCATACCAAGAGTATCTCCAGGATGTATGGAATTGGAACCAGATCTGAGTTGATGGAGACACAATTTTCTCTAAAGACTGGACCCTCTTTTCTGCTGACCACACAAACACAGATCTCTGGTCAAGAGCTGGAATGGCCATCAACCAGCAGATCAATGCTCCTCCTGACTATGGCAGGGGAGGCCACATCGACGGAGATGAGTTTATCCAGGGCTCCAGCACAGGAGCTAACAGACAAAGAAATCTATAATCTGTTGTAGAGACAGATGGTAGATTGAACATGGAGGTGCCTACCATATGAGGTGACCTGGATCATGTCCCCACAAGGCAAAGCCTTTTGCAGGGCAATTGCAGGCTTGGACCTTGAAGAGAGAATCCGAGCCATTGAAACAGGGTATCATGCTGTGTTATATTGGAACAGGCTACATCCCGAATGAAGAATGCTGATAGAAAAACAGTACCTCATAGCAGGAATAGAATCCTCAGACAGGGAATCACTCATAGGTGCAGGACTGATAAACCCTATCCAGGACATGCAATGGGTACCATCCAAACTCCTCAGAGGAGGAAAGGGCTTGGACTACCACCTGTGAAGTTCACAAGGAACTCAGGGACAAGGAAGCAGTCAGTGCCCTCAAAACCTGCACCAGGTGGGCCAGCACCATCAGGAGATAGAGGCAGAGGACCAGGCAGAGGAGGAGGAGGCAGTGGAGGACCATCAGCCAATCCTCCTGCTGCACCACCTTTGTCTTGCAGTGATCCAAGACTACAATCACTCTCTTGTGGCACCAATCCCCCATTGCTGCCTGATCTGCTGGGAGGCTGGGAGATTGCTGACAGACAACCAAACCCCTGGGGTGATGTGAAACCTGTTCTGGCACAGCTCCCTGCCAAGTTCACCAGAGGAGCCAGCAACATTATGTGATTCTCCACAGATTGCAAATACTACTTTGAGATGTATCCCAAGTATTTTGCATTCAATGCTGCATGAGGATATGGTCCCAACCAGGTGACCTTTGCATCCTCCCTATTTGGAGGAAATGTGAAACAATGGTGGGTTCATCAGCAGTGCCACTACTGGGACAAGCACAACCAGAGACATCAAGTATCCACTTGGGCAGCATTCAAGGAAGAAGTCCAAGGATGCTTCCAAGAAGTAGTGGAAGTCCAGATTAAATGTGTCCAATGGAAGAAACTGCAGCAGCTGCAGTTTAAGATGGCCATGAAGTTCTTCGAGAAATTTGAAGAAATAGCCATGGAAGCTGAGCACTTCCACAATAACGAGGAAATGGAGGAAGTCATTGCCCTCACAGTCCGGCCTAATGTCAAACAGATCATTATGGCTGGAGATAATTGATGCCCTACCACCTACTGGGAGTGGAAGGACAGAGTCAGCCACATGGATGAGAACTATCAAGTTCATGTTGCACAAGGTGGCAGGTATCCCAGTGGTACTGCAGGCTTCAGGCCTGGAGCTGCAGGGGGCTCCTCAACTAGTTCGAGGAGCGATAAACAGGACCTCACCAGAACCACATACAGTGGTGAAGGAGAGCCCATGGACATCAACCATCTCAAGAAAGAGAGGCGATGCTTCCAGTGCAGACTCATTGGACACCTGGGATGGGACAACAAGTGCCCATCTGACAAGTCAAAATAGTTAATCAAGCTGAGAAAACCATCGACACGACCCCTCATGACTCACCTCAGAGCTATCCTGGCTGAGATGGAAGAGGAGGACCTTGCAGACTCAACAGGAGTCAAGGAGGTAAAAGAGATGCTGGCATAGAAATAAGCAATTCTACTTTGCTGGCTAAGACTTATCATGGTGCACCTCACATTATGAATACTCATGCTTATGTTATACCTGTAGGTACTTGTAACAATACACTGCTTTCATCTTGCATCATGAAGGAATTGCAAGAACATGGTATAGATGTGGATTCCCACCACTCTGAGAACACTGAACCCCACATCAAGGAACCAGGGTTGGAACCCCCTTGAGTCAGAAAACCAAAAACGAGCATGATTAGCCTAATGGTTAAAGGCTTGGGAAAGGCACCTCATGAAGTGCCAGGATTGTCAGTTGGACTCTCCAGCATAACAGAGCTCAAAGGTAGGAGAGAGGACCCTGATGTCCCACCAAGTCCTACTGTGGACAGCGGAGTAAGAGATGCATGCTCCTGAGGAGCACTGACAGTCCATCTCCCTCTAGCTGGTTCAACAGGCACTCTAGAGAATGAAACCCTGTCTTGCCCACAAGGCTCATTCATCGAACAACTCGAGGTTTCATGACCTAACTGGCACAAGGTGAGCCCTAGCCAACCAGCCACGCCAAGCTGTCCACTTGAAGAAGGCAGGGCTCATGCTAGGGATCCAGGCAAGACAGGTAGAAATGAAACCTGTGGTCAGCAAACCACAGCAGATCTGACATCAAACTGTTTTAAAGCAGAAGAGAGATCTGTTGAAGAGGCTCTGTGCATGCCAAGCTAGAAATGCAATAGCGTGGAAACACTAAACACACCCACTCTCACACTCATATACACACACAAAATCTCAGTAGTTCAGGGGAGATGTGCAATACAAGCACACAATAACACTAAAATTAAAAGATCTCTTGTGCTTGTCAAGATATAATAGCATGCTAGCTCAAAAGAATTCTCTAAGTCCAAATGCTTTTAGGACAGGAGGTGAACAATATGTATCGCTCAGCCTCAAGGCAAAAGTAATACTCTGCAAGCCCACAAATGTTTCACAAGAATGTGCAACCCTCAAATGATGTTGCATGCAACACATAGATGGCCACAACCCATCAAATGAACTAAACATGACTTAAAGCCTCGCACTCTAAGCAGAAACACTTCCGAACCTTTTTGTAGACCCACAGGGTTCAAACCTATGTGATCCAGAGACACATAAACACAGAAACACATCCACAAGCCACAGGATTTGAACCTATGTCACTTGGGAATAAACCAAAAACCCTCAAAGAGTATTGACAAGCCAAAGGGTTTGAACCTCTGCTACTTGCAATAACTCAAAAATCACAAACATGTTCCAAAGACACAACAGCACATTCAAGTTATCACAACACAATATTTCTCTGAGTTGAGTGCACTCAATTACGGTTCAGAACAAAGCTGCACAGTCATGCCATTATGACTTTACCTCTATTTTTCTTATCTTATCTTATCCTTATCTCTCAGAACCTCAGACCTGCCTATCTTATCTCCTGGACCCATGATATTCTGCCGGCACACTCTTTACCTGTTTACCTGGTTGCTGTCACCCCAGTTCACCACTGCCGCCCTCCAGGTGACCAATGACCCACATGTGCCATCACGCTTCTCTTGATGGCATCATGCTTCTTAGTAGTTGGACGAGAGTCGACTGCCAGTTGAGGGCGGTCTATGGGATGCAGCCTATTCAGATGGAGTCCCACGCAGATGCAGGTGATATGTGCTCTTTACTCTCATTTGTTGGGAGTACACTTCTTTTAGTGTCCTCACTCCTCATTCGTTGAAAGACGCACTTCTCACTGCATGCACCCTTGTAGACACTATTCTTAGTACAAGTCTAACATGTATTTAAGCTAGCCTATGCTGTGGCCTTAGACCCCAGCTTCGGCTAAGGTTATATACTCCTAACTCTTACAAGCTCCTCGCTTTCACTATAAGTGATGCCTAACTTCTCTCAATCTACCAACGCCTCTCTAACACTGAATCACTGAACGTGAGTGACAGGATAGAGATCAGCTTTGGTTCAGATTAGAGTTAGTGCTTAACAATTAGCCGAAGCTTGCCCTTACTACCCTTACCATTGTCAATGGTAACTGTACCGCTTCAAGGCAGTCACTGTTATACTTCCAAAGAAAAAGAAACCTTCAGCCCATTATTCGAAAACGGCACCCACCATTCCCCGAGATCATAAACATTCGTTGTGGTACAACGAACTTTATGCCACTCACCCCCTCAGACCGCACCGCCATTATCTTCGGAAGTACCTTCAGTATCTTGACATTAGTAACTGCAGTCGCAGTTCTCCATATCCTCCGACCAACCCGATGCAAAAGAGCACCGACCTCCAGAAGAGGGAGAGTACACGGACTCAATGGCTCATCAACAGGAACCTCACGAACAACAAGTACCGTCTGACTCCGGTCCTTCACACCATGGCCAAGGGGGGAGCGAGACACACTTCGACACCCCTTACCCAACAGAGAAGACCGAGCCTCCACGCTCGAGCTTCAGGGCAAGGATCACCGAGACAGTGAAGGCAAAGAATCCCTTCAGGAAGAAGAGCTCAGATGACTCGGCATCTCTCCAGATGACGGAGATGACCAAGTCGACCCCAGGTTTACCACTGAGTATTGGACCAATACGGATGGGTCCTGGGATGCCACGACCTGGGGCGATGACAATGACTCCAGGGAGCCATCAATTACCTCCACAGAGTTATCAGCAGCTGTCCCAGGGTTCGATGATGATGGAGAGTGTCTCTACCAGAGAGGAACAAGTGGGTTCTACAGAGACGTCTTCGATCAAATCGTCCATGGACGAACCAGGCAAAGAACCACCTTCAAAGAAAGTGAAAACCCATTCCTCCCTACCCGGGGACCAGGAGACATATGGGGAGTGGACGACGCAGGAGGACATCGAAGAGATGAATCTCCAGAGCCGGAGTGGCACGATGCCCCAACCTCCCTCTTGTCATACACCCCCAATGGGACTTACAGAGTTGAAGGACCCCTTTCATGGTGGGACGACAACTCCGTTCACGAGTCAGACTTTGTTTGGCCCTCCCCACAACCCGAATCAAAGGTCCTCTCTAGAACCCTCATCACTATCGCTGACCTCAGAGATTTCACCAAGCCACGTTTTGCCCACATCTCAGAGACTTCCACCAATGATGTCGTATTCACCGAGTACTCCGACAGTAATAATGAGGAGCTCCCTGAGTACTACACCCACCCAGGATCCCCGATTAGTCAGGGACAGTGGGTTATCTTCCCAGGAGACATACCTGAGGGAGACAGAATCCTCGACTGGTTTGCCGGAGACCAACCCCTTCTGGACCCTATCATCCTCCTGAACCGCATCCCGAGGGAGCTTGACCAGACCCCCCATCTGTACCCCTACTGCAACTGCTCCATCTGCCAACATCTCAGGACCTTGGCCATCGACAAGTATGAGGGAGCAGAACCCCCCATTGAGCTCGAGCCCTTCCTTACCCCAGAAGGAGGGTTCTTACCCGATGGATACTATGGCTTCCTCCCACTCCGAAACCTATGGCCCTGGGTCTGGAGATGTGAAGATGCCCTGGAGATCTGGGATGAGTACTACAGATACTGCAGGGGTGTATGGGATTGGAACGATGACTGGGATGCAGGATATGGGATATTCTCCCGATACCAGGTCATCGGTTTTCCTCCCGACCACGACAACAGATCCGACCCCTGGACCTGAGCCGGTCTGGTCATTGACCAGTGACTCAAAGAGAATAGACCCAGCCACTCCTCCAGTAGAAGCCCCTCCTATGACCCACCCGAGTTCGTCCAAGGCTCAAGCGCAGGAACTTACAGACTGACAAATATATGATCTAACATGGCAGCAAATGTTAGAATGGACTAGCAGATGACTATGGTACAATGTAGATTGGACCATGTCTGACCAAGGACAAGCATATAATGCTGCAGAACTAGGTTCTGAATTGGAAGACAAAATACTTCGCACTGAAACCTGGTATCACGCCGCCATCGATTGGAACAAAATACACCCCAACCGTCTGGTAGCACTGGGAAGGCGCTACGGTGAAGAATCATTCCCTAACCTGGGAATAGTGGGCCCAGAAAATCCAATCCCTGACATCACCTGGGCACCTTCCAGCGCCTTAGGACTGACAGCGGCAGGAGGAGGAACCTTCCATGCCCGTAGCATGGCCGGAGAAGCCTCCCAGTCAGCGCTGACAGGGAAAGCAGGTGGACCAACACCCGTGGCTTCTGGCAGAGGTGGCAGTGGTCCAGGAGGACCAGGAGGGGGCAGTGGAGGAGGACCTCCACCCATACCACCTCAACCTCCAGCGCAACCACTGTCACCCCGTAGTGATCAGAATCTCAGGTCACTACCGCGACCTACTAATCCCCCCTACCACCTGATCTGCCAGGTGAATGGGTTATCCCCAATGGATAGGCTAATCCCTGGGGAAATGTGAAACCAATGTTAATAGAGGTCCCCGACAAATTCCATGGGAAGGCCAGCGACTTGGATTGCTTCTTCAGTCACTGCGAATACTACTTCGAGGTCTTTGCCCAATACTTCGCGCTTAATGAAGCATATGGGTATGGCCCAAGTCGAGTAGTCTTCGTGGCCCACCGACTTGGTGGGGAAGCAATGACCTGGTGGGTCCATCAGCAACGACACTACAAGGACCCACACAGTGGGAGGCATCGTCTCCCTTCCTGGGAGACCTTCCAGGAAAACATCCAAACACGTTTCCGAGAAGTAGCAGAGGTCCAAATCAAGCAGATGCAATGGAAGAAACTGCAACAAGCGCAGTTCAAGACAGCCATTGAATTCTTCAAGAGATTCAAACAACTGGCCGTGGAAGCCGAGCGCTTCCACAATGACGAGGAAATGGAGGAAGTCGTCGC
Organism: Desarmillaria tabescens; assembly: GCF_030435595.1. Taxonomy (NCBI): domain Eukaryota; kingdom Fungi; phylum Basidiomycota; class Agaricomycetes; order Agaricales; family Physalacriaceae; genus Desarmillaria; species Desarmillaria tabescens. The sequence continues at coordinate 57,836 of NW_026848303.1, forward strand.
CCTCACAATCCGGCCCAATATCAAACAGATTATTATGGGCGGAGACAATATGCGGCCTACCACCTCCTGGGAGTGGAGGCGCAGGGTCCTACAAATGGACGAGAACTACCGAGTTCATCTCGCTCAAGGCAGGAAGTATCCCAGCGGGACCGCTGGTTCCAAGCCCGGAACAGCAGGGGGCTCTTCGAGTGGCTCGAAGGGCAGAAGGGACGCCACTGGATTCACCTATGGTGGTGAAGGTGAACCTATGGACATCGATCGTCTCAAAAGAGAAAAGCGATGTTTCTGGTGCAGACACACCAGACACCAGGGGCAGGACAATAAGTGCCTGCCTGACAAGTCAAAGTGGCTAAAGTTCCCAAAGAAGAAGCCATCGACTTTTGCAACCCGTCTCCGAGCCATCCTAGCAGAAATAGAGGAAGAAGACCTCGCTAGCTCGACAGAGATCGAGGAGATAAAAGAGACGCCAGCGTAGGACTCTGCAATTCTACTTCATCGGCTGGGGTTTATCATGGTGCGCCTTATGACACGAACATTCATACTTATGCTGTATCTGTAGATACTTGTAACAATACATCGCGTTCATCTCGCACTATGAAGGAATCGCAAAACAAGAATGGTGTAGCAGGGGATTACCACCGCCTGTCAGGCAATGAACCCCGAGGGTCAGGCATGAAAGGGTCGGACCCGACCAGCAACTCGAGGCTGTACCAGTGCGAGACAGATCTCGATCAGTCGATCGAGGATCCAGAAGCAACTCTTGATCATTCGATCAAGAACCTGGATCGAGTTCTCGATCAATGGATCAAGAGTCCAGGCACGACCAGGAATGAAGCCCAGGATTGACGGGGCTCCTCATGCCTGTTCCCTCCACCCGATGCTTGCATAAAAGCAGGAGGGGGACCCTCAAGATTGCCCCTTAACAGCGTACACAGGATTTCCACTGCTTTCACTAGCAATGAACCCCACCAGCCAAGTCCTAGTGCTGGTGGTACCTGCTGTGTCCAAGCCACTGCAAATACCCCTTTGGGGTGCACGTACGATGCAGAGGAGCCTACCAGTTCGACAGGCAACCAAGGGTGGAACCTTGGGGGTGCGACATCATTGTTCCCTGCAGGTGACGTCTGCCATACGGGAGGTCAAAATGAGGACTACATAGTCCAACTCCTGGGAAAGTCACATATAGTGGCAGTGGATCCAGACGATGGTGAACTGGCATCTCCTCTGAGCATCAAGGTTCCCTGACGACAGACCACTTCAGTGATGGTGAGGTCGGGAAATCCAGGCAAGCCTAGGGATGAAGCTGAGGGCCGGCGGAGCCCAGCGGACCTGATGGTGGACTGTTGTAAAGCCTCAGGAAATAACCCAGCACCACACGTGGAACCAAGTGAAAAGGATAACCAGGGAGCAGCCACCTCTACCCTAGAGGACACCGGCCGAAAAAGCTCAATCGCCCACAAGGATCAAGCGGGCCAAATAGGGGAGAGAGGCTCCCCCTTTCAGGTACGTCTCCCCTTCAAGGATAGCACTGATGGTGGGGACAGTCCTAGTTATTTAAAGAGTTTACGGAACTCTTCAAAACCCAGTGAAGTCCCGACTAACCCAAGTGGGTGTCCACACCGAGGCGAAAGGGAACTGACTGGTTGCACGGTCATAGGAGCAGGGCCTTTGCGGCCTATGGACTGCAATGATGAGAGGAAGACCCTGATGCTGCCAACATCGGTGGAGTACTCTCAGGGCTCCCAATGGCTGAAGCCCTTCGGAGCTGCCTGGACTCGGCGAGCCATGCGACTCGCCAAGACCCCAGGAGAGAAGATATCACTTCTCAAACAGTGGGTCCACCCCCGACGACAAATGGAGGTGGATGAGTTGCTGGTAGCTGACTTGGAGAACCAAGTCGGGGAGTCCTATATGGATGAATACCGAAAGCTGGAACATATGGACCAGCTTATCAAACCACCCCAATACATCTGAGGAGCAAAGGGGCAAAATATCATGATCACCCTACAATTGGAAACCTTTGATACTATGGCCCATCACTCCGTGAAGGCCCTGATTGACAGTGGCTGTACCGGAAGCACTATCGACTGACAGTAGACCCGTGATTGTGGTATTACCATGCATAAAGCGGCTCACCCCACTCCGGTCTACAATGCAGATGGTACCCACAACAAAGGTGGCGACATCACCGAATTCGCTGAAGTCTGACTCAAAATTGGAGACCACAGCGAGCGTATTGAATTAGCAGTCGTTGACCTAGGAACCACACCTATCTTCCTAGGACACGACTGGTTACAGAGGCATAACCCACTTATTGACTGGAACACAGGCTCGGTAACTTTGGCGCACTGTGATTGTCGCAAAGTACCGTTCCGTCTCCCAGACGAAGATCCAGAACAGCAGTGGGGAACCGAAGTCGAGGATGGGGATACCATCCTCATCATAGACTTTGAGGAAGCCTTTCACATACGAGCGGTGGGGCATAAAGCCAATGACTTAGCAGCCAAGGCCAATGAGGGAAAGAAGATAAAATCATTTGAGGAGATCGTCCCTGAACATTATCGAGACTTCGTTGATGTCTTCGCCAAGGAAAACTTCAATGAGCTTCCCCCTCGGAAACCTTGGGATCATGCCATTGAGCTGATTCCCAATGCCAATGCCAGTTTAGACTGCAAGATATACCCCTTGAATCCAAGGGAGCAAGAGGAGCTGGACAAATTCACCTAGCCACTGGCCGAATTCGACCCTCCAAATCCCCAATGGCATCTCCCTTTTTCTTTGTCAAGAAAAAGGATGGAAAGTTGCGGCCTGTACAAGATTACCGCAAGCTTAATGAAATAACCATTAAAAACCGCTATCCTTTACCGCTTATCTCTGATCTTATGGATAAGCTGAAGGATGCGAGGTATTTCACTAAACTAGACGTCCGTTGGGGATACAATAACGTTTGAATCAAGAAAGGGGACGAATTCAAAGCCACATTCCGCACTAACTGAGGGCTCTACGAGCCCATGGTTATGTTCTTTGGATTAACCAATTCACCAGCCACGTTCCAATGGATGATGAATGATATCTTTAAAGATCTCATTGCTGAGGGAAAGGTCACCATTTACTTGGATGACATCCTCATCTTCACCAAGGACAAGGCAGAACACCAAAGAATTGTTCGAGAGGTCCTAAAGATTCTGCAAAAGAACAAATTGTTCTTAAAGGCAGAAAAATGCGAATTTAAGGTACTCGAGACTGAGTACCTTGGAGTCATCATCAGCGAAGGGTCCATTAGAATGGACCCAATTAAAATTGCTGGTATCATGGACTGGCTGGCGCCCTCCAAGAAGCAGGAACTGCAGTTGTTCCTGGGATTCACCAATTTCTATCAGCGATTTATCTGGCACTACAGCGCAATTGTCAAACCAATGACAAAACTCACGGGAAAGGTCCCCTGGACCTGGGGGAAGGAACAACAAGAAGTGTTTGAGGAACTCAAACGTCAATTCACAATGGGAGTCGTTTTGGCGATGCCAAACGACTACAACAAGTTTCGCATGGAGGCAGACTCCAGCGAAGGGGCGATCGGTGCCATCCTGTCACAGGAACAGGAAGGGAAATGGCACCCCATCGCATTCCTATTGAAATCTCTTTCCGCAACGGAACAGAACTACGAGATTTATGATAAGAAATTGCTAGCAATAATGATCGCCTTGGAAGAGTGGCAACATTACCTTATGGATGCCCGTCAAGATTTCGAAATCTGGATGGATCACTCAAATCTGCAATACTTCCACAAACCCCAGAAACTCAACCGCAGATAAGCACGGTGGGTTACTATATTAGCGGAATACCACTTCACGCTCAACCACAAACCAGGAGCGTCCAATAGGAAGGCTGACCTTCTAAGTCGGCAGGCCGACCACGACCAAGGCAAGAAGGACAATGATGATATTGTCCTCTTGAAGCCAGAATTCTTCTGCGCCTTGATAATGCCAATGGAGGAAGAAATTCATGGCAAAATTCAAAGAGCAACAAGCAATCACCAATGGTGGGACCAAGGGATCGCTTCAAGCCTCAACCACGAGAAGGGGGTCATTGAGAAAGACCACCTTCTATTTTACGATGGACGAATCTACATCCCCCGCAACCACACCCTACAAGGAGAACTCATCTCCCATCACCATGATCATGTCTCCGCAGGACACCTGGGCATCGAAAAAACCAGATAATTAGTCTTAAGAGACTACTGGTGGCCCAAAATGCGGAGGGACATGGAAACTTACGTCCGAGGATGCGAAGCGTGTCAAAGGACGAAGACTGATATGCAGCGGAAAGCAGCTCCGCTACATCCCAACACTGTACCATCTCGACCTTGGGAACACATCTCAGTCGACATGATTACCGGATTTCCAGAATCCAAAGGCTACAATGTGGTGCTAGTCGTCGTAGACCGATTCTTGAAATACATTGTGCTAATTCCCTGCACAAAAGAACTCTCGTCAAGCGGATGGGCCAAAATCCTATGTGATGAGATTATTTGTCGATTTGGGGTAACCCCCTCCAAAGTCATCTCTGACCGGGGACCCCAATTCATATCAAAATTCATCACTGAGCTATATGCGATGATGAATATTCAAGGAAATCCGTCGATGGTTTATCACCCTCAGACGGATGGGCAAACGGAGCGGGTTAACCAAGAACTCGAAAAATACCTTCGAGTCTTCGTTAACCACAAACAGGATGACTGGAGCAAATGGCTGCAGTGGGCAGCATTCACTCACAACAATTGCCAACACTCTGCAACGGGTTTTTCCCCCATCAAAATCGTCTTTGGATGAGATGGGGAAATTCGCCCAACCACGGTGAGGCAGTGGAAACACCATCAGTAACTGACTTCGTCGAAAGCCTCCAGAGAGTACGCAAACAAGCGGAAGACTCTTTGAATAAAGCTGTCGAAGTTATGAGAAAGGCTTATGACAAACACACTCGCCCTGCGCAAGAGTACCAACCAGGAGATAAAGTCTGGTTGGACTCAACCAACCTTCACCTCCCCCGACCGGTGATACACCTGGTATCAGGCTACCCGTAGATTTTGCAATTTTACATCAGTTTATGCAATCTACAAGCAGTACAGAGAGCTACAGTGGAGGCTTTGCGCTGGTAGCTAAATACTACATAAAGAATGAAAGCATGGCAGTACAGAACGAACTTAGAAACGACGTCTCGAAGAGTCAATTCTACCAGCTGTCAACATGCCAAGCTAAGCCTCACCTAAACAAGACTATTACAGTCAAATCTCGGGGACTCATCTGTATGGAGTATAAAAACCAAGAAGTTAAAGAATGGAATGAACTAGATGCCTCGTTGCCTCGACGAGTAGAAAGAACCTGTCAAGAAAAATTGCTAAGTCGAGAAACAGATCAGCCTTCGAGATCAACTCAGGCTAGGAAAGGAATAACCTTGGAAGAATGAATAGCCGCGTTGGGTACCGAGATGACTGACCTTGATCACGCAGTGATCAACAGAATATAATCTCAGACCTGCAGTCGATCGTGATCAGTGGTTACATCCTCGAGATCCTGCACATACCGCAGTATTTTATACATATGGTGATGAGCCTAAACTTCCGTGGCAACGGCAAAAACCAAAACTCTAGAGGAGTTCATGGCAAATGGCGCGTAGCGGCAATAAAGGCTTTGTTGTTGTGCGAGTGTTTTGGTGCACCTCCATGCGATGAATTCCTCAAGAACGCAAGTATACACTGCGACTTTTCAGTCAGCGAAGTAGTACCCTTAACGATCGAGTACTAGAAAACGTTGGCTGTAAGCCGGGAAGGGTCTCGATAGTCGAGAAGGAACGGAATCCGGTATAACTGGGAATACCGGCAAACCGTGAACGAAGTGACGGCAATTTAACTAGTAAAAGCCGTGGGCGATGTTGATGGAATTAGAGAAAATGCCGTCAAAGAGAAATACTGTTGGCAAGATAACAAATACCGTGATGGCAAGAGACGAAGACTGTAGTCGAGAAACGAGAAACTGGCGGTAAAACGAAGATAAGACGAACTGGCGATGATATGAGGGGGAACTAGTGACGGCAAAACGATGGCTGGGACTGGGCTGGACTGAAACTGAAACTATACTGAGGTTAACGACGGCAAAACGAAACTGATACTAATCCTGAGTCTACACGGAGACTATCCTATACTGAAACTGACGGCAAGATACCAAATACCGTGACTGATGATCCTATACTGAAGCTGTTGACCGAAATTCCGTGACAGATGCTGCTGGCGGCAATAACGATCCTAATCTGAGTCCACACGGGGACGTAACGATCCTGAACTGAACTGGGTAAAACGATGGTGACGTAGAAGGTGAAAACTGATGAAAACGATCCTGGCTGGTGAAAGTGAAACGATGCTGGCAGATTAAAAGATAAAAGCAAGTTGTGGACACCAAATTCCATATATTGGCGCAATATGAGCGTACACCAATACCGTTAGAAGAAAAGCCGTGACAGAGAGTATAACTTGGAGTGACTATGTTGTTATTGTCTATCTCCTAGCGAGTACAAGCGATAACAGTGGTCGATAACGTGGATGATGGCTAGTGTCCAGTAACTTCCGTGTCTAGCAACTCCTACTATACTAGCTTTTATACTACAAGTCCGGAATAAAATTAGAATACTTGAAACGAGTCCTTAGTAAGTCCTTAGTACATCGATTGGTAAGAAATGATACAAAACACGTGCTCCCAGAGTTCTAAAGTAACAGCACCCACACGGTTTTACCGCGTATAGACTTAGTGATCAGAAAGAATTCCCCTGACATACGGACTCTTGGGCTGCTGTGTTGCTGCGGCAAAGTACACTGAAGGTAGTACACTGAAGTAGATGCATGCAGCATTTTCTTGGCATTGTAACAGCCTTAGTAAAGTGAGTGGAAAGGTCACGGTATTAGGTCTTTTGCCGTGGAGTTGGTACTTTGACTGTGGCATTCTTCTAAATGATGCTTGATGCTGATGTCATTGATGGCTGTGCTGGGCGATCAATGATGGTCCTAAATCCGTGAGATCTGCAATCAGGTGCCTGGCAGCATTAATGAAGTGGCGCAGATTGATACGGAATACGAGCTGGGAAGGATAGTTGGCGGTAAGAGTGGGTATTGCCGTGATTGCAACCGTTGACTTAGTGAAAGTCCGCTAAGTGGACAAGGCATTTGTTATAATGCTAAAATCCGCGAATTCTGAGCGTACAGAGCCTTGAGGCTCATCAACAGCACATGGCAAGCCTTGCAGACAGAAGAAGGAGCACCCACAGACTAGTAGGGCACTCCTCAGTCATGTCGAACTGAATAGAAACTACGGAATGGCATGATACTTGTAGGATAGTGACTCACCGTTTGTATTAATTCCAAAGCTCGTACCATAATTACTGTAGATATGGGCTCCTATACCTAGAACACGAATCGTATAAATTAGCAGCGACTAGACGCATAATGGCAGGAAAGCATTCCCCCGCATTTGTGCTAGTAGCCTGTATAGCTACCTAATCAATCACTGGTTTTATTGCATATCCTCGACTGAAGTGAATTAAGTTACCAAAGTCAACCCATAAGGGCAACTACAGTAATCTAGAAGAGTTAAGTAGGAAGTAGAGCCGTCCCCGCATTTGCGCCTTGCTAGTTAATTGAACTGCTCTGTGGACAAAGGCCTCATGCTCTCTCTCTCCAGGATTAGCGATCTAGACGTGCTGAGTCGACTTTAAGTCAAAAGACCTCATCTAGTTGAAGTAAAATAAGCCCTAGAACACTTTAAGTTCGAACAATCGTCGAGTTCAAGGAACTCCAGAGTCTGTGTACTCTTTGCAAGTCTTGTACTTGAAGTCAGAACCTGAGCGTTCTTTGTAGAGTGATTTTGCACTCTTTGTAGACCTCGGAGTCTTTGGTTGTTTGATTATTTGAAGTGTCTGCTAGAAGCTCTTCTAGACGACGTCAAAACGAGTATAACTTGCTCAACTATACCTTACAAAACAAGTTCATAAAACCCCTCTATCGCAGACTAGTGTACTTTGTGTAAAACACATTGAAAGAGGAATTGAAGTTGGTTTCAGACAAAACCCCCCTAGATTATCTAAATCTAAGTACATCACGAGTGCTTCTATCGTACTCACCCTCGAACTTATATACATTGGTGATAGTGTGTGTGTGTGTGTGATTTAGTATCTAGATTGATGATCTAGATGCTTGTTTCATTTGCGCGCTGCCCGTTACTGAGCACATCACTGGTCACATGGTCATAGGGGCAGGGCCTTTGCAGCCTATGAACGGCAACAACGAGAGGAAGACCCCGATGCTGCCAGCATCAGTGGAGTACTCTCAGGACTCCCAATGGCTGAAGCCCTTTGGAGCTGCCTGGACTCGGCGAGCTGTGCAACTCACCAAGACCCCAGGAGAGAAGATGTCACTTCTCAAACAGTGGGTCCACCCCCAATGACAAATGGAGGTGGATGAGCCACTAGTTACCGACTTGGAGAACCAAGTCGGGGAGTCCTACCTGGATGAATACTGAAAGCTGGAACATATGGACCAGCTTACCAAACCACCCTAATATGTCCGAGGAGCGAAGGGGCAAAATATCACAATCACCCTACAACTGGAGACCTTTGATACCATGGCCCATCACTCCGTGAAGGCCCTGATTGACAGTGGCTGTACCAGAAGCGCTATTGACTGACAGTGGACCCGTGATCATGGTATCACCACACATAAAGCGGCTCACCCCACACCGGTCTATAATGCAGATGGTACTTGTAACAAAGGCAGTGATATCACCAAATTCGCTGAAGTCCGGCTCAAAATCGGAGACCACAGCGAGCGTATTGAATTAGCAGTTGTTGACCTAGGAACCACACCCATTTTCCTAGGACATGACTGGCTACAAAGGCATAACCCACTTATCGACTGGAACACGGGTTCAGTAACTTTGGCACACTGTGATTGCCGCAAAGTACCATTCCGTCTCCCAGACGAGGACCCAGAGCAGCAGTGGGGAACTGAGGTCAAGGATGGAGATACCATCCTCATCATAGACTTTGAGGAAGCCTTTCACATGTGAGCAGTGAGGCATAAAGCCAATGACTTAGCCGCCAAGGCCAACGAGGGGAAGAAAATAAAGTCATTCGAGGAGATCGTCCCCAAACACTATCGAGACTTCATCAATGTTTTCGACAAGGAAAACTTTGATGAACTTCTCCCTCACAAGCCTTGGGACCATGCCATTGAACTTATTCCCAATGCCAATGCCAGTCTAGACTGCAAGATATACCCCTTGAACCCAAAAGAGCAGGAGGAGTTAGACAAATTCCTTGATGAAAACCTGGCTACTGGCCAAATTCAACCCTTCAAGTCTCCGATGGCATCTTCCTTTTTCTTCATCAAGAAAAAGGATGGAAAACTGCAGCCAGTACAAGACTACCACAAACTTAATGAAATGACCATCAAAAACTGCTATCCTCTACCGCTTATCTCTGATCTTATGGATAAGCTGAAGGAGGCGAGGTATTTCACTAAGTTAGACATCCATTGGGGATACAACAACATTCAAAGCAAGAAGGGGGACAAATTCAAGGCTGCATTCCGCACTAACCGAGGACTCTATGAGCCCATGGTTATGTTCTTTGGACTAACCAATTCACCTGCCACATTCCAATGGATGATGAATGATATCTTTAAAGATCTCATTGCCCAGGGAAAGGTCACTATTTATTTGGATGATATCCTCATCCTCACAAAGGACAAAGCAGAACACCAAAGAATTGTGCAGGAAGTCCTAAAGATTCTGTGAAAGAACAAATTGTTCTTGAAAGCAGAAAAGTGTGAATTCAAGGTACTTGAAACCGAGTACCTTGGAGTCATCATCAGCAAAGGGTCCATTAGAATGGACCCAATTAAAATTGCTGGTATCATGGACTGGCCGGCACCCTCCAAGAAACAGGAACTGCAGTCATTCCTGGGATTCACCAATTTCGATCGACGATTTATCTGGCACTACAGCGCAATTGTCAAACCAATGACAAAACTCACAGGAAAAGTCCCTTGGACTTGGGGAAAGGAACAACAAGAAGTGTTTGAGGAACTCAAACATCAATTCACAACAGGAGTCATTTTGGTGATGCCAAATGACTACAACAAGTTTCGCATGGAGGCGGACTCCAGCGAAGGGGCGATCGGTGCTGTCCTGTCACAGGAACAGGAAGGGAAATGGTGCCTGATCGCATTCCTATTGAAATCTCTTTCCATGATGGAACGGAATTATGAGATTTATGACAAGGAATTACTAGTGATAATGATCGCCTTAGAAGAATGGCGACATTATCTTATGGGTGCCCATCAAGATTTCGAAATCTGGATGGATCACTCAAATCTGCAATACTTCCACAAACCCCAGAAACTCAACTGCAGACAAGCATGGTGGGTTACTGAATTAGTGGAATACCACTTCATGCTCAACCACAAGCCAGGAGCATCCAATAGGAAAGCCGACCACGACCAAGGCAAGAAGGACAATGATGATATTGTCCTCTTGAAGCCAGAATTCTTCTGTGCCTTGATAATGCCAGCAGAGGAAGAAATTCATGGCAAAATTCAAAGAGCAACAAGCAATCACCAATGGTGGGACCAAGGGATCGCTTCAAGCCTCAACCACGAGAAGGGGGTCATTGAGAAAGACCACCTTCTATTTTACGATGGACGAATCTACATCCCCTGCAACCACACCCTACAAGGAGAACTCATCTCCCATCACCATGACCATATCTCCGCTGGACACCCAGGCATTGAAAAAACCAGGGAATTAGTCTTAAGGGACTACTGGTGGCCTAAGATGTGAAGGGACGTGGAAACTTATGTACGAGGATGCAAGGCATGTCAGAGGATGAAAACTGATACACAGCAGAAAGCAGCTCCGCTACATCCCAATGCTGTACCATTATGACCCTGGGAACACATCTCAGCCGACATGATTACTGGATTTCCAGAATCTAAGGGCTATGATGCGGTACTAGTCGTTGTAGACCGGTTCTCGAAATACATCATGCTAATCCCATGCATGAAGGAACTCTCGTTGAGCGGATGGGCCAAAATCTTATGCGACGAGATCATTTGTCAATTCAGGATCACCCCCTCCAAGATCATCTCTGACTGGGGACCCCAATTCATATCAAAATTCATCACTGAGCTATACGCAATGATGAATATTCAAGGAAATCCGTCGACAGCTTATCACCCTCAGACAGATGGACAAACGGAGCGGGTTAACCAAGAACTCGAAAAATACCTTCAAGTCTTCGTTAACCACAAACAGGACGACTGGAGTGAATGGCTGCAATGGGCAGCATTCGCTCACAACAACTGCCAACACTCTGCAATGGGCTTTTCCCCCATCAAAATTGTCTTTGGACGAGATGGGGAGATTCGCCCAACCGCGGTGAGGCAGTTGGAAACACCATCAGTAACTGACTTCGTCGAAAGCCTCCAGAGAATATGCAAGCAAGCAGAAGACTCTTTGAATAAAGCTGCCGGAGTTATGAGAAAGGCTTATGACAAACACACTCGCCCTGCACAGGAGTACCAACCAGGAGATAAAGTCTGGTTGGACTCAACCAACCTTCACCTCCCCCGACCAGCAAGAAAGCTAGGTGACAAGCATGTCGGCCCCTTCAAGATTATTTCTAAAAGGGGGCCCTCCGCATATGAACTAAAGCTACTGCCAGGATGGAAGATCCACAACAAGTTCAACAAACGATACTTAACTCCGTACGTACCCCCGGAGTTTTCCAACCAAGAAAAACCTCCACCACCTGAGCCAGAACTCGTGGAAGGTGAAGAAGAATACGAAGTAGAAGAACTACTTCAGGACCATGACTGTATCATCGGCCGAGGACACAGCCGGAGGACCATAACAGAATATTTGGTCAAATGGAAAGAATACCCAGTGGAGGAAGCTACTTGGGTCAAGAGGAGCAATCTTGCCAATGCCGAAGAACTCGTCAAGGAATACGAGAACAAGGAAGACTGCATATGGGATCATGATTTGCGACACTTGAAAAACGAAAGGGGATGTATAACCATATCATCTCCTGGCTCTTCAACCGAGAGCTCAACTTTCTTTCCAATTCCCAGCAGGAATCATACCGATCCATTATTCTCTGACGAGCAGGGCTATTATTCATTGGACATGGATGAAGATGTCTTCGAAGAAAAGTGTTCCATGTCTCCTCTGACAACTCAGACCGACCCTAGTTTCCCTCCAGAAGAACGGGCATGTCTGCTTGGGAACAAAAGAAGGACTACAAATGGGATATGGAATCTACTAACTCCCTTGACTCAGGGAGTGAGTACATCTAAAGGACTGTCAGGACGACAGTCTTAGTCAGGGGGTATTATTACGACTTTACCCCTATTTTCCTTATCTTATCTTATCCTTATCCCTTGGAACCCTGGACCTACCTATCTTATCTCTCAGACCCATGATATTCTGTCGGCATACTCCTTACCCATTTACCCGGTTGCCATCACCCCAGTTCACAGCTGCCGCACCCCAGATGACCGACAACCCACATGTGCCATCACGCTTCTCTTGATGGCATCATGCTTCTTAGTAGTTGGACAAGAGTCGACCGCTAGTCAAGGGTGGTCTGCAGGATGCAGCCCATTCAGATGGAGTCCCACACAGATGCAGGTGATATGCGCCCTTTACTCTCATTCATCAGGAGTACACTTCTTTTAGTGTCCTCACTCCTCATTTGTTGAAAGACGCACTTCTCATTGCACATGCCCTTGTAGATACTATTCTTAGTATGAGTCTAACATGTATTTAAGCTAGCCTATGCTGTGGCCTTAGACCCCAGCTTCAGCTAAAGTTATATACTCCTAACTCTTACAAGCTCCTTGCTTTCGCTATAAAGTGATGCCTAACATCTTGCAATCTACCAACGCCTCTCTAACACTGAATCACCAAATGCGAGTGACAGGATAGAGACCAGCCTTGGTTCAGATTAGAGTTAGTGCTTAACAGACAATTGCCAGAGTATGTTTTTATTTAGTCGGAACAACACATTTGGGAAAGCTGATGTTTTTGCTTCAGGACTTTGCCAATCCTGAAGTTGTCCCACACTTGCATCTCTATCCTGAGGAGACAGAAGGACCTATCTCCAAAGTTTGGCAGGCTGAGCAGTGGAAAGAGTTTGCACCATCTCAACTGACTCCAATGTTCTTGTGAGGACTATGTCATTTCTATATCAAGGAGCTTTCTCAGCTTAAAGACAGAACCTATGTTATCCCTCACTGCTGGATTGTACAGAAGAAGGAATTGCATGCTGATTGTTCAGTGGTTACTTGGACAGTGGTATGTTTATGCTAGATCATAAGTCTGAGTTACAAGCTGATGTTCGATCCAGCCCAGATTGGATGGCATCTGACCAAAATGAAGTGGACAATTCCTGCCTCTGAGTTTGAATGGGATTACTTCAATATTTGTGCATGTACTGGGGACTCACAGCCTTTGAAATGGACAGGTATGTTAATATCTCGTTCTAGGTTGTGATAGTGAGCTGACTCACCAACTTCTCTTGACTGCTTACAGACAGTAGCCATGTGTCAGACATGCCAAACCAGCCATGAAAACTTGTTGGCGAAGATGAGGACCTGTATGTTGTGATGGTCCCTCTCTGGAGCGACAATGTTTCTGGAAACAAATTGAAGCAGTACAACAAGCATATTAATATCTATGCCTCAAATGGTTGTCTTCCTGGCCATCTCCTTCAGCAAGAGTATTTTGTATGCTTTGTGGCTACCTCACCTCATGTGTCATCTCCAGAGCAATTTGCAGCCCTGCAAGACCAAATCAAGTTTGTGCCTTTCTGTCTAATTATTCTTCCTGTCATTCTGATTCGAGACTGTTCAATTAAATAGCACAACTGAGAAAGAGCCTATTAAATGCTTTAATGCTGATACAAAATGAAAATGTGGTGTCATTCTGCATGTTCCAAGTCTCCCTGCAGATAATCCACAGCAGTCTGAGGAGGCCAGCCATATGGGTGAAAATGCAAATTGCGGTTGTCGTAAATGCCAATGGGGTGGTCCACATGAATATACCAAATCTGATCATGGTTATCATTCTGTGCATTATATGAGTGTAGACTATTGATCCTGGATTAATCATTGTTCTACCAAAGCTTACATTCTATGCAGGCTGGTATTGCTCAAAGTGCTCAGCAGATCAAGGACACTCTTGAGAAACAGCTATGGCAGGTGATGTTTGGGATAGACAAATGTGTTGAAGAGATGCAAACAGCAACTGGAACCAAGGATAAGGTTATGCAATACTGGATTGAGCAGCTTCTCTCAAAGGCAAAATCAATGCGAAATGACAATCTGTTAAGCACTAACTCGAACCTTCGCCAAGGCTGACCTCTATCCTGTCACTCGCGTTCGGTGATTCAGTGTTAGAGAGGCGTCACTTATAGCGAAAGCGAGGAGCTTGTAAGAGTTAGGAGTATATAACCTTAGCCGAAGCTGGGGTCTAAGGCCACAGCATAGGCTAGCTTAAATACATGTTAGACTCGTACTAAGAATAGTATCTACGGGGGCGCATGCAGCGAGAAGTGCGTTATTCAACAAATGAGGAGTGAGGACACTAAAAGAAGTGTACTCCCGACGAATGAGAGTAAAGAGCGCATATCACCTGCACCTGCACGGGACTCCGTCTGAATGGGCTGCATCCCGTAGACCGCCCTCGACTAGCGGTCGACTCTTGTCCAACTACTAAGAAGCATGATGCCATCAGGAGAAGCGTGATGGTGCATGCGGGTTGCTGGTCACTTGAGAGGCGGCAGCGTGAACTGGGGTGACGGCAGCCGGGTAATCGGGTGATGAGTGTGCCGGTGGAATATCTTGGGTCCAGGAGATAAGATAGGTAGGTCCGGGGTTCTGAGAGATAAGGATAAGATAAGATAAGGAAAATAGGGGTAAAACCGTAATAATACCCCCCGACTAAGACTGTCGTCCCGACAGTCCTTTAGATGTACTCACTCCCCAAGTCAAGGGAGTTAGTAGATTCCATATCCCACTTGTAGTCTTTGGTTTGTTCCCAAGCAGACATGCCCCGTTCTTCATGGAGGAAGCTAGGGTCGGTCTGAGTCGTTAGAGGAGATCTGGAGCGCTCGTCTTCGAAGACGTCTTCATCCGTGTCCGATGAATAATAGCCCTGCTCGTCAAAGGATAATGGATCGGTATGATTCCTGTTGGCAGTTGGAAAGAGTGTTGAGCTCTCGGTTGCTGGAGGGCCAGGAGATGATGTGGTTATACATCCCCCTTCGTTTTCCAAGTGTCGCAAATCGTGATCCTGTACGCGGTCTTCCTTGTTCTCGTATTCCTTGACGAGTTCTTCAGCATTGGCAAGATTGCTCCTCTTGACCCAAGTAGCTTCCTCCACTGGGTATCCCTTCCATTTGACCAAATATTCTGTTATGGCCCTCCGGGTTTGTCCTCGACCGATGACACGGTCACGGTCCTGAAGTAGTTCCTCTACTTCATATTCCTCCTCGCCTTCTACGAGTTCCGGCTTGGGTGGCGGAGGTTTTTCCTGGTTGGAAAACTCCGGGGGGACGTACGGAGTTAGGTATCGTTCGTTGAACTTGTTGTGAATCCTCCATCCTGGCGGCAGCTTTAGCTTGTATGCGGAGGGCCCCTTTTTGGAAATTATTTCAAAGGGGCCGACACGTTTGTCGCCTAGCTTTTTTGTCGGTCGGGGGAGGTGAAGGTTGGTTGAGTCCAACCAGACTTTATCTCCTGGTTGGTACTCCTGCGCGGGGCGAGTGTGTTTGTCGTAAGCCTTTTTCATAACTTCGGCGGCTTTATTCAGAGAGTCTTCTGCTTGTTTGCGTACTCTCTGGAGGCTTTCGACGAAGTCAGTTACTGATGGCGTTTCCGACTGCCTCACCGTGGTTGGGCGAATTTCCCCATCTCGTCCGTAGACTACTTTGAGGGGAGAAAAGCCCGTTGCAGAATGTTGGCAGTTATTGTGAGCGAATGCTGCCCATTGCAGCCATTCGCTCCAGTCATCCTGTTTATGGTTAACAAAGACTCGAAGGTATTTTTCGAGTTCTTGGTTAACTCGCTCTGTTTGTCCATCCGTCTGAGGGTGATAGGCTGTTGATGGATTTCCTTGAATATTCATCATCGCATATAGCTCGGTGATGAACTTTGAGATGAATTGTGGGCCTCGATCCGAGATGACTTTGGAGGGGGTGACTCCAAATCGACAAATAATTTCGTCGCGTAGGATTTTGGCCCACCCGCTCGATGAGAGTTCCTTTGTGCATGGGATCAGCACGATGTATTTCGAGAATTGGTCCACGATGACGAGTACTGCATCGTAGCCCTTGGATTCTGGAAATCCGGTAATCATATCGACTGAGATGTGTTCCCAGGGTCGGAATGGTATAGCATTGGGATGTAGCGGAGCTGCCTTCCGCTGCATGTCAGTTTTCATCCTCTGACATGTCTCGCATCCTCGTACATAGGTTTCCACATCTTTCCGCATTTTGGGCCACCAGTAGTCTCTCAAGACTAATTCTTTGGTTTTCTCGATGCCAGGGTGTCCAGCGGAGACATGGTCGTGGTGATGGGAAATGAGTTCTCCCCGTAAGGTGTGGTTACGGGGGACATAGATACGTCCGTCGTAGAATAGAAGGTGGTCTTTTTCAACGACCCCCTTCTCATGGTTGAGGCTTGAAGCGATTCCTCGGTCCCACCGTTGGTGATCGCTTGTTGCTCTTCGAATTTTACCATGAATTTCTTCCTCCCCTGGCATTATCAGGGCACGGAAGAATTCTGGCTTCAAGAGGACAACATCGTCATTGTCCTTCTTGCCCTGGTCGTGGTCGGCTCGTCGACTCAGGAGGTCAGCCTTTTGATTGGCTGCTCCTGGCTTGTGATTGAGCGTGAAGTGATATTCCGCCAACTCAGTGACCCATCGCGCTTGTCTGCGATTGAGCTTCTGAGGTTTGCAAAAATATTGTAGGTTTGAGTGATCCGTCCAGATTTCGAAATCTTGACGGGCACCCATGAGATAATGTCGCCACTCTTCTAAGGCGATCATTATCGCTAGTAGTTCCTTATCGTAAATCTCGTAATTCTGTTCTGTTGCGGATAGGGATTTCGATAGGAACGCAATCGGGCGCCATTTCTCTTCCTGTTCCTGTGACAGGACGGCCCCGATTGCTCCTTTGCTGGAGTCCGCCTCCAAGCGAAACTTGTTGTAGTCGTTTGGCATCGCCAGAACGACTCCGTTTGCGAATTGACGTTTGAGTTCCTCAAACGCTTCTTGTTGCTCCTTTCCCCATGTCCAAGGGTTCTTCCCTGTGAGCTTCATCATTGGTTTGACGATTGCGCTATAGTGCCAGATAAATCACCGGTAAAAGTTGGTGAATCCTAGGAAGGATTGTAGTTCCTGTTTCTTGGAGGGTGCGGGCCAGTCCATGATACCAGCGATTTTTACGGGATCCATTTTAACGGATCCTTCACTGATAATGACTCCAAGGTACTCTGTTTCGAGTACCTCGAATTCGCATTTTTCGGCCTTCAAGAACAACTTGTTCTTGCGCAGAATCTTTAGGACTTCCCACACGATTCTTTGGTGTTCGGCCTTGTCCTTAGTGAAGATGAGGATGTCATCCAAATAAATGGTGACCTTTCCCTGAGTAATGAGATCTTTAAAGATATCATTCATCATCCACTGGAACGTGGCCAGTGAATTGGTTAACCCAAAGAACATAACCAGGGGCTCATAGAGTCCTCGGTTAGTGCGGAATGCGGCTTTGAATTCGTCCCCTTTCTTGATTCGAACGTTGTTGTACCCCCAATGGACATCTAACTTAGTGAAATACCTCGCGTCCTTCAGCTTATCCATAAGGTCGGAGATAAGCGGTAAGGGATAGCGGTTCTTGATGGTCATTTCATTAAGTTTGCGGTAGTCCTTGCACTGGCCGCAGTTTTCCATCTTTCTTCTTAACAAAGAAGAAAGGGGATGCCATCGGGGATTTGGAGGGTCGAATTCGGCCAGTAGCCAGGTTTTCGTCGAGGAATTTATCTAATTCCTCCTGTTCCTTTGGGTTCAACGGATATATCTTGCAATCTAGGCTGGCATTGGCATTGGGGATCAGCTCAATGGCATGATCCCAAGGTTTGCGAGGGGGAAGTTCATCGAAATTTTCCTTGGTGAAGATATCGATGAACTCCTGATAGTGTTCGGGGACGATTTCCTCGAACGTCTTTATCTTTTTTCCCTCGTTAGCCTTGGCTGCTAGGTCATTGGCTTTATGCCCACTGCTCGCATATGAAAGGCTTCTTCGAAGTCTATGACGAGGATGGTGTCCCCATCCTCGACTTCGGTTCCCCACTGTTGCTCTGGGTCCTCATCTGGGAGGCGGAACGGTATCTTGTGGCAGTCGCAGCGCGCTAAGGTAACCGAACCTGTATTCCAATCGATGAGTGGGTTATGCCTCTGCAGCCAGTCGTGCCCTAGGAATATAGGCGTCGTTCCGAGGTCTACGACTGCTAACTCGATGCGCTCGCTGTGGTCCCCGATCTTGAGTCGGACCTCCGCGAATTCAGTGATATCGCCACCTTTATTGCGAGTACCGTCCGCATTGTAGACCGGAGTGGGGTGAGCCGCTTTATGCGTGGTAATACCATGATCACGGGTCCACTGCCGGTCGATAGCAGCTTCCGGTACAGCCACTGTCGATCAGGGCCTTGGCAGAGTGATGGGCCATAGTATCGAAGGTCTCCAATTGTAGGGTGATTGTGATATTTTGCCCCTTCGCTCCGCGGACATATTGGGGTGGTTTGGTAAGCTGGTCCATGTGTTCCAGCTTTCGGTATTCATCCAAATAGGATTCTCCTGACTTGGTGCTTCCAAGTCGGTAGCCAGCGGCTCATCCACCTCCGATAGTCGTCGAGGGTGGACCCACTGTTTGAGAAGTGATATCTTCTCTCCTGGTGTTTTGGCGAGTCGCATAGCTCATCGATACCAGGCGGCTCCGAAGGGCTTCAGCCATTCGAAGTCTTGAGAGTACTCCTCCGATGTTGGCAGCATCGGGGTCTTCCTCTCGTCGTCGCAGTCCATAGGCCGCAAAGGCCCTGCTCCTATGATCGTGCGACCTGGTCAGCTCCCTTTCACCTCGGTGCGGACACCCACTCGGGTTAGTCGGGACTTCACTGGATTTTGAAGAGTTCCGTAAACTCCCTTTTGAATAACTAGGATTGCCTTTGCCGTCAGCGCAATCTTTAAGGGGGAGACGTACCTGAAATGGGGAGTCTCTCTCCCCTGTGTGGCCCGCTTGATCCTTGTGGGCGATTGAGCTTTTTCGGCCGGTGTCCTCTAGGGTAGAGGTGGCCGCTTCCTCGGTTATCCTTTCTACTTGGTTCCACGTATGATGCCGGGTTATCTTCAGAGGCTTTACAACAGTCCGCCATCAGGTCCGCTGGGCTCCTATGGCCCTCGGCCTCGTCCCTAGGGCTCGCCTGGATTCCCTGACCTCACCATCACCGAAGTGGTCTGTCAGTCGGGGAACCTTGATGCACGGAGAAGATGCCGGTTCATCCATCGTCTGGATCCATTGCCAGCTATATGCAGCTTTCCCGGGAGTTGGACTAGGATAGTCCTCGCTTTGACCTCCCGTATGGTGGACGTCGCCTGCAGGGAACAACGACGTCGCACCCCCAAGGTTCCACCCTTGGTCGCCTGTTGAACCGGTAGACTCCTCTGCGTCGTACGTGCTGCCCCAAAGGGGTATTTGCAGTGGCTTGGACACAGCAGGTACCGTCAGCACGAGGGACTTGGCTGATGGGGTTCATTGCTAGTTAAAGCAGCGGAAATCCCGTGTACGCTGTTAAAGAGCTGAGTTCGAGGGTCCCCCTCCTGCTTTTATACAGGTATTGGGCGGAGGGGACAGGCGCGAGTAGCCCCGTCGATCCTGGGCTTCGTTCCTGGTCGTGCCTGGACTCTTGATCCGTTGATCGAGAACCCGTTCTGGGTTCTTGATCGAATGATCGAGAGTTGCTTCCGGATCCTCGATCGTTCGATCGAGTTCCGTTCCGCATTGGTATGGCCTCGAGTTGCTAGTCGGGTCCGACCCTTTCGTGCCCGACCCTCGGGGTTCATTGCCCGGTGGGCAGGTGGTAATCCCCTGATACACCGTTATTATTTTGCGACTTCCTTCATGGTATGAGATGAATGCGATATATTGTCACAAGTATCTACAGATACAACATAAGCGTGAATATTCGTGTCATAAGGCGCACCATGATAAACCCCAGCCGACGAAGTAGAATCGCAGAGTCCTACGCCGGCATCTCTTTTATTTCCTCAATCTCTGTTGAGCTAGCGAGGTCTTCTTCCTCTATTTCTGCTAGAACGGCTCGGAGACGGGTTGCAAAAGTCGATGGCTTTTTCTTCGGGAATTTCAGCCACTTCGACTTGTCGGGTGGGCACTTATTGTCCCGCCCCTGGTGTCCGGTGTGTCCGCACCGGAAACATCGCTTTTCTCTTTTGAGACGATCGATGTCCATAGGTTCGCCTTCACCGCCGTAGGTGAATCCAGTGGCGTCCCTCTTGCCCTTCGAGCCACTCGAAGAGCCCCCCGCTGTTCCGGGCTTGGAACCAGCGGTCCCAGCTGGGATACTTCCCGCCTTGGGCGAGATGAACTCGGTAGTTCTCAGTCCATCTGTAGGACTCTGCGCCTCCACTCCCAGTAGGTGGTAGGTCGCATATTATCTCCGCCCATAATGATCTCCTTGACCCTGGGTCGGATTGCAAGGGCGACGACTTCCTCCATTTCCTCGTCATTGTGGAAGCGTTCAGCTTCCACAGCCAGTTGCTCGAATCTCTCGAAGAATTCGAATGGCCGTTTTAAACTGCCTTTGTTGCAGTTTTTTCCATTGCATCCGCTTGATTTGGACCTCTGCTACTTCTCGGAAACGTGTTCGGACGTTTTCCTGGAAGGTCTCCCAAGTGGGAACGCGATGTCTTCCACTGTGTGGGTCCTTGTAGTGTCGTTGCTGATGGACCCACCAGGTCATCGCTTCTCCACCAAGTTGGTGGCCTGCGAAGACTACTCGACTCGGGCCATACCCATATGCTTCATTAAGCGCGAAGTACTGGGCAAAGACTTCGAAGTAGTATTCGCAGTGACTGAAGAAGCGATCTAAATCGCTGGCCTTCCCATAGAATTTGTCGGGGACTTCTATTAATGTCGGCTTCACATTTCCCCAGGGGTTAGCTTGTCCATCGGGAATGACCCATCCACCCGGCGGGTCAGGTGGCAGAGGGGGATTGGTAGGGTCGTGGTAGTGATCAGAGATTTTGATTACTACGTGGTGATGGTGGTTGTGCTGGCGGTCGAGGTGGTGCGGGTGGGGGTCCTCCTCCACCACCTCCTCCTGGACCACCGCTGCCCCCGCCAGGAATCGTAGGTGCTGGTCCACCTGTTTTCCCTGTCGGTGCTGACTGGGAGGCTTCTCCAGCCATGCTTCGAGCATGGAAGGTTCCTCCTCCTGCTTCCAGCCCCAGGGCATCAGAAGGTACCCAGGTAACGTCCGGGATGGGGGTTTTCTGGCCCTACGATGCTCAAGTCAGGAAATGACTCTTCTCCTGTAGCGCCTCCCTGGTGCTACGGGTTGGTCAGGGTGTATTTGGTTCCAGTCGATAGCGGCATGATACCATGTTCAGTACTGCAGTATCTTGTCCTCTAGTGCGGAACCCAATTCTGCAGCATTATATGCTTGTCCTTGATCAGACGTGGTCCAATTTTCATTGTACCGTAGTCGTCTGCTGGTCCATTCTAACATTTGCTGCCATGTTAGATCATATATTTGTCGGTCCGTGAGCTCCTGTGCTTGAGCCCTGGATGAACTCGGGTGGGTCATAGGAGGGGCTCCTACTGGGGGGCCGACTGGCTCCATCCTCCTCGAGTCGCTGGTCGATGACCATTCCGGTTCGGGTCCAGGGATCTGACCTGTTGTCATGATCGGGTGGGAAACCGATGATCTGGTATCGAGAGAATATCTCGTATCCTGCATCCCAGTCATCGTTCCAGTCCCATACCCCCCTGGCGTATCTGTAGTACTCATTCCAGATCTCCAGGGCATCTTCACATCTCCAGACCCAGGGCCATAGGTTTCGGAGTGGGAGGAAGCCGTAGTATCCATCGGGTAGGAACCCTCCTTCTGGGGCAAGGAGGGCCTCGAGCTCGATGGAGGGTTCTGCTCCCTCGTACTCGTCGGCAGCCAAGGTCCTGAGAGGTCGGCAGATGGAACAATTGCAATAGGGGTATGGATGGGGGGCCTGGTCAAGCTCCCTCGGGACACGGTTCAGGGAGGACGATAGGGTCCGGAAAGGGTTGGTCTCCGGCAAACCAGTCAAGGATCCTGTCTCCCTCAGGGGTGTCCCCTGGGAAGATGACCCACTGTCCCTGGCCAAACTGGGGATCCAGAGTAGGCGTAGTACTCTGGGAGCTCCTCATTATTACTGTCGGAGTACTCGGTGAAGACGATGTTTTCGGCTCGTCCGAGTATGACGTCGTCGGGTCCGTCTTCAACGGCGTCATTAGTGGAAGTTTCTGAGATGTGGGCAAAATGTGGCTCTGCGAAATCTCTGAGGTCGGCGATGGTGATGATTGTTCGGGGTAGGACTTCGGATTCGGGGCGGGGGGAAGACCAAACGAAGTCTGACTCATGGACGGACTCATCGTCCCACCAGGACGGGGGTCCGTCGACTCTGTAGGTTCCATCGGGGGTGTATGACGCGAAAGAGGTTGGAGCGTCATGCCACTCCGGCTCGGGAGATTCATCTCTTCGATGTCCTCCTGCGTCGGATATTCCCCATACTTCCCCTCGTTCCCGGGCAGGGAGGAACGGGTTTTCACCTTCTTCGAAGGTGGCTTCTTCGCCTGGTTCAGTCCGTGGACGATTCGGTCGAATACGTCACGGTAGAACTCGCTCGTTCCTCTCTGGTAGAGACGTTCTCCGTCGTCATCGAGCCCTGGGACGGCTGTGGATAATTCTGTGGAGGTGACGGATGGCTCTTTGGAGTCATTGTCAGTCGCCCCATGTCGTGTCAGTCCCAGGATCCGTCCGTGTTGGTCCAGTACTCGGCGGTAAATCTGGGGTCGACTCGGTCGTCTCCATCGTCTGGAGGGATGCCGAGTCGTCCGAGCTCTTCTTCCTGAAGGGATTCTTCGCCTTCACCGTCTCGGTGATCCTCTCCCTGAAGCTGGAGCGTGGGGGGTTGCTCTTCTCCGTCGGGTAAGGGGTGTCGAAATGTGTTTCGCTCCCCCCTTGACCGTGGTGTGAGGGACCGAAGTCGGACGGTGCTTGTTGTTCGCGAGGTTCCTGTTGATGAGCCATTGAGCCCGTGTATTCTCCCTCTTCCGGGGGTCGGTGCTCTTTGGCGGCGGGTTGGTCGGGTAAAATGGATAACTGCGATTGCAGTTAATAGTATCAAGGTACTGAAGGTACTTCCGAAGATAATGGCAGGTGCGGTCTGAGGGGGTGAGCGGCATAAAGCTCGTTGTACCACAACAAACGTTTATGATCTCGGGGAGCGATGGGTGCCGTTTTCAAATAACGGGCTGAAGGTTTCTTTTTCTTTGGAAGTATAACAGTGACTGCCTTCGATGCGGTACAGTTACCGTTGATGGTAAGGGTAGTAAGGGCAAGCTTCGGCTAATTGTTAAGCACTAACTCGAACCTTCGCCAAGGCTGACCTCTATCCTGTCACTCGCGTTCGGTGATTCAGTGTTAGAGAGGCGTTGGTAGATTGCGAGAAGTTAGGCGTCACTTATAGCGAAAGCGAGGAGCTTGTAAGAGTTAGGAGTATATAACCTTAGCCGAAGCTGGGGTCTAAGGCCACAGCGTAGGCTAGCTTAAATACATGTTAGACTCGTACTAAGAATAGTATCTACGGGGGCGCATGCAGCGAGAAGTGCGTTATTCAACAAATGAGGAGTGAGGACACTAAAAGAAGTGTACTCCCGACGAATGAGAGTAAAGAGCGCATATCACCTGCACCTGCACGGGACTCCGTCTGAATGGGCTGCATCCCGTAGACCGCCCTCGACTAGCGGTCGACTCTTGTCCAACTACTAAGAAGCATGATGCCATCAGGAGAAGCATGATGGTGCATGCGGGTTGCTGGTCACTTGAGAGGCGGCAGCGTGAACTGGGGTGACGGCAGCCGGGTAATCGGGTGATGAGTGTGCCGGTGGAATATCTTGGGTCCAGGAGATAAGATAGGTAGGTCCGGGGTTCTGAGAGATAAGGATAAGATAAGATAAGGAAAATAGGGGTAAAACCATAATACAATCCCAATCTTATGCCTGAAGAGATTGCTGATGATCTGCAAAAATGGCTGGATGATCAGCCAGGTGATAAGATGAATCTGCTCTTGGATATTGCAGGTATGAGATTATACTCCTCTTACATTTGAGTTCATCCTTCTGACTCAGAAATTCAAGGTCTTGATCCCTCTCAAGATACTCCTGTTGAGATTCTGCATACCATCCTGCTCAGTGTCATAAAATATGTATGGCATCATTTCAATATGCAGCAGTGGTCTGATCACAACTGAGAACTATTTGCTATTCATCTCCAGTTGACCGATATCAAGGGACTTACAGTTCCTCCCATACAAGCATCCTACATGACACAGTATCACAATAATCTTATCAGCAAGCACTTCAAGACCCTCATGCAAACCATGGTCTTTCATGTTCATGACATCACCACTCCTGAGCAATTTGCTCTCATCAGAGCAGTTGGTGCTTTGGGTGCTCTTCTCTGGATTCCTGAAATCAATAACATGGACCAGTTTCTTGTGAGTCTGAAATCCATTGGTTGCTCCTCAAATTGATAATTAAATAGGATGACCTCGAAATCCTCATCAGAAATGTCTTGGATGTATTTGGTGATGCTGAACCATCACAGATCCTTGTCAAGATAAAGCTTCATCTTCTCCCTCATTTGATCAAAGATATCTGTCAATTTGGTCTTGCTATTCACAATTCAACTGAGGTTTTCGAAGGATTCAATATGGTCTTTCATCTATGCTCTATTTTTAGCAACCACCAGGCTCCAAGTCATGACATTGCTTACAAATTTGCATCCATGGATGGGGTCAAGCATTTGCTGAGTGGAGGTTATTACTGGTCAGAAAGCAAGAAGGCTTGGGTACAAGCAGGAGAGTCAGTCTTAAAGATCTTGCATTCTGTGCAGATCATTCAGCATCACTTAGGCTGGGTGCCTCCCCCTAAGATTCAGCCAGGTACCATACTTGTTCTCTCTTATATTATGCATCTATTCATTAGCTCCAAGGTCTCATCCATCCAAAATCAAAGAGAAAATACCCATCTCTGCACTGGGACTCAACACATGCATCTGTATATCCATTTTTCCAGTTCCTCCCTGAGTCATTAGACATTGTTCTACTATCTCTGGACAGTCTATGGAGACCAGGTGAATCCATTCAAGCAATGAACAGAGATCGAGTTATACTGGGATTGTGGGTATTTGCACACAATCTTACAGTAAGCAAACATATCTTTCAGTCATCCTTGGCTCACATCATGTGCTATAGGGAAAAATTGTTACTGACCATATCTGTGAACTTCTAGTGAGCGAGGATGATGAGTCAAAATCCAGTGTGAAATCTTCAACTTGGGATTAACTCACGACTATTGAAACATTTGTCTGTGGGGAAGTGCTGCATCCAGATTATGGGTTTCCAATTCTTAGATGCCCAACTGGCAGTGAAATTGTCGATGGTATCCTCTCATATACCGTATTCAATCCAGATATAAGCAGCTCCTATTTTTAATTCTGACAAAGGTGACTCAATGTTGTATTCACAGGGAATTCTGTTTGCATTCTCTGCTCAGCATGACTGTCACCTAGCACAGTGTATGGCTTCTTCATTGAAGGCCCAAGTACAGGAATGACAGATCACAGATTACATTGATAATCTCATTTCTCACTCAGACAATGATAACTTTGTTATCAACATGTGTGGTCTTCATAATGCCATGGAGCTGCGAAGATTCCTTCCATGACATCTTATCCAACCTGTCCCAATGTATGCCAACCAAGAAAGCCATCACCATCAAGTCACAATACAACTACAAGAAAACCAGGCCACAAAACGGAAGAAGACCAGCAAGAAAAGGAAAGCTACAAATGCTGTCAAAAAGGCAAAGAAAGTTACAGCAGCCAGGGATCGGTGACATGTGTGCAATGTGTTCATACATGTAATTTTGTGAATCCTGTGAATCCAAATGTGTGTCAATCCACTAAGTAATATTAGAGTGCATACCCAGCATGAAGCGACACCTGTTGAGGCAGAAGCAGCATATAATAAAATAATCCAAGTGGAGCGCATGGCTTAGACTTAGAGCAGCACACTGGTGTCACTTAAGTGTGAAGTCTCAGTGCCCTGACTCACACCCTATGCATCCCTCAGCAGTATCTCGCTCAAATAAAATACACTGAGAAGATAATATATTTACGGAGCTTCACACAACATTGACCTATGATGCGCAAACCCTGCCGATCCAGCAATCACTGAGAAATGTCATTCAGAGCTGAGGACCAGTCTGAGCCTCCTGAAAGGGCTTCAGCTGACACGAGAGAAACCCTGTACCCAGAATGAAATATGGAACTAAGAAAAGGTTGTGCAGCAACCAAACAAAAATACCAGCTCACTAGCAATGTGTGCAACAGAGGAATTAAAAACAAAGGGGCCAATTAGGAGAAATATTCCACATGATGTGGCAACTCTAGACCTTGTCAAGAAGAAAGAGCAGCATGTTACAAGCACTAACTCAGGCAACTGGCTCAGAATATTAATTAGTGACCATGCATTTGATGTGTCACAGAGGGGAAATGACTCTGGGGTGGGGTGTATCTATTCTCAATTATTTCTATTTATACATTTAGCTGTAAATAAAAGCGTGGGAGTTAGGAGTAGGTAGCAAGCTTTCGGACCCCTGCAGTTGTGACACAAAGCAGAGAGCCTAGTGTGCAACCAAAGGACTTGTGTTTGTAGCTTTGAGCGAGAGAATATTATTGGATCTAGAACTATTCTGAATGCTTGCGAAGGTCGCAAGGTATGCCTTGCTTGCGCATGACTGCATAGCTTTGTTCTGAACTGTAATTGAGTGCACTCAACTCAGAGGAATATTGTGTTGTGATAACTTGAATGTGCTGTTGTGTCTTTGGGACGTGTTTGTGATTTTTGAGTTATTGCAAGTAGCAGAGGTTCAAATCCTTTGGCTTGTCAATAATCTTTGAGGGTTTTTGGTTTATTCCCAGGTGGCATAGGTTCAAATCCTGTGGCTTGTGGATGTGTTTCTGTGTTTCTGTGTCTCTGGATCGCATAGGTTTGAACCCTGTGGATCTACAAAAAGTTTCTGAAGTGTTTCTGCTTAGAGCACGAGGCTCTAAGTTGTGTTTAGTTTGTTTGATGGGTTGTGGCCATCTGTGTGTCATGCACAATGTCATTTGAGGGTTGTACATTCTTGTGGGACATTTGTGGGCTTGCAGAGTATTACTTTTGCCTTGAGACCAAGCGATACATATTGCTCACCTCCTGTCCTAAAAGCATTTGGACTTAGAGAATTCTTTTGAGCTAGCGTACTATTATATCTTGACAAGCGCAAGAGATCTTTTAATTCTATTGTTATTGTGTGCTTGTATCGCACATCTCCCCCAAACTACTGAGATTTTGTGTGTGTGTGAGTGTGAGAGTAGGTGTGTTTAGTGTTTCAATGCTATTGCATTTCAAGCTTGGCATGCACAGAGCCTCTTCATTGGGAACAAGGATTAACAGATGAAGAACTTGATGAAATCGAGCACAATGACCCTGAGATATCAGAAGAAGGCATGTTAGAAATGGAAGAGCAGGCCAAGAAGCATAAATGTAGAATGACGGGAAGGTCATGAAATCTTGACAGTGATCATAAACTTGCAGTAATATACTTAGTCACCTACTCTTCCCAGATATTTGCTGATTACAACATTGAGCTTTAACCCAGTCAGCTTGACTGTATTTATTTAGTATTTATGATCCCAGATACATTTGAAATACACTATACTTTATATGTATCAGAAGCTAAACTGAAGGTTCACCATCTCCACTTGCAATGTGAGAGCAACAAGAACGGCATCCATGTTTAACAAAGCCAGAAGAAGCCTATAACCGGAATTCAGTATCAAGTCAAGAGCAGCACAGATATTATGATGTATGCACCATAAGTGGATCGAAAACCCTCTCAATAGCTGAGTATGACCATTTGACTGATGTGGCAGAATTTGCGGTTGCAGCTGAATCATTGGTTACTTGTGCCTTTGCTTTTGCAATGTCAGTAAGCTGCACCATCTTGGCTCTTTGGAGTGCTTGCGCTTCAGCATATTTAGCCTGGGCCTGTTGACATGAAGCATATTCAGGAAGGAAGAAGACTCAGAGGAAAGAAATAACACACTTCCAAGACTCCCTGATTCAACGTCAAAAAGTCATCCTGCAAGTCAGGAATAAGATCATCATCTTCAACCCCAAATCTATCATGCTGCACTTCAAGAAAGTCACAGCAAAATCCAGAGTATGAGGGAGTGGGCCACTTGAATTTTCCTGTCCACTGCCTCACCAGAGTTCCAACAAGCCTGACCTCACAGGTGCGGTTCCAGTCACCAGGGTTTTTGATCCACTTTGTGTAGTATGGGTCACAAGTCTGGCTTTCAGAATCATCGATGGAATGGCCAGGGCTTTTGTCATCCTCCAAATCAGTGGCTGTTGTGCTTGTATTTGAGCATGTGAGAGTCACAATGTTTTCTGAAGGCTGAGCCAGCACCGCAATTTTCAAGATCACTGTCTAAACACAAAGATGAGTTTGACAGTATTAAGGCTATTATAGATTGGAATGAGAAATCACTGACATACTCCCCAGGACTTAATCCACTGATATTGACTGTGACATTACCGCCACTTGCTGTGACTCCAGATTGAGTGCTCAAGATGTTGACAGACATGATGGTTGCATAAAAGAAAGCAGAGTGAAGCATTACCAGAAAACATGCATTGGCAGAGTTTGTTCGACGACATCAGAAGAGAGTTGCTAGAGTTGAGTGAGCATGATGTAGATGAAACATTGACTAGATGTAACGCTGCTGTCAGTGTGACATCACAACCAGTTCATCACCCTGATGTCAAACATCATTCATTCTCAAGTCAGTAAAAAATTGTCTATTGACATCTAGACTGCAATCTCTAGCTGACCTCTCGTCAGGTTGGTGGTGTAGTATCATTTTGGAGAAAAAATTGAAGGGTACTAGGTGGTGCACAGCCACTTAATTGCCTAAAAGAGATGCCGATTTTATGGCCGTAAGGCCATACATATTACATCACGCTACATAAGCCACACTGCAAACCAGAAGTCTGATGGTACAGCAACCATATTCGCTGCTATACAGAGACAGTGGGCATCCCTACTGAGTCGCTCTCAAGGTTTTGACTTGTCTTTTCCAGCTACATTTGCAGGATTCAGGAACTCAGCAAAGCGAACTTATGCCAATGAAACCCCGAGCCGCAAATTTCGATTATTCATGGAGCAGAATTCCCCAGGTCTGATGTCTTTTATATACCAAGGAGGTGGCCAATATCAAAAGCTTATATTGATCTCTAGGATGAAACGGATTGTGGGGATCATCATTTTGTTTCCATTCTCTCATGACAGGAACACACCACCGAATGCTCAAGAGATCCATTAGGCTTGAAAATGAGTCTACTAGCTGCATTCTCAGGATTTGTCCACCTGGTGCACAGAAGTAAACGAGCAAAAAATCTTCCTTGTATTGTCTGTTCTATCTGTTTCCAAAGCTTTTGCAGATACCGAGTCCTGACTTGAGTCGTCTCAGCAATCACCAGCATCTGGCATTCAATAAAAGACTAGTTGGGTGAGGGCCAGCTCATCCGGTGGCAAAACCGAGTCCTATTTTTATCACACTGATTCTGGACATCGTCAGTACATGAAGGCATTGGGCAACTTCCCAGTTGGACCCTTACACATGTTCACATCATCGAAAGAGCCCTCCCCAGAGATGAAGCACACTGACCCAGGTATGTCCATATCCCAGTTTGTTTCTTAACACAACCATTTCGCACACACACTATTTGACGGCATTGAACCAGGGACTCAGAGGGAACTCACCCTTTGGACATGTTACATCAGTAGTAGCTAGCAGTCTTTCATTAATCCTCTCATCAAGCTAACAAATCAAATGTGTGCACTGAGATCAATGGAGCACCCTATGCCATGATCCCACCATTCTCCTCCCCCAGCAGAACGAGGCTGATCTGGATGGTCAAGGGAGATGGTCATTCTTCCAGAGGGCAAGTGACCAGTACAGAGGCCTGCTCTTCTGAAATGATCTGCAAATCATGCTATGTATTGGGTCTGTAGCGGGACTGAGACACATGTCATCGAGAGCGAGTGGTGGTCATCGACATCCGGAGATGCAGGATAGGATTCCGTTTATTTGCCCAACCATGAACTGTAATCTTCATAGCAATCTACATATCAGATGGCATGGGGACAGTCATATCAGCACAGACAGGCTTCAAGGAATAGATCTCTAAATATCACATCTCTGAAAGACGACATGTTTATAGTCTAGATGCAAAGTGAGGATATGGTTCATTCTGAGACGTGATTGACATAGCAGCGAACACCTGAGGGTTTGCCTGCCATTTGGCCCTCAATGTCACTGCTGGTATGAGTGCACATATAAGGTAGCTGACTCAGTGAGGCCTGCACATACTGTCTGGCTGTTTTGTTACAACACACATTAAATGGCAGTGGGTGTCGGAACCTACATCCAAGTCGAAGAGCAAGAAGTAGCTTTGAGTTTCGACTATGCACCTCATACTCTACAGGGCAAGGGCAGGGTGTCAATGAAGCCGCAGAAACACGGATCAGCACTTTGGAGACTCTTTTCCATCGAAGACAGTAGTGCTGAGGTGAAGAGGCTGAGCATCAATGTGAGTGATAGAGAACAGAAAATATAACATACTCAGTTAAGAGATATCCAGCTGAGCTCTGGCTTGCCAGGATTATTGATGTCGAACGTAGCTGTCATTCGGGTCAAGGGTCATACCAGCCAAGATCATGTGTACAACTGACATGAACGCTAATGCCAATAGTCTTGAATTCTGCCAGCTGGAGACATAGATAAAGGGGAGGTGCAATGCATCTGGTATTAGGATGATATTATCCGAGCATAAGGAGAAAAGGATCTATGGAGGGAGGAACACATCAGCTAGAGAAAGGGAGAACGAATACATTTAAATACCAGCCTTTTACTGAACAAGATAGACAGGCAGGTAGTGTTATACGGCAGTGTCCACAAGGAATGTTAATGACTTAGAGGAATTACAACCTCTAAACATCACGAGGTATATCCTGCCCTGGCTTCATCAGATTGGAACAACCCTTCTCCAGCTTCAGAGTGCTACATTGAAGAATGGAAATGACACACCGTCCACAAAGCCTGCCGTCATTTCTTGTGCATTGCAAGTTTGATTTTTAGAGATCACCAGGTAACAATGCTGGGCTTCCGTTCAGTTAAGTACTATCATCTGATAGCTGAGCTATTGATTTTGAGGCGACGAATTGCATCAAGAAACACAATGATGGCAAGTGCGGGAGGATACGGGGCAGTCGAGAAAAACAGGCATAGCCCAGTAAAGACCATGCACGAATAGAAAAAAATCCCACAGGATGAACCCAGACCGAGACTGATGATTGGCAAACGCCGTGCACGAATAGAAAATTCCCAGCCGGCAATCACCGAGAGCAATTGATTTCACGAATAGATTTTCCCACGGGCCTTTCCCAACTGCATAATGACCGATTACCTATATTCATAGGACTCGGAAAAAACCGCCACTGTGCCTCCTTATGACCGGACTTAAAATTCCTTGCTAAGCGCAAATAAATGAAACAAGAACCAGAGATGGCCGTGCTCGAGCATTCCCCAGTCATCAAGCGGAGGCGTTTTGAGATTTTGATGATCACTTCGGTAACTCCAGTGATCTGGTATAAATACTAAAGAAGCTCTCTTGATCTCTATCAACACCACCCATCATGTCTCCTGATATTGCTTCGACTATGGGGGCGATCTACATAGGCGCTACAGTGGCTACAGCGTGTGTTATTACGGTCCTCTACCTTCGGCCTCTAGGCTTACGATAATTTTCCCCCACAGGCTTTGGGGAGTCACAGCCATACAGTCAACGACCTATTTCAGCAGATTCCCGAATGACTGGTGGTTCTATCGTTTCTCAGTACGGCATCTTTGCTTTTACTCATCTCATAATTTGATTTTTTAACCAAATAGGTTGGCCTTCTCTGGTACGTCGATTTGTAAGGTCACCCGGGTATCCCTGCATAATGCGTTTTCCAGGATCGTTGACACCCTTTATCTCACATTCTATGCGCATGCTCTGTACTACTATCTGATCAAAAACTTCGGGCATCCCGAAGCACTTTTGACTATTGTGTGGTATGCTCTCCGCCTCTTCTTCTTGCCCCCGATTTTGACTTGGAGGATATTCAAGGAGCTTTAAGGTGATCAACTACGCGCCTATCAGACTATTTGATCGACTGATGCGTTCTTTATCAGACAGACATTATGTTCTTGGTACTTATACTGATTCGTTCTGGACACTGTTCCCTGTTCGCTGACTTGGTTCGTTCAGGGCCTAGAGATCCTTCTCGTAGATATGTACGGGTCTCTCATCGTCCATGTAGCCGGCGCTAACCACTTCGTTATAGTGTTTATGCGGTGAGAATATGGATGTGTGCGTGCGCCCATCATCAAGTTACTTACAGAATGGTACTATAACTCAGCTTTCTTTCTAGTGGGACGTTTCTTCCATAAGACAATCCCATGGCTGGTTGTGGGTCACAACATCCTAATTTGTATGGAACTTCAATTCTGATCGAGGTTCGTTCAGGCTGTTGTCATCGCAGGCACATCCGGTAGGTCTCCTTCAGTTTATCATGATATGTGTGTCTTACTGCTATGGTTCGGTAGCTGTAGTTATCAGTGAGTCATTCCTTGCAGGATACATACTTAGTACTTATCACCGTTTTCATGGAAGATGAAATCCACACTATGTAAGGCCCCTCATCTGCTTGGTCATACTAGCGTACTCAATCTTGCGACTGAACAGATTTACGATCAAAACTTACCTTGACGCTGAGACGGTCTCTGTGCGGAAATCCATGCCGTTATTATCTCTTTCAACCCGCTGAAAAAATGATGCAGAAATCGATTGAAGCGCTCTTGGCTACAACTGCAGGAGTGGACATCATCATATGCGGTACCATGTCATATTACCTCCTCAAAAGTCGATCAGTTTCGAACTTTTTCAGGTTGGTCCGCTCTCGTCTAAGGTTCGTGGAATGCTTACAATCCATGCAGGACGACGAAACCGCTTCTTATATCATCGCGCTTTGTTATTGTGTCCGGATTGGCTACTACGTTAGTCCTTGCCATATTATTTCTAAAACCCAGACTGACGACCGCCCAGTATATGCGCATTGACGATTCTTATCATGGTTCTTACACTTTCTTCATGTCATGAATCCGACCGACCTGACCTGACGACACCATAGTTTGTGTCTATGCCGAACTCACTCGTAGCTGCGGGAATCGCGACTCCTCTACCAAGAGGTATTCCTTCCAGTTAAACGTGGGCGTCTGTCCTTACTAACACTTTCAAGTTTATCTCAACTCACTACTAGCAATGTGCGTAACTCTGTTTTGATGCGCACCATGACTTACCCTTGCCTAGGCTAAACCTACGAAATACTCACCAAGAAAATATCGTGATATCTACGAGCGGCGGTGGCAGCAGGTCCCTACCAAGTACGGTTTTGGAATCTATGAGATTCAAAGCTCGGAGTACGGCGGCTACTGATACACAAACTCAGGAGCAGGTGGATACCAGTTCCCAATCTTTCGGCCGGAAATGGGAGCCTCATAACTTCTTTATAGGACATCAGTGTATCAATGGCCGAGCTACGCTCCAGTAGATCGTCAGCGGAACCGATGCGTGTACCAGATATAAAGGCTCGGACTCTGGATAGTCCTTGTTAGGTTCGAATGCCCCATGCAGAAATCGGGATCTTGTCGATGTACAACAGGTATTAACCTAGTCAGAAATGAAACAGCCAGAAATTCGAAGTTTTCCTTTCTGTCGACTGAGGCTTTTGACACCATCCTTTGGAGGCTATTCTCCGTCTTCATTCAGACCGATTGCGCGACCTACCTAGTACTAAGAAATTACCTCTGGGTTATCGCCCGTGGTTTCAGGGTACTCTGGTTTGCCTGTCACGTTCACATTCAGTTAATGGAAACATACATTTCGGGAAGTGGGAGGAACCATGGAGCCCGAGATATGTACTCCTTCGTATCTGATGCAACACTCCCAGTGGTCAACAAACACCCAGTAAGAACTGACCCTAGCATGAAGTAAATCTCGCCAGGTATTATGGAGCGCCTTCCTCCAACCCCAAAGAAAGTTTGTAGCTGTACAGAAGAAATGAATGAGAATTTATCAAAATGGAAGGTTCAGTATACGCACGTAGTCGTGACATCATCCTGCTCGAGTCCCGTAAGGTTCCACGGGATACCATTTGCACCAGAAACTGTTGCCGCCCTATCACATCTTAATCAGAACAACCAGAACCAATTACACCGCAGCGTACTCACCTCATATACATCGTCATATTGAGCAAATCCAAATACTTCAGCGGGACGATTTCGAGCGAAGCCAGTGCCCCCTGGGTAAGCAACACGTTCTGTATGGTACCAGAATCCGCACGGCCGAAGAAGGGTATGACAAGGGGCTGAGTGAAATTGTGGTCCAAAGCGGCGTATTCGGTATTATTCACACCGGCGGAGGCGACGATACGGTCGAGAGTGAGTTCGGCAGGAATGAAATTGGTGACTAGGCGGGTGTTACAGGATGGAGAGGAAGAATGAGGGAAGGCATACCGGTGAACGAGACGCTGCATCGAGAGGTGATGAATAAGGACTGAGGACGAAAGGAGACGACGTACTCGACAAGATTATTGACAAGAGATTTCAGCTACTTGAACGTCAGTTACGTTCCACAGGGTGCAGTGAAAGAACGTACACTAATGTCGACAGTGATATTAGAGATGGGACCGATGCTCAGCCCGTCGACAAGGTCTTCTGTCGACGACGTTGGAGTGCCAGAGACCAAGGCGACCAGAGCGAAGAAGAAGGAGCCGAACAACATTGGACACGGACGGGGAAGGCTTGCATTGGAAACATCCAAGTTATAGGGTCGAACGGCGCAATTATTCTGCAAACGTGAAGCTGTGAAGATTCAGCGGAAGAAGAGAACGACAAGCATGTGGCCATCTCGGAATAACGAGGAGACTAGCGGGAGAGCAGATATTGCTTTTTGTAGGCGGAACGTTGATGTGATCTCCCGTCCATCAATGATGTCCCCAGTCGGCAAGTCTCGTCCTTGCCCAAGGTAGCATACTAGGAGACCAGGCAACATTGGACGCGGACGGAGGAAGCTGTAGTTGAACATATCACAATCAGAGGGAGCAGCCACCTCTGACTGCAGATAGTTGTCTAGCGCTGATCAGGAGGCGGGAATGATTGAGAAAGAGACCCAATGTTGATCTACTTTTTATTAGTCGCATCGAAAACTGACGAGATTCGGGATTGCCCGGGGTGGTCAAGCCGATTGAAATTTCTTTGTGCTCCCTGGATTTTGCCTGTTATCAGTTGTTACCACCCAACGTACAAGACGGAGCCTATACGATCAAGAAAAGAAGATATCTTGATCAGATGGCGCGACTGCATGTGACCGCGCAATATAGTGAGAGTCTAAAGAAAAGCTGATGGTTAATATTTTAGCATAACATATCATGTTCGGCAAATCCATATGCATTGCAGGGTTGGGTATGTATGTGTAGCGCTGACCAAAATGGCAATAAGGATAGCTATGTGTGATGTAAACGTTTCGTGCCAGACGAAGGAGAGTCATCCAGTCTCCTCTTCCTCGACGGACAGGGTGTAGTAGTAAGTTGTTCAAAAGAGGGAGGTGTCTGCTCAAAAGATATGGAATGAGATGGCGCGACAGGTGTACGTAGCTCCTCGTCGTCCAACGGTCTGGCTGACGTGGATATAGGCACAGGTACAGTGCTGCCTGGCTTCCGGCTGAGACGACCGCGGACAGTCGAATCATCTGCACTGTTGGTGGAGGTTTCCTCGTCTTCCTCCGTAAATAGGCCTTTGACAGGCGACCTGGACCGTTCGCCGGTGCGAGAAGGAGATGCATAGTACGACGTCAGGAACGCGGATAATGACGCTGACGATACACGGACTGTGTCTTCTGCGGAGCCGATGGTGGCGTTCGTGATGGAAGCGAGAGCAGGTGGCGAGGGCGATGCAGGAGGGCGGTCATTCGAGGTGGTCGTCGTCGTTGTTTCCTTTGTCGCCACTCGCTTCATCACCTATACTTGTTCTAGTTATAAAATTCAACTTCATATGGAACATTAAACGTACCTGTATACGCTTCTTCAGCGATACTGGCGTCCACTGCAGCCCATCGAGAGGAAAGAACTCGGAAGTCACGGTCGCAAATGAGCGTAACAGCACCTGCCATTGCTCCTGCAAGCCCATTAGTCGTGCATGATATCCATTCCAGAAAATGACACGTACTTCCGTCATTCTCAACGCCTCTACATCCTCCATCCTCTGTTCATTCTCAATTTCCAAGAGCCTCTGTTTGCGTTGTGCCGCCCGGGAAAGTCCACCCGCGTCCATAGGTGAAGTCATTTTTGTTGGAGTAAATAGGCTGTCAAGTAGGAATGTGCAATTATCGAAAGCAAAAACGACGGGAGCAAAAGAGAGGGAGAAGGGAATAGTAGTGGTGGTAAAAGTTGGACCCTGATAATTGTACCCGAACTTTGCCTCCGAAATCACGCGGCGCCGCTTTGGGTGTAATTGTGGCACAAAACTTTATTTTGTCCCCTTCGCTTCCAAACGGGGATCTGGCCAGGAGCGACTCGGACGGTCTCGTCGGATGGTTCTTTCTCTACGTGTCGCAGGGAATAACCTTGTCCTTCTTGGTGCACATGGAAATTTTATGAAGAGGATTCCCCGCGGTGGCAGCTGCGCCCCTCAAGCTCATCGCCTGCAAGCACCCTAGAATTCGTTTGTCGACGGATTTGCAAATAATGATGAGCGGGAGCGTTCAATACTACTCTTGCCATTGTCAATTGATGGTTATCAACGCCATACTTGGCATTCCGAGCCGGTGGCTACCGCACGAAGCTCGGACATCAAGCAACGTCAAGGGTAGTAACAAACGACCCCCTGGAGCTTGGCAGCTTGTTATTAACGTCGGTGAAGTGGGGTCGCGGCTTTTTCTTGTTCCAATGCTAATGATGGTCTAAATTGGTGACTTGTCGCCATTTACACATTTGAAGGATGCAGAGCTTGGAAGCTTCATAACAACCCTGCCTCCGGACGCTTAGGAATTTTACTGGTAACCAGGTATAGGTTGATAAGAAGCCCAATTCATAGGCGCAAGGGAAGTTCACTCACAGGAACGCCTTCAAGTTCGCTATGCCAGTGAACCGAAATACATATTCGTGTCTAGCCATGCCAACAGGTTTGAGAGGCAAAACGTCCAATATTTGGAGACGATCTGTGCAGCGAAAAGCAAGTTGCCGGTGACACGAGGCTTTTCGCCCCAATTCTCTGTGACGCAGTGCCAGAACAAGGATACGCGTGGTCTTCGGGCTCTAGATACTCGATAGGCTTTCAGAGAGCAGAACTGAGTATAGGCTATAGTGACGCTCCCGTTCAACATATCTTCAGACCGCCTCTTCGAAAGCAGTAGAATCTTCCCCAGAACGAGAGGAATAACAAGGTCATGCATTCATGGGGCTAGTAGTTTGGTCAACAAAGCTGTGCCAGAGAAAGAGTTTGATGATTAAGGGGATCCAGGCAGTGCAGAGCCTGGTATGTCTTCGACAGCCTGAAGAGGTTTTACTATCAGCTTCATTCTTATCCTCAGCTTTCGAGCGCCGTAAAACTAAAAGGGGGCTTAGTTCCATTCCTTTGTTACATAATGTAAGGTTTTGCATACCATTTCCTGATAGCCCTTTTAAGGAAGATAACAGCTTCACGTTAAAACAGAACCTTTTAAGGTTGCATTTTTACGAGCTAAAGCGAACTGCTAGCAG
This sequence comes from Desarmillaria tabescens, assembly GCF_030435595.1. Classification (NCBI taxonomy): domain Eukaryota; kingdom Fungi; phylum Basidiomycota; class Agaricomycetes; order Agaricales; family Physalacriaceae; genus Desarmillaria; species Desarmillaria tabescens. The sequence continues at coordinate 96,242 of NW_026848303.1, forward strand.
AATCTAATGAATCTAATCTAAAGGATGGCGAGCACTCTAAAGGAAGCAAGCGGCGAAAAGAATTCCAAGGAATTGGGTACTCCTGGCAGATGAAAGCGGGTAGTCAGAAATAAGTTGGTTTAAGAGGGAACAGACAGAGATGGAGACAAAAAGTTAGAACGCGAATAGAAGTTGATCTAACTTCTCTAAGTTGAACGCATTGAGGTCACCCACGTGATGAACGCGACGGTTGAAATTTGAAATCAAACTTATTCGGCTCTTGAAGTCGCTCTCATCACCACGACGCGACTTTCCCTGCTACTTGACTCTGTTTATTGTATCTCTCGCTCGCTAACTTCATGATCTCTATGCTGATAATGGCCCACCCTCGACCTTTTTGAGGGCCGGCTTGGCACAGTTTGACATTCTGTCACATCCCGTTGGCATTCCAAGTGAATGGGGGTTATTACGGTTCTTTTGACCTGCGTTCTACTCTTTGAATGCTGGGAAAATTGGTATATTTCTTTCTGTTAAATTCATAAACTGCGCCATCATGATGACGAACACTAGGAAATGGGTCGTTCCAAAAAGAGGAGCGTCTAGCTTCTTTTTCGTTTTTCGACCTTGACATACCCGAAGATGAACAACCTGGTGAGCGAATTTCCTCCTTCCTCGGAGTGCGCATCCCAAGACTGATATTTCCTTTCCTTTTTTGTCAAATGCGTACTTAATCTAAGTATCGACGCCTCCGACACCTCATGATATCAGTGAAAATGGAGGGAGCTACGTTGTACTCAATGATGCCGAGTATACCACAAGAATCTTCGATCTCGTTAGGGGTTTTTTGTCAATATGTCAACCGCTCGTAACTGATCGACTATACCTTACAGGTTCCCTTCACTTCTCCTTATCATACCATATTATAGCTGTTGGTTTTTCACCACCAAACAACCTAGACGTCACATTGAAGCTCTTCGCCGGACCCGACCAATCTTTAAGGATGAAGAGCAAAACCTTGACGGCTTCTGACGGTCTACCCTCGAGGCTGTCTGGCAGGATCCCTGCATGTAGTGCTCCTTGCCATTTGAAACATTCATCGCGGAGTCTGTACCTGAGTGGACGATAGGGACTGAAAAAACGTGTGTCCTTATAAACACGATGCCGGGTCTATTGCGGATGATCGACTAGTCCACCGCGACGATGGGTTCTACAAACGTCGACTGGCCCTCTAAGCACCTGCTCGATGCCGACGATACCGTCACATATAAATCTCTCAACGAAGCCTCTCGTAGTTATCTTCGAGCCGAAGCCGTCTGCAAATCCTGGGGTGAGTTCCTGGTCGTTCTTTGAAGACCAAGTCTGAGTGCACAGGCAATAGGCTTGACTAGTAACGACGTGGCAAGATTAACACCCAAGTTCTGGCGGATCCACCTGGATCCTATCTGGACGTGTAGTGGGCCCGCATTCACGATTATGGCGATCCAATATAATCTGGTCGTGGGCACACTACGAATGTTTTCGAAAGGCAGAAGCGACTTGCGCGCGATCATTGATAATATAATGACGTACAAGGCTCTGTGCATGACTTTCTCCTTGTATTGGGCCTTGAGTACTCATATGTTCACAACTCAGCGGGCTGTTCCTTCTTTCCGAAGTAGGACACGATCTCGACATCGCAAATTTGCGTACCACTGCTACGCTATTGCCTGACGGTGGATTCGAACTTCATACAGCATCTTCTCTGGCAGCCAAGTGCGTGATTTGTGGACGTTTATCACCCAGGCTTCCCTGATATCCTCTACTAGATACATGCCGCCGACTGTACCCGTCCTCGGAAAACCCGCTTTTGGTATCGTTTGGGCAAAACTGATCGTCGATGGTGAGATCACTGGGATCCGTCCTTTCCTTGTCAAGATAAATGATGGCAAAGATATGCATAAGGGCATCTTGGCTCGGTGAGAGATCGCAATTCAACTACACATATCGGGGTCACTGATACCCTTCCCAGAGTCTTACCACGTCGTAACGGATCTGATCCACTTAATCACGCCATTACAACCTTTTATCGCGTCCGTCTTCCCCCTTCTGCGCTGCTCGGGGAACTCGATAGCTCAGTGGACGTCCGGCTCTTGTTATGGCGCGTCGGAATCGGGGCCATAAGTCTATCGGCAATAGCCATAACGTGCTTGAAGGTCGCCAGTAACACCGTGTATCGATACTCTCTGCGCCGTCATGTCGGTGTACCTCGGCTAGTTCCTATCATATCCTTTCGGACACAACAAATCCCGATCTTCACTGCCGTTGCGCAGGCATATGTTCTTGAAGCCTTGTTGAAGACATGCATACAAGGTTTCATGGACGACTCCGCGGGATTTCAGACTCGCCATGCGGTTGCAACGATTTTCAAGGCTGTGGTCGTTGAGTCTGTCCTGAGGACACACTATGATTTATCAGCACGGTGTGGTGCCCAAGGCTTATTTGGCTATAACCAAGTCATCGCTTTCTTCGTGTGTATTATATTTTGCCTCTGCCGCGTATCGTTTATAATAATATAAAAGAGCAACATGCGCGGCATCTCCATTGCCGAAGGTGATGTTCTTGTGTTATCCATTCGTAAGTACTGTCACGGCCACCGAGTGATCTACCTCACGATTTACTATAGGTCTAGCAAGCGAACTGCTTCTTGGACGGTATTCTGTACCCGGAACCCTCGATACGAACAGCCTCCTTGCTCGCCGTATGTTTGTTCCCCCCTCCGTGTGATATGCTCACTGAGTCATCCTTCCAGATGAGTCTGCCATCTTCGATAAATACGCCGCTATGGTCGAAGAACACGGTCATCGGGGAGACCATTATCGTGGTTTCATACTACCACAATCACAAACGATCATAAAGTCAATCGGCCATCGTATGGCATATGATGCCGCTGTTACCCATGGCGTTCCCCGGGCGCTTATAGACGTATATGAATGCTATGCGATCAAACGGGATGTTGGATGGTACGTCGAGGCAGGAATTCTTACTCTAGACCAAGTCGCATCAATGGAGGATCGAGCGATGAAGGCCGCGCTCCCCCATATGAGCGAGTGGGTCGATAGTATGGGCGTATCAGATTACCTTAAGGCGCCCATATTGTCGGAGGATAGGTGGGATAAGTTCGTGGATGGCTTACCCTCCATTGGAGTTGAAGAGAATGGGTCGACTAATGTTGTTTATCAGGCGCGCTTATAGATGACATTAGATGCTTAGAGATCTAATTGTTTACTACACTTTAGAATATATAGAACATAATGGAATATAGGCCCATAGTAATATGATATACAGCCCGGCTTGTAGTTCATCTTCACTATGGAACCTATAGTCGATGCATAAAAAGTGGGATCGGAGAAAGGAAATACTCAGTCTCTAGGTCCCTGAAAATCATGTCAGATAGAGCTGAAGATCAAAAAAGACAGGGTTACAAATCGCACGCCGGACACCAGGGAAATCAGAGCTGATTACTATGTAGCATTCAATACTACTTCGCGTCCGAGCTTCTTGAGTAGAGGAAATTTCCCCTCCATATGAGTCTTATATATCTCCCACTCCGCAGGTCGCGGTCGAAATGTAATTGCCACACGCTCCAATGAATCCATCTTGTAAGAAGCCAGATAGTCATCCAGTCTCGTCCACAGGTCTTCCCAGACCAAAGCGGGGTGCTCAAGTTCAGGTTGTGGTGGTTGAATCTCGAAGAGAATTGAACGAAGAGCGCTGCGTTTGTTTACCATTGACAGGTTGGTGATCCACCATTCGAACATCTGAGACCCCCGACCGAAGACGGTCGGGTCGTACTTCAGAACTCTGACTTCGAGGTTCTGGACACTAGAGACATCAAGCGTCTCTGAAGATGTGTGCGGGAAAACTATAAGCAAAGTGAGTACATGGACGCGCATTATAGAGAGCTTAAACATACCTAGCATGGTATGGTTCACGTGGAGGGATTTGAGTGAAGTACCAAGGAAGACTATATATTCGTTGAGATGCTGTGGAAGGATACGGGTATGATCAGAGAGAGCGATGCTGAGGGTGTGGACATTTCTGAAGGAAAACGGGCACAGACGGGACGAAGTTGTCAGCTTCAGAAAGGTCTCAACGGGAACCGAATTGATCCCATCACCAATATCCAATGATATCGGAGCCGGGACAGGATGGAGGGAATGGTTCAAGTGGCACTCCTCCGTGAAGTTGTTTCCACATCTGAAGCTCGCCCATTGCAAATTCGACGAATTTTGCACAAGCGAGCAAACCTCGCCTATCGCTCTAAAGGTGAAAGACGATAATATGTCGAGAGAGCGGTAAGAGTGGGATTGGAGGCTGGAAACAACAGTATCCGGTAGTTGGGACCAATCTCCACTGCCAAGGGGCAGCTGGTTGAGATTGACAAGGTATTCGACCACTATGAGTGCCCCGTAAACCTTGGGATCATGACCTTGTCTACTTGTGATGTCGATGGATAGAGACTTGAAAAGCAAGGCGAGCATGGGAGACATGGCAATCAGTTCGCGGAGGCGAATGCAGTCGGATTCGTTGGACAATGAGACATGAGAAAATAGATGAACTCTGGTCCTCGGATAAAGGGCTCTGCAAGTCAAGGACGCTCGCAGCAGGGATCGCCTGTCATGACACAGCTCGTCGATAATGCCATCGCAAATTTCCTGAGGTAAGCTCAACGAATCATTGCACTCCGGCATTATAGAAGGAGTCGTGAGGAATCGTCACAAAGGGTGATTAAAATTAAACGTGGCGTACGGCGATGGTCCAGATAATGACCAATGCTCGGATGAGATGACAGTGCGACTGAGCAACCAACAGGCTTGCGTGCCACTTTGGAAGATGACAGTCGGAGGTTGAGAGGGACAAATGATAAAGGCGTCTGAATAGCACAACCCTACCGGTTCCTTCCGGGCAAGGTTTGATGTCATCCAAAGATACTCTGCAAATCAAATGTCCGGTTTAAGTGTATTAATCGCTGCCGAAAACAGTCAGGTATAACGGCATACGGATAACATTAATTAGCTTACCTAGCTCCTGGTGCGTGAGCCTGACACAAAGTCACTCCTTACGGTATACGTCGTACATTTCATGCAGACCACGACCTCGGTGACTAGGGTTCATTTTTGTTATTCGGACTTGCTTGCGTCCTTGTGAACCGTATGTTAATACTGCACTCACTAAGTGCAAACTTCTGGGACCAGGGCGTCGGGGAATGATGACGATAATTACAATTCAGGCTTACCGTAACTGCAGCGTCGATTTTCTCGTAGTTTGGGGTCGGTGGGCCAGTGAGGAAAAGGAAGTCGATATGGATGGATCGCCCTTACGTAGATGTGCAATGAAGCGGACAACTGTATGTCCAACTAATACACGTCCGTCACTCCGTGGACATGTAATGGACGTTTACCGATGAGCTCCTTATACATATACTTAAGCTCGTAGCATTGTTCGCCACCCCTAGTATACCAGGGTAACTGTGTCTCCAGTTCAATCATCGAATATTCAAGAACAGATAGGGCACTGACCTCTTTGATGCCTGGACAATCATGGAACGAAGACGACGATAAGTCGATGATCTTATACGAACCATCAGCCGTGCGGACGATATTTCGTGGTTCAAGGTCGCAGTGCTCAATTCCGATCCTATGAAGAGCACTGATCATATTGAAGATCTGAACCCTGCATGATATTTAGTAACCTCATTGTGCGCGCGAAGCATTGGATTGACTTACTTGTCACGTTGCGCCATAGATGTCCAATCTTGAGGATCAAGCGCCATTCCTTCGCAGTCCAGGACTAATAACAGCATGTGCTGCGACTCGAACAGCCCATAGCACCGAGGCACTACAGCTCCTATCTTCCCGTTCTTCCTAGCTTGCTCAATTACGCGATAGGCGCTGGATTCATTATACATGCGTTTGAGGGCGCCTTCCTCCTCTTCACGCTCACCCTTGCGTACCACCTTCAGAGCATACGACTGTGAATCCGTTGTCTCATCGTTTCCACTGGCATCACGTTTTGCCTCATATACAACACCCGTACTACCGTGGCCCAGCAAACGTTGCAGGCGGAGTTGGACAGGTCCTTGACCTAAAGACAGATACGGACCGCTTTTATCGACACTGGAGAACGAGAACCATTTGGTAACTGGAGCTTGGCGTTGCGTCCAACTGATCTGATAGCAATGTTCTAGCCACAAAATCAAGATGAATCAGTAACCATCTCACCATGATATCGGCGGATTGGTTTGGTTGATTTTCTGAATCTTTATTGCTCTGAGTGCGAAGTAGTCTCTGCCTTGGTGCTTTACCCCATCTGTGGTATGCACCGCTTGTGTTTTCGTCAGGATCAACTTGCGGTTTATTTGAATCTTCTTTATCTTCCTCCTCAATCGATAGTAGTGGGACGCTCAGATCGGCTTTTGACTCGATTTCAAGCCCCTCTTCAGCGGCGAGCATCATTGCGAGCAACGCACGAAACGGTTTCGTGTTGTTGGGCTGCTCCTCCACACTAGAATACGTAATGTACGGACCTTGAGTACCGTTAGCAGGTCGGTTGTGAAGTCGGAGAAAGATCCATTTATGGTGACACGTCAATGCGAGCCAGTTGGCCTTATGGGAAGCCATGTATAGGCACGCCTGGACGAGATATTCAATGGTCAATTGTCCAATGGAGGAATATAACTCGCACGTTGTTGATTATTTTCTTCGCTGAGTCTCTACCGGGCACCAGTTCTATGTGAAAGGATGGTCGCTCAAGCATACTCAAAGCATCAATCATGACGCTCCAGGACTTAACATCAACGCATATCTTGCGCCTGCCCCGGTAAATTGCATAATCTACCTTCGAATGAAATGCCGTGTTCGGAGGGGGAAGATCCTCGAGAATATTGACAGCGAGGTCAAGAGCTTCCATTACGTCGTTCAAAGCAGAGATAGCACCGTGATAAACCATTCTCCTTGCCTACCGCAAAGGACGATATCAGTAACATTCGTGATCCATCTCGAAGTTAACTGACTTGAGTCTCATTCGTATTTTGCCGCCAGGCTGTATCTGAACCATAACGGTCTCTCATTGGCTGGAAGGCGAAATCTAATTGTTCTTCTAGGACTGGTAGAGGTCGATCCTGGAGGTAACGGTCTAATGCGGATAAAAGTGCGTCCACCATGTCGCGATCACGCCAGCCTGCCACTGGTTTCCAATCCTCGCTGAGCAGCGCCACTTCAAAGGGTGTAACATCTATGGCAATTTCCCCAGCTGAGCCCACTGGATCAGGAGAATAAAACTTGGCCTTTTGCTCCAGATAGTCTTTGAAGAGCGTCATGATAGTAAGCAGGCAAGCAACATGGGATTCGGTGAAATAGCAAAAGGTGTCGGACGGGCCGAAGGGTTCCGATCAACTAACCGCATCATCCGGGCCGGCAGTCTCATCCGAACCGCAATGACCCACTCTTCTCGACCAAGCATCAACTTGGACCACCTCGACCACTCATCTGCGCTGGCCCTCTTCTCCTTCCAACCAGAATTCGGAAGTTATGTTTGACGGCCTCGATTGTTATGTCCACTGGTGTTGTCCTTTGCGAAGGACCTCACCTGTGCAGTGGTACTCGGTTGTTATGTCCGCTGGTGGTCTCCTTTGCGAAGGATTTCACCAGTCTGGTGGTACTCGGTGGTTACGCCCACTGGTGGTGTCCTTTGCGAAAGATCTCACCTGTGCAGTGTTACTTGGTTATTATGTCTGCTGGTGGTCTCCTTTGCGAAGGATCTCACCAGTCTAGTGGTACTCGGTGTTTCGTTCGCAGACAGTCTCTTTTTCGAAGGAGCTTGCCTGCTTCGTTGTTCGTTGTTCCCGTTTCATCGTTTTATGGGCTAAGGCTCGAGCATCGCTGCAGGCACGCTATAGCGGACCTCGTTTGTTATGCTCACCTGATGCTTGCATTCCGTTCCTACAGTCTGTAGTTCTTCGTTTCTTGGTGGATGATTTGTACGCTCCCATTGCGCTCGATATCTTCTCATTGCTGCTGACCTGTAACTTTCCATACACCCCATGGTCCGTGCACCACGTCTCACTTTCCCGTTACGTATTTTACATTTGCTCACATGTTCTTTCACCGTCATTACTGACGCACATGTCTGATGAGCCATTTCATAACGCTCCTCCTTTTGGACAGCAGTGATTCTTAAAGGAGTCATACACTACACCGAATTTTCGACGTATACGCCAATGCTAACTGGTTCTCCGTGCTCGATCGTGCTTTGTTATTTATGTTCTGTCTCATCTTCATCACTTTTCATTCAATTGTGTGCTCTGCGAAGAGTCTCTACTCCGCGAGACGCACTCAACAGTGTGATTACAACGGTATGAGCCTTCGCAGCCACAGCGCATGGTTCGCCATGTCATGGCTGTGGACCCGGCCGTTCCTTATTGGGACCTGGCGCCGGTAACACCACCACCACCACCACTCAAGGCAGAAAAAAATCACGGTTTCGCACATACACCGTGAGCTGCGTTCCCGAACAAACTGGCTCTGCCAATGACAAGGGACTCATACAATGTCCATCTGTGTCCAAACGGAGATCGATAGTCGTGCCCATTCTCATCAGGGCATTTTTTTCCAAAACTGGCATGCTCGATACGTGTATTGTGACAGCGAAAAGTTACCATCGCTTTTGCAGAACGTTTCAAAGTACCCATAGCCCTCGTGTCTCCCTTCCAGATTTCTGAGGTCAAGTCACGCCGTGCCAGCACCAGGCCACGACAAGCGATGTCGCAGGTCTGCTAGCGCGGCCATAAGCAGCAGCAACGGATGAACAACGTCCCATCGTCCTTGCACGGAATCCTCGAGATTTTTTCCAAAAGGTGTATTTGCTATGATCAATAAATAACCAGACCAGTCGAGAGGACGAAGCTAGGTATGGAACATGAATCAAGAAAACAGCCTTCAATATCAGCACCAACATAATCAACCCCTTGGTACGACGAGGATCTTTTTGGGATTGTCATCAGGTCCAGTCTCGAGCTCATCCCCAAGAATTTCCTTCTCCCTGTTGAAATGCTCATCTGGCTGGGCTTCGGGGATGACATTCTCGACATCGATATCTGCCTGAGAGCCCTTCAGTATGTGACGACCATCTTCGCCATTTCTCTCTCGCCTATCCTCATGTATGACGCCTTCCGAATCAAGACGAGCATCCTCCTGGGACTCGGTCAGAGGGCAATGGTCGTATTCGTCATCTAATCCCTCTTGCTGGGCTTCTAGATCACTACTCATACAATCCCGCTCAGAGTTCTGGCCTCTAGTTTGTGTCCTGTGGAATCGGAGGGTGCCCGATATTACGCTTCCCTTCCAAGACTCATCTGGGCGGGCATGTCCAGCCGCGACACGTCCAACGAGGAGCGTCGGAGCGATTCCCTATATGATAACAGTCAATGAGATGCAAAGGCAGGGAAAAACTTGAAGAAGACAAGCGTACCCTTGCCACTGCTGCGAGGGGATCAAAGTAAGCCACTGAAGCATCATTGCGGGCGTAGACGGCCAGATATAGGATCAGTGTGACGGAATAAAGAGCTGATGATTCGACGATGACCTCGATAACATGGCGGTAAGTCCTGAGTCCGGCTCCTATACCAGTTCCTGCTCGAGCTACAGTGACGATACGGTAGACAATGAGCAATGTACACCATAAGGTCGTAGCAAGAACGAATGATGAAGAAAGCACAAAACCCAGAGCATAGACATCTTCGGGGGAGATGTAACCTCTGTATACACCAATCATTTTGAAGACTACATCAACCGTTGGGTGAGTCAGCTAATCAAAAGATACGAGATACCTTACCAACTGCGCATATAAGAAAAGCTACGGGTAGCAGAACGGTCAGCCATTGCTGACTGCAGACTATCCAACATCGCCAAATCTACCATCACGATAAGCTTCATATAAAATAAGCAATATGTTACACACAATGGTGATATCCGCAAGGATAGTAGCAACAGTGCTCGTGATACCAGTCACCAGTGATATCCAGCTATCAGGTTGGGTGTAAAACAGGAACATTGTCCAAAAACTCTGCCCATGATCAATAAACACCGAGCGGACAACCGACCAGTCAAAGGCCAAGTCAACGGTGGTAATAATATAGAGGAGAGCAATGATGATGGTCAGAGCTTGTTTGATAGGCCGGGACTTGTTTGTATCTGTGGGATTTTCTTCAGCTTGCGTAGTATGGTGGGTATACAGTTTCCCTCACAGATATCCCACAGTGTGATAGTGACAATTCCAAAATATATGCCTATGTTAAAAGCTCTGATCAGAAGGAGACACTGCAGGTCTCAATGAATGTACATGCCATTTAATAGAGCACAAAGGATCATTGCATTTAAGTGAGCATCGAGAGTTTCAAATATGATAGCTTTATCACTGTCGGGAAGGTCTGGCGGGATGTTGGTCTGAACAGTCATTGAGAATAGGTAGAATGATGAGAGATGGGACTAGAATAATTTGAAATGAAATATACCACATCGCTTGAGATATACCACACGGCGGCACAGCAGAGCCCTTCTAAGGGTTTGCAAGATTATCAGTGCGTAGTGCATCAAGGGCATCACCTGCACTGCCTCCGCAAGGGGAAGAGTCAAAAATATTTCTATATTTTTAGACTTGTTGAAACTTGACCTTCAAAAACATTCAACGATCTCATTGGGGGGCGCTAGAGCATACCGAACCAACCAGCATCTTTTGAGTATCCCTGTCGCAACAAGCAAATGAGTGTTAGTATGTTTCCTGGTGCAGGAATCTTTTCGTAGCACACACTTTACGCCTCGGAGTTGTGAGAGAAGCCTAAAATTACTTTGATTCTCTGATGAGATCTCACGGCCATGAAGCGTAATCAGGGCATAAAACATCTCCAAAGATCCATAGGCCCCAAGGTCGGAAGGTCGGAATGCTATGGCATACCGTGGTTCGCGCAATGATATCCAATTCAGGGATCAAGATTGTTAACAAGCACAATTATATTCGACTCGGAGTCTATGCCGTACTCTTGTGTAACACGGAAGGAGAAAACCGCGTGCCTGGAACAGATGTGCACTCCGCCTTCACGCAAGCTTTCATCGTTTTGATGAAAATTGTAGTATTCGGAGAGTGTGTAAGACGACGAAGAAACGACTGCTCTGGGCCGGCGGCCTACGACGACTAAACCAGGAATTGGAACAGCAGCCTCCCAGGAGCAACGGATGTCCGATAATCGATGGCCTTGCTTTTGCCTCGGCTCGAAGGTGAAAACATCCACTACAGACGATGGCTCGGAGAGAGCGAGCGGAACCGCCGCCGACGTCTCGGCATGGTTGAAGGCAGAGAAGTTGGTGTTACCGAAGAGCGAACAGAACAGAGGAGTGAATGGAGGCGGACAACGACAAAGGAGGCACATCCACCAGGTGAATCGAACCTGACTGTGCTGTCGATTTATGCTAAGTGCAAATATAGCATGGCTATTGGCTGGTTGTCGGAGCGGTACACCGTTGGTTGTGGTTGGACAAGAATGGACGAGTATCAGCTGTTTATCCTCTAAAGTGGGACGTTGACGAGCTCGATACGCGGCAGCTAGAGACATCACTGGTCTGCACAACATATCATTGCATATGGGACGACGCGAGGGGTGGCGCCGGTGATTCGAGAGATTATCAACGTGTTCGGAGACATTACGCCATAGCCTCACCGTCCAGCACAGCTGAAGAGCTTTTTACTCTCAACGCAGGATTTGGTCATCGACGCCGTTTGAGAAGCATCACAGATTGAAACGTCCCTCGTTCCTGCAAGCCAAATATTGCCCATTCGCATCACGAATCTTCCAGAGCTAGCTCGAGGCTAGCCGATCCGCAGCATTGAACTGGATCAGTGATGGCGAGATGCAGGATGCGTGGGCAATAGATCTTGGACAATGGGCAGATCGGCAAAATGCGGGAAGGAAGAGTTGGAGAGTGGCTGAGAATCCCTCCACACATGCCCCGCATCACTTTCCGTCTCTGCCATCCCTCCCTCGTACCATCGGTTGCCGGATCTTGACACTTTGCATTAGGATAAAGTCACCTGAGACCGCCCAATTCTTGCTCGCAGGATTTCGATAGTCCAAAAGTTTGTTTTTCGGAGGTCGATGATAAGGTCGCAGTTCTTAGGAAGGCAATACGTCGTGTTGGGATGTTCTCGGCTATCGATGGACGGTGATGGAGATGTCGGGTAGAGAAAGGGATAGCGTCGACAAACTGTCTCCGTCTCCTATCCACCTAAGATTTCCCACTCCTTGCTCGGCATACGCGGCATCAGTGCAAAACTGGCGATCGTAGAGATAATTCCAGCGCGGCTGGGTCGGATTGCTGCAACGGATACTCCTGGTTTGGCGAGGAGTGCGGGCGGAGGACTCGTGATTACAGTTCTAGAAAGAGACAGCAATATTGGGAATCACGCATAGAACAAATGAAATTATGAAGAGAACGCACAATACATCGTGACACGCCTGCCCAACTCTCCCTGAACCAGCCTCGACGTCGAACAGCCAATGCGTTGCCACTCACGAGGCATATGTTTAAGACATTCTAATGCACGAATGACGATTTTCGAGGTCGAAATGGCCGCTGAGAAAAAAGACTAAGCATCAACTAAATATCGGGGAAAAAATACAAACATCGTAACCATGTTGTAGCTATAGCATCGATGCACCAACGTTCACGTGCACAATCAACACCCATCCCTCTCGTACTGCTCCCAACGGCACCCGCCACGCATGCAGTGAAGATGGGCCACCCAGGACCCCAAAAGCAAATTTGAAATCAATTTGAAGGGCGGCGGTGTTGTCCCAGGTCTGGAGCGAAGAAAAGATACGAGCGAGAGTAAAATAAGCGAGAGCGACTCAAAAAAAGACGATCGGCTTCCCAGAACCTGAAAATACTGGAGATCCGTGAGAGTTCTCGAGAAAGACGTTCAATTCCCGTTTTGGCCAGTAGGCGGTAGACATCCTGACAAATATGACGCATAAATTTCGATGCTCGACCATGACGTGTGTCATTCTACAAATTTATAGTTTCACAAATTATTTCTTTCACTCTGTTGTTTTTTTCAGTAAATTCGTTGGATTCCCTACTCTCGGGGATTTATGAATGAGTAACTTCGCACTTGTCCAGGTCTCACACATTCGAACTGCCACCCGCGTTTTGGTGTGTCAAACATCCCCTTCGAAACCTTCTAACAAAACTACGACTTGTCTATACACCCACGGCCTTAGTAAACTCCCGCTCAATGTGTATCCTTTCCAGACAGGAAGACACCAGTCGTGACAACGAAGCGAACGAAAACGTATGGGGATACCAATAAGGCTAAAACACGTGCATAATGTTCAATAAGTAAAGAATTAGAGCCTGAAAAATAGCGTGAGGACATAAAACGAACACAGCGCAATCAAAATGCATGCAGTCATAAAGACATTTTCACGCCGTCAATCCCTTGAAACAACAAGTACGGTGTTTGGATCGTCTTCCGGTCTATCTTGCTGGGCGTCGAGACCATTTCCCCGGGATTCCGCTGAGAGGATGGGATGACCATACTCGTTACCTCCCTCCCGCTGAGCTTCAGGATCGTCGCTCATCGTGGAACCATGGCCTCTGGTGTGCGTCCCAAAAGTGAAGCGGAGCGAGCCCAATACCACACTCCCCTGCCACGAGTCATCTGGGCGGGCATGACCTGCGGCAACACGTCCTACAAGGAGGGTCGGGGCAATTCCCTATGGTATGCCTGTTAGACGCGAACCTAGAGAAAAAGCACAAGCACACGAGCATACCCTTGCACTTCCCGCTAAGATATCAAAGTACGGTCCCACGTAGGAATCACGAGCGTAGAACCCCACGTATAAGATTAAGCATGCTGAATAAAGAGCCGACGACTCGACCAAGACCTCGATGATATGACGGTAAGTTCTCACTCCACCCCCCACTGCCTCGCCTCCTACAGTGACAATGCGGTAGACGATAAGAGCGGTGCACCAGAAAGTTGTAGCGAGGAGGGAAGGATGAATAGAGCACGAATTCAAAAGTGTAGCTGTTGGAGATGGTGAAGTCTTGGTATTCACCAACAATTTTGAATGCTATACCGATCCTCAAGTAAATCAGCTGAGTGAGGGATCTGAGAGATCTTACCAGTTGCGCTAAGAAGGAAAAGTATAGGCAGGAGAACGATCACCCATTGCCGGCCCCAGACTATCCAACAGCGCCAGATCTACAATAGGCTCAAGTGAGAATCGGGTTGAGTCGAAAATTAGCATTGTCGCGCGCACCATGGTAGAATCCGCGAGGATAGTACCGATGGCGCTTGCCGTACCCGCACTAATTATCGTCGTTACTCCAGGACTCCCGTAAAACACATTTTCCGTCCAAAGATTCTGTCCGTGGTCGATAAATACAGAGCGGATGTTCGACTAGATGAGGGCGAAGTCGATGACAGTAACAATATAGAGGAGGGTTATGACGACGACTATAGCCCATCCGACAGGCCGGGACTTGTTCGTGACTACGTCGTTCGCGTTAGCTTATGTCGCGTGGGAGTAGACATGTTACCCTCACAGATGTTCCACAACATGACGGCAACGACTCCGGTATATAACCCTATAGTAGAGCCCACTAATCAGACACGCATATCAAAAGTTTGAATCAACATGCGCACCAGTTAATAGAGAGTAAAGTATCCTTGAATTCAATTCCGTGTCAAGACTTTGAAATATGATGGTTCTGTCAGCGTCGGAAAGGTCTGGTGGGATGCTGGTCTGAGCGGCCATCTGAGTGAAGGATGAGGAAGGGGGTGGTCTGCCTGGTAAAATATACCACCACATTGCCTATCACCTTGGGGCCTGGGCTGGCACATAGAGCCCTACCGACATAGAAAAAACTGCGGCGGAGTTGTTGTAACGATGATCAGCAGGGTCGAGAAGTCCACCTTTAGTGCCTTTGTGAAGGGGTGGGTCTTGAAGACCCTCTATTCTTGGATTCCTTGATATCCAACGATGGTAAAAGCGATTTCATTTCGAGTGGAACGAGTATTGGAATACACTGGGTATCCCTGTCCTGACGAAAAACGGAATGTTAGTATGTTTCCCAGAGGGAAACCTTTTAGGAATTCCATGACCATGAATTAGGTGTAACACATACTATGATCACCCCGATTCTCTGACAGATCTCATCATGAGAATACGTGCATATGAATAATCTCCTTCGACATATGACCCACCTCAAAGATCGACAGATGGCGGGATTGAAATCGTCCTGGGGCCTTGCAGCGATATCAGATTCAAGATTCTTAACAACTACAGGCCATTGGTAGCCTCGATTCCCGTATTCTCGTGCTGAAATCGTAAATGCGACGCGGGGTGGATGTAAAGGGAGAAATATAATTACCTGCAGTTTTTTGACAGAGATCCCTTCATAGCTGCCCTCATGAAAATGCTTGTAATCCCACTGTAAATCATCCCCTTTGACAAGGATCAAAGATCGACAGATGGTGAGATGACTTATTCATGGGGTCTCGTGGTAATAGGCCCCTGCTACTAGATTATTCCCTGGGTGCCTCGAATATAATATAAATTACGAGTCCTCAGCCGCTAGCTAGGGTGGGAGACGTATTGTTATATAGGATTCGGAGCGTTGGTGAAAGAGCCAAGAAAAGAGCAGTGTCGGACTTGATGCCGATGGGCCGACAGTTTCCGATCAACTAACCGCATCATCCGGGCCGGAAGTCCCATCCGAACCACGACGACCGTTTCTCTTCTGAACAGTATCCTCCTTCAAGCACCCGGTAACAGAGAGCAAGTGGCGACCGATGCTCGATAGCCTGCCTTGATTCTCGCTTCCGCTTGACAATGCCTTGCTCTTTGCTTTATATCGCGTACCATACCGACCCTGGGCGGCGGCAGGCTGGACAGGGCGAGCCAAACCAATTTCAATCGGCATCCCCGCATGATTAGAGGCAAGGAATCTAGGGATAAAACTTGCTAAGGAAGCTAAGGAAGGAGTGAATGTGGACAATGACAAAGAAGTACATCAACCGGGTGAGTTGAGGTCGACCGCGCTGCCGATTTATATTAACTGTGAACAGAACGTACCTATATGCTTGCTGTCAGAGTCATGAATCGTTGGCTGTGGCCATGTGAGGACGAATTCCTATCAGTTTCTCACTCTATCTTCGCTGGATGCTACCGAGCTCGATATGCCTATGTGGTGGCAAGAAATCGTTCTTCGCACGTAAATCGTTGCGTATGGGATGGACACGAGGAACAGTGACGTCTCGAAATCCTCGCGCTCACCATGTTTGGATGTATTCCTCGACGAAGTTCCGTTGTCGTTGGGAAGCACCACTGGAGTGGAACATTCCTCATACCCGCTCTAATCAAATTATGGGATACGATACCGGAATCACGTCCCCAGTACTAGACCATAATATACAGCAGCGTTCTCGAACAAACTGGCGCTGCCAACGACAAAGGAATACAATGCTCATCTACGTCGAAACGGAGGGGAGGGTGGCGCAGAGCAATTGAAAACCTGGATCTGTTCTAGGTGGGTACTGAAACAGATGTTGATTGAACATTTTACTTAAATTCATATAGGTACCGCTTCAACAGCGTAATCGCATATAGGCGCATAACCGGTAGCCCTGCCTATTCTCATTGGGGCATTTTCTCCAAGACTGGCAGGCTCGAGATGCGTATTGTGACAGCGAACAATTACCACCGCTTTACACAACTTTTCGAAGTCTGAAGTCACCGGAATCAGTACCCATAGCCCTAGGGTCTCTTCTCCGAGTCTCTGGGATCATATCACAGTGTGCAATTCAGGCGAAGGCTTCGAGCCCTACCTACCTTGCACAAAATCCTAGAGAGCTTCCTATCCACTCGTATCATCGGAGAGCGACGTCTTTCTCCAACTCTAGGTCCACTTCTTCCACGACGACAGACCCCCTGGCTATCCTTCGACATGATTCCGACAGCGAGTCTTCTTGAAGTTTTGCGTGCAGTATTTCGCTGCCCCTCCAAAATCGACGGCATTTACTATGAGCAATCTCTAATCGGCGCATCTCACATAACTTGCCACACTTCAGATCAGCGGAGCCCTACATCAGACTAAACTCGTCACAAACCGTGTCTGGCATACGATCCTCGCGCAAGAACCTTCTCAGCTCAGCATCCATCCTTCTTCGACAATCTTCTACTGTGTCCCACCTTATCACCAATTCATATGTCACACTTGGTATTTCTGTATGCGACCTCTCCGCCTCGCTACCTTCCTCTTTGGTCCGGGTTGTTTGCTTATACTTTCGAGGTTATTTCCAAATGGCCAGCTGATTCGAATATCTATGTCACTTATCTCGCAACTAATATAAATGCGGGCCCGTGATATCCCAGTATTCTTTTATGTGCGAGCAGCTATAGAGGTTTACGTAGATCAACCACATGGTCTGCTTTTGTCCAAGACCAGACTATCAAGCGACGTTCACTATTAGTGTCATAGGTTGTTGGTTTCGGCATCGTGACACATCCATACCAAGAAGCATCAGTGTGTCTTTTATAAGAGCCGAGGTGCGCGAACCGGGGCTCCACAGGGACACATTCACTCTCAGGGCTTACCTATCATCTGCTCTTCTTTCAAGCTCTTGGCGGGAAACAGCGAAAGAAGAGATGAGATAAGCCCACGGAAAGGCCGGTCCTCTTAAAGAATCACAAACGAAAAGACACCACCCACGGCAACCCCTTCCCAATGAACTCGACTCTCCTGCTCGCATTTCTTTTGTTCAGTGCCCTAGTATTATATCGCCTGTCTAACTTACTTCTCCGTCGAAGCAGACCTTTCCCTCCCGGACCCAAGGGACTCCCGCTCATAGGGAACCTCTGGGATGTTCGCGTAGATTACCCATGGCTAACTTATGCTCGATGGGCTGCCACCTACGGCGACGTCTTGTATCTGGATATACCCGGAAATCCGACCATTATAATCAACTCTGCCCAAGCAGCGGCGGATCTTTTCGAAAAGCGTTCAGGGAACTATTCCGATAGGCCAGGTATGGATAAACGATACTCCAACGTCTCAGAGTTGACAACGCAACACAGATTTTACCATGTTGAAGCTAGCGGGATGGGAGAATACTTTCGGCTTTATGAGATATTCTAACTGGTGGAGGTCGGTACAAGCGTGTATGCTGTTCGTGGTCTAATTCTTCTTCCTCCTCGTCGTAGGACACATCGCCGAATGTTTCACCAATATTTCCAGCCTCGTGCAGTGCCAGCATACTATCCTGAGCAGATGAAAGCGACGCAGGTCTTGTTGCAACAACTATATAAATTTCCCGATGCGTTTGCTCGCCATATTCGCCAGTAAGTTGGACATATTGCCAAGTGCGTCCTTGGAAACTGACAATCTTCCAGCCATGCTGGATCAATCATTATGAAAATCGTCTACGGATACGATGTAAATCCTAGCGGCGATCAATTTGTGGAGTTGGCAGATCGGGCTCTGGAACATGTTCGTGCCTTTGGAGGCGAAGGGAACTTTCTCGTCGACTACATCCCTCCTTTAAAATACCTTCCGCGTGAGTTTGCTTATATTTGATCGCTACACTCGTATTGAAGGTGTCTTAAGGATGGATGCCTGGTACAAAATTCTTGAGCCTTGCACAAGCCTGGAGAAAAGATGTCAAGAACATGGAAGAAGAGCCATTTAAATATGCAATAGAGTCAGTGGTATGTTCTTGCTTACCTGCTGATCGAACTCAATCACGTTAACTCTTGTCCAAGGCTAAGGGCTTTGCACCTCCTTCATTCGTCTCGGAAAATTTAGCAAAGAATGGAGCATCAGAGAATGAAACACACCTTGAAATCGTAAAGAATATAGCTGGGGGTGCCTTTGCTGGTATATATTTCCCGATGCTCGCTGAACGCTTCATCTTATGTCCGGTTAGCGGGAGCTGATACTGTAAGTCTTCACCTGTGCGCATCATTCATCTTTTCTTATCAGTACAAAGACTGTGTCAGTTGTCCTTTCCACGATACTCGCTTTTCTTCTTTACCCCGAAGTACAAGTCAAAGCCCAAGCCGAACTGGACGCTGTTGTCGGACATGGCACCCGTCTACCGAATTTTGAAGATCGTCTGCAGCTGCCGTATATTGATGCTATCGTGTTGGAAGCCCTGAGATGGAATCCTGTTATACCACTGGGTATGTGCTTTCAAATCTGCTAGCATGCTTCTATTCATAGACTTTGATTTACTAGGTATTGCTCATCGCACCGTGAAAGAGGATGTTTACAGAGGTTATTACATCCCTGCAGGTCTGCTACATGTATGTTTTTGTTCTCAGAGTATGCCTATCTTTCTGTAGGTGCGACTGTCATTGGAAACGCTTGGTCAGCTACGAGTTAATTTATAATCTTCAACAAGCCTTAGATTAACAGACAATGCAGGGCCATACTCCACGACGAAAATGATTATCCGAACCCTCTAGTATTTGATCCCGACCGCTTCATTCCTCAAGATGGGAAAGACGTCCAACCAGAACCAACACCCGCGTTTGGTTTTGGAAGACGGTGCGCATCCTGTGATATGACCAAGTCCGACACTCTTGACAATATTCCTACAGTATCTGTCCCGGTAGATATCTCGCGTTAAATACTGCCTGGATTGCCATCGCATCTATGGCGTCGACTTTGTCGTTTTCCAAGGCGGTTGATTCCGAAGGCCGGGTCATTGAACCGAGTGATACCTATACAAGCGGTTTTGCGAGGTGGGCATTCCATCCTGGATGTACTAGTGTGCTTTAATTTCGAGTATAGCTCTCCCATGCCTTTCAAATGCATGATCAAGGCGCGGTCAGCTGCAGCGCAAGCGTTGCTGGATTAAGACGAGTTGTACCCATTTTGAAACAACTACTTTGGTTAGAAGTACGACTTGTCAAACGTTCTCAATGTCATCCTCATAAACGACAGTCCCGCTAATAAATTGACTGTCTCCTAGTCTCTCCAGCCGCACCTCGGGGCCATCCCGGCATACGACGATCTTGTTTACAGTGTCTTCCCGAGATCCTTTCAACGTATGATGGGCGTGCTCATCCTCTCTCTCGTGCCCTTCGAGGTCGTCGCTCATCGTGAAAGAGTTTTGCTGAGAGTTCTGACCTCCAGAACACGTCCTGAAGTGAAAGTGAGCCCGATATCACGCTGCCTTGCCATGAATCGTCTGGGCGAGCGTGGCCTGCTGCGACACGTCCAACAAGGAGTGCGGGGCAATTCCCTATGGTATATATGTGAGATGCAGAGTCAGGAAATAAACATGAGCGTGCCCTTGCCATCCCCACTAGGGAGTCGAAGTAATCCAATGTGACGTCTTCGCGAGCATAGAAAATGACGTGTAAGATCAATGTTAGAGAGTAAAGAGCTGATGATTCAACCATGATTTCGATAACATGGCGATAAGCTCGGACCTTGCTGTGTCACTTCCTGGGGCAACTGTGACAATACGGTAGATAATGAGTACCGTGCACCACAAAGTTGCAGGGCTTGCATCTCAAAGAATTATATCGAGTCTATTGATGCTATTGCAGGAAAATGGGCATGCCCCGGACGATAAAACCCACTTCATAAGGGTCCCAGCAGAATCCGAAAAATCCTCAGAGCCGTTGATGCGTACCGAGACCGGAGTAGGGGGTGAAATGAAGGGGGTGGTTCACATTGCATTCCTCTATGATCCTACTATTTCGACATGCGATGCGTACTTCTTGCAAGTCAGGAGAATTTTTGACAAGCGAGAAAATCTCGCCTATCGATCTGAAGTGGAAGAACAGGGAAGTGTCGACAACGTGGTAAGAACGGGACTGCAGACTCGACACAACAGAATCTGGCATACGATGCCACTCTCCACCGCCAAGAGATAACCGGGTGACATTGATAAGAGATTCGATGACCGTCAGCGCCATGTAAAGCGTGGGAGAATGTATATGAGTCTGATGGCATGCGAACACGATTGCAAGGGATGTAAAATGCAGGGCGAGCTTTGGAGACAAGGTGATCAGCTTTCGGAGGCGTTCGCAGGCGGATTTGCCTGTCAATACGGCAACAGAGAATAGATGAGCTCTGGTTCTTGGATAAAAGGCTCTGCAAGCCAATGATGCTCGCAGAAGTGATGTCCTGTCCCCGTGCAGCTCATCGATAATGGCATCGAGAATCTATGGCGGGAGATCCAATACTGGCATTATGCAGAGATGTTGGACAGGTAGAGCAAAAAAAAATAGAGAGAGTCGAAACCCTGCTGATTACTTTGTAAGACCAGATGGTAATAAGAGCGCTGAGCGCTGAGCAACTTCCTCACAAAGATGGCGGTTGTATGAAAGATAAATCGATAACCGGTTAACCGATGACTTCGGAAGGTCACCGAGTAGTCTAATTGCCGGCTATAGTAAGTACTTCCGGACTTGAAATTTCCATCGTCAACGACGCAATATTCTTTCCTCTGACAATCCGCTGGAGGGACACTTTCAGGATGGTAGGAAACCAAAGAAGAAAAATGCTTGACACATTGCAAAGAAACACCCTGGTGCTTTGATACAGGCCCAGTTGCACCCGTGATTGAATTCGAGTAACCCTGGTCCCTCTCGAGCGGTCTTCTGTGTTTATAGATCGATATAGGTACGTTACAATCATCTGACACGACGGGATGCTCTAAAACATACAGATATAATTGAAATTCGCTCACCTGCACAAGCCTGCAAGAATAACATGCGCCGTACCTAATACTGTGCCATGGCAATGCTGGAGGCAACTGTGCGCCCGAAACCTTAACATCGTTCTGTTCAATCACCTCTTTTTGACCATAGTATAGGGAGCGTCGGTACCGCAATCACCATGTTTCAAAAGCATCCCATTGAAAAATCTCGGACTGTCACCTTCCTTTAGTAAGGTTCCCTCTGGACGGGTTTGGCTTCTAGCTATCCTTTATATTGGGAAGGGGGTTCAACAGGCTCGTCCTCCCCTCCCCCCCCCCGGTTCTTAATCCCGTTTCATTTGACATGACGGACACAGACGGGCTCAATATTCTGTATGATATCATTAGATTAACTTGTCAAACTTTAGTTTACGGTGAGCCCCCCTCTCTCCTGGCCGAGCAGTTGATTAAAATCTTAACACGCAGGCATGTACATAATCATCATGCTGGTCTGCTCCTTTGTTATGCTGTGCGTCGTCTTCTTTTACCAGCTTCTTGCCTTGCGACTGATAGCCCTGTAGGAAGAGAGGTCTTAGAGGGAAATCGCGTATTTTGCTGTTCTGCATACTGGTTTTCATGTTCTCCTTTTCAACGGCCTATTGGATCGTATCGATATGTCAAGCCGTGTATGTCATCACCATCTCATTTGTGCATGGCATCCCTCTGGAAAGTATAGCGTTTTCGTACGGCGAAAAACAAGACATAATGAACGCTCTTGTCCTCCTGAATGTGAGTATCCGAGTTTATTTTCTGTAAAGAATTTATATCCAACGCTCCGCAGTATGTGCTAACCGACGGCATTGTCGTTTGGCGGGCATGGGTAATCTGCCGAGACGAGTATAGCAAATTTTTGATCCTTCCTCTCGTATTCTTATGCTTGACCCTCTGTGAGCCTTGGTTCTTCATCTTGATTCCTGCTCACGGTTGACATGATAATAGTGTCCGTTTTCGTTACAATCGGATTGCGCGTCACGATAACTACCATGTCCGTCAGCCGGCACATCGTCATGGACCATACAGCCCTGACCCACGCGCTTAATTATTCCCAAATAATAAACTTAGCCCTGTCATTATTGACCAACATATTTTCTACTTTGATTGTCGGAGTCAAAGCCTGGTACGTGTCGTGGTCATGGTTGTCCCTTACATTAATAAGATCTGATCTGTTATCTGTACTAGGCGTCATAGACACTGGGTTACATCCGAACTTCAGATGAGGCGGACAAAAATAACTTTAGCAGGACGGGTTCTCACTTTGTTTGTCGAGTCCGGGATCATTTACTGTCTTTCTGGAGTACGTGACCGTTCGAACGATTTTTATTACACCGGATCCTCAATTCCTCCAGATAATAGCTCTGATTGCCACTGAGATTCAACTTCCCTTTGGCAATCTCAGCGATGTCTACACTCCGATCCAGGTCCAGTTCGCGGTCCGTATTAATTAATACTCGTTTAGCTGGCCAAATTGACCGTTCAAACCAGGGGATCTATCCAACCTTGGTTATTCTTCTCGTCAGCCGCCAAGGTGAATTAAACGAGACTGCCATGTTCACGTTTGAGGACAAACGCAATCCCCCGGAACAGCCATTGAATGTATCCAATTTGGGACCCATCGAGTTTGGCGATAATCAGAATATGAACGGCTCGTTTGGAGAAACGGAGACCCTTGCGGATGTTAGACATAGCAGGTCATCAGTATTACAGCGTTCTCAGGATTAGCGAGCTGGACGACGCTGGCGTTGTTTTCCTTTGCATTAACATGACCGAAGCTCTCTACTAGAGTGGCGAACTAACTACCCTTAGCCCTTCGGTGTGTTCTATAGTAGACAGGAACTAGAGAGCTTCCCTTCAGGAACACTTTGTCGCGATAGATTAATTTCAAACGAGTTTCCGGTATGAGCGAGCTTCAGAACTGATATCCGTTCCGTCGCACCACCACCATCGATTATTGTAGGCAATCAACGACCGGAATGACCCGGGTCTTTGGCAATGTCCTATGCAACGGCATTTACTGGCGCTCGAGGTACCTTCTATGGTGAGCGGTGAGTGGGAGTGTTCCGATCATAACAATCAACCACCGATGAGATATTGATACATGTATCTATTTCAATTGTAAGCAAAGATAGTCTAGGACCATCTGGTAAAGTAGATCAGCATTGGTTGTCGTGACTGTTAAAAGAAAACGTACAAATCCCCGGTAATCTCGAGTGATAATGACTACTGGGCATGACTGCTGTCGTCTTCGCATTCTTCCTGATCGTTGGGCATCTCCATATCAAGCATCCAATGTCAGGAGGACACTTATCAGTACACCCAGAGAACTCTGAACAAAACGAGAAGGTATGGTCCCGCCGAAGTTAGGCTGCGACAGTGGAAGAATTCCTTCGCAAAGCTTGAATGGCAGGGACAGAATGAAGATACATCATGGCCAAGACTTAAGGATGAAAATAGAAACGGGATTATTATCCAGACGGGACAGATGAGCGCTGTTATTGCACAGCCCAGCTCCAATAACAGCAAGTCCTGCAGAGAAAATGCCATACTCAGCACCACCAGTAGTCCGAACCGCACCTCTACGTCAGACGAAGCAGAGAAATGGCCCTTGCGCAGCACACTAAAAAATGGGAAACGGCGAAAGAAAGTCTTGGTTATTTCATCAAAGATACAATCTTACACTATACTTTCAAGCCTACTTCTTCACAGCTTTGGCAGTGGGCCCAGTGGAGTCGTCCGACGCATCGAGGTTACACTGGTGGAATGCGCGATTATGGAATATCACTTTTCCAGTCGTGTGGGTAAACAGGCTTGGGGTATAATCAGTGATTTGTCCGACGTCAAAACACAAATTTACCCACCTTTGGTGCAATAGCTGGGTGCTTCATCTTGTACAACAACCCTCGCACTTCCTTCTCAGGCCCGTAAGGCGCATACTATCAGGGTATAACGTGGCCTTCCTTCCTCTGGAATGGGCTCAAAGAGTAACTTGGTCGCACTATAAGGATGAACCTGAAAATGCAGCTTTACCTTCACGGGGCTCTTCCAAGCGACTGGCATCTTCAGCTGGGCCTCCTCCCAAGGCGCAAGCTCACTTAGCGACAAGCCCAATCCCACAGATCCGATACCTAGCCCATTCGGCATCGCATGCACAGGGGCGATCCACACGCATGGATGAGGTGCGTACCTGACTTAAAATGCGCGGCGAGACTCTTGAGTTCCGGAAGGAGGATATTTCGGAACACGGTTTTCCCAGAGACGAACGCCGTCGCTCCCAAAGGCACAGGAAGCCCGTCGCCGGTCCCACCATCATACCGACAAATTTACTGAGGACTAGTCGGTACATTGAAGCCATACCGAGAGGTCACCCTAGGCGGCGATAAGTCATATAGCGCATCGTCGATGGCACCAGTGATAGAAACAATTTCCCCCATTGACCCTATCCTGCTGTAATTCTCGGGGTCAGAGGCCTGGAAGGATGTTTAGGTTGTTCTCGCTGCAGATGTAGATAGGCATACCTTGGTCGATACATACCGCTGCTCTGGTGACGGGTCGACGTTGCGAGACATCGGAGCATCGTACTGGAGATGATGAACGTTCGGTATATGCATGAAATCAAGCAACATACCTTGTACAAAGCATTCCGGGATTGCATACCACAATGCTTCACTCTCCATCGACATTAACATACAGGTTTCAATTTTCACCCAAAAGCCTCCAATCACTCCTTCCGAAATCGACGCATGAATTTCGGCTGAACCCACTAGTTGCTCTGAGGGTAGTGTTGAACGCTGGCATTGTCGTCAAGGAATTGTCGGAAGAAAAGAATATCGTTGGCGAGAGTCTACCTTTATCTGATTCTCGGATGCTCGCCCTTGAAGTCGTCCTATTACTTTCGCGTCAAAGTGAAGAAATACAGGGAAAAGAGAGAGACGCACCCGTCGAAGAACAGGAAATCACCAGGCCATCACAATCCTGGATCTGCGATGGAATATATGCGTCTGCAGACCATCGGAGTCCTTGAAACTTAAACTTGATGCTTCATTTCCTCTGTGGCATTCGCAAATCCTGGCGAGAATCTGAGAAAAAGGCGGCATCAGTGGTCATGGTGGCCATTGGTGAAGGAGCGGATGATCGGGCCGGTCCGACCTTCAATTGTGATGACGCCTGCCGTCAAAGCATCATCAATTCTCGGGGGTGCGGTTTCTGACCCCTCTCACGCGAATGATGCCGCACATACTTCAGGGGGACCTTAATCTGATAGGCAGTGCGCATAATATTGCGCGAGCTATGCGGGCGATGTTCTAGTGGAAATAGGGGCTGCGACGTTTCTTCGCTGTCTGCTCCAAGCATCAAAAGTCCCGGTGCAGACTCCTGCTAACACGTCGCCTTCCATCCAGCGCCACGTTTGTGATGACGGACAACATCTTTCGTTGCTATCAACGCAAGACCATTTCAACATGCCGCTTCTAAGGCGATATCCTGTTCGCGCCTTACTGGGGTCGCCACCTTGTCCCTCTTCTCGAGTACTACCATTTCACACTGGTTAACAAGATTCTGTGGCTGCTTGCCCGTATCTTAGCAGTAAATTTTGTGAGTAAATATATGTTTTTATTACGAATGCATCGCTGACTAGTTCCTACGTTGATAGCTTAACGTACCTGTGCACATCGTGTTGATATCGTATCGTCCTTTTACTTTCTTCTCATCCAAGTAGCATTTTGCTAAAGCGACGACCATGCAGGACTGCGACCCCAATATTAGATGCTCTCTTCGGGAGGGTATTTCGTCAGGTTTGCGATCCAAAGTTTTTCTCAGGATCTTACAAGCTAACGCGCGGTTTGGCATAGCCTGGCACCATGGGAGACATCGACGCTGACCGTTCTATCATCAGTATTGTGGTTCCCAGGAAGTAGCGGAGATCTGCTTGGCGATGACGGCTTACAGTGAGCTATCAAATAGATTTTTACCTGAATTCTCTTTAACATGCCCCTTACTTAGCTCAGTAGTCGGTGCTTGCAGATCATTGGCAGAGCGAATAAGATGTGGCGTATACGTGCCTTATACATCTCTGCACCTTTTGCATCAATTGGTATCTTTGTCATTAATGTTTGTTGTCTTCCTTCTCGGTTTCCTTTGATGCGACCTGTACATTTGTGTGACACGTGTCTCGTCTACATGTTCTCCTGCTGATAACTAGCCGGTCACCTCCTGGCTCACCAAAACTTGCTGAGGACTCGGACTTGCCACGCTTGCGATGGCTCCCAGCTTCATACCTATTTTGAAACAACTACTTTGGTTGGAAGTACAACTTGTCAAACGTTCTCAATGTCATCCTCATAAACGACAGTCCCGCTAATAAATTGACTGTCTCCTAGTCTCTCCAGCCGCACCTCGGGGCCATCCCGGCATACGACGATCTTGTTTACAGTGTCTTCCCGAGATCCTTTCAACATATGATGGGTGTGTTCATCCTCTCTCTCGTGCCCTTCGAGGTCGTCACTTATCGTGAAAGAGTTTTGCTGAGAGTTCTGACCTCCAGAACGCGTCCTGAAGTGAAGTGAGCCCGATATCATGCTGCCTTGCCATGAGTCGTCTGGGCGAGCGTGGCCTGCTGCGACACGTCCAACAAGGAGTGCGGGGCAATTCCCTATGATATATCTGTGAGATGCAGAGCCAGGAAATACACATGAGCGTGCCCTTGCCATCCCCACTAGGGAGTCGAAGTAATGCAATTGTGACGTCTTCGCGAGCATAGAAAATGACGTATAAGATCAATGTTAGAGAGTAAAGAGCTGATGATTCGACCATGATCTCGATAACATGGCTATAAGTTCGGAATCCGCTTCCTGTGTCACTTCCTCGTGCAACTGTGACAATACGGTAGATAATGAGTACCGTGCACCACAAAGTTGTAGCAAGGATGAAGGCTGAATAAAGCGCGAAACCGAGAGGGTAAGCAGCTGTGATGGTGGATATTTCGTATGTCGAGATGATTTTAAACACTGCACCAAACCTTGACGTGGACTGACAAAATAGAAATGCTGATCGTCTTACCAGTTCCAGAAATGAGAAGAAGAACGGGGAGCAAAACAGTCAGCCACCGGCGTCCCCAGACTACCCAACAGCGCCAAATCTACGGTTTGGATCACCGTAAGCTGTAGTGTAAAATTCACAGTAGTCACACGCACTATAGTAGAGTCCGCAAGGATGGTACAGATGGCACCTGTAACACCCATCTCCACTGTTGATTCGAAGCTAGGACCGCACTGAGATAGATATCGGGTTCGAAAATTCTGTCCATGGTCGACGAATATAGAACGAATGTATAACCAATTGAAGACGAAGTTGATGGTAGCGACGATATAGAGGAGGATTATAATGACCACCATGGCTCGTCCGATGTGTCGAGATTTGTTAATATCTACATTGTCATTCAACAAAGTTTGTATAATATAGCAGAAGTGCCATTCTCACATATATTCCACAATGTGACCGCAACAATTCCAATGTATATCCCTATGTGAAGCTATGATTAGGCATTTGTGTCTGGACAAACGAACGCACGAACCGTGTAGTAGAGAGACGAGTATTCCCGCATTCAAGTTGATATCAAGAGACTGGAATATAAAGGCCTTCTCGGCATCGGTAAGATTTGGCGAGATGCTGATTTGCAAGGGGGTTGCGGCCCGGCAAGCCGGCACATCGGGTCGGTCGGTCGGTCGGTCCAAAATAGTGTTGCCGCGGCTCGGCTAAAAGCCGCTTAGTCGCGTAGCCGAGCCGGATTAAGCCGAGTCTGAGCCTTTGATTGGCTCAGGCTAATTCCGAGCTCAAGCCCCGTTTGGAGTCGGCTTGAGTTCGGCTTGAGCCGACTTAGCCGGTTATCGATGACCAAATTGGTCATCGATAACCGACTTTCGTTCTTGACTTCCTCCCTCGCTTACCATCGTTCCCTCAACATCCCTACAACGTAGAAACAAATTACCACCAATTTCCAACCTTGAAGCATGCTTTTGTGACCATCAACATGCTTTCTTCATCTCTGCTGTGGCAAATCCTAGCCGAAGGCTCAAGCAAGGCCTCAAGGCAGTTTCAGGGTGAAAGATGGTAGAACGAGCGAATATTACGAGGAGGGTGCGTTATTCAACTCTTTATTTGGTCTAACTCTGCTCATTGAAGCCCCCGTAGGTACCGATAGTCGCCTGGTGTTGTTGTAATTTACAAATGTTCTGTATACTGGTTAACGGAATATACACCTTCTATTTTGCCACCCTGCGTCGCGCAAATTCCTTAAATACTTCTCTCAGCAAGCGTAGCATGTCCCATTGACCTACCCATCTCTTTTTCTCCCTTTCTATCTACTTGTCTATTTAATGGCACCACCTGGACGACCTCGCGGACGACCTCGCAGAAAAGGACGCGGCGCAGACGCTGAACCTACAGTGGTCCCCGATGATGCGGGTGCTGATCCTGAGGCTCCTGGGCCAACTGAGACTATCACCGTACACCCAGGAGGCGCATTGAATGCGCGGTTTTTTATACCAGGTTTAGGTATGTATTTCTATCTTCAACGGCTGCCATATGTACTTATATCTGTACGTTAATTAGAACACCATAGTCCAGCTCCAGCCAGCCAGCCTCCAACATCACATGGTACACCTCCAACACCTCCGCCGCCTGTAACGCCTGTGCCCCAGCAATCCGCTCGCCGACGTAGGCGTCAGCCTGATCCTGATGACGACAACCCATTTACATCCACCCCTGAGCGTAGTTCCAGACACGCTCAACCTCTGCGTAATGTGCAGTTCTCTGGTGGCGAAACTTTCAACATCGAAGACTTGTCTGAGCCATCAACCCCAGCCACGCCTACGCCTGTTTTGCGGCCAGTAGCTGCAACTCCAAAGAGCAACCGAAGGCGCCGACGTGCTAAGCGTACAACAGCTGAGATGCCTAATATACCTGACCTTCGCCCCTTCTACGAAGTGCGTGAAGATCGAGTACACTGCATCTTTTGCTGGTGAGTATTGTTCTTTCTACGTGCAAAGGGCTACTGACTCTATGCTGGTATACTTAGTGCACAGAAGAAGTCAACGTCATTCAGCCGCTCAACAACGTCCACAAGCAATTGGCGGCGCCACCTTCTTATGAAGCACCTGGGACTCTGGGTAGAGGCGTGTGACAGACTTAAGGTAAAGATTACAGCGGACAAAGCTGAGGGTCCTGTCGCCGCATACCGGGAGTCAAAGGGACAGGACCCGAAACAGAATTCAAGCTTGCCTAGTGGGTTTGACGAGGTGCCAGGCTTCTCTTTAGAAGCATTCATTGATGCGTTGGTTGCTTTTATTGTTAGCAATGACCAGGTAGGCTTTCTTTGCGTTACTCAGATTGCAGCGTTAATGATGATCATAGTCTTTCAATGTTGTTGAGTCTCCGGAGCTCCGCCGGATATTCTTGATGCTTCGTGAGGAGCTTACCGATGATGATATTCCCTGCCGAACACAGATTCGGAAGCGAGTTATGGAAATATGGGAGGATCATTTAAAGCAGCTTTCCAAGGAAATGCAGGTGTGTACAATATTGAAGGTTTCGGAAGCCTCTTAGCTCAGATATGTGCAGGGCGCTTTAGGTAAAATCTCCTTCACGTGTGACATGTGGTCAAATGCCAACCTTGTGCCCTTCATGGCTGTCACGGCACATTGGATTGAAACCAAGGAGGTCCATCCTCCAAATGGCGGTGATCCGTATTTGACCCTTTCTCTGCGAGCTGATTTGATTGGTTTCCATCATGTACCTGGCCGTCATGATGGAGAACATCTGGCGCGAGCATTCCTTTTCATTGTTGATTGACTCAAGGGGGTCCTAATAATGAATTAAAAGACAGTGGGTCGATTAAATAATTTCGTGCACCGACGATGGACCTACCTACCTTCACGTGACATTTATGATGTCATTATGCTAAATTTGGGTATCTTTCGACTCAATTCAGTGAATATTTTGCCTGAAATAGCCGTGATATTAATATTGAAAGTGTTTTGAACATAATCTGTACGCTATCAAGTCTAAATCATGGCTGTGCTCTAATGGGATGTCATAATGTCACCATGTCCAGTCAGCAGGGCCACTTTGCAATGGCATTGACTGAGTGTTGGTATCGCTAGGTATGATGCCCTAAGGTAAGTAGCACACTCAGTAGCATATATTGTATCATGTATGCTCTAAAATTTGCCCTTGAAGTCCATTTTTAGACCCCCAAAGTGGTGGTCAACTTTTTTTTTTCGTGACATCCGGCTGGACCTACCTACCTACCCGGTGTGCCGGGCCGGAATTCCGGTACCCCCCTTGGATCGACTTCGAATTGTGTCTAAGGTATGTTCTCCAGTGTACAATGATCATTATTCGGTGTTTATATTGTTTGCAGATGGGTTGGATCAGCCTGGATAATGCATCGAACAATGATACAATGATGGCTTTCCTGGAGACGCTACTAATGCAACGCGGAATTGAATTTGATGCAATCAAACGGCATATCCGGTACGACAATCATTCCAGTACTTGCTGCCTTTTTAACTGTTGTTAGCTGCTTCGCCCACATCGTCAACCTGGCTTGCAAGGCTGTTTTGACAGCTATCACAAATATTGACTATGCCCATGATGATACCGAGTTCGTTCCGCAACCAGGATGACCAACAAATTTTATGGCCGCATGCAGACGTGATCCGATTGCTACTGCTCGTTCCATTGTACGGCTCGTGAGTCTTAGATAGACCCATTATAATCTTGGACTGTCTGATGTTTGCTTTTCAGGTTCGTGGCTCATCTATAAGGCGTCAAATTTTCTCAGAGATACTTGAATCTCTGCACATTGATAATCTTCAATTACTGCGAGATGTCGTTACACGCTGGTCATCGACTTTGCTCATGATTGAACGTGTTCTATATCTGCGTCCAGTTAGTTCTCTCCTTACATCATGTTGTATTGCTCTCATCATTGATTAAAGGCAATTGATAGCTTCCTTAGCTCTCGAGACTTTCCTGAATTTCATAAGTATCAACTGAGTAGTGCAGAGTGGGGTGCTCTTTCTGATTTCAAAGATATACTTGCTGTGCGCTTATTTTCATTCAGGAACTTCCCAGCTGACATTGCTTCCCAGGTTCCGCACGCATTTCAGCAAATTCTCTCATGTGAAAAGACGCCATGCATTTCTGACACCATCCCGGCATTTGAAGCAATGCAATTAACGTGGGAGGAACTATAGAAGGAAATGCCCCATGCTGCCAACGTTATTGCGAAGGGCCTCGATAAACTTGCTGAGTATCGTAATTGAGTTGGCAATGTTCCGATCTATTCCTTGGCGATACGTATGTCATTCTCTAGCTTTCAATTCTTTACTCACATCTTAGCAGTTATCCATCCTGCATACAAGCTCCAGTGGTTCCAGAAAAACTTGCCAGGGGAAGTTCTTGAAGTCAAGGATCTATTCATAAATACGGTGTGAGCTTTATGTCATTTATCATTGATCCTTCCTAACTTGTTTTGATAGCTTCGGAAATACCACAATATGCCGGATCTTCACACACCAGTGCCACCGACAACCTCAGATTCAGGAAACCCGCTTATTCGTGCTAGAAATATCTTACGTTTGGACAGGCATGCTAATGCTACCAGTTCAGAACCGTGGCACAGCCTTGACATTGAGGTTGAAAGATATCTCTCGGATCTGATCAGAAGTGATGTATCAATTCTGATGTTCTGGCAGGTAAGCATGCAACAATTCAGCTACTTAGTCTTTAGTATTGATGTGTTATATCAGGAAAATCAGAAGCGTTACCCAACAATCTTTTCATTTGCACTAGATGTTCTGCCTATACAAGGCACTGCTGTGCCCTCTGAGCGGGTATTCTCCAGTGGGAAAGAGACTGATACTCTGCGGCGGAATCGGCTAGGTGCTGATTCAATGGAAGCACTACAGATGTTGAAATTCTTGGTAAGAAAAGGGTGGGGCTTGAATTTTATGGAGGGAACAGATGAAATGTCAGAGATTCGTGAGCTGGAGTTATTAATCGAGCAGCAGACATCAATTCCGGAGGATATGCAGGCATTTATCAAAGGCCTTGTCTTAGAAAAGGGCAATGACACATTTTAATTTATCAATTGCCTTATTTATACATTAGTCTGAACTCAAGCCGGCTAAAGCCGAAGTCTAGCCTGAGTTCAGGTAATAATTTTGGCTATAGCCAACTCGGCTAAGAGCAATTACCAAAGTCGGAATAAGTCTAGCCGAGCCGAGTTTAGCCGAGTCGCGGCAACACTAGTCCAAAAGGTCCTTAAAAATTTTTTGCCCCCCTCTTGTAAAATATCATCCAGAGAACCTAGACACTGCTAGAGATGTTTATTTCAGCTGATATATGCAGGGTAATGACCTCACATAACCCAAAGAGTGCCGGAAAAGCAGTCAAATCGATGTTGAAGGCTTGAAGCGACAATGGCATGGTGCCGGATATCAGCAGGATTAGTCAGTACTGAGTTACCGGCCGTAAAAATATTTTTGAGTTCTTTCTCTGCTTTTGCTCCCAATGACAATACTGCGAATTGGTGAGTTGAAATTGAATACATCTGTGTTGGAATGCTCACAAGATTGGATAGTATCACATTCAATGCGTTGGCCTGGAACGATGGGTCCCAAATTGGAAGTGTCGGTCATGTACAGTAGGAAAGCGTCGTTGCTAGCAGACAAAAACTGTATATCATCAGCGTTTAGATCGAGGATGAGAGGACTACGTAGGTGGAAAGCTTGCACTGGCAGGTGACTCCGACACGGAGTGATTACATGATGTTTCCCTTGTGGGTATGTTTTTCCCACGGCGGTCGGTCGGTCGGTCCATCGAGGCCTTAAAAATTTTTTCGACCTGATATGATTTTTTCGGTTTTTGCGACCCCCTTGCTGATTTGGGCGACCACCTCAGAAGTCTGGGTGAAGGTAGAAAATGAATACTGCTGCGGGGGGAGGGCTATGAGGAAAGCACGCACCACATGGTTCGCATCTCTTGTCATATAGGATGTAGTACTGTATTACAGCAAAACCATTGAGTGTTAAATAGATCATCAATTGATGAATAATCAAACGGCTGCACGCGTTTTATTCTTGATATCCATCAGGAGTTTGATCGTGAGACAGACAGATACTGGCGTCTACTATGCCCATTGCGCGAAGCCTATCCAATGAGCGAAGAATGTTGTCACATAATACGCCAGTCACTCAGCACCAGTAAACCTTCTCAGCCTGTGAGATATCGAACAAAGGTAACGCATACTCGACCGTGAACGCGATCAGCCTGATTATCTGTGCCTTGTGATGATGAACTCTGTAGGACACATCAATCTTGGGGGGCAGTGTAGATAAATGCTACGTACCTGGGATCCCGTTCCCTTGGAGCGACAGTCGATGTTCCTGGAGTGATTTCATTGAACCTCTTCCAGTCCAAATTTCACCATTGAACTCGCTGTGGCGGAAATAAGACGACAGTCTTGCTCAGATTATCACCGGTAGGTTAATTTTTATTATTAAAGAAAGATGGGAAATGCCGCACCCCAAACCAACTCCAAACAGTGTCACCTGGAGAGTGTATAATTGACACCTTTCCGAGCGGAAACAGGAACCTAAATTTTCATCTTTTCGGCTACGTGATGGAAGGGTGTCTTCAGAGGCTAGAGCACTGACGGTGGAAAATGGGAAAACTAGAGTAATTGGTCACTGAGAGAAGAGCGGCACCGGGCCGGTGGCTTCATCACCACCACGATATTGCCACAATAACAATGACATTCTCGTTATCAAGATGACCGTCTTTTGGTCTCACTAGCTAGGTACATGGATTGGTATGGCACTTTCCGAGTCGATACCAATGGTACCATCCTGGAGGCCCTTCAACATGCGATGAACATATTTATCGTCTCCCTCATGCTCAGGCTGGCTCCTGGGATCATCCTCACGTACAAAGTTCCCGCTGCTCATATCTTCCTGAGAGTCGGCCGGGATTCAATTACCGTCTCCCTCGTGTTGTGCTTCGAGGTCGTCGCTCATCATGGAATCCTGCTGACTCCGAGAGAGTCGACCCCCAGGACGTGACCCAAAGCGAAGCGAACCCGATATTACGCTTCCCTTCCAAGAGTCGTCTGGACGTGAGTGGCCCGCTGCGACGCGTCCAACGAGAAGTGTCGGAGCGACTCCCTACATGTCGATTAGATGGGGAATTTAGGTAAGAGTATGGGCGTACCCTTGCGATTCCTGCCAGGACATCAAAGTAACCCGATGCAAGAGAGTCCCGAGCAATAAAAACCACGTATAAGATCAAGGATACGGAATAAAGAGCCGACGATTCAACCAGGATCTCAATAATATTGCGATAAGCTCTGGGCCCACCCCCTGTTTCTCTTCCTGCTCGTGCAACGGCGATGATGCGGTAGACGATGAGCAATGTACACCACAAGGTCGTTGCAAGGACAAAAGACGTATAAAGGATGAAAAACAGATAATAACTGTTGTCGGGATCGGTGATTAATTTGTATGTAGCGATGATTTTGAACACTACGTTCAGAGGAAATAGGTGAGCTTTCAAGCTAATGGATCTGGGTGATCTTACCGATTGCGGCAGTGAGAACAAAGGTTGGAAGTAAAATAGGTAGCCACCTGCGTCCCCATACCATCCAACAGCGGATAATCTACAGTTCAGATAATGATACGTTGACGTAGAAATTTATGACGGAAGCGTACACACCATGGTGGAGTCTGCAAGGATGGTACACACAATGCCTGTGGTACCTATCCCCACTTCTAACATCACGTTGGAACTGCTCCAAAACAGGTATTCGGTCCAGAAGTTCGAGCCATTGCGAATGAACATAGAGCTGATGTATGACCAGACGAACCCAAAGTTGAGCATTGTCACAATATGCAGGAGGACTACAACGAGGGCCATGGATCGTCGGATAGGCTGAGCCTTGTTCGTAACTGTACCATTCACATCAGCTCGCATTACACTGTAGACACGTTTCTCTCACAGATGCTCCACAACGTGATAGCAACAACACCGGTGTATACGCCTACGCACAGTCATAATTAGACTCTTGACAAGTACAGACAAATGAACATACACACCGCTCAATAGAGAGTAGAGTACTGTTGAGTTCAACTCTTCATCGCGGACTTGGAATATAATGGCTTTATCGGCATCGGTAAGGTCTGGCGGGATGCTGGTCTGAGCGGTAGCCATCGAGGAAGGTACAACTGTCAGGAAGGTAATAAGCAAAGTACTCTTTGACGATGATACATATCACTCTTTTATAATGCATGGAAGTTGCGGTGTGAAAGGCCCACCGAACGTTAAAAAGATGATCAACATATCAGGAAGATGATACTTTATGGGTGACGGGAACGCAACATCAGATAGGCACGGAGATATTGTTGGAGTTACTGTGGCTGTACGAGCCGTCGGGATCAACCGGCTCCGAACCCGTTACTTACCGTACCCGCAGTTTTCTTTTCTTTACCGTTTACCGTTCCTTATTGGGACCTTGTGCCGGTAACAACACCAACACCAACACCACCATGTCGACATACTAGGTATAAACGAGTTGCTCATTTTCGTTCCCTCCCGTGCTCGAATCTCAACAGATATATCCAACGGAGACGAGTACAAGTAGTTCGCATCCATAAAACCTGATAGGAAAAGAATCTAAAGCATCACAACTGTCCTAGTACAGCTTTATTGATAGATTTAACAGGGGGAAAAAAAATTGAACAGCGCACTGCTAACACGCCGTTTGATGAGCTGAACTGGTGCTGTTTCGGAGAAAGCAAGGTCCCAACTACGAGTATCTTCCTCCATTAGCCGTCCATCACCCCTGCACTCGGTGAGGTTTTCACCTATTGAAGCAACGCCAGTTAGCCCTTGACAAGCAAAAAGAATAGCCATACCGGGTACAATGCACCAAACTCATAGCATTAACCGGGAGCGCACACAAGTCAACGCTCATATTCCGATACCGATTGCCTGTCTATCTCAGCCTTCGAACTGCAGTTTGCCCCGGTAATCGTGCCATTTGCGTAGGAGAATGATGATGGACGGGATGTTGGACGAGGTACGAAGCAGTTCAAATAGGGAGTTATGTACAAAAACCTTTGGATTCCCTTGGAGTGTTGTAGCTCCCACTCAACGTAGCACAGAAAATACACTCCCTGCTGCGCTTCTGCGTCTTCTGGATTGCCGGACCCAATTCTGCATCATGTCGCGGTAAAAGGTTCGATATTGTGGACGACGCGTTGTAGCCTCTGGTACCTGCCCTAAATTAGTTAACTTGTTCACCGGCTACTTATCACCCCACAACTGCCACCTAATCCTGGAATTTCGTTGCGACATTTGTCTTGAAGTCGTGGCATGGACGTCCGAGTCAGTCGTAATCGCTCCCTTGAGCGTTCCTGGTACATTCCGAGGCCTCGCTCATTGGACTAGATTCTGCTGGCTCGCAAGCTCATGGTAACTTTGCTTTCGTCGGGGTCGGTGTGTTAGTTTGATCTCGCTGCGTGCGGTCGGGTACAGTGTTGGTCGGTGATGTTCGTCAAGATGGAATTCGGCGTTTGCCGTTGGCGCTCGGGCCGTTTACGCCGTATGTTCGTGTTCTTCCAGCTTCCAACCGGAAAATTCTGGTCCGAGATAGTCAGTCTTAGTGACGTGCATATGTTCGATACCGGGGAAGAATTTTTCCAAGCCCTAATATTCTCACCTCGTCATTATGTCTGTATCCCCATGACAAACACGTAGCGCGACCGGTGCACTCCGTAACCATACCACGCTAGCTCCAACTGCGCATCTAGTGAGGAAAGGACGCGTCGTTTCGCCGTCAAAAGCTAAATACAACACCCCATCAGCGCAGTGGCTTCATATCATCCTTACCGACGCGTTGACTATGACAAAATCACTCGATGTTACTCCAGACAAAACGTCCGTAAAATTGCTGTTGCACTTCTGGATATCCTTCCAGGAAACGAGGGAGCAGTTAGAGACCTCGAATGCGAGCTTCATCATGTTTCTCTGTGCTCATCAGTGAGCGAACTTACCACCAGTAGGAAATATGACCCGGAGGATCGAAGTTATAAGCAATCCCAACTGATGGGAAGTATTATGAAAGAGGTTGTCGAATGGCTTCCCGATATATGGCTTGCAATGGCTGGAAAAAATGTGGACATGGGCCTTATTATCCAGTGCTTGAGCATTTGTTCATCCGCCAAAGCTAGATGAATTGGTCACTGAGGAGAAGATTGGCACTGAGCCGGTGGCCTCATCACCACCACTCTGATACTTAAGTATTGCCACGATAACCATTTTCCTCTGTAGTCATCTTCGTGGCGAACGGCGAGCAAAGTCGCCATCGACACAGACTCTATCTTCAATAATCAAACTATACTTCAATAATTATGAGCTACTTTGGATCCTCAAGGGCGGAGGCAAGATAAATAATGCGATCATTCCGTGGTCACCCACGAGATTATCCCCGCGAATGTCATTCTCGTTATCAAGATGACCGTCTTTTGGCCTCTCTAGCTAGGTACATTGACTGGTATGGCACATTGCGAGTCGATACCAATGGTACCATCCTGGGGGCCCTTCAACATGCGATGAACATATTTATCGTCTCCCTCATGCTCAGGCTGGCTCCTGGTATCAGTCTCACGTGCAAAGCTCCCGCTGCTCATATCTTCCTGAAAGTCGGCCGGGATTCGATTACCGTCTCCCTCGTGTTGTGCTTCGAGGTCGTCGCTCATCATGGAATCCTGCTGACTCTGAGAGTGTCGACCCCCAGAACGCGTCCCGAAGCGAAGCGAGCCGGATATTACGCCTCCCTCCCAAGAGTCGTCTGGACGGGAGTGCCCCGCTGCAACGCGTCCAACGAGAAGTGTCAGTGCGACTCCCTACACGATGCCATTTAGTTATGGAATTTGGGAAAGAGTATGAGCGTACCCTTGTGATTCCTGCTAGGAAATCAAAGTAAGCCAATGCAAAAAGGTCCGAGTAGCAAAAATCATGTATAAGATCAAGAATATTGAATAAAGGGCCGACGATTCGACCAGGATTTCAATGACGTTTCGGTAAGCTCGGACGCCATTTCCTATCTGTGCAACGGTGACAATGCGGTAGATGATCAACAACGTACACCACAAAGTTGTTGCGAGGATAAAAGACGTATAAAGAGTGATAAACAGAGTAGAATTATCGAGTGGATCGGCGATTTGTACATATGTACCAAGGATTTTGAACACTTTGTTCAAAGTAAATAGGTAAGCTCTTAAGCTAATGGATTTGGGTGATCTTACCTATCGCGGCAAAGAGAAGAAAGATTGGAAGCAAGATAGATAGCCACCTGCGTCCCCATACCATCCAACAGCGCACAATCTACAGTTCAGATAATGATGTTGATGCAGAAATTATGACGGACGCGTACACACCATGGTGGAGTCTGCAAGAATGGTACACACAACGCTTGTAGTACCCATCCCCACTTCTAACATCATGTTAGAACTGCTAAAAAACAGGTATTCGGTCCAGAAGTTTGATCCATTGCCAATGAACATAGAGTCTATGTATTTCCAGACAAACCCAAAGTTGAGCATTGTCACAATATGCAGGAGGACTATAACGACGACCATGGATCGTCGAATCGGCTGAGCCTTGTTCATAACTGTACCATTCACGTCAGCTCGTACCACACGGTAGACACGTTTCTCTCACAGATGCTTCCTAACGTGATAGCAACAACACCGGTGTATACGCCTACGCAGAGTCATGATTAGACCCTTAATAGGTCCAGACAAATGAACATACACACCGCTCAATAGAGAGTAGAGTATTGTTGAGTTCAACTCTTCATCGCGGACTAGGAATACAATAGCTTTATCGGCATCGTCAAGATCTGGCAGCGGGATACTGGTCTGAGCAGTAGCCATCGAGGAAGGTAAGTAAAGAAGTATTCTTTGACGATGATACATAGCACTCTTTTATAATGCATAGAAGTCGCGGCTTGAAAGGTCTGCCGAACGTAAAAAGATGATCAGCATATCAAGAGAAGACGATAGATCACCTTCAGTGCCATGGTGAAGAAAGGAAGAGCATGAAATTTACTTTTAGCTTTGCGTCGCCATCGGCATCCGGTGGTGGGAACGTAACATCAGATAGGTACGGTGACGTGGAATGTCAGATATACCCAACTGAGACGAGTACAAGTAGTTCGCATTCATAAAATACCGATAGGACAAGAATCCAAAGTAAATCAACTGTCCTAGTACAACTTTGCTGATATATTTAACATGAACAGCGCGCGCACTCACACACCCTTTGATGAGCTGAACCGGTCCTGTTTCGCAGAAAGCAAGGTCCCAACTACGAGGATCAGCTTCCTCCATTGGCCGTCCATCACCGCTGCACATGGCGAGGTTCTCGCCTATTGAAACAACGCCAATTAGCCCTTGACAAGCCAAAAGAGTAAGCCATACCGGGTACAATATACCAAGCTCATTACATTAACTGGAGCGCGCGCAAGCCTGCGCTCATATTCTGGTATACTGCCTGTCTCAGCTGCCGTTTGTCCCGGTAATCGTGTTATTTGCGTAGGAGAATGATGGACGGGATGCTGGACGAGGTACGAAGCAGTTCAAATAAGGAGTTACGTACAAAACCCTTTGGATTCCCTTGGACTGTTGTAGCTCCCGCTCAACGTAGTACAGAAAATACACTCCCTGCTGTGCACCTGCGTCTTCCGGATTGCCGGACCAATTCTGCATCGTATCGTGGTGAATGGGTCGGTATTGTGGACGACGCATTGTTTGCCTCCAACAGGTGGTAACTACCCTGCATTAGTTAGCCTGTCCACTGGTTACACATCCTTC
Organism: Desarmillaria tabescens; assembly: GCF_030435595.1. Classification (NCBI taxonomy): domain Eukaryota; kingdom Fungi; phylum Basidiomycota; class Agaricomycetes; order Agaricales; family Physalacriaceae; genus Desarmillaria; species Desarmillaria tabescens. The sequence goes on from NW_026848303.1 coordinate 136,960, forward strand.
CTTACCCGCCACCTAATCCTGGAATTTCGTGGGGACATTTGTCTTAACGTCGTGGCATGAACGTCCGAGTCGTAATCGCTCCCTTGAGCGTTCTTGCCAGTATATTCCGAGGCCTCGCTCGCTGGACTAGATCCTCCTGGCTTGCAACCTCTGCTTTCGTCAGGGCCAGTTTGTCAGTTTGATCTCGCTGCCTGCCGTCGATTTAGCACTGGTCGTCGATTTGGTCGGTGATGGTTCGTCAGATGGAACTCGGCGTTTGCCGTTGATGTTCTTGTGATGCTCGGGCCGTTTACGCCGTATGTTCGTGTTCTTCAACCAGCTTCCAACTGGAAAATTTCTGGTCTGAGTAGTCAGGGTTGGTGACATGTTGGAAACCGGGAAGGAAAATTTCCCAGGCCTAATACTCTCACCTCGTCATTATGTCTGTATCCCCACGAAAAACGCGTACTGCGACCGGTGCGCTCCGCAACCGAACCACGCCGGCTCCAGCTGCGCGTGCAGCGAAGAAAGGACGCGTCGTTTCGTCGTCAAAAGCTAAATCCAACATCCCAACGGCACAGCCGCTTCACAACCTCCTTACCGAGGCGTTGGCTATGGCAAAATCACTCGATGTGACTCCAGACAATCGCGTCACCCTTCGAAACGTCCGTAAAATTGCTGTTGCGCTTCTGGATATCCTTCCGGGTGACGAGAGAACAGTTAGAGACCTCGAATACGAGTCGCACTATCTTTCTTTGACGTCGTTGGCAAGCGAGCTTGCCGCAAGTGAAACAAACGACCCAGAAGATAGATGTTATGAACAAATCCCACTGATGGAGGGGATCATGGAGGAGGTGGTCGAATGGCTTCCCGATATATGGCTTGAAATGGCAGAAGAAAATGCAGACATGGACCTTATCCGCCGATGTTTGAACCTTTGTTCAGCAGCTGCGGACGATCTGTTCGTCGAATATCTATTTTTCTTATGTTACGGGAGATTAACCATGCTATTGTATAGTAGGGGGGAGTTTCTTGACTGCACAAACAGGCTGGTCATTGCCAACTCGGAGAAGAAGACGATCTATGATCAAAGTTACTACGTTGTCGACTATATGGCTTGGATGTGGAGAGAATCCCTGATATTCTCAGCCATCCAAGGGCTGCCAGTCCCGCCTGAGGTCATGAAAGATGATGAAATCCATGAACAAATTTTCAGTCTATTTTGTCAAGATACCACTGGTACGTTTTTCGCATACAAATGTCTCCCTTTCACTTGACTGACGATGGTGGAGACCCAAGAAACGAGGATGGCTACGCTTTCTGGGACAACCACTGGTCGCCAGAAATGAAGGCCGCCGACTGTCTCTATGCTAAACGTCACAATCACTGGATTGCCGAATTTATCAAACTACCATCGTTTCCACTGTACACCTCTTTGGTGTCACAATATCCCGACATCAAGCCCTGTATACTATCGACAATCAAAAAAGGACTCTTTTCGGACAAGCCCTTCATTCGGTACTCGGACGCGGCGGAGATCCTGGTAGCAGCATCCCAAACCGAAGACATCGTTCGTCTGGTTGATTACTTGAGCGGAAAGGGCTTCACCCTCCACACTCCAGCCATCCTTATCATCGTCAAATATCTCTCCAAAGTGACCGACAAAAAGCTTCGCACTCGTGCTCTACAAGCCGTCGAAAAGGGGCTCGAGACGTCGAAGCAGGACGCGTTAGATGCCGTGAATGGCCTCTATCCGGGACTCAAAGTTGCACAGCTCTGGCTTCGTCGTCTTCGAGACTCAGGGCAGTTCCCTTTCGATGACGACATCCACCATGATAGATACTACGAGCGGGAGGCAAACCTTCGTCGTTTCGCTGAGTGTGCAGTCAGTGGAGGTCCTCTCGCTGACCTCGACTGGGTGCCTCCGGTAAAGAATCGGAGAGAGGTCTATTCCGAAGATAACAATTATGAAGACGAACCCCAAACGTCGGAACCTGACTTGGCACAGTCCATCCAAGATTGGGCGCAGATTTTGGGCAAGTGGCCTGATGAAATGGCAGCTGCAGAGGTTTGGAATAGGATCAAGTTTGATGGCTCTGAGTTGCCGTTTTCTGCCGTGGAGGGTGCAGAAGAAGTGTTGATAGATCGCATTGAGCACGCCGATTCGGTGCAGTGGGAAAACTGGCGTCAGGCCAATCCTCTCCCGCCACCGCCATCAAAATGGCAACACCGACTGCGACCGCGTTTCTGGAGTTTTCCAGTGTAGGTCTTTTCTTTCAAGATGCCGTGTTTGATGGACTGATAAAACTTCAATAACAGTTGCGAATCCTACGACTTTTCCAAGGCTCCCAGCTCCGTGTACCTTTATGTCACGGATGGCCTGCAAGCGCTGAAGATATTCTCTTGTCAAGATCACCGCAGTTTACGCAGATAAATTGACGTGTATTTGATAGTAAAATTCATTGCAATTATACCCTGTACAGGCGTTGTAACTCATCACGGCGATGATGCCTGCACCGTCGCAATTCTGACAGCCCAAAATCGACAAGCTTGAAACGAAGGAAAATCTGTGCCGCATTACACAGCTCAAGTTCCTGTCTTTAACAGCAATTGAAAGCATGGCAAGCTAGAATGGCGAAGAGAGGGTCGGGATTGATGTGGTCCTGCAGAGCGACGGACGAATGATCCATCAAAGCTTGAGTGGTGGGGAAAGGTTTTGGCTGAAACTTGTGAGGAGGACAGATCAGAAATTATACCGACTGTTTAAAGAACTTACCTAGCTGAGCAGGCGCCACGTTCCGTAGCACGAGCACCTGATGCAGAGAAACAGCTTGTGAGCATCGGCTTCTACAGCCATCATCAGCTTAGTTTGAGTGGCATCAAGAGAGGGGAGCGAAGGATAGCCGGGGTGTTGAACACAGCAAAAGCGAACACGTCCTCGCCGTATGATCATTTGAGAATGAAATCAACATCACCCCTGGTCAAATTCACCAGCGTAAGACCGGCGTATGGAGCATCAATACTGTATCCGAGGGGCAAACATCCCAGCGATACCCTCAGCGACGTGCTATACTGCGTTCTTTGCCAAATGCTGGCATCGTTCACGATTTCAAAACTTGAGTTCGAGCTGTTCCATACCTCTACAAAACTGGTTAGTTCTTTTGTTTCTCCTTCACCTGATATCTCATCCTAGATGTTTGGGGCGAACTTGTCGCGAATCTGGTCGGTCCGTTCTGACTGTGGCGTCAATTCAGCACTGGCCTTTGACAAGATGGAGTTCGGCATTTGCCGTCGGTGCTCGGATCATTTGGGCCGTATGTTCAACACGTTCCTCCAACTTCCAGGTGGAAAATTGTGGCCTGGATATGACCGGTATTAAAATGGCCGATATCGCGGAGAGTATTTTCCCAGGCTTGGAACTCACACTTCGCTTGCCATGTCCTTCTCTCCACGAAAAACGCGTAGCGCGACCGGTGCACTCCATAACCGAACCGCAGCAGCTCCAGTAGCGCGTCCAGCCAAGAAAGGACGCGTCGTCTCGTCGTCAAAAGCTAAATCCAACATATCACCGGTACAGCGGCTTCACGACCTTCTTACCGACGCGTTGAATACCGCAAAGTCACTCGAAATGACCCCTGACAATCACGTCGCCCTTCAGAACGTCCGTAAAATTGCTGTTTCACTTCTGGATATTCTTCCAGGGGAAAAAAGAGCAGTTAAAGACCTCAAATACGAGTTGCACGATATTTCTCTGACGTCGTTGTCAAGTGAACTTGCCACGAGCGAAAAATACGACCCGGAGGATAGACATGATGAACAAGGCCCCCTGATGGATAGGATCATGAAGGAGGTTGTCGAATGGCTTCCCGATATCTGGCTCACAATGGCTGAAGAAAACGCAGACATGGACCTTATCCGCAGATGTTTGATCCTTTGCTCATCAGCCGCCGACGATCTGTTTGTCAAATGCTATTTCTCATGTGTTGTGCGATACTGACGAATCTTATCCTATTCCAGCGGCGGCGAATATGACTGCACCGACACACTAGTCATCACAAACTCGGAGAAGAAAACGGTCTATAATCAAAGTCACTATGTTGTCGACTATATGGCTTGGATGTGGAGAGAATTCCTCGTATTCTCAGCGGTGCGAGGGGCCCCAGTCTCTGTCTGTGGGGTCATAAGGGATGATGAAGAGTATGAACAGATCTTCAGTCTGTTTCGTCAGGATACCACTGGTACGTTTTTGGCGTCACGGATGTCTCCCCTTCGTTTGACTGACGACGGTATAGACCCAAAAAACGAGGATGGATATGCTTTCTGGGACGACCATTGGTCAGAAGAAATGAGGACCATCGCTAACCGTCTTTATGCTGAACGTCACAATCACCGAATCACTGAGTTCATCAAGAAACCCTCTTTTCACCTGTACACTAAATTAGTGTCAGATTATCCTGACATCAAGAGTTCACTTCTATGCTCAGTCAGAGAACGACTCTTCTTAGACAAGCCCTTCATTCGGTACTTCGACGCGGCGGAAATCTTGGCAGCAGCCTCCCAAACAGAAGACATCGTCCGTCTGCCCGATTACTTGACCGATAAAAACTTCACCCTTCACGCCCCAACCGTCCTCATCATCGTCAAATATCTCTCCAACGTGTCCGACAAAAAACTTCGCACTCGTGCTCTCCAAGTTGTGGAAAAAGGGCTCAAGACGTTGAAACGAGACACGTTAGATGCCGTGAACCATCTGTTCCCAGGACTGGGTGATGCACAGCTCTGGCTTTGTTGCCTTCGAGATGCCGGAGACTTTCCTTTTGACGACGATACTCTCCACGATAAATATAACGAGCGGGATGCAAACCTTCGCAGCTTTGCCGAACGTGCAGCCAACGGGGGCCCGCTGACTGACCCCAACTGGGCGCCTCCAGTAAAGAAGCCTGAGATTCAGAGGGAGTTCGATGTCGAGGATGAAGACGATTATCTTGAAGAGGTGCCTCAACTGTCGGAACGTGACTTGGAGCAGTCAATCCAAGACTGGGCTCAGGCTTTGAGCGAATGGCCTGATCAGAAGGCAGCGGCGGAGATGTGGAATAGGATCAAGTTTGATAGCTCTGAGTTGCTACTTTCCGTCGTGGAGGGTGCAGAAGAAGCGTTGATGGACCGCATACAGAAGGCCGACTCGGTGCAGATAGAGAAGTGGCGCCAGGCCAATCCTCCGCCTCCTCCCCCACCACCGCGGCCAAAATCGCAACCCCGACCGCATTTCTGGAGAATGCCAGCATCGTAGGTCTTTTCTCTCAAGAGGCTATGTTAGATGGACTAATAATAAATTGTATAGCAGTTACAGATCCTACTATGACTATGACAGGTCTCCCAGTCGCGTGTACAGTTATGTCATGGATGGTCTGCACGCGCTGATCAAGACGTTCGCTTGTCAAGACCATCGCAATTTGTGCAGATAGATTCGTATGCAGTATTCTGATTTCTTCCATTCGTCAGTATTTTGGTACGCAAAATATAGCTAAGTAGTAGATTTGGCATGGCTATAAGTTATGAAAAGGTTCAGTTTTGTTGTGGTCCCGCGGAGCCTTAGGCACGACAGAGGAAGAATCCCTTCGCGAAGCTTGAACGACAAACACAGAATATGTCCTGACCGAGGAGACAACTAGAGACGGTATTATTATCCAGCTTTGTACGGGATAGACGAATTCTTACCCAGACGGGTTATCATATTAACGAACCCTGCACAGAATCTTCCATATTTGCCGCCATTCATACTCAGAGCCGTGCCTAGACATCAGATGAGCTCCGACTATCATAGTTATGTCCCTGGCGGCGAGCATCATCTGGAACTTTTGAGCGAGGCGCTGACATGAGCAGGTATTGGATAGAAATCCTCTCACCATGCGATTGGTTGAAGACGATATAACGATCGTTCCACATCGAATCCATCATCTCAGAGCTTGGTGCATGAAAACTTTATCCAAGGGGTAGATAGCCTGGGCGATATCCTCGACAACATTTCACGTTGCGTTTATCGCCCAGAGTCCGTAAGAGTTAACATCGTCTAGTTCCAGCTGCTCTGTGACGGAAAGTTCGTTTTCCATGGAAGCTAGATAGTTATGGCCTTTAGAGAGGTCAGAAATCTCGCGACAAGATGTAACCGGATTGTTATATCTTCTGGGGCGGCAGGAATAGTAGTATTTACTGTACTGTGTAAAAGGGCCAAGGTGCAGTGTTAGGTAAATTTGCGGAGTACAAAGAGAAATCGTCAGGCCCAAGCACCATTCTTCTGCATAGCATTAGTCGGTGTCAATGTGCATATCCTCTACAGTGAGGTAAAGGGCTTGGGTTATGGTGGGTGTTGGTGCCAAAGGCCCGAGAGAAAAAGGGCCGGGCCGGTGGCTGGTCTGACCTGTTTCCACAACTGCGATGACTTCGACCTCCGACCTCGCACCTTCTGGCTCTATATCCATCGTTGAGGATATTCACGGAACGCACGACATGTTATATTTAAGACTGGCATCGACTGGACGCAGGATAACGATAACCAGCGGTATGGAGCAGCAGGGTTCATTGAAATCGGGAGGGAATTCTAAGCGCAGTCTCGCGCTCGAATTTGAGGAGAAAATGCACGTCTACTCTGAGGCTGCTCAACCTATGGGCACGTAACATTGGTCTTCACTCTTGTTGACTTCCTAACTGTTACACAGGCACGTCCAGTATCACTTGAAGTCGAAGAACGTTGGACGGTTCGCGACGATACCCTCTGTCAACAACAATCTGGGATTCATTTCCATCTGCGAAGTTATCATATCTGAGCGAGCATCCTAGTATTCGCAGAGTAGTGAGGAATTGTCCTGTCAAACTAGCTCTTAGGGCCGAATTCAAGGAAAAGCGAATTCTCGATCTAGGCTGTTGAGAAGGTCGAGGGAAGGCTGATACTCGTGTGAATAACACAAGTCCGTCTCGTCACCATATCTACTTTTCCTGAAACTAACGACGTCTGCAGGAACGAGTTACGTGTCCCCACCACAGCAACCCTGTAACATCCCAGTCGATATCATCCAAAAGGCCTCCAAGTTATGTAATGCCATTCGAACCATGCAGACCTTTCTCCGTGGTGACATATCGAACATATCGAAGTCCGACGCCATCAAGGACTGGCACCACATCTCATACGAGTCTCTCAAGACATCCTTGAGTAATCGCGCTCCTGCCCAGTTAGCATTTTTTTCGCCGACTTTTGACCTACGTCATGCCTGTGCTGGACTACGAGGGCGTCAGACTCCGACGATAAGTGACGCACATCTTGTCACTACCATTCCGGACGATACCGCACCAGGCACCCCCATTGTCCATGCCTTTTTTGCCATGGATCCCTTCTCCGACGACCATTGACGTTATGCATATCGTTCGCTAATACTTGCGAGGTGCATGCATGTCCAGCTTATTCAACTGTATTCGTGTCACTTTGTTGCGCAGTCTGCGCAGTCATATAATAGTGGACGGTAACCAATCTTTGATGTGTGGAATGACTGCGATTCCGTAGAGGCAGATAAACCAATCTTACGGTTCAAGTTGTTTTCCTCCAAAATGCGACCACAAGGTCAACGTACACCAGCATGGCGCAATCCCTTCCAGGCTTGCCCTAAATCAGGTTCCAACACTAGGACGACGCAACACTATCAAGAGACCGGTATGTCCATTGGACCGAGCTAACCGACCTATACGAGCTGGTGCTCCATAATAAGCACATATTCTCACCCAGGTGGACCTATCATCGGGATTCGGCCCCCCTTCAAATCCGAGTAGACAGAGAGCAAAAATAAGTGCTTCTCTAATGATAGGCAAGCTTCTTAAGAGCTCAAAGGAAGGGAGAAACAACCCACCGCAACTCCTTCCCAATGGTTTCGACTCTCCTGTCAGCCTGTCTTCTAATCGGTGCCACCCTGGTATTATATCGTCTATCCCACCTTTTTAATTGTCGACGCCTACCCCTTCCTCCTGGACCCAAAGGACTCCCGCTGATAGGGAACCTCTGGGATGTGCCCGTAGACTACCCATGGCTAACTTATGCTCGATGGACTGCCACCTACGGCGATGTCTTATATCTGGACACGCCCGGAAATCCGACCGTTATAATCAACTCGGTTCAGGCAGCGACCGATCTCTTCGAAAAACGTTCTGGGAATTATTCTGATAGGCCGGGTAAGGATGGATGATCCTTCAATGTCTCAGTGTTGACAATGTCACGCAGATTTCACCATGCTAAAGCTAGCAGGATGGGACTATAACCTTGCTTTTATGCGATATTCTGATAGGTGGAGGTCAGTGCAACTGCCTTGTGGTCTAATTCTTCTCCTTCCTTCTTATCTTCACAGAACACACCGCCGAATGTTTCATCAATACTTCCAGCCTCGTGCCGTTCCGGCATACTACCCTGTGCAAATGAAAGCCACATTAGACTTGCTCCAACAGCTGCATAGATCCCCCGATGCGTTTGTTCAGCACGTCCATCAGTAAGTTGGGCGTATCTCTGTAGCTTGATCGCTGGAACTGACAGCTCTCCAGCCTTGCCGGTTCAATCGTTATGAAAACTGTCTACGGATATGATGTAGACCCAAGTGGTGATCACTTCGTGGAATTGGTGGATCAGGCTCAGGAAAGCGTTCACGCCGCTGGGATCATCGGAGCCTTCCTCGTTGATTACATTCCCAGTTTACAATACCTTCCGCGTGAGTATGCTTTTATTTAACCGCTATCCTGGAGTTTATACTAAAGGCGGCGTCATTAAGGATGGATGCCTGATGCAAAGTTCTTTAGCCTTGCGTCCGCATGGAGAAAAGACGTTGAGGATATGACAGAAGAGCCGTTTAGATATACGATGGAGTCATTGGTATGTCCTTGCTTGTTGGTTGATATCAATTGCGATCCATATTGACGCTTAATCAAGGAAAAGGGCAACGCACCCCCTTCATTCGTGGCGGAAAACTTAACAAAGAACGAATCGTCAGAAAATGCAAAGCACCTCGAAATTGTAAGGAATACGGCTGCGGTTGCTTATTCTGGTAGGCATTTCTCCGCGCTTGTTGAACATTTGATCTTATGCCTATACCTTGATTAGCGGGAGCTGACACTGTGGGTTTTCATTCCGAAGTATCGTTCGGAGTCTAATCCTTCTAAAGACCGTGTCTGTCATCCTTTCCGTGATACTCGCTTTCCTTCTGTACCCGGAGGTACAAGCTAAAGCCCAAGCTGAGGTGGATGCCGTCATCGGTCATGGCACCCGTCTACCGAATTTCGATGACCGTCCGCAGCTATCCTATATTGATGCCATCGTGTTGGAAGCACTGAGATGGAAACCTGTTGCACCGATGGGTATATGCTTTCAGATCAGCGAGTATGCTTGAGTTCATAAATTTTGACGGCAGGTATTGCTCATCGTACCAAGGAAGGGGATGTTTATAGAGGATATTATATCCCTGCGGGTATGTTCCGATTCCCTTGATACCGTCAGTTAATGCTTATCGGTCTTCCATAGGCGCCACTGTTATTGGCAATGTTTGGTCAGTCACAAGTTAATCTACGATATCGAAGCCTCGGATTGACAGACGGCGTAGGGCCATGCTTCACAATGAAAAGGACTATCCTGACCCTCTGGTGTACAATCCCGACCGGTTCATGCCCCAAGATGGTAAAGAAGTCCAACCTGAGCCCACAGTCGTGTTTGGTTTTGGAAGACGGTACGCACCCTGTAATATAATCACGTCCAACGACCCTAATGATGTTATTATAGTATCTGTCCTGGCCGTTATCTTGCATTAAATACTGTTTGGATTGTTGTTGCATCTATGGCTTCAACGTTGTCGTTCTCCAAGGCGGTGGATTCTGAAGGTCGGGTCATTGAACCGAGTAATACCTATACGAGCGCTTTTGTGAGGTAGGTCTTCCACGTCGGAGATTCTATGGCATATATTGATTCGAGCATAGTTTTCCCTTACCTTTCAAATGCATGATCAAGGCGCGTTCGGCTGCGGCGCAGGCGTTGTTAGATTAGGTCAGATTGCACCTCTTTTGAATCGACTGCTTTGGTCAGAAGGCTGGTTTACCTTCCTGGTTATCGTAGTGTACGATGAGCCTTTTGTATCCTGAAGTCGGTGTATGTGCTACCGGGTTTAATTCTCTTTGATCTTTTAACACTCGTCCGTGCGGATTTTTGTACGACTAAGCATTGTGCCCATCGTTATTACTGGTTCTTCGTAGAGTATATGCAAAGGTCCCTGTTGGAGAGTTCCAGCACCGTAGGTTATTTTCTCTCTTAAGAGATATGTTCGATAGGCTAATAATAATTCTGTAAAACAGTTACAGATCCTTCTATGACTGAGAAGTCTCCCAGTCGCGTGTATATGTATGCCATGGATGGCCTGCAAACATTGATCAAAACATTCTCTTGTCAAGACCACCGCGGTTTGTACAAATAGATTTACACGCAAATTTCTGATTTCTTCCGTTCGTCAGTATTTTGATACACACAACGTAGCTAATTCGTAGATCTGGCATGGCTAAAAGTTATATATGCTTCGGAAGTCTTTGAGCAGAGCAATGGCACGGAGAATGGCTCGAATCTCATAAATTTTGCGTAGCTATTGCCGTGTCACGAAAGGCACCATTGCGACGGTTGAGCTTGAAGTTTAGCTTAAATGGTGGAGAAAGAAGCACAATACGTCCACCAAGGCGACGGCGTCCATTGCAAAATTATGTCGAGGTAATAGCATAAGACGGTGATCAAGAAACTTTACTTAGAGAGACTCACCGCCATCCGCGGTTCAACGTTCAAGCTTCACCCGGATGTCAGACGGTGCAGAGAATGTACGTACTTTCACAGCCGTGCCCTCGGCGCCAGCTTGGCTTCGAGTGGCATCAGGAAATTTCAGGCGAGGTGCTGACGGTGCTGACATGAGCTCTCACCATCTGATCGTTTGAGAATGATATCAAGATCGTTCTTCGTCGGGTGCACAGTCTCAGAGCCTGGTACACAGATCGAAAAAGGGATTCCGAGTCCTATGAATATAGGTATCGGTTATTATGCCAGTTTGGATTATCGTGGGAAAATCTATTCGAGGTATCAAACCTTATCGGGTTTTGCCGACTCGCCCACCTGGCCTTACCGTGGGAATATTTCTATTCAATGCCGTCTTTATCCGCTTGCCTGACCCGTTACTTTCCGTTTTGCTTCCACTGTTTCACATACTCGCTTTCTTCCTCTTCCGCCCGGTTTCTTTCTTTCTTTCTTCTCATTCGACTTTCATTTTTTGCTTTCTTTTTCCGTCTTTCTCTCTTATATTCTCGTCATTTCTTTCTATTCTTCCTCATCGCCCCATAAATCAGCTCGTTCGTCATCTCTACTTCGTCTATTTCCACGTAGCTTACTCTGTCATTCCAATATCTCTTTCTTTCTCTCCTTCGAAATGTGCCTCCGCCTCCGCCTTTTCCCCTTCTGCTCTGTACCTTACCGTCTCTCTCCTGTGCTTGCCTCCCATCTCTATCTCTTCCTCTTCGTACTCGAACCCGATTCGTCGTTTCATCTTCGGCGTGCGTTGTGGGTCCTTGTCACTCGCAACACTCTTGTTCTTCGCAGTGTTCTGAAATAATGTTAATTTGTGTGTTTATTTGTTCATTGCTCGTGGCTTACCGCAGTGTGGTCGCAATATCATTTTCATCCTTATGTGGTCTCCTCAGCACTTCACGAATACGACGGAGCATCGCGCTTCCACTATGTCGCCTATCCTGAACATATGTGGCCTCGGTTGGCTGGTATTGTTTATTATGGAGCACGACACTTCACCGCGCGATTTGTAGATGCAGAGAACCAAGTATGGTTTAACGACGGCATTGCATTAGGTAGACATTCGCTACATGAAGGTCATATTGACGACGTCAACATGATGCGAGACAAGACGGGCAAAGACCGTGACATGTTCATATACAGGCAGGCCAATATATGAAAACTGGTGTGCCCGACGGAAAGAAAATTCATAGGACTCGGACATGCCACGCAGATGCGTTGGCCCTCACCCCACTAGTAAATAGTCTGGACGATCTTCTTCAGCGATTTTCAATGCTGCGTTCATCGCCCTGCCCCGAGTACCATCATCCTGAATATACTGCCTACGAATCTGTATTGCATGAAATAGCCTGGAATTGTGGTTAGGGTTCGTAGGACATAGGGTGAGGTGAGGAAGATGTGTAGAGGGTAAAGCAGCGGCCTTGTTCGGGCCGGGAGTCTAACCTTAGCTTCAACCGCGACGACGACGATTTTCTCTGATTCCAATCTGGCCACGCATTTATTCCATCAGGCCCAAGCTCAAGGATCCATGTGGACTGTGACATCACCTCTCTGACTCCGTGTCCATCGTTGAAAAGCGTCATGAACAGTGCTGTGCTTGTGTCCGTCTCGAAGCTGACCCAACACCATTGACCATAACGACGTGTCACATTAGAGCTGGATTCAAGGGGAGCACAGTCTCGATGTCAGATACGTTCAGCGGAATTTAGTTCAGGCTGTGAAAGAGATTATCGAGAACGTCGAGGACAGGCTAATACTCTTGTGAACAACTCAGGTCTGCCTTGCCATTTATCTACATTTGCTGAAAATAACAACATCCTCAGGAATAAGCTGCATTTCCGAACCATAGCAAGCCCGTAACACCCCAGTCGACTTAATCTGAAAAGCCTTCAAGTTAGCAGACCTTCCTCCCTAGCTTCACGAATCACCAGAGGACTGCGCATACACGTTGAACATATCAACTTTCAGAGCTTAGAACGTCATCTTCGATCCAGGCTGCCCAAGCTTTTGGTATGCATACGGCGGTGGCGGCCCCGAACTTTTACTCGGTCACACTGATGAAGGAGATTGAAGAGGAGGATCAATGTGTGCCAGGCAGAAACACGACGCTTGTTCTGTGGAAGTTGGTGGGAAGAATATGAGGTTCTTTGGCAGGCACGATTAACCAGCGTTCAAGCTCGAGTACCGAAGCCATAGAGACGGCATGTTTTCCCCAATATCTCTCACTCCTACGACCCATCTCGGGCTAGTCAACTTCCGGCACGCTAAATTTCATGTCGAGGTGGAGGGGAGACTACGGAAACCGGCTGCACATTCAATTCTATGTTCAGTGAGTGCTGAAAAAAGTGACAGTTTCTTTTACTGAACCCTCGCATAGGGACCGCATATATGCGGGTATTCGATTCGAATAGCACGACACCAACATACTAACAGTCACGCCGGATCGTACTCTCAAAGGCTAGCGAGTTCGTTACTATATCGTGAAAACCTTGTGATCTCTTTACCTTGGATACATAACCTTTTGAAGTCTGCTATCATCAGGGATTGGTACCACATCTCTTACGAGTCTCTCAAGACATCCTTGAATAATCGCGCTCCTGCCCATTCGTCATTTTGGTCAACTTCTGACCTACGTCCTACCAGTGCGGGGCTACGAAGAGCGCGACTATGGAGCATCAGCCTCGGGGACGATAGTGACGCACCTCTTGCCGTCCTTACCATATCTGCCGCTACCAGACGACACTGCATTAAAGCATCCACGTTATCCACGCCTTTTTGCCACGGATTCGGTTGGCGTTACAATCTCTGCCTTGCCTTTATTCCATTCACCAGGAGAGGACAAGTCAAGGTCAATATCATGACATCTCTTCTCCGACAGTCATTGAATTGAGGTCGCCGCCGTATCAGGACCGTGACCCTAGCTATTCCTGATTGCCTCGTGCCCCTACCAATGCCACCACTAACACGACTCAAAATCCACCTGACGTCCATTCATGCCGTTCGCTAATACTTTCGAGGTTCATGAATATCCAGCTGATTCAATCGTATTTATGTCACTTTGATGTGCGGTACTCCAATCTTTCATGTGCGAAACGGCTGCAATTCGCATAGAAGCAGACAGACCCATCTTATGGTTGGTTTTCCCGTTCAACCAGGTCGACATATGCCATCAGCGAACAGTCTCTTCCAGCCCACTCTAAGTCAGGTTTTGACACAGACGACGCAATACTATCAAGAGACCGGTATGTTCAGTGGACTGGGCTACACCAACTGGTGCTCCATAATAAGCACGTGTTCACACTCATGTGAGCTATCATCAGTTCCCGTTCAAATATAAACAGAGAGCCAAAATAAGCCCTTCTCTAGTGATAAATACAACTTCTTAAGGACTCGAAGCAAAGCAGAAACCACCCACGGCAATTCCTTCCCAATGATTTCGACTCTCCTGTTGGCATTTCTTCTGATTGGTGCCCTGGTATCATATCGTCTATCCCTCCTTTTTAATCGTCGACGTCTACCTCTCCCTCCTGGACCCAAGGGACTCCTGCTGATAGGGAACCTGTGGGATGTGCCCGTAGACTACCCATGGCTTACCTATGCTCGATGGACTGCCACCTATGGCGATGTCTTATATCTGGATATACCCGGAAATCCGACTATTATAATCAACTCTACCCAGGCAGCAGCGGATCTCTTCGAAAAACGTTCTGGGAATTATTCTGATAGGCCGGGTAAGGATGGATGATACTTCAATGTCTCAGAGTTGACAATGTCATGCAGATTTCACCATGTTGAAGCTGGCGGGATGGAGCATTAACTTTGGTTTTATGCGATATTCTGATTGGTGGAGGTCAGTGCAACCGCCGTGTGGTCTAATTCTTCTCCTTCCTTCTTATCTTCACAGAAAACACCGCCGAATGTTTCACCAGTACTTCCAGCCTCGTGCGGTTCCGGCGTACTACCCCATGCAAATGAAGGCCACGTTGGTCTTGCTCCAACAGCTGCATAGATCTCCCGATGCGTTTGTTAGGCATGTCCACCAGTAAGCTAGGTGTATCCCTGTAGCTTGGTCATTGGGAACTAAGAGCCTTCCAGCCTTGCCAGTTCAATCGTCATGAAAACTATCTACGGATATGATGTAGACCCAAATGGTGATCACTTCGTAGAATTGGTGGATCAGGCTCAGGAAAGCATTCACGCCGCGGGGAACGTGGGAGCCTTCCTCGTTGATTACGTCCCCAGTTTGCAATACCTTCCGCGTGAGTATGCCTTTATTTAATTGTCAGCCTGAGGTTCATATTGAAGGTGGTGTCATCAAGTATGGATGCCTGGTGCAAAGTTCTTGAGACTTGCGCGCGCATGGAGGAAAGACGTCGAGGACATGACAGAAGAACCGTTTAAATATACGATGGAGTCGCTGGTAGGTCTTTGCTTGTTGGTTGATATCATTGGCGATCCATATTGATGCTTAATCAAGGAAAAGGGCAACGCACCCCCTTCATTCGTGGCGGAAAATCTAACAAAGAAGGGAGTGTCAGAGGATACGAAGCACCTCGAAATTGTAAGGAATACGGCTGCGGTTGCCTTTTCTGGTGGGTATTTCTCCGCCCTTGTTGAACATCTGATCTTATGCTTAAACCTTGATTAGCGGGAGCTGACACTGTGGGTTTTCATTCCGAAGTATCATTTGGAGTCTCTTATTCTTGCAAAGACCGTGTCTGTCATCCTTTCCATGATACTCGCCTTCCTTCTGTACCCAGAAGTACAAGCTAAAGCCCAAGCCGAGGTGGATGCGGTGGTTGGTCATGGCACCCGCCTACCAAATTTCGATGACCGTCCGCAGCTGCCCTACATTGATGCTATCGTGTTGGAAGCACTAAGATGGAACCCTGTTACACCGTTGGGTATGTGCTTTCAGATTAGCGAGTATGTTTTCGTTCATAAATTTTAACGTCAGGTATTGCTCATCGTACCATGGAAGAGGATGTTTACAGAGGATATTACATCCCTGCAGGTGCGTTCCGAGTCCGTTGATATTGTCAGTTAATGCCTATCGGTCTTCCATAGGCGCCACTGTTATTGGCAACGCTTGGTTCGTCCCAAGTTAATGTATGATATCCAAGTCTCGGATTGACAGACGATGTAGGGCCATGCTTCATGACGAAAAGGACTATCCTAACCCTCTGGTATTCAATCCCGACCGATTCATGCCCCAAGATGGTAAAGAAGTCCAACCTGAACCCACAGCCGCGTTTGGGTTTGGAAGACGGTACGCATCATGTAATATAATTCCACCTGGCTCCCATGCTAATATCCTTCCAGTATCTGTCCTGGTCGATATCTTGCGTTAAATAGTGCCTGGATTGTCATCGCGTGTATAGCATCGACTTCGTCGTTCTCCAAGGTGGTGGATTCCGAGGGTCGGGTTATTGAACCGAGTGGTACCTATACGAGCGCTTTTGCGAGGTGGGTCTTCCGTGCCGGATATCCTATGGCATGTTTTGATTTGAGCGTAGTTTTCCCATGCCTTTCAAATGCATGATCAAGGCGCGTTCTGCTGCGGCGCAGGCGTTGTTTGATTAGGACAGATTGCACCCTTTTTGGATCAACTGCTTTGGTCGGAACTCTGATTTACTTTCCTGGCTATCGTAGCGTACGATGAGCCTTTTGTATCCTGAAGTCTGTGTATGTGCTACCGGGTTTAATTCTCTTTGATCTTTTAACACTCGTCCGTGCGGATTTTTGTACGACTAAGCATTGTGCCCATCGTTATTACTGGTTCTTCGTAGAGCATGTGCAAAGGACCCTGTATCTGTACTGAACGCGAACGAAGTATAGTTTCGAAGAAGGCTTTCAGAGCTTATGGATGGAAAAGATCAATGATCTCGGTGATTGTAGGTACATAGTACGAAGGATATGTTTCTTGGAAAAACTATGAATCACGTGAGAACACTGAGCTGATAGTCGAAAGAAGCATAACGCGTACACTATCCAGAATCCAAGATTTTAAAACATTGCCACAGCATCTAGAATTAATTCACGGCCGCTTTGCTTCAGCCCTAGAAAATTTCCCTCCATTTGAGCTTTGAGCGGGTCCCATTCTGCTGGCCGTGGATCAAAAGTAATTGCAATGCACTCCAGCGAAGCCATCCTATAAGAAGTCAAACAGCTGTCCAACCTCATCCAGAGGTCTTTCCAATCCAAAGCCGGGTGTCCTTGGTGCGGCGGGTATGTTCTGATTGTGATGGTAACTGAACGAATGACGCTGCGTTTATTCACCGCGGAGAGGTTGGAGATCCATCACCGCAATATTCGAGATACGAGATACGTCAAGTGCTGTTGACGATAGACGGTTCGACAATCCTGTAAGCGGATGTAAATATAGGGACAGTCTGATCTTTAGTATAACAATCTTACACACCTTGCTTGTTATGGTTTACATTGGGATGCTTGAGAGAAGTGTCCGGAAGGGCTAAATACTGCGCGAGATGCTGCGGAACGATAGCGTTCATACCAGAAAGGTCTACAACGAGTGTACGAACGTTTTTGAAAGAAAACGGGCATGGATGGAATGATAGGGCTGACTTCAGAAGGCCGGGTGCCTGAGAAACTAAAGTGTCCTGAGAGTCTGTGATATGCAAGGCTACCGGAGCGGCGGTACAATGAAGGGAGTGGTCCAAATGGCACTCCGGTATGGGATGAAATTTGCACGTGAAGTGCACTTGTCGTAAGTCAGGTGAATTTTGCATTAGTGAGCATACATCGCCCATCGTTCTGAAGTTGAAGTGCTCGCCGATGTGGTAAGAACGGGATTGCAGACTGGACACAACGGTGTCTGGCATGTGGCACCAGAATCCATTGCAAAGGTCCAAGTGGGTGATATTGACAAGAGATTCGATAAATGTCAGCGGTCCGTAAACTGCAGGAGCATGGATATCCAACATCTGCAAGATTGAGATTTGAAGCGCTTTGAAATATAGGGTGAGCTTGGGAGATAGCGTGATCAACTTCTGGAGGTGGTCAGAATCAGAGCTGCCTGATATCACGACGACAGAGAATAGGTGGACCCTGGTCCTGGGACAAAGGGCCTTGCAAGCTAAGGATGCTTGCTTTAGAGATTTCTTGTTGTCCTACAGCTCGTCAATGATGGCATCGAGAATTTCTTGTGGGAGACCTGATGGTTTGGAGCGTTGTGACATTCTAAGGATCGATATCAGATAAGTAGGTCAGAAAGAAACAGTGAGGCAGGGAATTTACTTGGTGCTGGGGACCAGGAGATGATGGGTTATAGCGACTGGGTGATGCGCATCGCAAAATTGATGGTCGGAGTAAGAAGGACGAATAAATATGAACGTGGCCGACTATCATAACCTCAGTCGGCTACTTCCAGTCAAATTAACACGATGTATCCATTTCGATCGCAGGTGAAAATAGTTTAAGACCATTCTAGTAAAGTAGATCGACATTCCATGCCGTAGCCTTCGAAAGAAACAGAGAATCCGCGGTGCATCTTGAGCGATAATGACTGACGGGTCGTTATCTTGACCGTGATTGTTGTCGTCTTCATTTTCTTCCTGGCCATTATCAAAAGTCCAATGTCATAGGACATGAGAAAGACAACCATCCGTACAGTTAGAGAGCCTTGAACAAAACCCGATGGCTGAAATAGCGAGAAAAGGTTCAGTTTTAATGTGGTCTCGCAGGGCCTTAGGCGCGACAGAGGACGATTCCTTTCACGAAGCTTGAATGATAGGAACAGAATATGTCCTGACAGAGGAGATGCGACTAGAGACGGTATTATTATCCAGTTTTGTACGGGATAGATAAATTCTTACCCAGACGGACTGTCATAACGAGTCCTGCACATAAACTGTCATACTTGCCGTCATCCATACTCAGAGCCGCACCTAGACGTCACATGAAGTCCGACTATCATAGCTATGCCGTTGGCGTTGAGTATTGTCGGGAACTTTTGAGCGAGGCGCTGATATGAGCAAGGATAGCTATTGAAGGTATTGAATAAAAACGCTCTCGCCATCCGATTGATTGAGAACAATATTAAGATCGTTCCCCGTCGAATCCACCATCTCAGAGCCTGGCACATGAATGATTTATCCAAGGGGTAAATAGTCTAGGCAGTATCTTCGACAACATTTCACACTGTATTCATCGCCTAGAATTTGTAAGGGTTGACATCATCCAGTTCCAGCTAGTGCTCTGTGACGGAAAGTTCGCATTCCATGGAAGCAAGAGAATTATATCATGTATAGAAGCCAGAATTCTCGCGACAAGAGTGCAGTCGAATTGGTATATCTTCTGGGGTGGCAGGGATAGTAGTATTTACCGTGTAGAAGGCAGCAGTACTTGGTAAATTTGCGGAGCACAAGGTACGAGAAATCGCCACACCTGAGTACCATTATCCTGCATAGCACTGCTATAACTGAAGTCGCTGTCAATGTGTATATCCTCTAGAGTGAGGTAAGGACGACGCGGCTTGAGTGATGGTGGGTGCTGGTGCCAAAGGAGCGGACTTGTTCGGGCCGGCGCCCAATCTGACCTTCAACCACAACTGCGATCTCTCTTCTCAAAACATAGTCCGACCTGCGACTTCGCAACTTCTGGCTCTGTGGCCATCGTTGAGGATCTTCACGGAATGTATGGCATGCTATTTCAAGACTGGCGTCAACCAGATGCAGGAAAACTGGCGGCATGGGTTCATAGAGCAGCAGGGTTTATGGAATTCAGGAGGGAATTTTAACCGCAGTTTCGCGCTCGAATATGAGGAGAAAAGCACGTCTACTCTGAGGCTGTTCATCCTGTAGGCACGTTCAAGCTTCACTTCTGTTGACTTCCTAACCATTACACAGATGTCCGATATGCTTGAAGTCAGAGAAAGTTGGACGGCTTATGACGATACCCTGTATCAACAACAGTCTGGGATTCATTTCCATCTGCCAAATTATCAGATGCAGAGTAAGCATCCTAGTATTCACAGAGAAGCGAGGAATTGTCCTGTTAACCCAGCTCTTAGGGCTGAATTCAAGGAAAAGCGGATTCTCGATATCAGCATGTTTGGTTGAACATTGTCGACCATTTCAGTCCAGGCTGTCGAGAAGGTCGAGGGAAGGCTGAGACTCGTGTGAATAACACAAGTTCGTCCCGTCACCATATCTACTTTTCCTGAAACTAACGTCTGCAGGAACGAGCTACGTGTCCAAAGTACAGCGACCCGGTAACATCCCAGTCGACATCATCCAAAAGCCTTCAAGTTAATACCATTCGAACCATGCAGACCTTTCTCCGTAGTGCCATATCGAACATATCGAAGTCCGACGCCACCAAGGACTGGCACCACATGTCCTACGAGTCTCTCAAGACATCCTCAAGTAATCGCGCTCCTGTTCAGTTGGCATTTTTTTCGCCGACTTCTGACCTACGCCATGCCAGTGCTGGGCTACGAGGACGTCAGACTCCGACGATAGTGACGCACATCTTGTCACAACCATTCCGGCAACCAGGCACCCCCATTGTCCATGCCTTTTTTGCCGCGGATCCGGTTGGGGTTACAACCTCGACCTTGTTTTCACTCCATTTGCCAGGAGAAGACGCGTTGAGGTTGATGTGATGACATCCCTTCTCCGACGACCATTGACGTTATGCCAGGACCACGACCCTAACCTGTATTACTGATTGGATCCTCGTGCCCCTACTGCCACCACCAATACAACTCTAAATATACCTGACGTCCAACCATATCGTTCGTTAATACTTTCAAGGTGCATGCATGTCCAGTTGATTCAACTTTATCCATGCCATTTTGTTGTGCGGTCAATATAATAGCGAGTGGTACTCCAATCTTTGATCTGCGGAATGACTGCGATTCCGTAAAGGCAGATAGACCAATCCTACGGTTGTTTTCCTCCTCCAACATTCGACCAGGTCGACGTACACCAGCATGGCACAATCCCTTCCAGGTCCGTCCCAAATCAGGTTCTGACACTGAGACGACACAACACTATCAAGAGACCGGTATGTCCATTGGACCGAGCTATACGAACTAGTGCTCCGTAATAAGCACATGTTCACACTCAGGTGGACCTATCATCGGCCCCCATTCAAATGTGAGTAAACAGAGAGCAAAAATAGGACCTTCTCTAATGATAAATACGACTTCTTAAGGACACAGAAGAAAGCAAACACGGCAACTCCTTCCCAATGACTTTGACTCTCCTGTTGGCGTTTCTTCTAATTGGTGCCCTGGTATCATATCGTCTATCCCTCCTTTTTAATCGTCGACGTCTACCTCTCCCTCCTGGACCCAAGGGACTCCTGCTGATAGGGAACCTGTGGGATGTGCCCGTAGACTACCCATGGCTCACCTATGCTCGATGGGCTGCTACATACGGCAACGTCTTGTATCTGGATACGCCCGGCAATCCGACCATCATAATCAGCTCGGTTCAGGCAGCAGCGGATCTCTTCGAAAAACGTTCTGGGAATTATTCTGATAGGCCGGGTAAGGATGGATGATACTTCAATGTCTCAGAGTTGACAATGTCATGCAGATTTCACCATGTTGAAGCTGGCGGGATGGAGCATTAACTTTGGTTTTATGCGATATTCTGATTGGTGGAGGTCAGTGCAACCGCCGTGTGGTCTAATTCTTCTCCTTCCTTCTTATCTTCACAGAAAACACCGCCGAATGTTTCACCAGTACTTCCAGCCTCGTGCGGTTCCGGCGTACTACCCCATGCAAATGAAGGCCACGTTGGTCTTGCTCCAACAGCTGCATAGATCTCCCGATGCGTTTGTTAGGCATGTCCACCAGTAAGCTTGGTGTATACCTGTAGCTTGCTCGACGGAAACTAACAGCCCTCCAGCCTTACCGGTTCAGTCGTCATGAAAACTATCTACGGATATGATGTAGACCCAAATGGTGATCACTTCGTAGAATTGGTGGATCAGGCTCAGGAAAGCGTTCACGCCGCGGGGAACATGGGAGCCTTCCTCGTCGATTATATCCCCAATTTACAATACCTTCCGCGTGAGCATGCTTTTATTCTAACCGCTAGCCTGGGATTTATATTGAAGGCGGTGACTTTAAGGATGGATGTCTGGTGCAAAGTTCTTGAGCCTTGCGCGCGCGTGGAAAAAAGATGTCGAGGACATGGCAGAACAGCCGCTTAAATATACGATAGTCGCTGGTAGGTCCTTGCTTGTTTGTTGATATCAATCGTGATCCATATCGACGCTTAATCAAGGCAAAGGGCAACGCACCCCCTTCATTCGTGGCGGAAAATCTAACAAAGAAGGGAGTGCCAGAGGATACGAAGCACCTCGAAATCGTAAGGAATACGGCTGCAGTTGCCTTTTCTGGTGGATATTTCTCCGCGCTTGTCGAGCATCTGACCTTATGCCTAAACCTTGATTAGCGGGAGCTGACACTCTAGGTTTTCATTCCGGAGTAGTTCAGAGTCTCTAATCCTTGTAAAGACCGTGTCTGTCATCCTTTCTACGCTACTCGCTTTCCTTCTGTACCCAGAAGTACAAGCTAAAGCCCAAGCTGAGGTGGACGCCGTGATCGGTCATGGCACCCGTCTACCGAATTTCGATGACCGCCCGCAGCTGCCCTATATTGATGCCATCGTCTTGGAAGCACTAAGATGGAACCCTGTTGCACCGCTGGGTATGTGCTTTCAGATTTGCGAGTATGTTTTTATTCATTGGTTTTGATGTTAGGTGTTGCTCATCGTACCATGGAAGAGGATGTTTACAGAGGATATTACATCCCTGCGGGTACGTTCCAAGTCCGTTGATATTGTCAGTTAATGCTTATCGGTCTTCGTAGGTGCCACTGTTATTGGCAATGTTTGGTCAGCCACAAGTTAATCTATGCTGTTGAAGCCTCAAATTGACAGACGACGTAGGGCCATGCTTCATGACGAAAAAGACTATCCTAACCCTCTGGTATTCAATCCTGACCGGTTCATGCCCCAAGATGGTAAAGAAGTCCAACCTGAGCCCACAGCCGCGTTTGGTTTTGGAAGACGGTATGCAAACCCTGTAAAGTAATTACGTCCAACGACCTTAATGATATTATTATAGTATCTGTCCTGGCCGCTATCTTCCATTAAATACTGCTTGGATTGCTGTTGCATCTATGGCTTCGACGTTGTCATTCTCAAAGGCGGTGGATTCTGAAGGTCGGGTCATTGAACCGAGTAATACTTATACGAGCGCTTTTGTGAGGTAGGTCTTCCACGTCGGAGATCCTATGGCATCTTTTGATTCGAGCGTAGTTTTCCCGTGCCTTTCAAATGCATGATCAAAGCGCGTTCGGCTGCCGTGCAAGCGTTGTTAGATCAGGATGGATGACACCCTTTTTGAATTAACTGCTTTGGTCGGAAGTCTGATTTACGTTCCTGGCCATCGTAGCGTGCGATGAGCCTTTAGTATCCCGAAGTTGGTGTATGTGCTACCGGGTTTATTTCTTTTTGATCTTTTAATACTCGTCCGTGCGGACTTTTGTACGACTAAGCATTGTGCCCATCGTTATTACTGGTTCTTCATAGAGTATATGCAAAGGTCCCTGTATCTGTACTGAACGCAAACGAAGTATAGTTTCGAGGAAAGGTTTCAGAACTTATGGATGGAAAAAATCAATGATCTCGGCGATTGCGGGTGCATAGTACGAAGGGCTGAGAGAGGGCCAATGAGGCCACTCGGCACATACTTGCGAAAAACTGGTCAGTTCTCTCTCCTTCACCTGATACCTTATTATAGACGTTTGAGGCAAATTTCTCACGAATTTGGTCGGTCGGTTCTGACTGTGGCATTAATTCAGTACTGGCCTTTGACAAGATGGAGTTTGGCATTTGCAGTCGGTGCTCGGATCCTTCGGGCCGTATGTTCAACACGTTCCTTCCAACTTCCAGGTGGAAAACTGTGACCTGAATGTGGTCGGTATTAAAATGGCCGACATCACGGAGGGGATTCTCCCAGGCTTGGAACTTACACTTCGCTTACCATGTCCTTCTCTCCACGAAAAACGCGTAGCGCAACCGGTGCAATCCGGAAGCAAACCATTCCAGCTGCAGCAGAGCGTTCGGCGAAGAAAGGACATGTTGTTTTGACACCAAATCCCAAAACCAATGTTCCATCATCAGGAAAAACCTTCGAGCATTCCAAGCGGATGCAATTGTAATACAATCACCAAAATCGATTGGAATTAATAAAATTGACTACAAGGGAATACCTGCAACAGGCACATGTTAGAATGCTCTTGCAATCGAAATAGAAGCGCATTCCAATTTCAATACTTTTGCATTCCAATCGAAGGACATATGAGATAATGTGCACTCCTTGCCATTAGATTAATGTATATGCGAGGCTTAATTGACAATCACATGGGGGAATTTGATAGAAAAAATATGCATATATAAAATGGTATAATAAAAACAAATCATATACACATAATTAGTTCGCAACACTAGGAGCGATGCACAGCTTCTATCATAACCCGTCCAGACAATGTCACCTTCCCTTCCTCGCCATCATTGCTGTTCACCCCCCTTGAAAACTTTTCTAAAGAAAAGCATCAGCGATCAAGTAACTGGGAGAAAGAGATAGACGACCCCGCTCTGCGATATTACTTGTAACTCTTGATTGATACCATGGTTGAACTTTGCACAGCTGAGTTAAGCTCTGACACCTATGGTGAATGTTGGTTGGGATCTAACCAAGGAACCATATGTAACATCAGTACGTGAGCAGGACAACGGTGATACGCCTGGTATCAGGCTACCCGTAGATTTTGCGATTTTACATCAGTTTATGCAATCTACAAGCGGTACAGAGGGCTACAGTGGAGGCTTCGTGCTGGTAGCTAAATACTACATAAAGAATGAAAGCACGGCAGTACAGAACGGACTTAGAAACGACATCTCGAAGAGTCAATTCTACCAGCCATCAACACGCCAAGCTAAGCCCTACCTAAACAAGACTATTACAGTCAAATCTCGGGGACTCGTCTGTATGGAGTATAAAAACCAAGAAGTTGAAGAATGGAACGAACTAGATGCCTCGTCGCCTCGACGAGTAGAAAGAACCTGTCAGGAAAAATTGCTAAGTCGAGAAACAGATCAGCTTTCGAGATCAACTCAGGCTAGGAAAGGAATAACCTTGGAAGAATGAATAGCCATGTTGGGTACCGAGATGACCGACCTTGATCGCGCAGTGATCAACAGAATACAATCTCGGACCTGCAGTCGATCGCGATCAGTGGTTACATCCTCGAGATCCTGCGCATACTGCAGTATTCAATACATACGGCACGTGGCAAGCCTTGCAGACGGAAGAAGGAGCACCCACGGACTAGTAGGGCACTCCTCGGCGACAGAATAACCCGGCGCAGTCGCGTCGAACTGAATAGAAACTACGGAATGGCGCGATACTTGTAGGATAGTGACTCACCGTTTGTATTAATTCCAAAGCTCGTACCATAATTACTGTAGATACGGGCTCCTATACCTAGAACACGAATCGTATAAATTAGCAGCGACTAGACGCGTAATGGCAGGAAAGCATTCCCCCCACGTTTGTGCTAGTAGCCTGTATAGCTACCTAATCAATCACTGGTTTTATTGCATATCCTCGACTGAAGTGAATTAAGTTACCAAAGTCAACCCATAAGGGCGACTACAGTAATCTAGAAGAGTTAAGTAGGAAGTAGAGCCGTCCTCGCGTTTGCGCCTTGCTAGTTAATTGAACTGCTCTGCGGACAAAGGCCTCGTGTTCTCTCTCTCCGAGATTAGCGATCTAGACGTGCTGAGTCGACTTTAAGTCAAAAGACCTCATCTAGTTGAAGTAAAATAAGCCCTAGAACACTTTAAGTTCGAACAATTGTCGAGTTCAAGGAACTCCAGAGTCTGTGTACTCTTTGCAAGTCTCGTACTTGAAGTCAGAACCTGTGCGTTCTTTGTAGAGTGATTTCGCACTCTTTGTAGACCTCGGAGTCTTTGGTTGTTTGATTATTTGAAGTGTCCGCTAGAAGCTCTTCTAGACGACGTCAAAACGAGTATAACTTGCTCGACTATACCTTACAAAACAAGTTCATAAAACCCTGCTATCGCGGACTAATGTACTTTGTGTAAAACACATCGAAAGAAGAATTGAAGTTGTTTTCAGACAAACCCCACTAGATTATCTAAATCTAAGTACATCATGAGTGCTTCTATCGTACTCACCCTCGAACTTATATACATTGGTGATAGTGTGTGTGTGTGTGTGATTAAGTATCTAGATTGACGATCTAGACGCTTGTTTCATTTGCGTGCTGCCCGTTACCGAGCACATCAACGGATGTAAGGGCATACCTGACATGCGAAGGCCATGAAGATAGAAGAGGGGATCCTTTGGACGTCAAAGGCAACATGAGACTTCAATGAAATCTGAAAAGATGAACACATACCTGTTGACGCTGCCCTTCAATTGATGCCCTTATTCATCTAGGTCATCCTAATAAAGAGAGTGGGCACTCTTTCGGGGTAGTGAGCTTTCTTGGGAGGCCTGAGAAAGCGAATTTGAACCCATCGATGCTGGTCTGAGTGATGGTAAGGATGCAAGAATGAGAAATCAACAAAGCAACACTTTTAGAGTCTGCATTGTTTGTATCATAAACAATGCATCATGTGACTTTCGTGTTGCATCCCTCCAAGTCACTGACTCAGTAACTCTGACTTTGCATCTTCGGTTATCTTTATTTCTGTCTGTTCCTACGAAGAGCTGGCAAGTTAGATGATATACCCAGCTGAGTTGCTTATATATCGTACACAGTAATCGCACCATTTCTTATTTCTCAGGTCTGCCAAGTGCCCTAGTCTGCCAGTGCCAGTTGGACACAGCAATCTACAGCTTGAGTCCAATGCGGTTTCAGATAGCAAATGGTATGATGGTAGTCATGAAGTTGGGATTGGGGCAAGACCAGAGGTGCCTTAGCATCCACTTGTAACATATAGAATCCATTGGAATTGGATGGGAATCTGAAAGCAATCTTTTTGAGTTATGCAATCAGATGACAAGCCAATAACAAACATCAGATCAATTCCAATTGGACGGTAACCGGTGGGAACCAGATAGCAGAAATGGAAATGCCATATTCAATTACAATTAATTACCATTTCCGAGAGTTTTTCCTGATGATCGGTACAGTGGCTTCACGACCTTCTTACAGATGCATTGACTATGGCAAAATCACTGGAAGTGACCCTGGACAATTGTGTAGCCTTTCACAACCTTTGTGAAATTGCAGTTTCCCTTCTAGATATTCTTCCAATGGGGAAGATGGCTGTTAGTCATCAGTGAATTGGACAAAAATATATATGCCCGTATAAGTCCGTGGCAAAGGTCAAAATGCATGGCAACGTCCAAAATAATTGCATGAGCCTTATATGCCCATATGAAGCGTGAAAAATTGATAATCCTCCAAGTATGGTTATGAGCTGTTTCCAATGTCAGTAATGCATGTCAAGCTTTGCAAGGTACCAACACAATTACTTGATGTCATATGAAAGTATGATGCAAGCAAAATCTTAAAGCGAGTTCATAATACCTAGTGATTTTCAGGTGGCCTGCTGTATATACTACACATATTTTCACTCTTAGAGACCTGGAGAGACTGAGACTTGAAATAGCATATTTATTACTACCATAAAGAGAATACAGGTGCGTATATATGTTTAATGCTGTGCCTGTTTATATAGATGGGCTTGAATTTATACAGGCTGCATGTTCTCCCCTGCTCCCCCCTCTTTGCTGCCAGTCACTTTCCAGAGCTCTTGTGTCAACAACCAACTTTAATCGACTTAGATCAACTAAGGATCGCCACTCGCACTTCGGTGGACGATACTCTTAGAGGTCAAAGGAGATATAAAGAAGTCGATCAAGGACTTAGATAGTCACGAAACAGGGAGCTTTGAGTTGGGTAGATTAAACCTTAGCCGAAGCTGGGGTTTAGACCAGCTAAGGCTCTACTTAAATACACTTGGATATGCTAATAATAGTACAGTGAGAAACTGTCCGTTATGATCGCATATGAGTAATCAGGCTGAGTAAAACGAAGAAAAACGAATAAACCGTAACATTACCCCCTCTCTAAGACTCGTTCGTCCCGAATGAGTACTCAGACTCCCATTCGTCACTGTCGGAAGAGGAATGTTTGGATTCAGAATAGAATGATGATAAATCATCGTCATTATCTTCGTCGTCTGTATTCCAGTTTTCATGAATTCGTTGGAGGTTTTGGAGGTTGACCTCTTCCTCAGCATCCTCTTCTTCCAGGATCGGTACTCCGTCGGCTTCATCTGTGGTGACAGTGGGCCATTTGTTTTGTAAGAATTCGGGTTCGAGCTCAGGGTTGAATGCAGGGTGCCAGTTCTGGGCTGCCAAATCCATTTGTTGTGAAGAAATGGAAGAGGGATAAGAGTCTTGTTGGGTATCTGAATGTCTTGGGTTAGAGCACTGGGACGAGTAGACTGTTTCAATATCGGTGACACAAGGAGTGTCCGGTTCATGGTACACGACACTATGGTTGGCAGGTATCTTGTTATCGATCCCGACTGTCCTTCCTCTTTTATCGATTTCCCATTGAATCCTTCGGAGGCGGGCTTCGTATTCGTTCACCAGTTCTTCTGCGTTAGCCATGTTGGATCTTTTTACCCAAGAGTTTTCTTCGGAGGGGTACCCCTTCCATTTCACTAGATATTCGGTTATCGTGTGACGAGTCCTTCCTCGCCCAATGACTTTGTCCCGCTGTTCCACAATTTCCTCGATCTCATACTCTTCCTCGTCATCTATCAGTTCTGGCGGCGGCCTTTCGGGTCGGGGCTGACTCGGGAATTCAGGAGCGTGGTATGGGGTTAAAAGGGATTCGTTGAAGTGATTGTGAATTTTCCAACCCGTGGGGAGCCTGAGTTCATACGCGGAGGGGCCCTTTTTGGCGACGACGGTGAAAGGTCCTACACGTCGATCTCCGAGTTTCTTGGTGGGTCGAGGTAGGTTTAGATTGGTAGAGTCCAACCATACGTTGTCGCCAACTTGGTACTCCATCGCTTGGTCCTTATGTTTGTCGTAAGCCCTTTTCATGGATTCGGCCGCTCGTTCTAATGATTCCTTTGCCTTCTCCTGAATTTCTTGAATACCTTGAACCAACTTGGATGCAGCTGGGACGACATCGGGACGTCGGGTGGTTTTAATGACTTGCCCATCCCTCCCAAAGACTACTTTGTATGGGGAGAAGCCTGTCACTGAATGGGTTCAGTTGTTGTGAGTGAACGCGGCTAGTGGTAACCACTCGCTCCAGTCGTCCTGTTGGTAGTTTACGAACATTTTGAGGTATTTCTCAATTTCTTGGTTAACTTGCTCAGTCTGCCCATCCGTCTGGGGATGATACACCATGGATGGGTTACCTGTGACCTGGATAAGAGCGTAGAACTCCTTCATGAATTTGGACACGAAGATTGCTCCCCTGTCCGAAATAACCTTTTCTGGCATTATGCCATACGGTACATAGACATGATCCCATAGGATTTTTGCGAAGCTGAGGGAAGTAAGTTCCTCTGTGCATGCGACTGGGATGATCGTTTTGGAAAACCGGTCGACTATGACCAGAATGGAATCGAACCCTTTTGAATTGGGCAGCTTGGTGATCATGTCGACTGAGATATGGGTCCATGGTTTGGTCGGTACCTCATTAGGATGGAGAGGGGCTTTCTTTGGGCGATGATCTGCTTTAGTTCATTGGCAAACCTCACATCCCTTCACATATGCCTCCACCTCTCGGCGCATTCGAGGCCACCAATAGTCTCGTAAAATGAGTTCCTTGGTTTTCTCTATACCGGGGTGCCCCGCCGTGACGTGGTCATGTCGCAGGGCTATGATTTCCCCCCGTAACCGTCGATCCATCGGGACATAGATGCGCCCGTCATACCAAAGGAGGTTCTGATCTCGAGAGACCCCCTTTTTGTGGTTAAGGGAGTCTGAAATATCTCGATCCCATTTACGGGGGTCGTGAGTGGCCAACTTGATTTTTTCATGCAGCTCTTCCTGCGTAGGCATGATAAGGGCCCGAAAGTGTTCGGCCTTCAGGACAGTCACATCCTGGTTATCCTCCTTGCCTTGATCGTGGTCTGCTCGTCTAGACAATAGATCCGCTTTGCGGTTTTGGGCCCCAGGTTTGTGGTGAAGTGTAAACTGGTATTCCGCCAGCTCTGTTACCCACCACGCCTGCCTGCAGTTCAGCTTTTGGGGCTTGCGGAAGTACTGCAGGTTGGAATGATCCGTCCAAATTTTGAAGTCTTCCTTGGCCCCCATGAGATATTGTCACCACTCTTCCAAGGCTATCATGATGGCCAACAGTTCCTTGTCATAAATTTCATAGTTGTGCTTGGTGACAGATAGGGCTCTGGAAAGGAAGGCCACTGGTCGCCACTTCTCATCCTGCCATTGAGATAGTACGGCTCCAACCGCCCCTTCGCTGGAGTCCGCCTCCACTTGGAATTTTCCCTCATCCAATGGTATGGCCAACACCACGTCTTCACGGAATAGCTCCTTCAACTTTTCAAACGCTTTTTGTTGAGCCTCCCCCCACTTCCACTCAACCTTCCCCGTTAGCAAAGTCAGAGGTTTAACGTGCTTGCTGTAATCGCGTATAAACCTCCGATAGAAGTTGCAGAACCCCAGAAAGGATTGCAGCTCCTGCTTCTTTCGGGGTACCGGCCAGTCCAGTAGCCCAGCAATCTTTACTGGGTCCATTCGAATCTTTCCCTCACTAATGATTACCCCCAAGTACTCGGTTTCCTCCACCTCAAATTCGCACTTTTCGGCTTTTAGGAATAACTTGTTATCTCGAAGGATCTTTAGTACCTTCCGTACGATGCATTGATGATCCTCCTTCGATTTGGAGGCTATGAGAATATCGTCCAGGTAGACGGATACCTCTCCCGCTGCAATAAGGTCTTTAAAGATGTTGTTCATCATCCATTGAAAAGTGGCAGGAGAATTGGTGAGTCCAAAGAACATCACCAATGGTTCGTAAAGGCCACGATTGGTTCAAAACGCCACCTTCCACTCATTGCCTTGCTTGATCCTGACATTGTTGTAGCCCCATCGTACGTCCAATTTGGTGAAGTACTTGGCCTTTTTCAGCCTGTCCATTAATTCCCCGATAAGTGGTAATGGATACCGGTTCTTGATGGTCATTTCATTCAGCTTTCGATAATCCTGGACTGGGCAAAGCTTCCCATCTTTTTTTTTGACGAAGAAGAAAGGTGACGCCATCGGAGACTTCGAGGCTTGGATACGACCCATGGAGAGATTTTCATCGAGGAATTTGTCCAACTCCTCTTGTTCTGCAGGGTTAAGAGGATAGACTTTGCAGTCTAGATTTGCATTGGCGTTGGGAATTAGCTCGATGGCATGGTCCCAGGGTTTCCGTGGGGGTAACTCATCAAAGTTTTCTTTATCGAAAACATCTCAGAACTCCCGATACTCCTCTGGAACAATCTCTTCAAAAGATTTCGTTGCCTTCTTAGCATGGGCTTGGGTGGCTAATTCATTGGCTTTAATCCCCATAGCACGTACATGAAAGGCTTCTTCAAAATCTATCACCAGGATGGTATCTCCTTCTTCGTACTCCTCCCAACATGACGAGGGGTCTGTATCTGGCAGATGGAAGGGGATCTTGCAACAGGCACAGCGGGCTAAGGTGACCACCCCTTTGTCCCAGTTGATTAGCGGGTTGTGCCTTTGTAACCAATCATGCCCTAAGAACAGGGGCATGGTACCTAGGTCCACTACTGCCAGTTCGATCCTTTCTACATGATCCCCAATCCGTAACCGTACTTCGGCGTATTCTGTGATGTCGCCTCCTTTGTTCCTAGTGCCGTCGGCATTATAGACCAGAACGGGGCGAGCCACCTTTTTGAGATTGACCCCGTGCTCTCGAACCCAATTACGGTCGATGGAACTTCCGGTGGCTCCACTATCCACCAGCGCTTTGAGAGCAAAAGTATCCTGCGTGTCTAAGGTTTCCAGCTGCACATTAATGGATACATTGCGCCCCTTCCTTCCTCGTATATACATAGAGGGTCTTTTCAGATCCTCCATCCATTCCCACCTGTTCCTGGCTTCCTTCACTGTCTCCGGTTGCTCTTTGAGCGAATCCCACAACTCAATCATTACTTCACCGACCCTGTGAGGGTGCACCCATCGCTTTAGAGTCGAGAATGCGGCTGACTCGTCCTTGGCGAGTCGTAATGCCTGGCGAGTCCAGTGTGTCCCAAAGGGTTTGTAGTACATATTGAGAATAGCCCGTTTGGCCTCGGGTGCTAATTTGGGCTCGGGGGTCACACGAGACTTCCCCTTGGGTACGGTGATCGGAATGTCGGCCTGTAGGTAGGCTTCCTCGTCTTCTACTTCCTCTAACGAAACTGAAGAGGTCTTGCCTCGAGGTGGCAATTGGTCACTGGGCTGAAAAGAGCCCCTCAGCGGCACTTGGTCACCTTCCGTCGAGTTGGTGGGGGAGGGCGCACTGCCCTTTGTTCGGCCCTGGCCACAGGTGCTTGTGCTCGGCATTGTAACCCCCATGGTAGGTCCATACTTATCCTCATTCCTGTACCCGGCGGTACTCTCGGTAACCCTATGTGGATGCACACATATTGGCTCCCCAAGGGGGTCAGCACCGTTTGCGGGTGAGTCCACTACTGAGTGTAGGTGGTCCCCTTGGTTCCCGGCCTCAGCTGCTTTTCCACCGCTGACTGGAGGAACAACGAGTGAAGGCCCGTCAGTCAGGGTTGTCGGCCGATTCTCCCTGCCGGGGCGACCGCGACCACGTCTGGCGCTAGTCTGAACTTGACCTGAGGCACTCGCTGGGTTCTCCAGAACTTCCCCCATGCAGTCAAGCGGGGGTTCCTGAGGTGGGACGGCCCCTAGGGGTTCATTGCTGAGTGCAGGCTGCACAGAGCGGCGGAAATCCCCTCCTATGCCATGAGTCGTTGGCAATTCTTCTTCCTTAGTTTCTTCTACTGTTAACGCGGCGAAAATGTTATGATATTGTTCATATGGGGTACCTACATATGTAGTATAAGTCCAACTAGTAGTACAGGAGCGCGCACCAGATGAAACTAAGTCCTTTGCCGACGCCGTCGAATCACTTATTTCAACGTTGGCTCGTCTTTTGATGACTTCTCCTCCTTGACCTCCTCAATCTTCGTGTCTTTTCCATTCTCCTCCTTCTCGGCCTCTGCAAGTAACTGTCGTAGACGTTGGGTGGGGATCTTCTTGCGAGGTGGGAGTTTGACGGGGATCCATTTCAATTTGTCCGTCGGGCATTTATGGTCCTGGTTCCACCTGGTATTTCCGCACTTGAAGCATCGCTTCTCGCTCCACAGCTTGTCGATTTCCATTGGCTGCCCTGCTCCTCCATACGTTGTCCCCGTGGCATCCTTCCTATCGCCACCCGAGCCCTGGCTGCTTCTCTTTTGTGATGATTGATTTTGGTTGCCTCGACCCGAACCACCGCTTTGGTTCAAGGAGGACTTATTGCCAAGTCCTTGGGCAACGTTGTACCGATAGTTGGCGTCAATCCTCAAGACATGCCACTTCCATTCCGCGTAGGTTGTGGGGTGCGCATTGTCCCCATGCATAACCATGTTCCGAACTGTTGGTCGGATAGCGGCTTCCACTGCTTCGAACATCTGCTTCTCATCTCCGAACTCGTCGCACTTGTGGGCCAGTCGCTCGAACTTCGCGAAGAATTCCACCGCCGACTTGAAGTCCACTTGACGGACCTTTTTCCACTCCTGTTTCCAGATGGCTAACTCGGCCACCTCGCGGAATTGAACGGTTAAGTCATGGGAGAATTCTTGCCACGTGGGGAACCTCCAGTGCCCCCTTGGATCCCTATAACGGTAGTATTGGTCGCCCCACCACTCCTGCGCTTTTCCTCATAGATACCCTTGGGCGAATGTAATACGATAAGGATTTTGCCCCTGGTCGTTCATGGTGTAGTACATCGGGAACACCTGGAAGTACATTTTGCAGTGATGGAGGAATCGGTTAATATCCGAAGATACCCTGATGAAGTATTCGGGCTGCATGATTAACTTGGGTTTGACGTCATTCCATGGATTGTTCACCGCTCCCGGTGCCAGTTGCCACGGAGGAA
Organism: Desarmillaria tabescens; assembly: GCF_030435595.1. Classification (NCBI taxonomy): domain Eukaryota; kingdom Fungi; phylum Basidiomycota; class Agaricomycetes; order Agaricales; family Physalacriaceae; genus Desarmillaria; species Desarmillaria tabescens. The sequence continues at coordinate 171,012 of NW_026848303.1, forward strand.
TAGGGTCCGGTGGCGAAGGTGGTACTGGGGGTACCAGTGGGTTCGGGGGTCTAGGCAGTGATCGCAGCCTCGGGTTACCTCCGGGGAGTGGGTACCCCCCTGGGTCTCCGCCTGAACTGGGTCCCATAGGAGGTGGTGGTCCCGCTGGCGGTCCCTTAGGAACCATCGACCCTTTTCCTTTGTCGGTCGTGGACGGACCAGCCCCTGCATCCGCCCACCTGTTATCTGGCTCCTCATCGCCTCCCCCTCCCGTGACGAACTTCATTGTCTTGATTGGGTGGGGCATCGGCGCCGGTCGTCGATATGCTGCACAGCCTTGCTTGGCATAATCGGGATGGCAAATATTCCATACTATGGCTGCCCGATGCCAAGTGTCGACTTCCACGATGTTTTTCATCAAATACTCGTCCCCGTCGAGTCGAGCATTCAGGTAATCCTCCCCTGCCTCCGTAAGCAGCCACTGGAGGTCCGTTATCATATCCTCCGCGATCAACTCATATAGGTTATCCCAGGTGAGCAGATTCAAGGTGGGGGGTACCTCCGTTATTGGTTCAGTGAGGACCCTCCGGATGTCTCTCATCACCTCCCTCATGATCGCGCTGAGAGGCGGCCTGTTCGGCATTCCACTGGGCGACCTCTTCGGTGCTCCACTGTCTACTCCCTCGTGTCCTCCATGGGCTGGGATGTTCCCTCCTCTGCCTCTGCCTTCAGCGATACTCTCTCCTCCACTCGGATAGGTTGGAGCAATCCTCACACCTGTAGCTGCTACTCTGATGCATCAAACACTGTTAGTTGACAGTTAATTGCGATACATCAGGAGTGTCAGTTTACATCCAGCCCATATACAGTAATTCCATCAGGATGACAAAGTGGCTTAGTAAGCTTCTCAATCTGTGTCAATGATGGCATCATTAGAAAAGAGGGCAATAGGGTTGCACACGAAACCCTAGGTTTTGATACACCAGGGTTTATTCCCAGTAAATTACCGGTAACTTACTGGTAACTTACCCCCCCTCGGCAGAGGGGTTTTCGTCGAGGTAACTTACTTGTCATGTGACAGGTAGTTGAGCGGGACAATTCAGCACTATTACATCCATATTTCAACATAGATTGTATACTTACATATGGGTGGTCTTTACAACTGAATTACCCTTCTTTATATCAAGAAAACGTACAAAAACATGAAGACAAGGGTTTTGGAAAAATTCGGCAATCGCAACGCATCAGTCAGGTGATACTGCACGTGATAGAGTAAGTAACGGTAACTTACCATAGCAAAACCACCCCCTGGGGTGGGGTCGGTAACAAACAGTTACTTACCCCCCTTAGAGGTTTCGTGCGCAACCCTAGAGGGCAATTCCTGGAATTGAACCCGGGACCTCAAAAATAAATCAAATAATGTCACACAACTTTCTCGAGAAGGCATGCTAACCACTACACCATACTGGCATTATATATATATCTTTTCATCTCTATATATACCCTCCCTCCCTTAACATTTATGACCTCATATTGATGCCCTCCCTTTGCTCCGCTCTGGTGCGCTCTTTTGCCTTTTTAGGCTCCCCAAATCAGCCCATCAATTTTGGCTGGATCCAGTGGCAGTGCCGCATTTTTAATACCAAAATAGGGGCTATTTTCCGGTCAAAATAGCTATTGGGCTATTCTCAGGCTACTGGCTGGGCCAGGGGATGGCACTATAATCTGTATAGACATAAACAACATAAAATAGAGCCCTCTAATGATGCATAGGAGCCCTGGATAGTGGGATAAAAGGGTAATATAATGAAAATCGCATAAATATTCGCTTTTGGGGGCTGCTGCATGCATTGGATCGGCTGGAGGACTTCACCAATCGATTCCCTGACCTTGAAAACACCCAAACGACCCCTCCACAGTACTTTTGGCACACTTTATTCCTGGAGATAAACGAAAATATTCGCTTTTTAGGGTGCAGCATGCTCCAGATCGCTTTGAAAACATTACCAGTCGATTCCTATGCTATAAAAACCCTAGAATACATCCTCCTTCGTAATATAGGTCCAGTATAATACAGTATAAAAGGGGGTATTAGGGGGCATACATCGCTTATTTTGTGTTTCGCACTTTGGATGGCCTCGGGAGCATCACCAATGGATTCCCTGATATTAAAAACCCCAAAACGACACCAGCCTTCATTTATAGGGTCTCAAAAACGACAGAAATAATGATATTACAGTTTAGGAGGAGCACATGTAATAAATCCTATTTCTGGGCTTCGGACCACTTCGGAGTTTTGTCTATTGTGTTTATTGACCTGAATAACACTCAAATGACCCCACAGGACAAAGGAAACCATCAGAAATACGTGATAAAAAGAGTAATAGGGGGATGGAGGAGACATACCTTATATTTCGCATTTCTAATAGTTAGGGAGGGTATTCTTGTTATATAACAGACTGTATATATTGTACAATGATGTGTACGAAGCCCCATGGATATCTGAAATGTATTGAATGAGATATGAGCAGATCATTCTGTAAAACAGGAGGAGCACATCCCATATTTCGATGTTCTGCTCATTCTATGGCCTGGGGACTATCAGAATCGGATTCCTTGACCCAAAAAACAGTAGAGGCACTTATCATCCATAGGAGCCATTTTACCCAGATAACACATACAGCCATATGTAGCTACAGGACAATATAAGTAACAAATGAGAGAACATCTTGTACTTCGGAGTTTGAACATCTGAATACCATGGATGATAGGTGGGCCTACTGTTTTTTGGGTCAAGGAATCCGATTCTGATAGTCCCCAGGCCATAGAATGAGCAGAACATCGAAATATGGGATGTGCTCCTCCTGTTTTACAGAATGATCTGCTCATATCTCATTCAATACATTTCAGATATCCATGGGGCTTCGTACACATCATTGTACAATATATACAGTCTGTTATATAACAAGAATACCCTCCCTAACTATTAGAAATGCGAAATATAAGGTATGTCTCCTCCATCCCCCTATTACTCTTTTTATCACGTATTTCTGATGGTTTCCTTTGTCCTGTGGGGTCATTTGAGTGTTATTCAGGTCAATAAACACAATAGACAAAACTCCGAAGTGGTCCGAAGCCCAGAAATAGGATTTATTACATGTGCTCCTCCTAAACTGTAATATCATTATTTCTGTCGTTTTTGAGACCCTATAAATGAAGGCTGGTGTCGTTTTGGGGTTTTTAATATCAGGGAATCCATTGGTGATGCTCCCGAGGCCATCCAAAGTGCGAAACACAAAATAAGCGATGTATGCCCCCTAATACCCCCTTTTATACTGTATTATACTGGACCTATATTACGAAGGAGGATGTATTCTAGGGTTTTTATAGCATAGGAATCGACTGGTAATGTTTTCAAAGCGATCTGGAGCATGCTGCACCCTAAAAAGCGAATATTTTCGTTTATCTCCAGGAATAAAGTGTGCCAAAAGTACTGTGGAGGGGTCGTTTGGGTGTTTTCAAGGTCAGGGAATCGATTGGTGAAGTCCTCCAGCCGATCCAATGCATGCAGCAGCCCCCAAAAGCGAATATTTATGCGATTTTCATTATATTACCCTTTTATCCCACTATCCAGGGCTCCTATGCATCATTAGAGGGCTCTATTTTATGTTGTTTATGTCTATACAGATTATAGTGCCATCCCCTGGCCCAGCCAGTAGCCTGAGAATAGCCCAATAGCTATTTTGACCGGAAAATAGCCCCTATTTTGGTATTAAAAATGCGGCACTGCCACTGGATCCAGCCAAAATTGATGGGCTGATTTGGGGAGCCTAAAAAGGCAAAAGAGCGCACCAGAGCGGAGCAAAGGGAGGGCATCAATATGAGGTCATAAATGTTAAGGGAGGGAGGGTATATATAGAGATGAAAAGATATATATATAATGCCAGTATGGTGTAGTGGTTAGCATGCCTTCTCGAGAAAGTTGTGTGACATTATTTGATTTATTTTTGAGGTCCCGGGTTCAATTCCAGGAATTGCCCTCTTTTCTAATGATGCCATCATTGACACAGATTGGGAAGCTTACTAAGCCACTTTGTCATCCTGATGGAATTACTGTATATGGGCTGGATGTAAACTGACACTCCTGATGTATTGCAATTAACTGTCAACTAACACCTTTCAAACAGAAATCTAGCAGACCAGGCTGTCTCTGTAATGAATTCAATATAATATCATACAGTGACAAGTAAATCAGATGTACGAGGGAAGAGGTATGTAATTCAAATTGTTCAGTGGAGCATATTGGGGTGAGGGGATCTTCTTTCCTTCACTAACCGACAAAATTCCTCCCATATTTCCTTTTACTCTTAGGGAGACACACTTGACCAAACCATGTCGACATCGTGTTCATGTTGAAACCCTCCCAAGCCTGCTGAGACTTGAGTGTCTTGTGTGAATCTCATACATTTTGAACTGAGGCCAGGTGAGGTTCACCAAGAGGACAAGAGCCGCCAAGCAGGAGCATGGGCTTGCTCCACACCTCACAGGGAATATTCTCGATATCGAATTCGACTTCAATAATCACCCTGGAGAGATAGCGTGGACATTTGAGCACCTGGAAGTGGAGGCTCACCAGTCGAGCGTCATGTTCATCTCGAAGTTACCAGTGATGAGGATGCAGAAATGGACATGATGGATGGATGGTGTTGCTCAGGTAGAGTGGCTCGGGAGGACTAACCATACATGAAAGGAAGATTAATCAGAGGACAGCAGAATGTCACAACACATGGACTTGCCTATATTGAAACTGACCATGTCAATCTCCCAGAAGTTGGGACACAGTCTGATAAAGCAGGAAAGCCGGCGAATGAAATGGTCATCATTGCATATTACATTTGAGTGGTGCCAGAGAGTGAGCTTGGTCAGGATGCGCGATGCAACTGGGGAGCGGTGACTCGCAAAAAGATTGAGGACTGAGGAAGATCGATCCGGTGGTGGCCTTTGCTGGATATCTGACCCTTGCTGCACATCGTGAATCTGGCTGGCACTGATAGAAGTGGCTTCGCTGCTGCCCGACATGTATGCGCAAATACTGACGCCCTGGGTCTCCAGATTCACAAGGTTGGGGTAAGACCTAATGACGGAGATGAACTGATCTTCGCTGCACTTGACGTTGTGAAAATCCAGGATGCAGACATTGGGGAACGAAGAGACTGCATTATTGATCAAGACAGGAAGGTTCCTCGCCTCGAGTCAGTTTGGGTCCCAGATTTGCATTGATGGGGAAGCCGGGATTCTTGAGTTGCGCGAGGATAAGAAGGATGTATTCATCGCATCCGATCCGCTCTGATTTGCCATTCATGTACAGAGTGAGACCATGGATGTTTATAGCTGCTGGATCGACTTCCTCTGGAATCTCGAGTGCCTCGAGCAGACTGGGAAATGTTAGCATACAAGGCCTGAGAGGTGTACATCTGGTTCTTCCTATAGTTGAGACAATCTAACAACTTGCACAGTGCAAAGACAGTAGGAGCCCTTCGTTTTGGGCGGAATTGTCAATTTATAGTGAAGAAATTAGGAGGTGATGAACATGGAACAGGACGGAGGCTAACCTAGGTCCAAATTGACGTGATGGGAGTTGAATGTTGAGGAGACAAAGGAGACGCATATTTATCTTGATGGTAATGATAATGATATGAGCCACTCGAGGAGCTGCCGAAACCCTTTATTCAGTCGCTACAAATGGCTCATTAATATCGTGATATATGCGGCTATCCTCCAGGTATATCATATGTTTTGATATCTTATAACATTGGTGGAGATGCTCCATCGTTCGCAGCCAGTATCCAGGGGAGGGAGAGACAACTTACAAAAACAAACGCAGGGCGATGGAAAGCGTCAGAAAGTTTTGTGAACGGCCGAGATGGAAGTGGAGATGGTTCAAATAAGAATTTCATATTGGCAGATTTCGAGCAGGAAAAGGGTCAGAGGGAGTTGATGAGGTGAACAAACAGATACAAATGACCATTTGCAATTGGCAGATTTTGGGAGTAAATATGGCTTGGAAATTTCGGGTCGGGTAGACCTTGCTTACCAGCAAGGTAACTTCAGCAGGGAAACGGTTGCTTGGGAATTGCCGGTGAATTGACAGGTATTACCAAAATTAGCTACAATACCCCGGCTCTGAAATCCTTGATCTTACGCTGTGCCAGCGCATATCCATTCCAATAGAGAGGGGATGCCAACCCTCACCAGGCATGAGCCATGCCACCAGAACACGCGGGTCGCATGTGAGCACTTCCGTGCATATCCATTCCCCGGATCCAGTCAGTATAAGTCAGACACTCACCGCTTCTTCATACATACTTGCCGTATACCAACATGTCAGCCAGTCTTTTGCATCGAGCCAGGAATTCGTAGAAGAACCTTCAGGATCCTGAGCAGATAGATTATGGATGATCCGTGGCTTTTGCTGGTCAAACACAACACCCATTGGTGCTGTACGGAAATGACCTCCAAAGAACACGTGAGCTTCTTCAACACTCAATCCTTCTCCCATTCGTCCAGCCGCAATTTCGTCTTGTAAGTAATTTTCAATGATTTCGGGATTAGCTTCAGCTGAAGGCATATTCGGGGGTAGAAAAGTAGAAGTGAGAGGAGGAGGGTTACCAATGGGGGAACCATAAGTAATATCAAAGAGTAGATTCGGATACTTGTCCAATAGATTATACTTTTGAAGGGTGTGTCGCCATCCCGAAGGTTTGTATGGGGTGACGACTTTATGCGCCTCAGTTACGAGTGCATTTTGTCGCTCCATGGTGAGTGTCGGCGCATTGAAGGAGCACATATGGATACCGTGGTTGATGGAAGGCTCGATTCTGCAGACTGTGAGGTTGAAACGGACACAGACAAGCTTGTGATCTGAGATTCGGAGGAGCGAACTGTCCCTCCACTCGACAAGAAAGGACCGTCCGCTTTTACTAGGCGTTGCCGCCATGCAGGAGTCCGCACGATGTCCAATGAGGCCACATCTAAGGCATAAGGGCCGAAAGGAACTGGAGCGACTAGCGTTGTCCCGTTGAGTCATATCGTAAGGATTAAACCGCTTGTTTGTATACCCTCCATTCCCTTTACCTCGTCTGTCCTGGCCTCCATTTCCTGCAACTTGAGTTTCCCGTTGTCTGAGGAGGTAATTGTCCTTCGCAGTCTGCACTCCATCTGACCAAGACTTCGCAGAAGGATCAGGTATGAAGGGATCCTTGAAGAACTTCGCCCGGAAATCTCGGTCGAAAGACTTGTATGCCTCAAACCACATAGCGAAATTGGGATCAGTTAACATTGTGTGCAGATGTTCATTAAGGCCTTGAAGAGTTCGCGGTCCACAGCCTATATCAGTGAAAAACTCGAGAAGATTGTTGTAGCACACGAGGAAGTCAGCCCTGTTTAAGTCGGCTTCAGCTGGTGCTTTGGATATGTCGAGGACACTGAAGTTCTTGCTGGTACCGTCTGATCCAGTTCGAGTAATCTTGATCCGAGGGAGAGAGTCGTCGGAGTACTGCAACGTGTGTAAATAGGACGGGTGAAACATGGACAAGGGAATTGAAATCTTGTGAACCAAAAGTGCCTTGTAATCCTCGTGGAAGGCAATGTCATTAGGATTATAGGCCGTCTTGTTCTTCTCTGTCATGGCATCAGAGAAAAACGTCGAAAGTGTGGCGTCCATGGATGTTGCAGTGGTGGCAGATGAAGCAATAGTGGCAGCAGCCTTCACCGGAGAAGCCGATGCCGCTTTGACTTCTACTGCCTTACGCACGGTGTGAATGAGAACGTCGGACTCATCCTTTTCGTCGTCTGAGACATCCTTGGGATCCTTTCCCTGCGCCGTCAATTCCTTTCGTCTATCTGCTCTTTTCATGTTTCTCATAGCCACCTCCTTGCTCATCTTCGCCCGTAGCTTATCGAGGGCGATATCCTCAGAACTTTTCGGCGGAGACTTTGGGTTAATCGCGCCAATTGGACCTGACCCTGGGTTCGCAGGAGCACCGGTGGCTGATTGTGACATTTATGGGCAATAGAGAGATGTATTAGCAGCTGTAGAATAAGAGAACAAGTCGCAACGAATTGGAAGATTGGCGGTGCTGACTGCGAGAGGAAGATGTCCAACGATCTCTCGCCGCTTAGTCAGCACCTTATGAGCGCTGTCCTCGCGTGCTCGGACTGCTCTCAACGTCTAGTAAAGCAGCGGCCTTGTTCGGGCCGGGAGTCTAACCTTAGTTTCAACCACGACGACGACCATTTTCTCTCATTCCAATTCCAATTATCTGGCGACGCTTTTATTCCATCAGACTCAAGTTCAAGGATCCATGTGGACCGTGACACCACCTCTCTGACTTCGTGTCCATCGTTGAAGAGCGTCATGAACAGTGCTGTGCTTGTGTCCGTCTCGAAGCTGACGCAGCACCATTGACCACAACGTCGTGTCACATTAGAGCTGAATTCAAGGGAACACAGTCTCGATGTCAGATATGTTCAGCTGGATTTAGTTCAGGCTGATACTCTTGCGAACAACTCAGGTCTGCCTCGCCATTTATCTACATTTGCTGAAAATAACAACATCCTCAGGAATAAGCTGCATGTCCGAACCATAGCAAGCCCGTAACATTCCGGTCGACTTCATCCGAAAAGCCTTCAAGTTAGCAGACCTTCCTCCCTAGCTTCGCCAGAGGACTGCGCATACACGTCGAACGTATCAACTTTCAGAGCTTAGAATGTCATCTTCGATCTAGGCTGCCTAAGGTTTTGGTATGCATGTGGTGGCGCCGAACTTTTACTCGGTGACGCTGATGAGATTGAAGAGGAGGATCAATGTGTGCCAGGCAGAAGCACGACGCTTGTTCTGTGGAAGTTGGTGAGAAAAATATGAGGTTCATTTGCACACACGATTAACCAGCGTTTCAAGCTCAAGCACCGAAGCCACCATAGAGACGGCATGTTTTCCCCAATATTTCTCGCTTCTACACGACCCATTTCGGGCTAGTCAACTTTCGGGACGCTAAATCTTCATGTCGAGGTGGAGGGAGACTACGGAAACCGGCTGCGCATTCAATTCTAGGTTCTGTGAGTGCTGAAGAAAGTGATAGTTTCTTTTACTGAACCCTCGCATAGGGACCGCATATATGCGGGTATTCGGTTCGAATAGCATGACACCAGCATACTAACAGTCACGCCGGGTCATACTCTCAAAGGCTAGCGAGTTCGTTACTATATCGTGAAAACCTTGTGATCTCTTTACCTTGGATACATAACCTTTTGAAGTCTGCTATCATCAGGGATTGGTACCACATCTCTTACGAGTCTCTCAAGACATCCTTGAATAATCGCGCTCCTGCTCATTCGTCATTTTGGTCAACTTCTGACCTACGTCCTACCAGTGCGGGGCCACGAAGAGCGCGACTATGGAGCATCAGCCTCAGGGACGATGGTGACGCACCTCTTGCCGCCCATGCCATATCTGCCACTACCATTCCAGACAACACCGCACTAAGGATCCACGTCATCCACACCTTTTTGCCGCGGATCCGGTTTGCATTACAATCGCTGCCTTGTCTTCATTCCATTCACCAGGAGAGGACAAGTCAAGGTCAATGTCATGACATCTCTTCTCCGACAGTCATTGAACTGAAGTCGCCGCCGTATCAGGACCGTGACCCTAGCTATTCCTGATTGCCTCGTGCCCCTACCAATGCCACCACTAACACAAATCCAAATCCACCTGACATCTATTCATACAGTTTGCTAATACTTTCGAGGTTCATGAATATGCAGCTGATTCAACCGTATTTATGTCACTTTGATGTGCGGAACGGCTGCAATTCGCATAGAAGCAGACAGACCAATCTTATGGTTGGTTTTCGCCTTCAACCAGGTCGACATACGCCATCAGCGCACAGTCTCTTCCAGCCCACTCTAAATCAGGTTTTGACATAGAGACGATGCAACACTATCAAGAGACCGGTATGTCCGGTGGGCTGGGCTACGCCAACTAGTGTTCCATAATAAGCACATGTTCACGCTCATGTGAGCCTATCATTAGTTCCCATTCAAATGTAAACAGAGAACCAAAATAAATCCTTCTCTAGTGACAAATATGACTTCGTAAGGACACGAAGCAAGGGAGAAATCACCCACGGCAACTCCTTCCAATGATTTCGACTCTCCTGTTGGCGTTTCTTCTGATTGGTGCCCTGGTATTATATCGTTTGTCCCTCCTTTTTAATCGTCGACGACTACCTCTCCCTCCTGGACCCAAGGGACTCCCCCTGATAGGGAACCTCTGGGATGTTCCCGTAGACTACCCATGGCTAACTTATGCTCGATGGGCTGCCACCTATGGCGATGTCTTATATCTGGACACGCCCGGAAATCCGACCGTTATAATCAACTCGGTTCAGGCAGCGACCGATCTGTTCGAAAGACGTTCTGGGAATTATTCTGATAGGCCGGGTAAGGATGGATGATACTATACTGTCTGAGGATTGATAATATCATGCAGATTTCACCATGTTAAAGCTAGCGGGATGGGACAATAATTTTGCTTTTATGCGATATTCTGATTGGTGGAGGTCAGTGCAACCACCGTGTGGTCTAATTCTTCTCCTTCCTTCTTCTCTTCACAGAAAACACCGCCGAATGTTTCACCAATACTTCCAGCCTCGTGCTGTCCCGGCATACTACCCTGTGCAAATGAAAGCCACATTAGACTTGCTCCAACAGTTGCATAGATCTCCCGATGCATTTGTCAAGCATGTCCGCCAGTAAGCGGGGCGTATCCATGTAGCTTGGTCGCCGGAAACTAACAGTCCTCCAGCCTTGCCGGTTCCATCATCATGAAAACTGTCTACGGATATGATGTAGATCCAAATGGTGATCACTTCGTGGAATTGGTGGATCAGGCTGATGAAAGCATTCGCGCCACTGCGATCATCGGAGCCTTCCTCGTTGATTACATTCCCAGTTTACAGTACCTTCCGCGTGCGTATGTTTTTATCTGACCGCTAGCCTGGGGTTTATATTGAAGGCGGCGTCATTAAGGATGGACGCCTGGTGCAAAGTTCTTGAGCCTTGCCTCCGCGTGGAGAAAAGACGTTGAGGATATGACAGAAGAGCCGTTTAGATATACGATGGAGTCATTGGTATGTCCTTACTTGTTGGTTGATATCAATTGCGATCCATATTGACGCTTAATCAAGGCAAAGGGCAACGCACCCCCTTCATTTGTGGCGGAAAATTTAACAAAGAACGAATCATCAGAAAATGCAAAGCACCTCGAAATTGTTAGGAATACGGCTGCGGTTGCTTATTCTGGTAGGTATTTCTCCGCCCTTGTTGAGCATCTGATTTAATGCTAAACTTTGATTAGCGGGAGCTGACACAGTGGGTTTTCATTCCGAAGTATCATTCGCAGTCTCTAATCCTTCTAAAGACCGTGTCTGTCATTCTTTCCGTGATACTCGCTTTCCTTCTGTACCCAGAGGTACAAGCTAAAGCCCAAGCTGAGGTGGATGCCGTCATCGGTCATGGCACCCGTCTACCGAATTTCGATGACCATCCGCAGCTGCCCTATATTGATGCCATCGTGTTGGAAGCACTGAGATGGAAACCTGTTGCACCACTTGGTACGTGCTTTTAGATTTGCGAGTATGCTTGAGTTCATTAGTTTTGATGTTAGGTGTCGCTCATCGTACCATGGAAGAGGATGTTTACAGAGGATATTACATCCCTGCGGGTACGTTCCGAGTCCCTTGATATTGTCAGTTGACGCTTATCGGTCTTCCGTAGGCGCCACTGTTATTGGCAATGTTTGGTCAGTCACAAGTTAATCTATGATATTGAGGCCTCGGATTAACAGACGACGTAGGGCCATGCTTCACGACGAAAAGGACTATCCTAACCCTCTGGTGTTCAATCCCGACCGATTCATGCCCCAAGATGGTAAAGAAGTCCAACCTGAACCCACAGTCGTATTTGGTTTTGGAAGACGGTACGCACCCTGTAATATAATCACGTCCAATGACCTTAATGATATTATTATAGTATCTGTCCTGGCCGTTATCTTGCAGTAAATACTGCTTGGATTGCTGTTGCATCTATGGTTTCGACATTGTCGTTCTCCAAGGCGGTGGATTCTGAAGGTCGGGTCATTGAACCGAATAATACCTATACGAGCGCTTTTGTGAGGTAGGTATTCCGTGCCGGATATCCTAAGGCGTGTTTTGATTCGAGTGTAGTTTTCCCATGCCTTTCAAATGCATGATCAAAGTGCGTTCGACTGCGGCGCAAGCGTTGTTAGATTAGGATAGATTGCACCTTTTTTGGATCGACTGCTTTGGTCGGAAGGCTGGTTTACCTTCCTGGTTATCGTAGCGTACGATGAGCGTTTTATACCCCGAAGTTGGTGTATGTGTTACCGGGTTTAATCCTCTTTGATCTTTTAACACTCGTCCGTACGGACTTCTGTACAACTAAGCATTGTGCCCATCGTTATTACTGGTTTTTCGTAGAGTATATGCAAAGGTTCCTGTATCTGTACTGAACGCGAAGTATAGTTTCGAAGAAGGCTTTCAGAGCTTATGAATGAAAAGATCGATGGTCCCGGCAATTGTAGGTACTAGGTAGTACGAAGGATATGTTTCTTGCAAAAACTACGAGTCACGTCAGACCACTGGACTGATAGTCGAAAGAAGCATAACGCGTATACTATCCAGAACCCAAGATTTTAAAACATTGCCACAGCATCTAGAATTACTTCACGTCCGCTTTGCTTCAGCCCTAGAAAACTTCCCTCCATTTGAGCTTTAAGCGCGTCCCATTCTGCTGGCCGTGGTTCAAAAGTAATTGCAACGTACTGCAGCGAAGCCATCTTGTACGAAGTCAAACAGCTGTCCAACCTCATCCAGAGGTCTTCCCAATCCAAAGCCGGGTGTCCTTGGTGCGGCGTGTATGTTCTGATTGTGATGGTAACTGAACGAATGACGTTGTGTTTATTCACCGCAGAGAGGTTGGAGATCCACCACCGTAATATATCGCTTCCCCCAGCTAAATGCGCCCTGAAGGTGGTGATTGCAATGTTCTCGATACGAGATACGTCAAGCGTTGTTGAAGATAGATGGTTCGACAATCCTGTAAGCGCGAGTTAATATATGGTCTGATTTTAGTAGTCTAACAATCTCACACACCTTGCTTGTTATGGTCTACGTGGAGAAGCTTGAGAGAAGTGCCCGGAAGGGCTAAATACTGCGCGAGATGCAGTAGAACGATAGCCCTCATACCAGAAAGGTCTACAACGAGTGAACGAATATTTTTGAAAGAAAACGGGCATGGATGAGATGATAGGGCCGACTTCAGAAGGCCGGGTGCCTGAGAAACTAAAGTGTCCTGAGAGTCTGTGATGTGCAAGGCTACCGGAGCGGGGGTACGATGAAGGGAGTGGTCCAAATGGCACTCCGGTATGGGATGAATTTCGCATGTGAAGTGCACTTGTCGCAAGTCGGGTGAATTTTGCATTAGTGAGCATACCTCGCCCATTGTTCTGAAGTTAAAGGAGTCGTCGATGTGGATGGTGTGGTAAGAACGGGATTGCAGACTGGACACAACAGTGTCCGGCATGTGGCACCAAAATCCATTGCAAAGGGACAAGTGGGTGATATTGACAAGAGATTCGATAACTGTCAGCGGTCCGTAAACTGCAGGAGCATGGATATCCAACATCTGCAAGATTGAGATTTGAAGCCTTTGGAAATATAGGGCGAGCTTGGGAGACAGCGTGATCAACTTCCGGAGGCGGTCAGAACTAGTGCTGTCTGCTATTACGACGACGGAGAACAGGTGGACCCTGGTCCTGGGACAAAGGGCCTTGCAAGCTAAGGATGCTTGCTTTAGAGATTTCTTGTCATACTGCAGCTCGTCAATGATGGCGTCGAGAATTTCTTGGGGGAGACCTGATGGTTCGGAGCGTCGTGGCATTCTGAAGGTAGATATCAGATAAGTAGGTCAGAAAGAAACAGTGAGGCATGGTATTTACTTGGTGCTGGGAACCAGGCGATGTTGGGTTTGAACGACTGGGTGACGCGCGTCGCACAATTGATGGTCGGAGTAAGAACGACAAATGAATATGAACGCGGCCGACTACCATAACCTCAATCGGCTACTTCCGGTCAAATTTTCCTTCAGATGGATGTGTTTTTTTTTTTCGATCTGGTGCTTTCCGAGTGAAAAAACCTATATATATATATATTATTCAAGAACACGGACATTTTATGCAGTGAATATTTACTTACTACAACTCACGCTAACGAAGCAAAGGTAACACTAAGGAAGGCCACTGTAACACTAGCTCCCACAGCAACTGGTAGAGTACTTAGGAGCGACACAAACGAAGGATGAGGGATTTGAATAGTGCCGATATAGATCAATCCATATTCTCTGCTGACAAGCCGTTCGACGTAGATTGTTTTTCGACTTTTCTGGATCCGCATAATGGTTACAGAGTTTATGGGAAAATATCGATGACTCGGATACGGTGATACGAAAACGGAGGAAGGAAATCGAACACAGTTTCCCAGAGACAATGCCGTCGTTCCCGGGAGCACAAGGATCTCGTCACGGATCGCGTCATCGCGTCAGTGTATCCGACAGATTTACTGAGGACCAGTCGGTACGGTGGTGCCATACCGAATGGTCACTCTAGGCGGGGATAAGTCGTATAGCGTAGCGTCGATGTGCCAGTAATAGAATCGGTTTTCTCCATCGGTCCCATTCTGCTGTAATTCTCGGGATCAAAGGCCTGGAAGGATGTTTAGGTTGTTCTCACTGGAGATGTAGATAAGCATACCTTGATCGAAACATACCGCTGCTCTGGTGACGGGTCGACGTCGGGAGACAGCGGAGCATTGCACTGGGGATGGTGAGCGTTCGGTATGTGCGTGAAGTCAAGCAACGCACCCTGTACAGAGCATCACGGGATACCTATCACTCATTCACCTTCAATCATTCCTTCCAAAGTCGATGCATGAATTTTCGCTCAACCCACTAGTTGTTCTGAGGTAGTGTAGAATGCCAGCATTGCCATCAAGGAATTGGCGGAAGGAAAGAAAGAAACGGATATCGGTCTGCTCTTCCCTAGAACCATGGATATTGGTCCTTGAAATCGCAGCCTATTGTGTTCGCATCAGAGTGAGGAAATACAGAAAAAAAGGAGAGACACACCACTAAACCATCTGGTGAGCACGAAGAATACGAAATCGCTGGCAGGCTATCACAATCCTGTATCCACAATGGAATGTATGCGCCTGTAAACGATCAGAGTCCTTGAAAATCCTTGATACTTGGATATTCGCAAATTATCACGAGCATCTGAGAAAAAGGCGGCATTGGTGGTCGTGTTGGCCATTGGTGAAGGAGCGGGCGATCGGGCCGGTCCAACTTTCAACCACAACTGATGACTTTCTTCTACGACGATTTCCCTACCTTCGATTTCTGAGTTCTAACCGTAAAGAGCATGTATGAAGTGCACAGCTATCAGAGTTCTGATACGTTTCTTCGCCTTGACTTGAACCTAGACCTACTGTTGCAGTTGCGCAAGTCTCTTGGACCAATCTTGGACAGTATTCTCCGAGTCAGCTATCGGATTTTGTTGACTTGTACCATGGCAATGCATCACATCGGATATCATCCCGAAGCAGTCATGCACCAGAAGCTTTTAATCATTCTGTTGGCTTCACCTCTCTTTGACCGTTGTATTGCCTGGAGCGTCGAAATCACAATCAACATGTGTTTCACGGGCATCCCATCGAAAATACGAGACGATCTTGATGGCTACTTTCTCGAGTAGAGACTAGACTGGTTTCCGCCGGCCGCCCTTTGTTTATTATATACGAGGTTTCAACAGACTCCTCCCCCTCCCTCCTTTGTCTGCCATGACGAACATTAAGCTCAGTATTCTATATAATACGATAAGATTAACTTGTCAAACTTTAGTTTATGGTGAGCACCGCATCTCTCCCAGTAGAACAGTTGATCCAAACCTTAACGCCCAGACATGTATATAATTATCATGTCGAACTGTTCTTATGTTATGCTGTGTGGCCCTTTCTTTTATTAGCATCCTGCCATACCACTGATAGCCTTCTACGTAGGAAGAGAGGTCTGCGAAGCAGATCACGTATCTTACTGTTCTGCATGCTGGTTTTCATGTTTTCACTGTCAACGGCCTATTGGATCCTATCGTTATATCAAGTCGTGCTCATCATCACTACCTCATTCGTCCATGACATCCCTCTGGACGAGATAGCTTTCACCCCCGGCCGGGATGGACAAAACGTGATGAACGCTCTTGTCCTCCTGAATATGAGCATCTATTTTCTGTGATTTTAAAGGATTTGTGTCCAACGCTTCATAAGTATGTGCTAACCGACGGCGTCGTCGTTTGGCGGGCTTGGGTCCTCTGTCGAGACGAGTATAGCAAAAGTCTGATCCTTCCTCTCGTGTTCTTATGCTTGACTCTCTGTGAGCTCTGGTTCTTATGCCGTCATATTAATTCCCTCTCACAATCAACGTACTAACAGTGTCCATCTTGGTTACAATCGGATTGCGCATCACAATAACCGCTATTTCCATTAACCGGCAGATCATCACGACTCATAGCAGGTCATCTCGTGCACTTGATTACTGCAGGTCGCAAACGTGGTCCTATCATTGTTGACCAATGTTTCCTCTACTTCAATTGTCGGAATCAAAGCTCGGTCTGCTTCATGGTTGTTCCTTACATTATAGGATCCGATCTGTATCTGTACTAGGCGTCATAGACACTGGGTAACATCCGAGCTTCGGATGAAGCGGAAAAATATAACTGTAGCAGAACGAATCTTCACTTTGCTTGCCGAGTCCGGGATCACTTACTGTCTTTCTGGAGTATGTAACTCCAATGATTTTAATCACAGCGGATTCTCAGTTTCCCCAGATAACGCTTCTGATTGCCACAATGATTCGACTTCCATTTGGCACCCTCGGCGACCTCTACACTCCGGTCAGCGTCCAGTTCGCAGTATGTATTCACTGGTACTCGTTCTAGCTAACCAGATTGACCCTTCGAACCAGGGATCTATCCAACCATAGTCATCCTTCTCGTCAGCTGCCAAGGTGAATTAAACGAGACTGCCGTGTTCACATTTGGGGACAAAGGCAATCACTCGGAACGGCCATCGAACAGTGTATTCAATTTGGGTACCATCGAGTTTAGCGATAATCCGAACATGAACGGCTCGTTTGGAGAAACGGAGACCCTTGCGGGCGTTAGAAGTAGTGGGTCGATGGTATCCCGGCTTTCTCGGGCGTAGCGTGCTGGGCCATATTGATATATGGTTCGATTTACGTTAAAACCTCGGTGCAGATCGAAGGAGTGTAGCATATAATGCAGTATAAGGGGCATATGAGATTCAGAACCAATGAGAGACGCAAAGTATCTAACGAATGGGGACTTTATTACATTTGGTAGTATATTTGCTGTTGGAGTTTCGATTTCATCACCGAAAATTGAGATGAATATCCAGAACTCAGACCTCCAAATCTGGTACATCCGTCTGTTCCGCCATTGCTGTGTTGGAGCATAAGTTAGCCATTGATGAACCGACGTCCTTGAAAGAATTTATAAGGCTCAAGCTCTTCTCTGCTTCGTGGTATGACCTACCTGTTCCTCTGTAGGTATATCAGGGGCCGAGGTGGTACTCCGAGATTTAAACTTCAACTCGTCACTGCTACTCTTGAAAATCAAGATATCCTCTTGGGAGGTATTTCGCATGTTCAGCCTATGCAAGATGAGATGAAGCACACATTTAAATAAGAACAACGTACATCGCCAACAATGAGTTGAGATAAACTAGAAGGACGTTAAAAGTAGTTGTCTGTTTTCAAAAAAAGGAATACGTGCCTCCTGGAAGGGGTATCGCGATCCCGTCAGCTACAAGAGAGTCCGGAATAGCCACGAACTGTAATATCTTCATGTCAGGCAGGTGAATACAACACGAAGGAGTCTAAGAACCGCGATAAGAATTGCAAGTGCGCACATACTAGGCAATCTTTAGTGTTTGTATTTTAGAAGCAGTCTAATAATGGCTCACGTAGTGACCAATCCCGATACGACAACAAAGCGCAACAGGACTAGGAGAGGCTTTGTCGTGCTGTATGCGGTGTAAGTATGCTACTCAAACTCAGACCAGTTGAGTAACCTTGGAAATGTCGAAACCGATCGGCTTTTAAGGAGGTAGAACGACATAACTCCACATATGATGATATCAACGCCTGCCGTCGTAGCTAAGAGTGCATCAATCGACTTCTGAACCGTCGTTTCAGCGGGAGACAGACGTAAAGGAACAAAGTTTCGCACGGCAATTGTCGTGTCCGTGTCCCCTTGGTATGTAGTGCCAAGCGTAAATCTATTCGGTTATAAGCATCAGTAGGCATCGAAGACCAAGCGATTGTATCCTTACAAAGCATGAATCTCGTCTGGGGGGTAGGTGATCAGCAATAAGTACGTTACGACTGTCTCACTGTAAAAGCACTCACTGATGTAAATGGCTAACGAAGTGAAATGGTGAGATATAAACATCCGAGCAAATTGAAGATAGCCTACCAGATGTGGCTATGATGACGATCACCTAAACGAGCTACAATCAGCATTATAAATTCATGAGAAGCTGCTTTCATGACCGACAATCAACCACGGGACTGTTTTATGGAAAAACTGGCAGGACCCGTGTTTATGCCCTCAGAGGTTAGGGCCAAATTTTGGCCAAATCCAAGATTTTGTCCGGACTTTTCGCCTGCAGAAATCTCAAAATCTGTCCGGATTCTTCCCCTAAGCTAGCCCTACCGGCCGATTTGTCCGGATTTCTCCCCTAACCTTCCAAAATCGCGAAAAAATCGCAAAAAATCGTAAAAAATCGCTAGAATTTTTTATTTTTATTTTTATTTTTATAAATTCTCTGTGCTTCGCAATATTGTATGGAACATCCTTGTCGCTGCGACCACGGCCAATCCATTCATTCTTGTTCCAGGCGGCGTCGAGCTTGGTGAGCTCATCGAGTTCATCATCGGCATAGACAGGTAGTATTTCATGCATAATAATGCTAGCAGGGCGAAGAAGGGCGAAGGATTGTAGTAAAATTCAAAAGGACAGTATTCTACAGTACTTATTCAAATTCAGCGTCTTTTTTGTCGTCGTTCTTTGCCAGGAATATTGATTAAACTCAGTTGGGTGTCGATGGAAAATTCGCAATAGGACAAAGGAACAAGAAATGGCTTCGAACAAAGTAGGAACCTGTAGGAACAAAGTCTAACGGTTAATAATAGTCAGTAGTATAAGTGGACAATGGTCAGTCGGCACATGCCGGCTGTCGTGTCCGGACTATGGCCTAACATTGCTGTAGTTGTCGTCACTTGTCCGGTAGGGTTGGGGGAAAAACCTCTCCGGGGTTGGCCGCTAGTAATTTACCTAGGTCGCCTACCGGGGGGTTTTTTACCGGGTATTTTACCGGGTATTTTACCGGGTCATGTGACCCTATAATTCCATTTCCGGCGGCGTTGCTACGTGTTGCCTCCAGCATTTGTCAACGCCGCTATACCTTGGTAGTCGCAGTGAGTCTTTCCAGCATGCCTGTACGGTACAAAACTAATCATATATCATTCATTACAGTCAAAATCAATAGTATAATCATTGTCATTACTTGGATCTGCCTGAACAGGCGAAGCTTTTTCTTCTGACTCGGCCCTATGCCTTGAGGTGCCCTCCGACACAGCCAACATTGCAGTAACACGTTTTGAAGCAAAATTAATGGGTGTTTTGATGGCAGCATACTTGTCTGGCCGTGCAGGAGCTCGTGTATGGTCGGCGTCCAGCCACTCATCCGATGTTTCGTCGTTTGCTGGAGTCTCTACAACTAGAGATTTGTCGTGCGTTTCTTGATCAAGTGCTTTTCGGACACTACTGAACTTGATGCTCGTAGCCCTCTCATCCCTTTCCTTCCTCACTCGAGCCTATCAAAGAAAGGAGAATCGGTCAGTCAATAGAGTCAATGACTGACGCTGAATTGTACTTACATTATGTTCATTTGTGTAGAACTGGCCAATCTGAGTAATAGCTGTCATAGTCGACACTTTCAGTTGACTGCGCTGCTTCGGCGTCATGGCGGTGAACTTGGATACTGTACGTTCCTCTGGCATCGAGTTAACCCGAACGGAATAGACTTTGATTGCGACGTGCTAAACCAAACTGTGAGAACCAAGCTTCACGACAGAAAAAAGGTACCCACCGGAAGCAGCTGACCTCCTGTTAAGTCTCCAGCAATGATTCTTTCGAACCATTTGATCACAGCGAATGGCTGGCTTTCATCAATCGGAGTATTATATGGGTATTGGCGTTGAGAGTATCGAAGCATCTCATCTTTCCATGTCCGCTTGAAATCTGCGCCTCGGCCACACCACTTTTCGAACTCCGGCCGTGCCCCACCTTTGATTTCTTCAGCAGCAAGTCCACCGAGGTATGTACTCGCAAACTTGTGAATAGAAGGGTACTGAACATCTTGTAAAGACTTATCGGCTGATTCAGGTTTGAAGACATCACTCTGAAGATTGGCTGTTGGGATAGGGCCAAATGAGAATCAAACTGGACGGTCAGAAAGCAGGAGAGCGCACCAGGATTCAGATACGCAGCAGCCAGATATAATGGGGTATAGTAAGTGCCCCCTTTTACGAACAAATCATTATGCCGATGATGTATTATATCCAGAAGCTCGTCGCGGACATTATCAGGAAAATGATTCTCCTCGTTAGAGATAAAGTCGATCATCTCTCCGATTGTTGCATGCCAAAATAGACAGACATCGCCAGCATTGGCATCGTTCGACTCCAGACATGCGAGTGATTTTATAGGTGGTGTCCCTAATGAGACGAGTTGGCTGAGATGGGATTGAAATGTAAGCGCTTTGATGGACTGGATTCCGCTAGATTTGTTGGGTGCGCCGAAATAATCCGCGAGTTTCTAAATGGGATGCATATTAATATAAATTAGTTCAGATAAACTGTCTAACGCACCGAGAAATCTGCCCTTCCTCGCTCGATAACCTTTTGGATAGCTGGCGTGCAGCGTTGAACAGACTTCGAGGAGTAGATAATGGTTCCAAATCGTGTCTTCCCAACCGCCTCTAAGCCTCTACCAATATTCAGATCAGAGCGTGCAATTTTAAATTCATGAATGCCCATATGTGACATATGAAAGAAATGAATAGTTCCCCGGACAACTTTAATAGTCTGCTTCGATTAGTTAGCTGCTTGGTACTTCCATATGGCGGTCTAAGCTTACCGTCTCAAAGAAATCGATGCGAACAACATCCTTTATGAGATTACTGATATAATGGCATATATCTGGATTGGGGATGACTGTCTTCACCTCCTCAACGAGAAGTTTCTTGCAGAGGTGAGTGCTTCCGGTACTATCAGAGGTAGCCCCAGAGAAACGCTCTCGTCCAATCCGATCCATAACCTAAAGGAGATGGATCATTTTGAATTCTCAAAATAAAGCTGACATCTCACGTACCTCAAGCGCTAAATCCTTGATCCAGACCCCGGTATGTGATACTCCAGTCGCTTCTCTCCCCTCCAGCAAATATACATTGCGCTTCATATCAGACACATGGACAGTCCAGAATGCCTCCCGACCGGTAGTTGTTCCACCATCAAATGAAATAGTAAGGTTCCATTCATTCCGCAGTGTTTTGAGCTGAATATCAGCTATAGCCGCTTGTTCAGATGGAATGAGCTTATTATCAAGCCGGTCGCGAGTTGGCAATGGGTATTTGGGATCTGCCAGTGCCCAGATATCAGCCCAATACCACTGTGCGGCCAGGCTTGTTGGCAATCCTCCAGCGCAGAACAGAATGACAAGTTTCAAGTCCATCAGCTTGTTCCGTGCTTCTCGCCCTTTTCGAGTCGATAACTCATACATTTTTTCCACCAAATTTGATTCCTCGGCAGTCGCTGTGTCATTTCCCAATTTGTCAGCCCCCCCTGACTCCGTCGATTTCAGTCGTAAGGTTTTCACAGCGCGGACATCACTCCCAGTGGTCACGGTCTTTGTAACAAGCTTTGCTTGCATCTGCTTCAACTGATTGGATGGCGCAAGATCCTGGAAGTATGCCGAGACCATCTGGCGCATCTCATCTGTGGCCCTGATACAATCTCGAAGAATATGTTTTGCAACACGCTCTTTATTCCGAGTAGCATGAAATTCTCTACAACCCGGTGTAGCGCAGCGGAATCCCTTCTTTTTAGGCAATATTCCAGAGCTATAAGTCTTCCAGGTTTTGACAGTGAGCTTCTCCATCATCTCGTCTTTGGGACGACCACCGACATCTTTGCCATTCTTGTCTTTATGTTTTGTAGTATCAGGAATATCTTCAAAGTGAAATTCGGCATCGTCGGGCATATCAGAATCGGATTCATCACTGTCGCGCTTCCGCTTGGATATACTAGGTGTTTCAACACCTTTCGGGACAAGTCGATCCATGTAATAGTCCAAGAGAGTCTTGGGAGCATCGGGATCAGTTGATATCGAAGACTTTGACTGATGGTGCCGTGGCGCAGAGTGAGGGAGTGGAGGGGGGGAAATAGCCTGAGTAGCAGCTGATGCAGAGACCGTGTTACTGGAAGGAATGACCTGAATAGCTGTGAGGTTCAAGCTATAACCACAGTGTAAACAGAACTCACAGTGTCTATAAAATCTAAGATGTTCTTCAGCATGCGAAGCCGTCCAGTGATACATTCGCTCGGTGATAGCAATGGTGTTTCGGGAAGGAAGTAATGACTGATTGCATCAATGCTCAAGATTCCGCAGGAAAAGCTGTCTTTCTGCCGTGTGAATGGCAAGGAAACAATCTCAAACCTGTCAAATCCATGTCGCGCCAGCCACCAGTACAGAATATTGATGACTTCGGTAGGCAGTGGGGAGTCAAATGAGTCGGAGTACCCAATCTTTCCTTCCACAGTATCCACCACTAGTGCAATCCAATGGTTACCCCGAATACCAGCATCTTCATTCGCCAGGACAGTTTTGCCACGGTCCATTTGCACGCAGACAGCAAAGCCAAGGCACGACAAGGATCCAGCGGTCAACCGTTGCGACACTGAGTAGTTTTTGTTCTCGTCTGAATTTCGATATTTCATTGCGATGGATCGGAAAAAGTCTGGCTCCACGATCATTGCACCCTGGAGGCCAGCATCGTCTAGACGGTGTTGCAGAACGGCAGTCATTTGCTCAAGATGGCAAGTTTTCAACCATTTCTGCCCGCAGTAATGTGCAAGAGTGGTCATCGTCATGGTGCTGGTGGTGTTGTTACCACCTAAAGCACTAGGAAGTTCGGCATTCCAGTGCAGTGCAAGAATTCGGGCAATGAGCTCTTCAGCTAATGGCTCTCTCCGCTTCAGCTGGTCGAGAAACCCGAGAGCATCTTTCCAAGATGATTGCGCTTCGGAAATTGTATGAATTTGACACCACCATGAGATGATCCAAAGTGGAAATGCAAGAGAGCGAGACAAATGCATGCTTGATGGGCTCGAGTATTGAACAGTTGAGCATCCGCGTTCAAGAGCACTGATAGCGCTACGAAGCAGTTCATTCAGCTGTTTCATTGGTGGAACACGCATGGCACGTAGTATGTGGAGGTTATGTTCAGTAAGAAGGGTCACATCATTGCCAAAGCTTAGGGGGATAATCTCGTGGGTGAGAGTCGGCAAGCCATGAAACTGTATAACGTCACTGACAGTAGGTCCAGAGGGAAGGATTAGTTGACCGAGCACTGAAGGGATGGGGCAGAGTTTCGAAAATTCTTCAAACGCATCTGTGCTGAGCATCGTAGAAGTAAGAAGTGGGGCGAAGTTGCGTAGAATTCAGGCTAAGCCGAGCCTATTTATTTGAACATGGCAGTACTATAATGGGGTGCTTAATGCACAGAACGTAAAGTAAGGCCTTGAAATTTGCTATTGAAACAATAACAGGCACCGAGAACAATGCTCAGGCCAGCCACTGGTAGATACAACGTGGATTGTGTGGCAGTACAAAGTCGTTCGCCGCAATTCAAAATTGGCCCTTTATAGCACGTGATCAAAGTAATTTACATACCCTTTACCTGCTCGTCACCCCCTAGGTAAAATACATGGTAAAATACTAGGTAAAATACTGTTAAAAACCATTTTCGTAAATAACATACCCTTTTTCCCTCAGCCCTATTGTCCGGATTGTTGATCTAACCTCCGGCCACCTACTAGTAGCAACCATTTTGTCCGGATTTGCCCTCAACCTCGAGTCCAAAAACCACCGATTTTGTCCGGACTTTTGCCCTAACCTCGAGGGGTATAAACACGGGTCCTAAACTGGCCCACTAGAAGCAAAGTTTGAGTCGTGTGGTTCCGAAGAAGGCATGCAGGGGGACGGACATATCCATATTCGCACAGCATAAACACTACAAGAAGAGGTTAGCGTAGGTCAAGCGGAGGATGAATCAAGAAGGGCCCGCACATATCTACAAGGAGGATCAACAGGCTCTGAAGAAACCAAGTCAACAACGGTGTCATCGACAGGAAAGAGTCAGTGTACGAAAAACATGAAATCGATCTGGGAAAAAAGTTAGATCCAGATGAGGATTAACGGGCACGTAATCCGTCACCTTAGTGCTCCTTAAGTATGCTCTCAGTCAAAACGGGAGACAAGAAAACCCGGTGAACGACCACCCAATAGTCAAAACAGCAGCGTCAAGATTTACGGGGCTGTCGATCAGATCGTAGTATAGAGCATGCGCACAGAAAACGAGATAAAGGGTGTCGATAATCCTGGAAAATATGCCACACCGGGATACCGAACTCTATAAATTGACGTACAAGAGAAGGCCAACCTGTTTGAGGAGAGAAATTTAGATTATGAGACTGGACGTAAAGGACGCTGTCGCACTGCATAGCGATGGTACCATCGGTCATTAGGGAATCTTACGAAGTAAGTCGTTGCTTGCATGACTGTGACTCCCCAGAGCCTGTAGAAGAAACCATTAGTTATCTCGAGTCTGATAGAAGCATGTCGACTGTACGCATGCTGTAGCCACCATAGCACCTATGTAGATTGCTCTCATGGGCAACGTAGCAATGTTTGTAGACATGACGGGCGATATAGATGGACAATAACAGCCTAACTTCTTCGATCTTTATACCGAAACTCTCGACATATTAGAATGACCATCAAATGTCGAAACATAGGAAAGCGCTCGAGCTGTGCCCTGTCGCGATTCTTAGATATGCTTCCTCAGGGAGGACCTTCCGTTGTGATTTTGAGAGGACCATGTGGTTTTCATCCGGGGATCACAACGGCGAAATCATCGTGGATGATGTGATGTGTATGGACAATAGACCGTATCTGCTGCAATATATATTGCCATCTTCTAACATTGAAGAATATTCGGTTTTGCATTATTACGACATGGCTTCGGGGATGTGTGAGATTCCAACTTCAAGAGTAGGATACCTATGTCCTCTGTTGCACCGCTGCTCAAGCTTCACTATCATGCTTCAGCAATGGCAAATCGCTCTGTCATCGTTGCTGGAGGCGGAGTTGGTGGAGTCATCGTTGTAGATGAAGAGAGGAGTAACTTACGTGTCATCCAAAGAAAACATGATCTGCGCATGAGAAAATATTGCGGAGCAACAATATATTTCACAGCAGATACGGTCTGATATGAACGAAGATCCGAACCTAGAAGCAGGGTTAAATGATATGCCAAGTACCCGGACATGTGTGGATAGGCTTCCAATGGAGGTCATGTAGACAGAGCCGTAGAAGAGAAAATTCGAAGAATTCGCGTCTTCTGAATGCTCCGCCTGTAGGTGGTTTATAGCTCGATGGATAACCTTGGCATTTTCCCGTGGTTCTATCATTCCCCAGGAGCGCAAGAAAGTGGAAACAGACGACGAAATTCCCGATCCCAACTATGATCGGGTGGTCCTATACCCACGGAGAAAACAGGATCAGAGATTTCTCTCCCTAGCAGATTTGAATCGTGACATGCAGACTCGGAGTTTCGTTCTTTCGCTTCCCTGAAGGGCACTGCTGGAGAGGCTGTTGTGTTAGAACATGCCGGACATACTTAGAACACCGATGCATTCGTGATTCCATCTTGCTCATCTCATCTCACCATGACACGCCTAGTGTCGTCATTTAGTAGCGAATACCGCCGGCTATATAGAATTTCAGTCTAAAGAAGCTCAGACGCGCTGCGCATACATTTAAATGATTGAAAGATGTATGTAGTCACTAAGTTCGGTTTAGTCCATGAACGGTGGAAGGACCGAAATAATCCAGACCTATATTCATTTTGGAAACCGAAAGCAAGAAGAGATCAACGAACATAGTACGAAGGCTAGGATACCGGGGTTCAGCCCTTGCGGATAAGGCTATTGACGAGTGGGTTTCGGTTCGGAAGAGAAGTTGGTGTTTTTTGCGTATTCAAAACAGAAGAAATGTCGTGTCGTGTGACCGAAGGGTTAAGTAGTGCCCTGTTGGGTGTCTGTAGTTCATGAGCGTTTATTTAGACGATGTCGCTATCTTGACACGCCGTGAACATGTGTAAATAATGGATTCGGAAACGCGTGGCAACTGACTGGAGTTCATTCTGGTAGACCATGCTTTCAATGCAGCTTTGTGCCTCGACTTGCGCCAAGCTGAGTCATACGAGTATCACTCTGGTGTTATCGTTTTCGTCATTGTACGGTTTCCAGTGCCATCTGCCTGCATAGATCAAAAACCATAAGAATGATAAGCACGGATGAAAATGGAGGCTGGACCCACCGAGAGACCATACTGATGTGCATAGTCATCCCAGATGCCTTGGTCACTTGGATTTCCATTTCCAGTCCATTGGTCAAAATTTGTCGTCAAATGGATCAATCATCTCAAGGACGACGAGATGCACTTCATGGTCAATGTGGCTTCGCCGATAGCTGCTGTTGGTGGAAGAACGGTTCTGCCAGCAGTGCGCTGATATTACATGACTGGTTCTTGCATTTGCCCGGCCTGGAATCCTGTACCCATAGAGCATCTATAAATTATGATTAGACCTGTGACCGGTCCCCTACAATGAGCAAGCGTCGATGTAGGGGACCTGTAAAGCTGACTTTTAATTCATAGGCGACATGGTTAGGCATTTGCCGAGGCCCAAAAAGGACATTCGGGTCGTTTCCATATTGGGGTTTTGGTGGTGATTCACCGATCTCGTTCAGATACCATCGCGTCTCGACGTGAAGTCATGTAATCTGACATTGTAACTTCATATTACCATCCTTAAAATCCATATAATCAACGAAATCTGTTTTAACAGCACAAACATTGTCAGAGAAGAAAGGAGAGAGAGGACTGGGCAGTGCAGAAGATAAATGGTCTGTAGCATGGGTTACGACAGAGAGCGTCGGAGTTTCCATTGGATGTGGTAGCAATGCAGCAGTAGAAAAGAGAAGTGAGGAAGGCATGTTAGATGCAGCATAATCATCATCAAAAGTCGGTGCAGGAATTGGGTGTGAAGGTGTGAAGGTGTGCCAGAGGCCGGAAAAGCGAGAGTACTGGACTTCTGAGAGTAGCTGGGGGCAGAGATTGAGAACGAGGATATTCAGTTGTGCTCTTTCTGTCTCCTTAGCTGCAGATTTCGACATGGTCACCTTCTTGGGCTTTGGATTGAGAATGAATTGGGTCGATGAGCTGGCAGCTGTTGGCGCAGCTGAGGATGAAACAAGAGTATAGAAGACATGTGTAGAGCAAGGAGATTCTTTTGGTAATGAATTTGATTGCTGGATCATGGCTAACGAAAAGTACAGAGCAAAGTCGCGTCGAACGCGTCGAGATCAATATGATCACCACCAAAACCCCAATATGGAAACGACCCGAATGTCCTTTTTGGGCCTCGGCAAATGCCTAACCATGTCGCCTATGAATTAAAAGTCAGCTTTACAGGTCCCCTACATCGACGCTTGCTCATTGTAGGGGACCGGTCACAGGTCTAAATTATGATCCATCTGATGAAAATTTTTAGTTCAGGCATATCTGAGTAAATGAGACCTTACCGAAGGCTGGTGCGAGTCTGAGACACACAGCGCGTCTACGTCATTGATCTCATCGATAATAAAATAATAAAATAAATAAGTAATTGAAATTGTCGACGCGTCTTCAGCGATGACTCGTCGATGGAACTCTTCCACTAACCACGATCATCGATGGCGTTCTCTAAGGCTGACACAGGTCGTCTCACTGTCCTTGTGAGTAAAGCGCCTCATCTTTGTCATCGCCGGTCTAATATCCATCCTACAGTCGATGTAGAAGCCGTTGGTAGGAATTGAGCTAGTATCGCTATTGGGAGTACCAATTAGCTATATACAATCTCCTATGGGGTACTGGTACGCACGCATCCTCTACTCGCTGCCGCCATTGATCTTACCGATTTCTTAGATGTGGATCGATGTGGACGATGTACCAGGCGATGGACGGTGGTGGTCATGAAGGGTACCTGCCTGCGATCAGAGGTGATTATATGCATCTTGATATTCCTTGATTGGTGCATAAATCCTCCGTGCTCGTCGTCGCCGCTGTCATTTCTGACCGAATACAGGTCTACATAGAAACGATGATGTTGCAACCGTACGATACAAGCGAGATAATGCAAGGATGCGATACTCTATAACTGAACGTCGTGTTAATGCAAAGGAAGGTGGACCTGTACATGACTCACCAGCAAGTCACAGACCGAGTCATACCCAATATCACAAGTAACACACTCCTCTTTCACACCTGTCCACCACCAGCTGATATTATGCATCCCCTCCAGCCGCCATCGCCTTGCGGCTTCAAAGATACGACTCGGGGGCGGTCAAGAGACAACCGTGGGCAAGACTAGACTCTGTTGGGATTGTCGGAGAGGTGAGAAGTTGTGGCGGTTAAAAAACCAGACAGGCGAGTCAATGATATTTCTTTATCTGGTCCACGTTGCTGCTACCTCGAGTACCGGAGCAATGTCCTCTGTTCGCTGGTCCGTACGAGATGGATATTGGCATTGGTCGAACGTGCGAAGAGTGGCATCCGAGTCCCGACGCCTTATCAGCAAGGACGAAACAGGCAACGATTCCCACGACTCCGCTCTGACGCCATGAAGTACATTGATCAGCCAGCGCTCTCTCGTCTCGCCCAGTCTCTCACCCATGAAGGTCCAGAGTGCTCTGTACATACTCGGATAGAGGTGTACAGCTGCAAGAACGTCAAGCGCGACAAGAAGCTGTTCCGGTCGCTCGAGAATGCCTACAAGGACGAGGCAGCCCATTCACCGCCAGTTCCCTCCTGGCTCTCTCTCGACGAGCCGGAGATGACGCCTTTTGGGCCCATCGACAAGCATGCCTCACGGAAGACTCTTTATCTTCTCATTGCCACCCTCAACATCGCATTCCCTGACTACGAGTTCTCGGATGTACGACCTGGGCATTTCAACAAAGAGGAGAGCGGAGCAGCGGTACTTAACGCCCTCAGCACGACGCTGGTATCACCACATCGGGCTGGCGTCAGTGCACCGCGCACGTACTCTTCCTATCCGCCCACGTCGTCCGACTTCTTCCCGGAGCCTAAACCCACGTCCTCGTCGCCGGTCAACAGCCTTCTCCAAAGCCCCTATGCACCGCCTCCGATAGAGTCTGGCACCCACCCTTTCATTTACCGCCTCCTCGACGACGTGATAGGCCTCTCCGAGTGCGAGGTCTTCTCGTACGTGCCCGAGATAGAGGCTGATCCCCACGCTAGCGACTTGAGCGACGACGACGAGTATCCAGCCAGTGATGAAGACGAGTCGACAGACGAAGAAGAGTTGTTCGAGTTTGACGACTACAATGTTGACGAGGCCAAGTCGGCGCCTATACCTATGACGCCACGCAGTCGTTCGGATGATAGTTTCGAGTCTGGCCTGAGTTACCCCACGAGGAAGCGTCGTGGGGCGCTGTTGTGGTCCTCTCACTGGTTCTTTCTGAATCGCAAGCAGAAACGTATATTGTTTATCTCGGTGTGGGCGAGGACAAGAAGTACGGGAAATTCGTGGACGGCTGGGGAGAAGACGGGCTACCATAGGTGGTCGAGCTCGGTGGATACTGGTTCGGAGAGATTTTTGGGATGGGAAGGAGCTTCAGGTGCAGGTGCCCGTGCTCTGGGGTTGACAACGTCTTTGTGAGCTTTTTTTTCTCTTGTATGTGTGTATATCTATGGGTTCATGGTCATTTTACTGTACATTATCTATGTTGCTACTGTACTTGTATATTGCTACGAACCTTATGAACCAGAAGGCTGAATAGATCAGACTTTGTTTATTGCAGACTCGATGCGCATTCACAAGCTTCGTGGGAATTTGCAATAGAAGCAGGGAATTGTGCAATTTTCTTCTCTTCCTTGATTCCCACCATCACCAGCCTTCGACACGCTCTTTATCTTGCTCAAATGTTCGACAAACTGTCTGCCTCGAGTCTGTCGCTGTCTGTCAATTCGGCCGGGCGATAGGAGATTTCCGAGTCCAAGATCCAGATCAAATGACGTCCATGAGGAAATCCTATCATTAGAGCGAACCCAATTCTGCTTTCTACCATCATCTCCAACGAATAATGGCTATCGAATTCGTCCCACTCCCACTGCCAGCCTCTGCTGATCCCACTAAGTTCACCACCTTTGGGCGTCAAGTGAAAGGAGTAGATCCGGGGAACTTTACCCCAGAGCAGTTCCAGGAGATCCGGGATGCTCTGTACAAGGTATGGTGCTTGATTTCGTGCATATCCTCGAGGCTTATCATCCTCAGCACGATGCTCTGCTATTCCGAGGCGTCGACCTGTCGCCAGAGCAGCAGTATGCGTTAACCAAGGTATGCCTTATCTGCATGTGCTGCGGGGAAGAGCTAACTGTCGTTTCAGGCCTTTGATCCTGAATCCGAGAATTACGGCCACGGCAATAACAAGACGGAGGGCACGAAGAAGTCTATCTTGCATCCCGACCTCAAGACGATTCCCCGTGTTCCCCAGGTCCAGCTCATTGGTAATGGGATCGTCTACGACCACGAAGGTCTCGCTGAAGCCAAGCTGAAACACCCTTCCCACACTACGTTCCACAAGACTCGTGTGTCACCTGAGGATGAGGCCAAGGGCGCCACACGGTTCTATCGCTGGCACATCGATGCTGCGCTGTACGACTTATCCCCGCCAAGAGTGACCACTCTGTATGGCATCAATGTACCGACTGGTCCGAAGCAGGTTTGCCGATATGACGATGGGACAGGCGACAAGCTCCCTGTGCCTCTTGGAACGACTGCATTCGTCTCCGGGAAGACCATGTTCGATATCCTCCCTCCAGAGCTCAAGAGTCTTGCCGTACGCTCCAAAGTCAAGTACGCGCCTCACCCGTACGTGTGGATGGCTCCCGCTCATGCGATGCCGACTGGGCTGGGTATCGAGTCTGAGGGATTGGAGTTGCCGTTGAGCGAGCTTCCACCTTGGGAGGAGGCCAAGTTGAAGATCCTTCCGGTCGTTTGGAAGAATCCTGTGACGGGAGAGTTGCACTTCCAGGTTCATCCTTGTGGTGTAGCGGAGTTGCTTGTTGATCCTGTTCCCGAGGGAAAGAGCAAGGATGGCGCGTTGTACCCTGATGGTGCGCACCTTACGGACTTGAAGGAGGTGCGAGAATTGTTATACAAGATGCAGCGCCCGGCTATTGCGCCCAAGGTGGGTAATTTATACCTCAGGTGTAAGTGAAAACACTGAGCATGCTGCTAGCTTGTTTACCCGCACGACTGGAAAGAGAAGGACCTGGTTATATTCCGTAATCGCGGTGTGCTGCATAGCGTCGTTGGTGCTTTCACTCCGGATCAAGTTAGGGCGTTCCACCAGTGCAACCTTGCTGCGTTGGATGATCCCATTGGACCTACGGCCGAAGATGTGAATAAGTGGGCTTGAAGAGCGTCTAGTGTAAGATTGTATTTTTTGATGAATTAGCAGGATTTTCTTTCACTGTTTCCCGTACGACCTGAAAGTGGATAGCATTGGACAGTCATTTACGCTGCAAGTTTTTCGTGTCTGATCTTACGATCCTTTCTATCCACGACACTTCGCGGTCTCGAAGATCGTCCCAGCTGACGAATG
This sequence comes from Desarmillaria tabescens, assembly GCF_030435595.1. Classification (NCBI taxonomy): domain Eukaryota; kingdom Fungi; phylum Basidiomycota; class Agaricomycetes; order Agaricales; family Physalacriaceae; genus Desarmillaria; species Desarmillaria tabescens. The sequence continues at coordinate 203,277 of NW_026848303.1, forward strand.
GCAGGTCAATGGCTCACTTGATTCTACAAGACTTGGCGATACCCTCCGGACAGCTAGTATATGATCAACAAATAACTTTGATTAGCCTAACAATATACTTGTATGCTTGCTTGCTTCTGTGTTATGCATATTAATGGACTTGATTTAGCGCTACGACAGCTATATTTTTCGTTCCGAAGTCGGGCCATAAGAATTGCTTGAGAAACTTTTACGCTTTTTATCGATCTCGGAAACCGCAGCAATACCCGTGGCTATTCCAGTTTCATAGTTCCATCAATCAGATCAATTCCTCGGAGAGTAAGTTAGCTACTTGGAGTATGACGGTTCCCCCTTTTTCGTACTCTACCAATAGGTCTACTAGTGCGTCTCTTCTTCTCTTATCGTCTTTCCTCAACCTAACAAGCAGAATAGGCATTGGTGTTTGATTGGTGTGGTTCAAATAGCTATTTCTCGGACCTCGGCGCTATCCGCAGAGTTCGCACACCTGGTTTCATGACGCGCGTTATGAAAATGTCGGCGCTAGTACATGGGCACTTGGCAGTGTCATTCATGCTATGCATACATTCTTTTCGGCGACACCGATCATTGTACCATTCTTCGAATGTCTAGTAATTTCAATAAGCCAAAGTCGCACGCCTACCGATTTCAACGGATGTGAACCGAAGGCTGTATACACTCCCCAGGAAGCATAATAGAATCTGTATGTTGCCCGCGCAATAGCTGTCTAAGCTTCACGCGTTGCCGCTCTACTCACAGCGAGACGGCTGAGTGATTAAAGTGCGATTCTTGCTCCTCCCTCACATCCAAATTAACAGCTTATTTCTCTTCCACCTTCTTAGGATCACCGGCTAATAATATACTTTACTCGTGTCCGCCATTCTCGCGAAAAAATTTTCCGATGTTGGCATCTACAAGGCTGTTGAGCTCCGTTTGCTGTATTGGTCCGGCTTATCAATTCTTATGGACTATGCGGAATCTGACAGTCGTCTCTAGTTTATTGGGACCAGGGAGGAGAGTGTCAACGTCCTCAACCCGGGAATGGCTTAACTCGGACATCAAAATACCGGATACCAAGACTTCCTTTTGTGATGACATCTTTTATAGGCACTCACCGGAAGACAGGATGAGCTCGACCCTTGGAGATAACTCTGCTTGTGGATTATATATTACTTCTCTTCAGTATTTTGCGGTAAGACGTTCTTATACCTAGGTGAGTAGTATGCTGGGCTCGCCTCTTCGCTACGGTAATAACACTTAGCACGGACGGTGCCGCTCTTAATAAAACATGATCCATATACCAACGCTAGTGCTTCGCCAACTCACAATCAGGTCACGAAATGTTGTGGGATGTAGATCGAAGCCCGTCTTATGGCATTGAAGGTGATCATCTTGAAACTTGATAGCATCTTTTTGATATAATATTGCATCTGATTCAACTATGTCTCATTCTTACTCTTCTTCTCCCCTTCGCCTCAGAGATGAGTAGCGAAATTTCAGACCCCTTTGGGGGTGTCGTCATATGTGAGTAAAACTCCGCAGTCTTCATTCATATGGTTGGATTGAATCGCGCGCGCGCACTTCTAGCTATATTCATTAGCTTCCTCCTCTTGGGTGCTATGTTTCTGCAGGTATACATCTACTTTGATCGCTATCCCAAGTCAGCATAACTGTCTTCTTTTACGACAATCGTTGATTCGTTCTTCAAGGGACAATATCTGGCTCAAGGCATTTGTCATAGTCCTCTTTACCTTGGATGTTCTCGACTCTGTTTTTGTCCTTATGTGGTGCGGAATATGTCAAGAACAACCTGACTGGTATGCTTAAGTTGAGACATCTTCGCAGGATTTATAACCTCCTGATCGACAATTTTGGGAACCTCGTCGCATTCACCAAAAGTAAGTAACTTCTCGATGCCAGTGACCGTTGAATGGTTATGCTTACAGTCTTTTTCGCAGCTGACTGGACCGCCACAATGGACCCAGTTCTGGAGGGTATCATGGCAGGAATGGTACAAGGTTTTTTTGCATGGAGGATCTGGGTGTTAACCAAGTACGTTATATGTCCTTCAAATGGTCAAGTGCCGTTTCTGATTAAACTTGCTGATTGTAGGAACTATTTCTATCTCGGTGTGATTGTCCTATGCATATTGACATCTTTTGCCGGCAGTATGGCGACAAATATAATCTGCTTTTTAACTGACGGATCAGCTGACTGGAATGGGCTTCGTAATGAAATGGGCGTACCCGTTCTTGTATGGCTTATTCCAGCGGCACTTGGGGACCTCGTCATCACAGTCATTATCGCTATGTATCTGCAGCGAGCAAAAGGTTCCATCAGACAGACCAATCGTATCTTAGATAGAATTACCCGACGTGAGTTTCTTGTCCAACTGAAATGTTTTTGCCGTATGTTAAAGCATCTGAGTGAACAGTGACGATGCAGAATGGCAAGTCCCATACTCTTCCGTGGCCTGCACCACGAGGCTTAATGCGACCGACAGGGTTTCTCACCGCCACCGTCGCCTTAACTGATGTAGGTTTGACTCTCGGTGTGAAGGCAAGTGTTCAATCTGAGTCATTTTTTCCTTCCTACTTATGCTTCCGACAGAGACAACCTTACTATCTTTGTGCGGGCTCTCCAGTTTCTGTTCTATTTGATCAGCCTAATCATTACCTCCCAGGGGTCGTATTCATCTTGCCTAAACTGTACACAAACTCGGGTACACCTATCTACATGTGTTGATTCAGTGACGCTGACAGTTATCCAGTACTTTCGAGTCTTAACGCGGTACGCAAGATAGCATCTATAATCACTACATTATTTGTATACTTACTCTTGACTTGTTTGTGTTTAGCGCCAACCACACATTCAGGATATCGGAGATGAAGTGGCCTCTATGGCCATGCCGTGGATTAGTACCGAGGTACGTATTCCCTCAAAATACTTTTCATCATCTGCCGACGGTTTTGTCCGTTGTAAGCTCGATCACAGGGAGTCGCTGTAGGTTCAATTTTCTCGTTTCCCTTGTATCTATCCTCATGGCGATCAACAGGTATTCATAAGCGCCGAGCATGAGTCATGAGATGAGATACCCTCGTAACCCGAAGAATGTCAGCATAGCCAGGTTTTTGCCAGACGACCAAGACATTCCGAAAGACCGTCTGGCCAAGTCAGTGCAAACTTGGGCCGAAAAAATGCACGATGATAATAGCGAGAACTACGAGCCTTAAACATCGCCACCTTCGACGATCTCGTTGTTTTTATAGTAATAATCAACGACGTATTCTAGTCTAGGCCTCGGATATCTTCCAAGTTTGATATTTACATAAGCTCACTTGTCATTCCATCTTTACGGGCCCCTGCGAGCACGGCAGGTACGGGTACGAAGAGCAGTTTTAACCCGTTCAGTAGCCATGGTGCTCCAGGGCAACACAGAGCATTCTGCAGAAACTACCTATCAAGTCCCGCTGTTACCGACAGGTAGTTTCCAACACATAGAATGCATCGGTGGCAAGCCCTGCAGAATAGACAAATAATGCTGGATGTCGCAGTGCCATCGGTTTTGAAGAAACGCACTCGGGATTTATCTGACGCGACAAGGTGTTCCCGTCTACTACTGAACGCACCGAAGGGCCAAGGGTGATTGGTTCAGCACTCTACTAGAGGACTTCAGTCATGTTATTGCAAAGTAAAACGACGCCAGCGTAGTCCAGCTCACTAAATCCGCGATACCATCGACCCACTACGTCTAGTACCATCCGCAAGGGTCTTCGTTTCTCCAACCGAGCCATTCATCATGTTCTGATTATCACCAAACTCGATGGTACCCAAATGAGATACATTCGGCTGCTGTTCCCGGGGATTGCTCTTGTCCTCAAACATGAATATGACAGTCTCGTTTAATTCACCTTGGCGGCTGACGAGAAGAACGACTACAGTTGGATAGATCCCCTGGTTCGAATCGTCAAAACCAGTTAGAACGAGTATTAATGAATACGGACCGCGGACTGGACTGGGTCGGAGTGTAGATGTCGCCGAGAGTGCCAAAGGGAAGTCGAATCATAATGGCAATCAGAACCATTATCTGGGGGAACTGAGGATCCGCTGTGATAAAAATCGTTCGAACGGTTACATACTGCAGAAAGGCAGTAAATGATCCCGGACTCGACAAGCAAAGTGAGAACTCGTTCTGCTAAGGTTGTTTTTGTCCTCCTCATCTGGAATTTGGATGTAACCCAATGTCTATGACGCCTAATACAGATAACAGATCAGATCTTATTAATGTAAGGTCATGATGGTATGCTGAATGTCGGGAACAACAATTATGGTGACACGCAGTCCGATTGTAGCCAAGAGGGACGCTGTTATCATGCCGACCATGAGCGGGACTAAGATGACCGGCGTAAAAGAACCAGAGCTCACACAGAGTCAAGCATAAGAACACGAGAGGAAGGATCAAACTTTTGCTATACTCGTCTCGACAGAGTACCCAAGCCCGCCAAACGACGACACCGTTGGTTAGCACATGCTATTGAGTGTTGAGTTGGACATAAACCTTTTACAAGAAAAGGATACTTACATTCAGGAGGACAAGAGTGTTCATCACGTCTTGTTCATTTTGGGAATGGATGAGAACTGTCTCATCCATAGGGATGACATGCACGAATGAAGTGGTAATGAGATTCAGGTCTTGATACAAAGATAGGATCCAATAGGTCGTTGAAATGGAGAACATGAAAACCAGAACAGCAAGATACGTTTCGGTGCATGTGGCTTGCTGTGGAAGGGTTCCTGTGGGATGGTATTCAACGTAATGCATTGCCATGGCACAAGTCATCGAACTTCGATGGCTGAGGACAGTCCAAGATTAGTGTCACCTTTCAATGACCGCAACTGCAGCGGTAATCCTGGATTCGAGTTAAAGCGAAGAAACGCGTCCAAACTTTGATAGCCGCACACTTCTTACATGCTCATTGCGGTCAGAACTTGGAAATAAACGGGTTGTCTGAGCTTCGAAGGCAAGGGAAATCGTCGTAGAAAATAGTGGTTAAGGTTGGGTCGGCCCGAACGTCCGCTCCTTCACCAGTGGCCACCGTGACACCCGATGCCGCCTTTTTCTCAGATGCTCGTCAGAAATCGAGAATCTCATGGAGGACACAAATATATATGCACCATCGTGTTTCAAGGATTCCGATAGTCTACAGGCGCATACATCCCATTGTAGATACAAGATTATGATGGCGTGGCGATTTCCTGTTCTTCGTGCTCGCCAGATAATATACTGGTGCGTCTCTCCTTTTTTCTCCTCTTTTTCTGTCTTTTGTTCACTCTAACATGAACGCAATAGGGCGATTTCAGGGGCCGACATCCGATAGTCTAGAGAAGAGCAGACTCTTGACAAGGATATTTTTTCCTTCTGCCAATTCCTTGATGGCGATGCCAGCGTTCTACACTACTTCAGAGCAACCAGTGGGTTCAGCCAAAATTCATACATCGACTTTTGAAGGAGTGATTGGAGGCCGACGGTTGAAAATTGAAGCTTGTATTGCACTAATGTCGATGGAGAGCGAAGCATGATGGGATGTAACCCCGGGATGCTTTAAGTTTGTACAAAGTGTGTTGCTTGATATCATGCATATGCCGAATGCTCACCGTCCCCAGCATGATGCTCTGCTGATCTGCAACGTCGACCTGTCGCCAGAGCAACAATATGCGTTGACCAAGGTATGCCTTATCTACATGTGCCGCGAGGAAGACTTAACTGTTGTTTTAGGCCTTTGATCCTGAATCTGAGAATTACGGCCACGGTAATAACAAGACGGAGGACACGAAGAAGTCTATCCTTTATCCCGACCTCAAGACGATTCCCCGTGTTCCTCAGGTCCAGCTCATCGGTAATGGGACTGTCTACGATCACGAAGGTCTCACTGCTGAAACATCCTTCCCACACTATGCTCCACAAGACTCGCGTTTCACTCAAGGATGAGGCCAAGGGAGCGACACGGTTCTATCGCTGGCATATCGACGCCGCTTTGTACGACTTATCCCCGCCTAGAGTGACCACTCTGTATGGCATCAATGTACCGACTGGTCCAAAGCAGGTTTGTCGATATGACGATGGGACAGGCGACAAGCTCCCTGTGCCTCTTGGAACGACTGCATTCGTCTCCGGGAAGACCATGTTCGATATCCTCCCTCCAGAGCTCAAGAGTCTTGCTGTACGCTCCAAAGTCAAGTACGCACCTCATCCGTACGTATGGATGGCTCCCACTCATGCGATGCCGACTGGGCTGGGTATCGAGTCTGAGGGATTGGAGTTGCCGTTGAGCGAGCTTCCGCCTTGGGAGGAGGCCAAGCTGAAGATCCTGCCGGTTGTTTGGAAGAACCCTGTGACAGAGAACTGAAAATCCACTGTAATTAAAGTCGTTCGAGCGGTTAACCATTAGGACATTATGGAGGGTCATAGTGACAGGAAGAGAGACCGGAGCTTCGCGGGCCGCTTTATCTTTTGCGTTTGAACCGCGACGACTGGCCACAGCTCTATCGAGTCTCACTTACTGTCAGGTTCAACATCAACCATTCCTATTAACAAAGAATCATTTGCCGTCGTAGATATGGATGTCTTCATGAACCAAGTCTAGCAGTGGTATGGGCGTCTGAATTTCTCTCCAGTCGAGGACGCTATTGGGACGCTATAAACATTTTCTTCAGGCTCAAACGCCGGTGAGATACCCATTGGCTGCATTTTTGTCCGTGATAGAGTCGTCATCAGGAATCAGACGAACGAGCTCAGGAATGTACGCGCGTCTTTTGGACTCAAATGCGCTTATCAAGACTGTATCTTCCGTAGGCTACTCGACACCCGGAGTAAGAGGCTACTGCCCAAATTCTTGCTGAGGTGCTAGAGCTGTCGCAGTACCCGCCATCAAACATGATACTCTACGTGACAGTCGAACCGTGTATCATGTGGAGGTCTGCGCTGCCGCGATTGGGTATCAAGAAAGTCTTCTACTAGTTATGGGCAGGCCAACAACAGATTTAGAGATGTGGGAGCGTCAAGTTAGGGATGAGCCAGTACGTTGTCACATGTATTACCCTGATTTTGGCTCATTTTTGCCTTAGTACCTATCATCCAGTGCATTCAATATACAAGGCTCTTAGTGGATACCTGCGCAAGGAAGCTATTGACATTCCCCTCGGTTCTATATTGCGGAGAATACAAGTGGTGCCTAGCTACATGTTCAGATTTCTCTTCTCCTTCGCTCATGACAATCTTCGTTCAGCGCCAGTTCCGACATCGAAGGCGAACCATGTCCGTTGAGTCTCAAAATCCGCGAGTAATACGAAAGCTGAATATATACGACACTTCGTGTAAGGGATGCGAATTTCTATGGACCCATAATTACATCATTCATTTATCTTTGTTTACCTACTCCTTCGGATGACTACGTATGCGCCGTTTTTTGGCCTTTTTTCACAACTTTATCTAGGATTTCTACCACTATGTCGTGTCTTTGACTCTATCTACCTTGGCAATATACGCCCGAATCGTACTCAGTCTTGGGTTGAAGACCCGTCCCGTGGCAGATCCTTTACACTTCGCCGTCTCGAGGATGGTCCCAGCTGGCGAATCGGCGGAGGTCAACGGCTCACTTGATTCTACAAGACCTAGCGATACCCTCCAGACAACCAATTTACGATACCTACGATCAAATATTGAACGTCGATACCTAGGATTATCAATTGGAGGTCGACTTTGCGAATGATAAACGATGTTGCCAAGTAATCGAACCCCCTGGAGTATCCGTACAATGCATGGCAGAGCGGGGATCTAGATATGCGATGCCCTTCCAGATTGTAGTGCTCGACACCAAGACTTGACCTCAACGACAACGGTACATCTTTTTTCTTCTCTCTTCTCTCGCTCTCGACTCCTCTTGCCGAACTGCTTTCTTGAATATGATTTATCCCCTCCTTCCTGTGCTCCTGTGCATATGCATATGGCTAGGTGGCGTATCGGATCGAGATATACGTGTCAGGATTCTGAGGCTCTTGAGTAAAAACAATGAGCTCGATTTATTATTCATGTGCTTGGTACGGCTTATTCCTCTTGTTCATCAGAAGCTGACGGTAGGTTGTGAACACGTGGATCCAAAGCGCAAGAGACCGCAGCCATGGACTTGAGACTGAGTCAGAAGATTCTGCGAATTGTCATTTCGCCATCTTTGACGCGAGGCAGCTGCATATTCCGCTTATTTGCTTCTGTGTTACACTTATCAGTGGACTTTATTTAGCGCTACGACAGCCACTATATTTTTTGTTCCACGAGGACAGGCCCTGAGAATTGCCGACGAGACTTCTGCGCTTTTTATCAATCTCGGAAGCCGCGGCTATATCCGTGGCTATTCCAGGACAATTTCGTAGTTCCATCAGCTACTATCAATGCTCCGAAGTGATTCCCCGTCAAAACGGTTGGTTTGTACAATGCATGTCGGAACGAGGTCGGAGAATCAAGGCATTCGTGCTGCTCCTGTTGCCAGATGCAGAATGTATTACTTTTAGCATGATCGCGCATCGCAGCTGGTGTCAGAATCATGCATTAGCATACTTTAGTTGACAAGTGCGTACATTCCCGTATATTAGGTTGGTGTTGTATGACAGTTCCCCCTTTTTCGTACTCTACCAGCGGGTCTACTGGTGCGTCCCTTCTTCTCTTACCGTCTTTCCTCGACCTAACGAGGAGCGGACTAGGCACTGGTGTTTGATTGGTGTGGCTCAAATAGCTATTCCTCGGACCTTGGCGCTATCCCCATCGCAGAGTTCAACAGACCCGGTTTCATGACACGCGTTATGAAAACGTCGGGGCTAGCATACGGGCTCTTGGCAATGACATTCATGCCATGTATACATTCTTTTTGGAGGCACAGGTACAATGTACCATCTTCCGAACGACTAGGGATTTCAATAAACCAAATTCGCATGTCGACCGGTTTCAACGGATAAGAACCGAACGCCGTATTGTTGGAATAATCCTAGCGGGCATGGAAGCACACGAGGGATCAGGACACGGATACGGGATTGACGGAGTACATGAGCGGTGGAGTACGTAGTCAATCGAGTAAAGGAAGAGAGAAGCGTAGCTACGAAATTTTACCTAGTACCTCTCCCACCTTCTTAGGATCACCGGCTAATAATATACTTTACTCGTGTCCCGTCGGGCGACAAAATCATCCGGTGTTGGCATCTGCTGAGCTCCGTTTGCTGTATTCGTCTGGCTTCTATTAATTTGATGGACTATGCAGAATCTGACAATATTTCGTCTCTAGCTTTGTCTTCAGTATTTTTCCCGAAGATGAAGTTCTTATACCTAGGTGAGTAGTATGCCGGACTTGCCTCTTCGCTACGGTAATAACACTTAGCACGAAGGGTGCTGCTCTTAACAAAACATGATCCACATACCAACACCGATTACTTCAGAATCACTAACTCACAATCAGGTCACGAAATGTTGCGGAATATAGGATGAAGCCCGTCTTATGGCATTGATGATGATCATCTTGAAATTTGATGGCCATCTTTTTAATATTGCCTCTGACTCAACTATCTCTCATTCCTACTGTTATCTCTCCCCCCCCCCTTCGCTTCAGAGATGAGTAGCGAAATTTCAGATCCCTTTGGAGGCGTCGTTGTATGTGAGTAAAACTCCGCAGTCGTCCATGCGTATGGTTGGATTGAACCGCGCGCACTTCTAGCTATATTCATTAGCTTCCTCCTCTTGGGTGCTATGTTTCTGCAGGTATACATCTACTTTGATCGCTATCCCAAGTCAGCATAACTGTATTTTTCTATAACAACCTCTGATTCATTCTTCAAGGGACAATATCTGGCTCAAGGTATTTGTCATAGTCCTCTTTACCTTGGACGTTCTCAACTCTGTTTTTGTCCTTATGTGGTACGGAATATGTCAAGAACAACCTGACTGGTATGCTTAAGTTGAGACATCTTCGCAGGATTTATAACCTCCTGATCGACAATTTTGGGAACCCGTCGCATTTACCAAAAGTCAGTAATTTTTCGATACCAGCCACCGTTGAATGCCTATGCTTACAGCGTTTTTTTTGCAGCTGACTGGACCGCCACAACTGACCCGCTTCTGGGGGGTATCATGGCAGGAATGGTTCAAGGTTTTTTTGCATGGAGGATCTGGGTGTTAACCAAGTACGTTATATATATATCCTTCAAATGGTCAAGTGTCGTTTCTAATCAAGCTTACTGATTGTAGGAACTATTTCTACCTTGGTGTGATCGTCCTTTGCACATTGACATCTTTTGCCGGCAGTATGGCGACAAGTATAATCTGCCTTTTAATCGCCGATTCAGTTGACTGGAATGGGCTTCGTAATGAAATGGGCGTACCCGTTCTTGTATGGCTTATTCCAGCGGCACTTGGGGACCTCGTCATCACAGTCATTATCGCCACATATCTGCAGCGAGCAAAAGGTTCCATCAAACGGACCAATCGTATCTTAAACAGAATTACCCGACGTGAGTTTCTTGTCCAACTGAAATGTTTTTGCTGTATGTTGAAGCACCTAAGTCAACAGTGACTATGCAGAATGGCAAGTCCCATACTCTTCCGTGGCCCGCACCGCGAGGCTTAATGTGACCGACAGGGTTTCTCACCGCCACCGTCGCCCTAACTGCTGTAGGTTTGACTGTCAGTGCGACGGCAAGTGTTCAATCTGTGTCATTTTTTCCTTCCTACTTATGCTTCCGACAGAGGCGGCCTTACCATCTTTGTGCGGGCTCTCCGATTTCTGTTCTGTTTGACCACTCTAATCATTATCTCTCAGGGGGTCATATTTATCTTGCCTAAACTGTACACAAACTCAGGTACGCCTATATACAGGTGTTGATTCAGTGATACTGACAGTTATCCAGCGCTTTCGAGTCTTAATGCGGTGCGTAAGCTGCCTCCATAATAATTATTCGTATACTCACTGTGGACGACACAATCGTGTTTAGCGCCAACCCCACATTCAGGATATCGGAGATGAAGTGGCCTCTATGACCATGCCGTGGAATAGTACCGAGGTACGTATTTCCTCAAAATACTTTTCACCATCTGACGATGGTTTTGTCTCTTATAAGCTCGATCATGGGGAGTCATTATAGGTTCAATTTTCTTGTTTCCCTTAGTATATATCCTCATGAGGATCAACAGATATTCAATATAAGCGTCGAGCATGAGAGTGATGAGATGAGATACCTTCGTAACCCGAAGAATACCAGCATAACCAGGCCTTCGCCGGACGACTAGGATATGTACGTTGCAATTACTTTTGAAACACGGCCGGCAGGATGGGACACGCTCAAAGCTCAAATGGGGGGACTTTTTCTGGGGCTGAAACAAAGCGGCCTTGAATTAATTCTAGATGCTGTGTCAAGGTTTTAGAATCTTGAGTTCTGGATAGTATACACCTTATGCTTCTTTCGACTATCATCCCAGTCTTCTGACGCAACTCATAGTATTTCCAAGAAACATATTCTTCGTACTATGTATCCTACAATGGCCGAGATCATCGATCTTTTCCATCCATAAGCTCTGAAAGCCATTTTTGAAACTATACTTCGCTCGCGTTCAGTATAGATACAGGGTATCTTTGTATATACTCTACGAGGACGAACTAGTGAAATGGATGGGCACAATGCTTAGCTGTAGAAAGTCCGCACCAACGAGCGTTAAAACATTGGAGAGAAATAAACCCGGCAACACATGCACAAACTTCGGGATACCAAAGGCTCATCGTACACTATGATAGCCAAGGACGTAAAATCAGACTTCCGACGAAAGCAGTTGCTTCAAATAGGTGCAATGCGTCCTAATCTAACAACGCTTGCGCCGTAGCCGAACGCGCTTTGATCATGCATTTGAAAGGCGCGGGAAAACTATCCTCGAATCAAAACACGTCATAGGATCTCCGACGTGGAAGACCTACCTCACAAAAGTGCTCGTATAAGTATTACTCGGTTCAATGACCCGACCTTCAGAATCCACCGCCTTGGAGAATGACAAAGTCGAAGCCATAGATGCAACAGCAATCCAAGCAGTATTTAATGCAAGATAACGGCCAGGACAGATACTACAATAATATCATTAAGGGCATTGGACGTGATTACATTACAGGGTGCGTACCGTCGTCCAAAACCAAACGCGGCTGTGGGCTCAGGTTGCATTTCTTTACCGTCTTGGTGCATGAACCGGTCGGGATCGAATACCAGAGGGTTAGGGTAGTCTTTTTCGTCGTGAAGCATGAGCCTACGTTGTCTGTCAATCCGAGGCTTTGATATCATAGATTAACTTGTGACTGACCAAGCATTGCCAATAACAGTGGCGCCTACGGAAGACCGATAAGTATTGACTGACAATATCAAGGGACTCGAAACGTACCCGCAGGGATGTAATATCCTCTGTAAACATCCTCTTCCATGGTACGATGAGCGACACCTAACATCAAAACTAATGAACTCAAGCATACTCGCAAATCTAAAAGCACGTACCAAGTGGGGCAACAGGTTTCCATCTCAGTGCTTCCAACACGATGGCATCAATATAGGGCAGTTGCGGACGGTCATCGAAATTCGGTAGACGGGTGCCGTGGCCAATCACGGCGTCCACCTCAGCTTGGGCTTTAGCTTGTACCTCTGGGTACAGAATGAATGCGAGTATCACGGAAAGAATGACAGACACGGTCTTTGACAAGGATTAGAGACTCCGAACGATACTTCGGAATGAAAACCCACTGTGTCAGCTCCCGCTAATCAAGGTTTGGGCGTAAGATCAGATGCTCGACGAAGGGCGGAGAAATACCCTACCAGAAAAGGCAACCGCAGCCGTATTCCTTACAATTTCGAGGTGCTTCGTATCCTCTGACGCCCCCTTCTTTGTTAGATTTTCCGCCACGAATGAAGGGGGCGCGTTGCCCTTTGCCTTGATTAAGCGTCAATATGGATCGCAACTGATATCAACCAACAAACAAGGACCCACTAGCGACTCCATGGTATATTTAAACGGCTCTTCTTCCATGTCTTTAACGTCTTTTCTCCATGCGCACGCAAGGCTCAAGAATTTTGCACCAGGCATCCATCCTTAACGACTCCGCCTTTAATATAAACCCCAGGTTAGCGATCAGATACAAGCATACTCACGCGGAAGGTATTGCAAACTGGGGATGTAATCGACGAGGAAGGCTCCCATGTTCCCAGCGGCGCGAATGCTTTCATCAGCCTGATCTACCAATTCCACGAAGTGATCACCATTTGGGTCTACATCATATCCGTAGATAGTTTTCATGATGATTGAACCGGCAAGGCTGGAAGGCTGTTAGTTTCAACGACCAAGCTACAGGGATACGCCCAGCTTACTGGCGGACGTGCTGAACAAATGTGTCGGGAGATCTATGCAGCTGTTGGAGCAAGTCTAATGTGGCCTTCATTTGCACAGAGTAGTACGCAGGAACTGCACGAGGCTGAAAGTACTGATGAAACATTTTGCGGTGTTTTCTGTGAAGAGAAGAAGGAAGGAGAAGAATTAGACCACACGGCGATTGCACTGACCTCCACCAATCAGAATATCGCATAAAGCTAAAGCTATTGTCCCATCCCGCTAGCTTTAACATGGTGAAATCTGCGTGACATTGTCAATACTGAGACATTGAAGGATCTTCCATCCTTACCCGGCCTATCAGAATAATTCCCAGAACGTTTTTCGAAGAGATCGGTCGCTGCCTGAACCGAGTTGATTATAATGGTCGGATTTCCGGGTGTGTCCAGATATAAGACATCGCCGTAGGTAGCAGCCCATCGAGCATAGGTTAGCCATGGGTGGTCTACGGGCACATCCCAGAGGTTCCCTATCAGTAGGAGTCCCTTGGGTCCAGGAGGAAGGGGTAGACGTCGACGATTAAAAAGGAGGGATAGACGATATAATACCCGGGTGGCACTGATTAGAAGAAACGCTAACAGGAGAGTCGAAATCATTGGGAAGGAGTTGCGGTGGGTCGTTTCTCCCTTCCCTTTAGTCCTTAAGAAGCTTGCCTATCATTAGAGAATGACTTATTTTTGCTCTCTGTTTACTCACATTTGAATGGGGGACCGATGATGGGTCCAACTGAATGTGAATATGTGCTTATTATGGAGCACCAGTTCGTATAGCTCGGTCCAATGGACATATCGATCTCTTGATAGTGTTGCGTCGTCCTAGTGTTGGAACCTGATTTAGGGCAGACCTGGAAGGAATTGCGCCATGCTGGTGTACGTCGACTTAGTGGTCTAGTTTTCGAGGAGGAAAACAACTGTAAGATTGGTCTGTCCGCCTCTACGGGATTGCAGTCATTTCGCACATCAAAGATTGGAGTACCGCCCACTATTGTATTGACCGCACAAAAGTGACATGAATACAGTTGAATCAGCTGGACATGCATGTACCTCGAAAGTATTAGCGAACGATATGGATGGACGTCAGGTGGATTTAAAGTTGTGTTGGTGGTGACAGTAAGGGCCAATCAGGAATACTTAGAGTCGCGGTCCTGACATAACATCAATGGTCGTCAGAGAAGGGATCTGTGGCAAAAAAAGGCATGGACAATGGGGGTACCTGGTACAGTATCGTCCGGAATGGTAGTGACAAGATGTGTGTCACTATCATCGGAGTCTGACGCCCTCGTAGCCCAGCACTGGCATGGCGTAGGTCGAAAGTCGGCGAAAAAAATGCTAAGTGGGCAGGAGCGCGATTACTCGAGGATGTCTTGAAAGACTCGTAGGACATGTGGTACCGGTCCTTGGTGGCGTCGGACTTCGATATGTTCGATATGCCATCACGAAGAAAGGTCTGCATGGTTCGAATGGTATTAACTTGGAAGCCTTTTGGATGATATCGACTGGGATGCTACCGGGTTGCTGTAGTGGGGACACGTAGGCTCGTTCCTGCAGACGTCGTTAGTTTCAGGAAAAGTAGATATGGCGACGGGACGCACTTGTGTTAGTCACACGAGTATCAGCCTTCCATCGACATTCTCGACAGTCTGGACTGAAATGGTTCGACGATGTTCAACCAAACATGTTGATATCGAGAATTCGCTTTTCCTTGAATTCAGCCTTGAGAGCTAATTTGACAGGACAATTCCTCACTACTCTGCGAATACTAGGATGCTTTCTCAGATATGACAACTTCGCAGATGGAAATGAATCCCAGATTGTTGTTGACAGAGGGTATCGTCGTGAACCGCCCAACGTTCTTCGACTTCAAGTGATATTGGACGTGCCTGTGTAACAGTTAGGAAGTCAACAAGAGTGAAGACCAATGTTACGTGCCTACAGGTTGAGCAGCCTCAGAGTAGATGTGCACTTTCTCCTCAAATTCGAGCGCGAGACTGCGCTTGGCATTCCCTCCTGATTTCATGAACCCTGCAATCCATACCGCTGGTTATCCTGCGTCCAGTCAATGCCGGTCTTAAAAATAACACGTCATGCGTTCCATGAATATCCTCAACGATGGATACAGAGCCAGAAGTTTCGAGGTCGGACGTCGAGGTCATCGCAGTCGTGGAGAAAGGTCAGACCAGCTACCGGCCCGGTCCTTTTCCTCCCGGGCCTTTGGCACCACCATCGCGAGAATTCTGGCCTCCATACGTGCTATAACTCTCTTGCTTCCATGAAACATGAACTTTCCGTCACGGAGCAACTGGAACTGGACGATGCCAACCCTTACGGACTCTAGGCGATGAACACAGCGTGAAATGTTATCGAGGATACCGCCCAGGTTATTTACCCCTTGGATAAAGTATTCCTGTGTCACGCTCCGAGATGGCGGATTCTACGAGGAGTGATCTTGATATCGTCCTCAACCAATCAGACTCTGGTGAGAGCATTTTTATCCAATACCTTAGCTGTCCTGCTCATGTCAGCACCTCGCTCAAAAGTTCCCGATAATTGTCGGAGCTCATCTGACGTCTAGGTGCGGCTCTGAGCATGAATGGCGGCAAGTATGGCAGTTTCTGTGCAGGGTCCGTTATGACAGTCCGTTTGGGTAAGACTTCGTCTATCCCGTACAAAGCTGGATAATAATACCGTCTCTAGTTGCATCTCCTCGGTCAGGACATGTTCTGTTCGTTCAAGCTTCGTGAAGGGATTCTTCCTCTGTCGCGCCTAAGGCTCCGCGGGACCACATCAAAACTGAACCTTTTCATAACTTATAGCCATGCCAAATCTACTACTTAGCTATATTCTGCGTACCAAAATATTGACGAATGGAAGAAACCAGAGTACTGCATACGAATCTATTTGCACAAACTACGATGGTCTTGACAAGCGAACGTCTTGATCAGTGCTTGCAAACCATCCGTGACATAGCTGTACACGCGACTGGGAGACTTGTCATAGTCATAGTAGGATCTGTAACTGCTATACAAATTTATTATTGGTCCATCGAACATAGCCTCTTGAGAGAAAAGACCTACGGCGCTGGAATTCCCCAGAAACGCGGCCGGGGTTGCGATTTTGGCCGTGGTGGTGGCAGAGGAGCCGGAGGATTGGCCTGGCGCCACTTCTCTATCTGTACCGCTTCGGCCTTCTGTATGCAGTCCATCAACGCTTCCTCTGCACCCTCCACGGAAGAAAGCAAAAACTCGGAGCCATCAAACCTGACCCTATTCCGCATCTCCGCCGCTGCCTTCTGATCAGGCCATTCGCTCAAAACTTGAGCCCAGTCTTGGATTGACCGCTCCAAGTCACGTTCCGACAGTTGAGGCACCTCTTCAAGATAATCGTCCTCATCGTCGACATCGAACTCCCTCTGAATCTCAGGCTTCTTCACTGGAGGCGCCCAGTTGGGGTCAGTCAGCGGGGCCCCCGTTGGCTGCACATTCGACAAAGTTACAAAGGTTTGCATCCCGCTCTTTATATTTATCGTGGAGGATGTCGTCGTCAAAAGGAAAGTCTCCGGCATCTCGAAGGCGACAAAGCCAGAGTTGTGCATCACCCAGTCCTGGGAACAGATGGTTCACGGCATCTAACGTGTCCTGTTTCGACGTCTTGAGCCCTTTCTCGACGACTTCGAGAGCACGAGTTCGAAGTTTCTTGTCGGATACTTTGGAGAGATATTTGACGACGATGAGGATGGCTGGGGTGTGAAGGGTAAAAGTTTTTCTTGGTCAAGCAATCGAGCAGAAGGACGATATCTTCTGTTTGGGAGACTACTGCCAGGATTTCCGCCGCGTCCGAGTATCGAATGAAAGGCTTGTCTAAGAAGAGTCGCTTCTTTGACCGAGGATAGAAGCGAACTCTTGACGTCAGGATAATCTGATACTAATTTAGTGTACAGGGTGAAAAGATGGCTTTCGTGATGAACTTCAGGTGATTCGGTGATTGTGACGTTCAGCATAAAGACGGTGGGCGATGGATCCTCATTTCTTCCTGACCAGTGGTCATCGCAGGAAAGCATATCCATCCATGTTTTTTGGATCTGCGATGCCATCAGTCAAACAAAGTGGAGAATGTCCATGTTGTGGGAAACGTACCATTCGTAGTCTTGACGGAATAGACTGAAATACTTGTTCATAGAGTTCATCATCCTTTATGGCCTGACTAGGCGAGACTGGACAACCTCGGATAGCTGAGAATACGAAGAATTCTCTCCACATCCAAGCCATATAGTCGACAACGTAGTGACTTTGATTATAGACGTCTTCTTCTCCGAGTTTGTGATGATCAGTATGTCGGTACAGTCATATTCGTCGCCCACTAGTATAGGATAAGATTCGTCAGTATCACACAACACTAGGAGAAATAGCGATTGACAAACAGATCATCGGCTGGCTGATGAACAAAGGTTCAAACATCTGCGGATAAGGTCCATGTCTGCGTTTTCTTCAGCCATCGCGAGCTAGATATCGGGAAGCCATCCAACAACCTCCTTCATGATCCTATCCATCAGCGGGCCTTGTTTATCATGTCTATCCTCCGGGTCGTATTTTTCACTTGTGGCAAGCTCATTTGACAACGACGTCAGAGAAATACCGTGCAACTCGTATTTGAGGTCTCTAACTGCTCTTTTGTCCCCTGGAAGAATATCCAGAAGTGAAACAGCAATTTGGCGGACATCTTGAAGGGCGACGTGATTGTCAGGAGTCATTTCGAGTGACTTTGCGGTATTCAACGCATCGGTAAGGAGGTCGTGAAGTCGCTGTACCGGTGATATGTTGGAGTTAACTTTTGACAACGAAATGACGCGTCCTTTCTTCGTTGGACGTGCTGCTGCAGCTGGAATGGCTCGGTTCCGGATTGCACCGGTCGCGTTACGCGTTTTTCGTGGAGAGAAGGACATGGTAAGCGAAGTGCGAGTTCCAAGCCTAGGAAAATCCCATCCGCGATGTCAGCCATTTTAATACCGACTATACACAGGCCACAATTTTCCACCTGGAAGTTGGAAGGAACGTATTGAGCATACGGCCCAAACGGTCTGAATACCGACAGCAAATGCCGAACTTCTCCCTTATTGGGACCGCATGCCGGTTTTCTAAACTCTAACTCTCCATCTTGACCAGTTGCCGAATCAATATATATAGAACAAAGTGTAACGACTGCGATGACAGCTTCGTGACTGGACATGAGCGCTGAGATTTAACGGCACGTACACGGTTGTTGACTAGGAAATAAATGGGTTGTCTGAGCTTTGAGGGCAGGGGAAATCGTCGTAGTAAATCGTCATCGCAGTTGCAGTTGAAGGTCAGACCGTCCCGGCCCGATCAGCCGCTCCTTCACCAATAGCCACGATGACCACTAGTGCTGCCTCAGATGCTCATCAGAATTTGCGAATGCCATAGAGGACATGAACTTGCTGTACGCTCAAAAGTAAAGTACGCACCTCATCCGTACGTTTGGATGGCTCCTGCTCATGCGATGCCGACTGGGCTGGGTATCGAGTCTGAGGGATTGGAGTTGCCGTTGAGCGAGCTCCCACCTTGGGAGGAGGCCAAGCTGAAGATCCTGCCGGTTGTTTGGAAGAATCCTGTGACGGGAGAGTTGCACTTCTAGGTTCATCCTTGTGATGTGGCGGAGTTGCTTGTTGAGCCGATTCCCGAGGGAAAGAGCAAGGAAGGCGCGTTGTACCCCGATGCGCACCTTACGGACTTGAAGGAGGTGCGAGGGCTGTTGTACAAGACGCAGCGCCCGGCTATTGCGCTAAAGGTGGGTAACTTATATTCAGACATAGGGTGAATTACTGATCATATCGCTAGCTCGTTTACCCGCACGACTGGAAAGAGAAGGATCTGGTTATATTCCATAATCGCAGGGTCTTGCATAGCGTCGTTGGCGCTTTCACTCCGGATCAGGTTAGGGCGTTCCACCAGTGTAACCTCGCTGCGTCGGATGATCCCATTGGACCTACGGCCGAAGATGTGAAGAAGTGGGCTTGAAGAGCGTCTAGTGTAGGATTGTATTTTTTGATGAACTAACAGGATTTTCTTTCACCGTTTCCGGTACGACCTGAAAGTGGATAGCATTGGACAATCCATTTCCGCTGCAAGTTTTTTCGTGTCTGATCTTACGATCCTTTCTATCCACGACACTTCGCGGTCTCGAGGATCGTCCCAGCTGACGAATGGTGGAGGTCAACAGCTCACTTGATTCTACAAGACCTGGCGATCCCCTCTGGGCAGTCCAGTATATGATCAACAAATAACTTTGATTAGCCTAACAGTATACTTGTATGCTTGCTTGCCTCTGTGTCATACATATTAATGGACTTGATTTAGCGCTACGACAGTTATATTTTTCGTTCCGAAGTCGGGCCATGAGAATTGCCTGAGAGACTTTTACGCTTTTTATCAATACCCGTGGCTATTCCAGGATAGTTTCATAGTTCCATCAACTAGATCAATTCTTCGGAGAGTACGTTAGGTACTTGGAGTATGACGGTTCCCCCCTTTTCGTACTCTACCAATAGGTCTACTGGTGCGTCTCTTCTTCTCTTACCGTCTTTCCTCAACCTAACGAGGAGTGGTATAGGCACTGGTGTTTGGTTGTGATTCAAATAGCTATTTCTCGGACCTCGGCGCTATCCGCAGAGTTCGCACACCCGGTTTCATGACACACGCTATGAAAACGTCGGGGCTAGTACATGGCCTCTTGGCAGTGTTATTCATGCCATGTATACATTCTTTTCGGTGGCACCGATACAATGTACCATTCTCCGAACGACTAGGATTTCAAGAAACCAAATTCGCGCGTCGACCGGTTTCGACGAACAAGAACCGAACGCCGTATGCGCCTCCCGGGAAGCATAATAGAATCCGTATGCTGCCCGCGCAATGCCTGTCTAAGCTTCACGGATTGCTACTCTACTCACAGCGAGACGGCTGAGCGATTAGAGCATAATTCTTGCTCCTCTCTTACATCCAAATTAACAGCTTATTTCTCTCCCACCTTCTTAGGATCACCGGCTAATAATATACTTTACTCGTGTCCCGTCGCGCGACAAAATCATCCGGTGTTGGTATCTACACAAGCTGCTGAGCTCCGTTTGCTGTATTCGTCCGGCTTATCTATTCTGATGGACTATGCAGAATCTGACAATCGTCTCTAGCTTTTCTTCAGTATTTTGCCCGAAGATGAGGTTCTTATACCTAGGTGAGTAGTATGCTGGACTTGCCTCTTCGTTACGGTAATAACACTTAACACGAACGGTGCAGCTCTTAATAAAGCGTGATTCATATACCAACACCGGTGCCTCACCAACTCACAATCCGGTCACGAAATGTTGTGGGTTATAGAATGAAGCCTGTCTTATGGCATTGACGGTGATCATCGGTGATCATCTTGAAACGTGATGGCCGTCTTTTTGATATAATATTGCGTCTGATTCAACTATCTCTCATTCTTACTCTTCTTCTCCCCTTCCGCCTTAGAGATGAGTAGCGAAATTTCAGACCCCTTTGGGGGCGTCGTTGTATGTGAGTAGAACTAAACTCCTCATTCGTATGGTTGGGCTGAACCGCGCCCACTTCTAGCTATATTTATTAGCTTCCTCCTCTTGGGTGCTGTGTTTGTGCAGGTATACATTTACTTTGATCGCTATCCCAAGTCAGCATAACTGTCTTCTTTTACGACAACCGTTGATTCGTTCTTCAAGGGACAATATCTGGCTCAAGGCATTTGTCATAGTTCTCTTTACCTTGGATGTTCTCGACTCTGTTTTTGTCCTTATGTGGTACGGGATAAGGCAACAATAACTTAACTAGTATGCTTAAGTTTTGACATCTTCGCAGGATTTATAACCTCCTGATCGACAATTTTGGGAATCCCGTCGCATTCACCAAAAGTCAGTAACTTCTCGATGCCAGCCACCGTTGAATGCCTATGCTTACAGCGTTTTTTCGCAGCTGAATGGACTGCCGTAACTGACCCGCTTCTGGAGGGTATCATCGCAGGAATGGTTCAAGGCTTTTTTGCATGGAAGATCTGGGTGTTAACCAAGTACGTTATATATATCTTTCAAATGGACAAGTGCCGTTTCTGATTAAACTTGCTGATTGTATCAACTATTTCTACCTCGGTGTGATCGTCCTCTGCACATTGACATCTTTTGCCGGCAGTATGGCGACAAGTATACTCTGCTTCTTAATCGCCGAATCAGTTGACTGGAATGGGCTTCGTAATGAAGTGGGCGCACCCATTCTTGTATGGCTTATTCCAGCGGCACTTGTGGACCTCGTTATCACAATCATTATCGTCATATATCTGCAGCGAGCAAAAGGTTCCATCAGGCGGACTAATCGTATCTTAGATAGAATTACACGACGTGAGTTTCTTGTCCAACTGAGATGTTTTTCCCCTATGCTGAAGCATCTGAGTGAACAGTGACGATACAGAATGGCAAGTCCCATACTTTTCCGTGGCCTGCATTGTGAGGCTTAATGCGATCGACAGGGTTTCTCACCGCCACCGTCGCCCTAACTGATGTAGGTTTGAGTCTCGGTGTGACGGTAAGTGTTCAACCTGAGTCATTTTTTCCTTCCTGCTTATGCTTCCGACAGAGTCGGCCTTACTATCTTTGTGCGGGCTCTCCAATTCCTGTTCTGTTTGACCACCCTAATCATTACCTCTCAGGGGTCGTATTTATCTTGCCTAAACTGTACACAAACTCAGGTACGCCTATCTACATGTGTTGATTCAGTGACACTGACAGTTATTCAGCACTTTCCAGTCTTAACGCAGTGCGTAATATGACCTCTGCAGTAATTATCTATATACCCACTGTGGACGATTCAATCGTGTCTAGCGCCAACCCCACATTCCAGGATATCGGAGATGAAGTGGCCTCTATGGCCATGTCGTGCAATAATATCGAGGTACGTATTTCCTCAAATTATTTTTCACCATTCTGACAATGGTTTATTGTCCGTTGTAAGTTCGATCACAGGGAGTCGCTGTAGGTTCAATTTTCTTGTTTCCCTTAGTATCTATCCTCATGAGGATCAACAGGTATTCATAAGCGCCGAGCATGAGTCATGAGATGAGATACCCTTGTAGCCCGAAGAATGTCAGCTAGCCAGGTTTTTGCCAGACGACAAGACATTCCGAAAGACCGCCTGACTAAGGCAGTGCAAACCTAGGCCGAAAAAATGCACGATGATAATAGCGGGAACTACGACTCTTAAGTATCGCTATCTTCGACGATCTTGTTGTTTGTATAGTAATAATCAACGACGTATTCTAGTCTAGTCCTCGGATATCTTCCAAGCTTGATATTTATGCAAGCTCACTTGTCATTCAATCTTTAGCGGGCCCCTGCGAGCACGGCAGGTACGGGTACGAAGAGCAGTTTTAACCCGTTCAGTAGTCATGGTGCTCCAGGGCAACACAGAGCATTCTGCAGAAACTACCTACCAAGTCCTGCTGTTACCGACAAGTAGTTTCCAACACATAGAATGCATCGGTGGCAAGCCCTGCAGAATAGACGAATAATGCTGGATGTCGCAGTGTCATTGGTTCTGAAGAAACGCACTCGGGATTTATCTGACGTGACAAGGTGTTCCCGTCTCCTATTGAACACACTAAGGGTGGATGGTTCAGCACGTACTTTGGTCATGTTATTGCAAAGTAAAACAACGCCAGCGTCGTCCATCTTGCTAAAGCCGTGATACCATCGACCCACTACGTCTACCATTCGCAAGGGTCTCCGTTTCTCCAATCGAGCCGTTCATGTTCGGATTACCACCAAACTCCATGGTACCCAAGTTCGACGGCTGTTCCGGGGGATTGCTTTTGTTCTCAAACGTGAACATGGCAGTTTCGTTTAGACTACCTTGGTGGCTGATGAGAAGGATGACTATGGTTGGATAGATCCCCTGGGTGAGTTGAATTATGGTCAATTTGGTCAGCTATAATGAGTATTAATGAGTACGGATCGCGAATTGGGCCTGGACTGGAGTGTCGAGGTCGCCGAGGGTGCCGAATGGAAGTCGAATCAGTGTGGCAACCAGAAGTATTATCTGGGGCAAGAAACAGGAAGCACTAAAAGCGCTGAAAGTTCCGGAAAAGGGGGGACACTTTAAATCGTCTTTTTTAACCAATCCACATCATAAGCGGCGAAGACATCTCAGAGCGCCCGCAAACCAATGTGGTCACGGACAACATTCCGAAAAGCTACGGGCAATGTTAGTCTCTAAAGATTTAGTACGCAAAATAAAATACTCACAAATAGCCCCTGCCCACGCTCTATGGTGGTTGATCGGTCGCTTAGACCCTGATAAACACCCTCTCTATTCCTCTCTTCGTTTGGAAAGAATCGGGGACCAATGGCCACGATGACCACCGGTGCCACCTTTTTCTCAGATGCTCGTCAGAATCTGCGAATGCCATGGGGGACATGAAGCATAAAGTTTAAGTTTCAAGGACTCTGATGGTGTGCAGGCGCATATATTCCGTTGCAGATCCAGGATTGTGACGGCCTGACGATTTCCTGTTCTTCGACAGGTGCGTCTCTCTTTTTTCCTTGTATTTCTTCACTTTGACGTGAACGTAATAGGGCGACTTCAAGGGCGAGCATCCGAGAAAGGCAAACTCTCGCCAACGATATCTTTTCTTCCGCCAATTCCTTGACGACAATGCCAGCGTTCGACACCACCCTCAGAGCAACTAGTGGGTTCGGCCGAAATCCATGCATCGACTTTGGAAGGAGTGATTGGAGGCTGTTGGGTGAGAATTGAACCCTGTATGTTGATGTTGATGGAGAGTGAAGCATCGTGGAATGCAATCCCAGGATGCTATGTACAAGGTGTGTTGCTTGATTTCATGCATATACCGAACCGCTCATCATCCCCAGTACAATGTTCCGCTGTCTCTCAACGTCTACCCGTCACCGGAGCAGTAGGTGTCGACCAAGGTATGCTTATCTATATCTGCAGCAGGAACAACCTAAACATCCTTCTAGGCCTTTGATCCCGAGAATTACAGCAGGATGGGACCGACTGGGAAAACCGATTATATCACTGGCACATCGACGCTACGCTGTACGATTTATCCCCGCCTAGAGTGACCACTCGGTATGGCTTCAATGTACTGGCTGGTCCTCAGTAAATATGCCGGTATGATGACGGGACCGGCGATGAACTTCCTGTGCCTTTGGGAACGACTGCGTTCGTCTCTGGGCAAATCGTGTTCGATATCCTCTCTTCGGAACTCAAGAGTCTCGCTGTGCATTCCAAAGTCAAGTGCGTACCTCGCCTATATGTATGGATTGCCCCTGCGCATGCGATGAGAACTGGGCTAGGTATCGAATCTGTGGGATCGGACTTGTCGCTAGGCGAGCTTCTTCCCTGGGAGGAGGCCCGGCTGAAGATTCTGCCGGCTGTTTGGAAGGGCCCTGTGACGGGAGAGCTGCAAATTCAGGTTCATCCTTGTGGTACGACGAAGTTACTCGTTGAGCACGTACCAGAGTAGGGAAGGCCATGTTATACACTGACGGTACGCGCCTTACGGACATGAGAAGGAAGTGCGAAGGTTGTTGTACTGCACCACCTGGCTATTGCACCAAAGTGGGTAATTTGTGTTCTGACGTCGGACAAATCACTGATTATATCGCTAGCTTATTTACCCGCTCGACTGGAAAGGTGATATTCCATAATCGTGCATTCCACCAGTGTAACCTCGCTGCGTCGGACGACTCCGCTGGGCCCACTGCCGAAGCTATGATGAAGAAGTAGGCTTGAAAGTATAGTGTAAGATTGTACCTTTGATGAAATAGCAAGACTTTCTTTAGCCGCTTCCCATCTTTCAGTATGCTGCATCAAGGCCATTTCTCTGCATCGTCTGACGTAGAGGCGCAGCTCGGACTACTGGTGGCGCTGAGTATAGCATTCTCTCTGCAGGACTTGCTGTTATTGGAGCTGGGCTGTGCAATAACAGCGCTCATCTGTCCTGTCTGGATAATAACCCTGTTTCTAGTTCCATTCTTACAAGTCTTAGCTATATCTGTCCCTGCCATTCAAGTTTCGCGAAGGAATTATTCCACTGTCGCAGCCTAACTTCGGCGGGACCATACCTTCTCGTTTTGTTCAGAGTTCTCTGGGTGTGCTGATAAGTGTCCTCCTGACATTGGATGCTTGATATGGAGATGCCCAACGATCAGGAAGAATGCGAGGACGACAACAGTTATGACCTGTAGTCATTATCACTCGAGATTACCGGGGATTTGTACGTTTTCTTTTAACAGTCACGGCAACCAATGCTGATCTACTTTACCAGATGGTCCTAGACTATCTTTGCTTACAGTTGAAATAGATACATCGTATTAATATCTCATCAGTGGTTGATTGTTATGATCGGAACACTCCCACTCACCGCTCACCGTAGAAGGTACCTCGAGCACCAGTAAATGTCGTTGCATAGAACATTGCCAAAGACCCGGGTCATTCCGGTCGTTGATTGCTTACAATAATCGATAGTGGTGGTGCGATGGAACGGACATCGGTTCTGAAGCTCGCTTATATCAGAAACTCATTTGAGATTGATCTGTCGCGACAAGGTGTTCCTGAAGGGAAGCTCTCTAGTTCCTGTCTACTATGGAACACACAGAAGTGCTGAGGGTGGTTGGTTCGCCACTCTAGTAGAGAGCTTCAGTCATGCTAATGCAAAGTAAAACAATGCCAGCGTCGTCCAGCTCGCTATGCCCGAGAAAGCCGGGACACCATCGACTCATTACGTCTAACATCCGCAAGGGTCTCTGCTTCTCCGAACGAACTGCTGAGGGGAGGATTATCACCAAACTCAATGGTATCCAGAATCAATACACTCGATGGTTGTTCCGAGGGATTGCGCTTGTCCTCAACCGTGAACATGGTAGTCTCGTTTAATTCACCTTGGCGGCTGACGAGAAGAATAACCAAGGTTGGATAGATCCCCTAGTTTGAACAGTCAGTTTGACCGGCTAGAACGAGAACCAATGAGTACGGACCGCAAACTGGACCTGGACCGGAGTGTAGACATCGCTGAGATTGCCAAATGGAAGTTGAATCTCAGTGGCAATCAGAGCCATTATCTGGAGGAATTGAAAATCCGATGTAATATAAATCGTTCGAATGGTCACGTACTCCAGAAAGACAGTAAATGATCCCGGACTCGACAAGCAAAGTGAAGATTCGTTCTGCTACGGTTATCTTTCTCCGCTTCACCTGAAGCTCGGACATAAGACAGTGTTTATGACGCCTAGTATAGATAACAGATCAGATCTTATTAATATAAGGAACAACCATGACGCATACCAAGCTTTGACTCCGACAATCGAAGTAGAAAAAATGTTGGTCAATAATGACAGGGCTAAATTTATTATTTGGGAACAATTAAGCGCGTGGGTCAGGGGTGTATGGTCCATGACGGTGTGCCGGCTGACGGACATGGTACTTATCGTGATGCGCAGTCCGATTGTAACGAAAACGGACACTATTATCATGTCAACTGTGAGCAGGAATCAGGATGTCCGGTAAAAGAAGAACCAAAGCTCACGGAGGGTCAAGCATAGGAATACGAGTGGAAGGATCAAAATTTTGCTATACCAGTCTCGGCAGATTACCCATGCCCGCCAAACGACAATGCCGTCGGTTAGCACATACTGCGGAGCGTTGGATATAAAACCTTTACAGAAAATAGACTCGGATACTCACATTCAGGAGGACAAGAGCGTTCATTATGTCTTGTTTTTCGCCGTACGCATAAGCTATACTATCCAGAGGGATGCCATGCACAAATGAGATGGTGATGACATACACGGCTTGACATATCGATACGATCCAATAGGCCGTTGAAAAGGAGAACATGAAAACCAGTATGCAGAACAGCAAGATACGCGATTTCCCTCTAAGACCTCTTTTCCTACAACGCTATCAGTCGCAAAGCAAGAAGCTGGTAAAAGAAAACAACGCACAACATAACAAAGGAGCAGACCAGCATGATGATTATGTACATGCCTACGTGTTAAGATTTTAATGAACTGTTCGACCAGGAGAGAGGAGGGCTCACCATAAACTAAAGTTTGGCAAGTTAATCTAATGATATCATAGAGAATATTGAGCCCGTCCGATGTGTTTGTCATGTCAAATGAAACGGGATTAAGAGCGCGCGGGAGGGAAGGGGGGAGGACGAGACTGTTGAACTTACCCCCAAATATAAAGGGCAGCCAGAAGCGAAACGCGTGCAGAGGAAGCCTTACTAAAAGGTGAACGTCCGAGACTTTTCTATAGGACATTTTTGAAACATAGCGATCGTGGTTGTGGTACCGACATTCCCTATGCTACGGTCAAAAGGCGGTGATTGAACAGAACAATGTTAGGGTTTCGGCGCACGGTTGCCTCCCCTGAGATAATATCGAACATGGTGCGTTGCCATGGCACAGCATTAGTCGGAAAAAGCCAGGTGGCCGGCTTCGTTGCTAGCCCAAATAATCAAAGTCAATATGCACATCATGAATCTCGGCTTATTCTTGCAGGCTTGGGCGGCGATGATGGAGGTTTCAAATCCGGAAGTAGCCGGCAATTACTCGGTGACCTTCATCGGTTACTAACCGGTTATCTTTCATTAAAACCGTCATCTTTGCGAGACGTGTCTGAAGTCGCTCAGCCTCATTACTGTATGGTCCTCCCTGCCACAAAGTAATTAGCAGGGTCTCGACTCTATCTGCTTTCTTCAATCTAGCTGTCCAGCATCTCCGCATACTAGAATGCCACTATTGGATCTCCCTCCAGAGATTCTTGATGCCATTATCGACGAGCTGCACGGGAACAAGAAATCACTGCTGCGAGCATCATTGGCTTGCAGAGCCTTTTATCCAAGAACCAGAATTCATCTATTCTCTGTTGCCTTATTGAGAGGCAAATCCGACTGTGATCGTCTCCGCGAGTTGATCACCATGGCTCCGAAGCTCGCTCTTCATTTTAAATCTCTCGAGATCAAGTTCACATTCCGTACGATCTATATTTCTCCTGTGGATTTCAGAGCATTGACAGTCATTGAATCCCTCATCAATGTCACCTGCTTATCTCTTAGCAGTGGAAGCTGGCACGCTATGCCTGATTCTGTTGTGTCAAGTCTCCAGTCCCACTCTTACCACACCCTCGTCATAGGTCAGCACTTCCACTTCAGATCGATGGGCGAGATTTGCTTGCTTGTCAAAAATTCGCCTGACTTGCAAGAAGCACGCATCATGTGTTCTAATAGTGGGATCACAGAGGAATGTAACATGAACCACTCCCTTCATTTCACCCCTGCCCCAGTGACGATACATATCGATGGCTCTCAGGATTCTGCTGAGACCCTGATGAAGTTGGTTTTATCGTCGGGTCCATGCCCGTTTTCCTGCACTAATGTCGATACACTCAGTATCGCTCTTGAACATGAGAGCACTACTGTTCTACAATGTCTTAATGAATATTTAACCCGCTCGCGCCGTTCTCTCAAACATATTCGCGTAACCCATTTCGGGCCAGGTTTGTATACGTTGTTTAATCGCTACTTGCCTGTATTTATTCTCGCGATTACAGGTTTTCGGACAGCGTCATCGGAAACACTTGATGTCTCCAGCATCGAGCAGATTGTGGTCACGGTTGTGCGAATATCCCCGCTGGCCAATCAGATCTCCCATATATTAGATTGGTGGATCTCCAACCTTGCAGCGGTGAATGAAAACTGCGCCATTCGTTCGATTACGTTTAAAATCATATCGCTTCATCCTGAACCTGAAGAAGATCTTTCATTGGATTGGAAAGACCTGTGGATGAGGCTGGATGCCTGTTGCACCTCCAGCAAGATGACATTGTTGGAGCGTGTTGCGGTTACTTTCAGATCTAGACCGAGGCCGGCGGAGTGGGATACATTCAAGACTCGCATGGAGGGCAATTTTCCGAGGTTGAAGGAGCTTGGCTGTGAGGTAGTCTTGAATGCTATGTAACGTCGCTAACATGTTCAAGTCTGGATGTGCGTGCAGTTTACTATTTTATCCCCACTACCATGGATATCCTTCCGTTCTCTTTCATTATTACTTACAGCGCCAATATCAAACTCCAGCTGTTTCAGGGCCCGTCCATGAATTTTGTTCAAGTGCCAGAGCTTTGGTTAGCTCGCGCCTAGATGTGTCGTTCGCGTAGTTTGTCGAACTTGAGTTGCAAGTTCTAATTCCCGCCTTCTATGACGGTCGTACAATCGAGCCTTCCTAGAAAAGTACATCTAGTCAGAGTCTGTTACCATCCCTTGACCGTCAATACAATAGCGCACGAAAAAAGCTCTGTTAATTAGCGGAGGTAAGGTCAAATGTGCGATACTTCAGCTCCCGGAGGACGTCAAGATACATGAAGGATGGGTAATTGCGCTTACTGGTTGTATATAAACGGCGACCTCGATTCTCGTCAACCTTGCTCTCGCGAGGATAGATTCCCTTCGCCTCCTTCTGTATCTCTTAACAGAATGCCAATGCTGTTCGCAGTCTGTCCGGCCTCAGAATAGACGGATACATCGAACGAAATTGCGAGCATTGATCGCGACGTCTTGGCAGGTAAACAGGAATGTTGAACCTCCGAGCCGGGACTGGCCAAGGCGAGTTTGGTACAATTTATGGGCCCCGGATCTGATGCGAAAGAGTATGTCATTTGAGTATGAAAATATTGGGTCAGGCCGCCAAGGTTCGATACAGGAAGATTAATGACGAATGAAAAATCTCCACGGAGCCGTTCGAGCTCCTGGTGACATTGATGTCCCGACCTGGTGCGAACAAACATCCTTTAATGCTATGGCAATCAGCTTGGAGGGTAGGGATCACTATTACGGTGAAGAGCTAGCAGTGACTTGAATTAAGGAAGGGGTCGAAGTAAGGGTTTGTCCTTAAGAGCTGCCGTCTGAGGGCTCCAATCCACGCTCTCCATGATGCTCCCCCTCAATAGCAGCTGCGAGAGCTGCACGCCAAGTGCTGGTCAATGCTACATCTGAGGAAGATGCATTCCAATTGAATTCTTCTCTCGCTTGATGCTAACCGAACCTAGTCAGCAGGAGATGCTTTGAGAAAATCCTATAGGATGTTGTCCACGGCTGAAAATGATGGGCTAGGTAGGGCTATGCCATCAGGTAATTCGTAATTATTTATTTTCTTGCCATTGCTCTCTAATATTTTCGTCCCATCGCTTTCCCTCTTGAATCTCAGCACTTAAGAGAGTTCATGGGCAGTGGCCCATGGCTACTGGGTTGTTGAGCGTCTATGTTATCAAGCTATATGGCAAAGAAGCCGTCCGGCGGTTGTCGTGTATGCGAAGAATACAGCACAGAGCTCATCATTGCGGTCAAGGATGAGACTGCCGGAAAAAACAGGTTATACCATATTCTAATATCAGAATCTGCTGCTCTAATATGGAGACTTCGCTGTGAATGGAGAATTAGCAAACAAGATGATGAAACAAAATGGCATTCTAAAGTAGAAATCCATAACCGCTGGGTATCCTGCATCAATCAACGACTATCGCTAGACTGCCAAATAGTAAAGACGCAGAAAAATGGAAAACATAATCTAAACCCTAAAATAGTACTCCACACATGGAGCGGGTGTTTAGAAAATGAAGAGAAGTTGCCTGACAATTGGATAAGGCAACCCAGGGTTTTAGTGGGTATACCATATCATAAACATGATGGGAGTCCCACACAAAGTGCATAACGCATTTCCCTGGGGTGGCTCTAAAATAGAGGTGAAACTCCTCAAAAACCAGCTTGAACCTCAGACTAACATTGTTGGTTGTGGGATTCATAAGGCTCCACCAAAAAAAAAAAAGAAAGGATGAGACTGCCGGCAGGTACCGGCCCGACAAGCCGATATTTTCACCAACCGCTCGTACAGCGACGTCTCTTAAGCCACTACGTCAAACTATAGTCCCAGCTGGTTTCACATCCTCGATGTACGATTCTATTGGCAGGAATCCCTTCCACTCGTAAATAGCAAATATACATTTGCAGTACGTTTCTACTTTTTGGTTCCAGCTTGCTTACATTTTACTGAAAGCGACTCAGAGCGACTTGGCTCAACATTGAACCCTCTCTCAGACCTGCTTTCTGGAATGCGATTACAATACTTCTTTGTCGTTACTGTCATACTTTTGTGCCGCGCGTATGGTGCTTTGGATCTCAGCATCCATAGCTCGGCGGCGTATCGGATCCAGGTGAGATAGTATACGAGTCGGGATATTGGGAAGTAGGTTCTCAGGTGGCCGAGCCGATGGAATGAGCTCGATTTGGTGCTCGCATGGTCTGGTATGGCTTATTCCTCCTTGTTCATTACAAGCTGACAGTATGTTTCGAATCCGTAGATATAAGTGCTCACGCGACAGCAGCCATCGGTTTCATGAACCTGGGACAGATTTGGAAAACTGCGAATTGAGATTTCGCCCATTTTTTACGCGAGGTAACTGTAAGTATATTCCTCTCCGAGTTCATCGGCCCGGCAGTTTACTAGTGCACTTTGCTTGCTTCTGTGTTGATGGACTGCGAACGTAAGGTATTGGCGTGACTCAGATACCTGTTTCTTGGACCCTGGCGCTATCCCCATCACAGAGTTCGCACACCCGATCTCATGACGTGCGTTATGGAAACATCAGGGTCAGTATACGCGCTCATGGCGATGCCATTCATTCCTTCTATGCATTCTCCTTGGAAGCACCGGCACACTGTACCATCCTCCGAACAACCAGTGCTTTCGATGAGTTACTGATTTCAATGGGTGAGAATTGAAGGCTGTACATTTACGTTCCCCAGGAAGCATGATGGAATGCGTCTGCTGGTCCACTCAATACTGTCTAAGCCTGACAGATTGTCGATCTACTCACGGCGAGACGGCTAACTCCTGAGTGACTCAAGTAGCCGAACTGCACAATCCTTGCTCCCTCCTTGTATCCAAACTAACAACTCCCTTCTCTTCCACCTTCCTGGAATCACCGGCTGAGCATATGCTTTCCTCGTGTTCTGCTATTTTTGCGACAATATCATCCCGTGTTGGCATCTACACATGCCGCTGAGACCGATTCGCTGTCCTTGTCGTGGCTCATCGTTATTGGTTTGATAGGACCAGGGCGTCAGGTGCCAGCATCTTTAACTCGGGCATGGCTCAACCCGGACACCCATGCCCGTATTTACAGGCGATAGAAGACGCATATGAAGACTTGGAAAGTACATAGCGCTGAGACTCCGGACATCTTTTCTAGGCGGACACCGGAAGACACGATGAGATCTCCCGGAGATTTGATTTCCTTGCTCCGCTTATGGATTATAGCTATTTCTCTTCAGTAATTGTGTGAATGTATTCTTATACCTAGGTGAGCAACGACGTGCTGGACTTATCACGATAATGATACTTAGCACGAACGGTGCCACTCTTGACAGGGTGTAATTCATACAGGCCCAACACCAATTTTTCCTAGCACTAGTTTTTCATCATCTCACAATCAGGCCAACAAGCGCTGTATAAAATTGAGAATGAATCCTGTCTTATTATATTGAAGATGATCATCTTGAAACGATGATGATCTATCTTTCTGGTATAATATTTATTGCATCTGTTCCAAGTATCTCTCATTCCTACTCTTCTTCTCCCCTTCACCCTTCGCCCCAGAGATGAGTAGCGTAATTTCAGACCCCTTTGGGGGTGTCATTATGTGTGAGTAACACTCCGTAGTCTTCTTCGTATGGCCGGACTGAACCGCGCACGCACTTCCAGCGGTATTTCTGAGCATTCTCCTCTTGGGCGCCTTGCTTGTGCAATTATACATTTACTTTGACCGCTACCCCAAGTCAGCATAACCGTCTTCTTCTACAACATCCTCTGATCCATTTTTCAAGGGACAATATTTGGCTGAAGGTCTTCGTCATAGTTCTCTTTACCTTGGACGTTCTCAACTCTCTTTTTGTGCTTATGTGGTATGGGATATGGCGACAACAACTAGCTTGCTTCAAGTTTTGACTTCTTCACAGGGTTTATAAACTCCTAATCGACAATTTTGGGAACCTTGTCGCATTCACCAAATGTAAGCAACTTCTCGGGGCCTACTGCTGTCGAACGCCTATACCTTTTTTTCCAAGCTGACTGGACCATCACAACTGACCCTTTTCTGTTGGGAATCATGGCTGGAATGGTTCAGGGTTTTTTCGCATGGAAGATCTGGGTGTTGACCAAGTACGTCGTACATCCGTCGGGTCCAGTATCAAGTGCTGCTTCTGATCGATGTCCCTGATTGTAGGAACTATTATTATGTCGGCGCAGTCGTTATCTGCGCATTGACATCTTCAGTCGGCGGTATAGTGACAAGTATCATCGGCTTTTTAGTCATCGATTCCACTAACTGGGACGGGCTCCGCGATAAACTAGATAGGCCCTCTCTTGTCTGGCTCATTCCAGCTGCGCTCGGGGACCTCATCATCGCAGTTGTTATCACCATATGTTTACAGCGAGCAAAAGGTTCTATCAGACGGACCAATCGTATTTTGAATAGAATTATCCGATGTGAGTTTCTTGTTCAGTTGAGACGGTTTTGCTATATGCTGAAGCGTCTGAGTCGACAGTGACTATGCAGAATGGCGAGTCCCATACTTTTTCGTGGCGTGTGCCAAGAGGATTGATGTTGCCAACAGGGCTTCTCACTGCGACGGTCGCCCTAACTGATCTAGGCTTGATTCTTGCCGTGGAGGCAAGTGTTCAACCGAGTTGTTTTACATACCTTCATACTTACACTTCCCGCAGAGGCAGCCTTACTATATTTGTGCGGGCTCTCTGATTTCTTTTCTGTTCGACCATTCTAACCATTCCCTCCTAGGTGTCGCATTTATCTTACCTAAACTGTACACAAACTCTGGTATGCCTATCTAAGGGTATTGATTCAGTGACACTGATGGTTGTCCAGCGCTTTCGAGTCTTAATGCTGTGCGAAAGATAGGATCTGTAATCGGTGTTTGTATACTCACTCTGGACGGTCTAGCGCCAACCTCACACTCAGAATATCGGAGATGAAGTGGCCTCTATGACCATGCCGTGGAATAGTGCCGATGTGCGTATTTCCTCAAAAGTAATTGCCATCATCTGACGATGGTCTTTATCTGTTGTAGGGCCATACCCTACCTCGATCACAAGGAGTAGGTTCAAATCTATTGTTTCCCCCTAGCTCTACCTCATGCCAATCAATAGGTGTTCATAAGCGTTGAGTATGAGAGCCATGAGATGAGAGATCCCCGCAACCAGAAGAATAACAGCGTGGCCCCCTCGGACTCGGAAGATTAGGACAATCTGAAAGGCCAAGTTGGTGCAAAGCTGAATCAGATAAATATCTGATAATAATAACGAGAACCACTGGCAGGGGCTTTAATTATTGCTACATGTGATGGTTTTTTTGGTAGTGATAATTAATGTTGTATTCTAGACTAGGTCTCGGATCCTTTCAAATTTACATATGATCGCCCATCACTCAATATTGAGCACCATATGGCATCCGGGATTTTCAAGGTCGCAGAAAGTAAATTGGAAGGACTGGACCAGAATAACTACAGGTATATCTAATTATAGGTGCAGCCCAGTCGATTTCGTTTCATCCAAGAACACAGCAAACTTCAGGGGGAAGATCTGAGCAGCCTTTCTTTCCAAGAATTTATCTTCGTAAGGACCAATAACCGTTTTGTACTCCTCCGACTGGAATATCTTCATAGCCAACGTCAGACGCCGTTTGATTGTCCTCAACTAGAGTAGAAACATACAGAGAATATCTTGTCGAAGCTTTCTGCCTCCAGCAAAGCCATTCCATCCCACTCAGGCTCTGGGGGCTCAAAACCCACAGTTTTCAGCATTGCCATAGTCTCGTTGTCAATACGTAACTTCCACGTCTATCAGACGGACGGTGAACAGAGAACGAGCCTAGTAACTCACCTGTTCGTACTTGAGGACATTGTCCGTGAAGATGGGGGATGCGAGGAGCATTTTCGAGAGACCCTCGAACCAATGTTGGTAGAATTCGTCAAGCGTAAGCCCTTCCTTTCGTTTGAAGAGAAGGACGACACGGATACGGTCTGTTTGGATTGTACCAGTGGCCATCTGTGAGTCTGAGTGGTTGTCTGAGCAGGGTGTGACTTGATGCGACTGAAAGGTGTGCGTTATATACCATCCTTAGTGGGAAAGTTTCTGAAAGAGCGCTCATCAGAGCATTCTCCGCATTCCGGGAAGGAGGAACATCAAGATGTACCATCACAGAAAATGAGATGGTCGATAAAACCGAGATCAGGGTGCGCAGGTAACAGAAACAGAGAGCGAATTAAAGTATGTCCCAATTTACAGGTTAGTTGACTGAGGACCAGCAGAACATCCTTTGTTGTAGTGATTTTTGAAACTTGTCAATTCCACGTCTCCGGGCGGGCGAAGAACAAGGCCGAAAAAGATCAATCAGTTCAGGAGAAACGTGAGAGTGACATGGCGAAAGATACATCCGGAGGGACAGGCCCAGGCCAGATGCAAAGTCAACGGAAGATTCCGAGTCCTGTGTATACAGGATTCGGTCTATGCTAATCTGAGCTTTTTGGTGGCGGTGCATGATAGTGATAGTCCGACAGTTCCCCGTGCCGTGGATGCCGTGAATCATCTGCGCGGTATTGTCACACGTTACACTTGGCACCCTTTTTCTTTTGCCTCTTGCTTTGCGTTTTTGAGTATCGATTCACAGTGGTTCTCCGAAATGCTCTACCATTCTGTGGGAGGAGATATGGTCATCACCGTATACACCTGCGCCTCTATTTTATGCTGAAACCATAACACTCATCCATCACTCATACTATCAATAATCATTCACCAAGCTTCAGCCACAATTTTTCTCGAGGTAGCAACGACAATTGCTAATAATGGGGACGTCCGCACCAATGACACAAAATGCACTATCAAAGCCTAACACGATGTGGACTGTCGCCGGGTGCCTCACGGTGATAGGCTGGACGGGAACTGTGGGTATCCATAGGCTGCGAAATCTGGTAAGCTCCTACTTCTTATCACAACGTCTCGTCTTCCTAAAATTTTGCAGATTCATTGCTGAGACCTCAGAATTCTTCTTCTTATGATGTCGAGCACCAAGCATTGAATATTGACCTCAATGGCTGGGCTCAGGGTGTAAAAGGTAAGCAAATATTTCAGCATTGTTAGCGACTAGTCAACCGATCTTTTCTAGATCTGCGATTGTATGCCCCTTGTTAACGGCTATCCACTTTGGCCAGGTGGGATGCCCTCCGTTGTTCAGTTCAAGTTAATCCTTAATTCTTTCTTCAGGATCCATACACGAATATGGCAATGGCTGTAGATGAAGTTCTTGGGGGATCGAATCGTGATTCACGATGGAAACGCAGGGTCTGGGTGTGTGGCCTCACTCCTTTTCCTTTGTGCTCGCTAACAGAGTACCCATTTACACTAGTATTCCGCTTCTCGCAAGCATGATACATGACGAGATGATGAGGATGACATGCAGTACCGAATGCAGCAGCAGCTTCGACAAGATTTATACAACGATGTGCATGAGGTTGGAGGGGTAGCAAGGAGATCCATAGGCTGCAAAGGTGGTAGTAAGGTCACGGTAAGTGTCGGCTATTTTGTTTCTTCTTCGTTTGGCTGACTTGCATGGATTAGAGGTGTAGGCCGTTTATCCCATGTATTAGGTACGTGTCTTCGCCTTTGAATTTGAGTCTGATGCTAATTATCCAACTCTAGCTATGCAAGCAATATATATCCTTGCTTATTAACTAAATGGTAAGCTTTCGTGTTCATCGCCACTCGCTGGAAGCTGACTATCTGGCAAGGTGTTTAACTTGACGACCAGGTCAATTTATCGGCGACGATTGCACTAGATATTTGCCTACTTGATGTACTATTTGTGGTACTGAGACCGTATATTTCTGGTTTGATATTATATGCGCAACTGCTGACAGTTGCTCAGTATTGTTGTTTCGTTGCACCATCCAACAGGCCTTGTGCTACGCCCACGCAGGGCAGCCCACCCCTCAAGTCTTCAGGACTCGGATATGCCACGCCCTGCGATGGCCCCCCGCTTCATGATAGATCATGATGAATACTTAGTTTGATAGAATTGCACTCGTATGGAGAAAAATGGAAATAATGGTAGACCATGCCATCTCCATGTGATAAAGTAGCAGGTACGATGTGAATCTCACGTATTCTTCGGATTGGAGCTAGCGCTGAGAACTTCTGCATGATCATGCATGATCTGCACATGCTACTAAACTTGTAGAACCCTGAGACTCCGAAAGTTGTCAGCGGACGCCGTCACAATCAAGATTTAAACAGTGACTCATATTCACACATTACACCATCTACGCGATCAGATAGGTCTCCTTTCGTATCCTCCATTAGACACGAATAACATCCCATCGACAGAGATGGAGGTTTGTATATACGCCGACCAAGACCTCTTCGTTATCTCGGCGTTTCGCGCATCAGAGTGGATGAAGGAATGCGGTGGCAGCGGACTACTAAATTACGGAAGAGACCAAGAAGAGACTGAGAAACGTAATGATTGGTTGAGGGGGCGCTAAGACTATCGTGAGATATTGTGTCCCCTCGAGATGCGAAAAGATCATTGTTTGAACGGATTTGGAGGTTTAGTTGGCGCGCGCCTAAGTGCGTTTACGGGAACACGAACAGCTTCGAGTCTAGGAAACGTTCTTGGACACTGCCTTGCATGGCCTCGAAACAGTTCTTGTGATGGCCTTTTTCGGGTTGAGGTTGCACGACGTGGGTCACATCGAACCAAGGGTTTTGGCCCGTACCAAGATCTTCACTTGTCGAAGAATATACAAAATATTATGATTGTTTGTGTCATTTGTTCAGCAGCATATTGAAAACCGAAGTCGTTACGCGAAGACGTTTACGCCTTAACAAAGACTCCCGAGCATCCATTGAGTGTGAACAGTATTAGTGAGAGATAAAATGTCGGTCTACGAAGCGCCTAGAGACGATCTCCATCCCTTCATACAATTGCGAAGCACCTATCCATAAGCGAAGATTACGCCTCCAGTCTGAGTGGCCCTGGCACCTTGCTTTGGGGTCGCCGGAGGCATACATCTTCACCCTATTAATATACCATCTCTCAGCGTCGGCAGACCAAAAACCTAGATCTAACCCAGAATCACGAAATGCCTTCATTTTGGGAAACCACGAGACTTGTGTTGGTCGATTGTTGCTCCTCTCAATGTTGTAAACCCCGCATATGATGTCTTCCTCGCTCGAGGAAAGGGTCTCCGTCCAAGTTACCCAGGGCTCTTTATGCGAGAGATTTGGCTTCCACCGGGTTATATTTTTATCACAGGGACCTGATTTATCGAATGCAGACAAGACGAGGCTCGGATCGCCGATATGATCCAATGCAATGCGCCAGATAATTCCTCCGCACATCAATGCGGCTCTGACCACGGAGAGATTGCTGAACAATGTTCCTCTTCTCCAAAGGTACATCTTGAAGTCATCCACGTCTGGTACAAATCGACTGGGCCTGTACAGGGGTGGTACAGGGGGAAGTTTTGGCTTTGAGAACGGCATATCTCTGTCTACTATCTGGCCCAATATGAATGGAATTCCGTGGGAGCAAAGGTCCTCCACAATGTCGTCGAGACATAACACAAACGGCAAGCGGAAAACGTACAACACATCGGCCGCGCGGGGCAGGATAAGTTTGTACGATGTCTCATTTCCACCCTTCATTTGGATCTCGTACCCGGCAATTGATGTGTCCCAGGATTCCACAGCTACGACTGTAAGATG
Organism: Desarmillaria tabescens; assembly: GCF_030435595.1. Classification (NCBI taxonomy): domain Eukaryota; kingdom Fungi; phylum Basidiomycota; class Agaricomycetes; order Agaricales; family Physalacriaceae; genus Desarmillaria; species Desarmillaria tabescens. The sequence goes on from NW_026848303.1 coordinate 242,647, forward strand.
TTGGTGTTCGCGTTGTAGGCGTTGAGAGCATTTTAAACTGACGTCCCATGCCTCTCTGGGGATCTGACCAATATAAGGTTTCGCGCCAGGCGACCTTATTTCGCGTAGCCATTGAAACCCATCCATCAAGGTTAATATGGCTCTACTACTCAAAGGAGAGTGTTCGTCTCTCGCTGCGCTGTCACACCCCATCAATCTCAAGCCTTTGTCTACCTGAGCTTTTTCCACAGCGGTCAGGATAGTCTCCGGTAAGGGCGACGAAGCCAGAACGATCCCCAAGCGGTACCGCACAACCGCTTCCAAAGACATGCAGTCCCTTTGCGTTGGCGTCATGCCTTGAAGTTTGGGCTTGAATGTTTCGATGTAAGCCGCTTCCCACGCTTCACGGTTACTCTTCACCGGCCGAAGCAGCTCTGGCCCCACAGAAGGACCAGGTATATTGTCCGATTCGTGAATCTCTTCTTCCTCTTCTGCATCCTGTAAAGCAGAAGGATCAAACTCGTGATTCAAATCCCATTCGTCCCAGAAAGAGGAGTATCGTCGTTGGGACGATATGTAGAAATCCCATAAATCGGCGACACGATCGTGAGGTACATGGCACCTGACGAGGTAATCTTTACCGTCAACGGCATTCCAAACGAAAACATTGGCCATCCTTTCGGGATAGCATCGCCTCCTAGCATTCGAATCTCGGGTCTCGCGCCTCCTTACATCTCGAGGGGATTCGTATTGCATCATCAGCTCTGTTTCCTTTTCGAGACGAGAAAAGAAATCTACCCAAGTCTCCCCTAATCTCTGCCGTGGGGAAACATGAGGCGTAGAATTCATAGACGCGGGTTCGTAGTTGATTTTCTCTTCGTCGTCATCATCCGAAGGATAGATGCGAGACACTTTGCGTGGTAAAGCAAGCGAACCGACTTTGTTCCACTCCAAATCGAACATTTCGTCGCAAAACTTCCACTGCCATCTGTGCTTTTCCAGAACATATGTACCCTCCGCAAAATGTGATAGTGCCTTCACTCTTGGTCTGATATGTTTCGGAGGTAGCAAAAATTTGTAAGTGGTCTGCAATTCGGGGTCGCAAGCAGGGAACGGATTGATCAGCGGTCCCCAATCAATCCAAACGGGTACTCCGAATGCGAGATAGGCTTTGAGAAAATACGCAAAGTTACATTTTCGAGGATCAACGAAGATCCCGACCCTTCGTGAGGTGGACTCTCTTTGAGCCCAATACCCTATATCGTGTTGAACTAACCAAGAATGGCGAACAAGAGCCGCCCATCCACTGCCAACGGTTTCAGTTAATAACGTGTTCCAGCTGTTAAGATTGTATCCCCCAATCTCAGCAGAAGCGAGGGCCAATAGATACGAAATTTCAGCGGCCATGAAAATGAAGGCATCGCGAGAACGAGCTGCAGCGCGTCTCATGGCCTTCTTAGTGGTTTTAGTGTGGTGATAACCGTAACGATGAGGTGATGGAAAGCTGCAATGGCCCAGACTACGTTGACGCACGATCTGACCAGCCAGTATGTCCCTGAAGCATAATAACAATTCTTCGAGGGTCGCCCATTCCTCAACCATTTTCTTGTCTAAACCCCATTGTCCCGGACCAAGACAAACAAGAGGCAGATCAGACATTCCATATTCCAAGGGTTTGAACAGATCACCACAAAAGAAGTCGGCGAGTTTGGCAGGCAAAAAGCCTTGATATGGCATGGCGTTCGAAGCCCAAGCACGGTACATAAACATCTTTGGCTCTTCGGGCCATGATGTTTCGGGATCTTGAAAAGAATGCGTCACGGTAGGGACGGGAGGAAGGGTATCCGATTCCAAGCACGTGTACAGGTGGTCATAATCGTCCTGGATAGTAGTAGTAGACATGTCTATCGCAAAATGTCAGCAATGGTCCTGACTGGTTCTAGATATAAGACTTACAACCAAGATGTATAACCCTGTGTCGATGTTTTCACTGATTGTTTTGATATATGCAAGTGATGTTTCTTGCCCTACACAAGTTTTGTTTTCGAGCGGAAGCTGACTTGATACAGTTGAGATGCTCGGTTCAGCGAAATGTTGAGAACTTACATTCTAGTAGATGCAATACACGGATCCGGAGGGCGATGTTGCAAGTACCATCAGAAATTGTGATTGAACCCAAGTAGAAAAAAGTGTTTGTTGAAATGAGAGCAAAACCTGTTTGAAAAAACACGTGACGGGTACGCGTCAGCGATCCCGACATCGACCCTTCGTCCTTGAGCCGTCTTCGTTACTACGCGGACTTCTATAATGTCATTTTCTCCGTTATACGGGGATCCATCGAGCTCATCCTTAGACAGAACATTTTCCGGACTGTTGAAGGTCATCCATGACTTGCTCTTTGTGCTATCCGCTGCAAAAACTTGTCCACGGCTAGTGTTATGTACATCCGTATAGAAAGGGTCTGCTCGTTTCCACAGGTTTGACGATGCTAATAGTGTATTCGCACGAACGAATAGACAGCCAGCGCACGGAGGCTGAAGACATCACGTAATGTACGACAGTCACCTGTAATTGGGTAAGCTTCCCTCTGCACATGATGACTGCTTTTCAACTCACTGACGTGCTTGCTATTATTTTCAGCAGGAAGCACCCTGAAGGAGTAAACCGCACTTGCACAATGGGAACTTGGTAGCTGGTCGCGACATCTGGAATCGGTCATCTCATAGTCATGACAACGACGTAGTTTCCCCTGCGCTATCACAATGCCCATAGTCGCTGAGCCATACCAGAGGACAAGAATCGCCAGGGGGCGCCACGGGGACCATCAGCAATGCTTTGACCAGGCCAGGACAGCATCCGCTTTGTTTGAACAAAGACACGCCGCCACTGCTTGGACCACCGCAACGCTTTGACCGGACAAGACCAGCGATGACTGATATTTATACCGTTCCATGGTGGCATCCATCCCACATTGTTACTATGCCAAAGTTGAGGAAGTCCCGTCCGACTCTGGCGTGCCCTACTCCCAAGACGAACGTCCCGTATTCGCACCTCACCTGGACAAACGACCAACCCCTAGACTCCGAAGTCAACGAGATCCGTTTGGTCATCCAAGACGCCGAGATACGCCTCGCAGAACATGGGAAAGGCCCCCAGCTTGACGTCGTTCAATCTCGGGAAGAAGCAAAGGTACTGCGCGCACTCATCAGGACTTGCACCAAGATTATACATCCGATACGCCGTCTACCATTCGAGATAATCGGCGAGATCTTCCTTCACACGCTCTCGGGCCCGGATGGCTGCAACAACTACCCCGCAGTCCACGACCACCACCACGGTCCTTGGGCATATAGTCAAGTATGTCAACGATGGAGAGCCGTCGCCCTCTCCTTGCCCCGTCTCTGGTCCGAACTGAGCGTGCCCTCGAACTGCGGCTCCTACTGGCTCCACATCAAGAACCCCATCGGCCGTCTGCAGCTATGGCTCCGTCGTTCCGGCTCCTCTCCTCTCCGAATCCTATATGGCGGCTGTGGTAAATGCAAACCCAAAGAGCACGAGACCATCACTTCCCTGCTCCTCGAACAAAGCAAGCGATGGGAGGAGTTTCGATGGATCGGATGTTCAGATCCCGAGCGCTTCAAACGGCTCAGCGAAGTGGTCGGGCGTGTCCCTCTCTTGCGTCACCTAGATCTGCAATACTCCGTCGCGGGAGATCCACAAGAACCGGTGACTGCAGCCTCGTTCGCAGGTTTCACGGCTTTGCAGCCTCATTTAGTACGCTTCCAAGCTGAGACATTCCTGGCGGATCCTTTCAAACTGCTCCGTCTCGCTCCCAATCTCGAGGAACTCGCACTGGTGTTGAATCGCGCACACGAGGATATTCCAAGAGAATGGCTTCCCCAAAGTCCACTAACACACTCCGGCATACAACGTCTCGTCGTCAACCATCCCTATATGATCGCTTTACCCAACCTCATACTTCCCCAGCTCAAATGCCTAGGACTTCGTTCTTTCACTCTAAGCGACATGTTTCCTATCGCCGCGTTCATCCACCAGAGTCGGTGTTCCCTCACGAATCTCTTCGTCCAAGGCAAATACCGCTTCCACTCATCCCTTGTCCAGCTTCTGCACGCCACCCCGAATCTGGAGCAGTTGATACTAGCAGGAGATGACTCGATACCGTTGTATCAATACCAGGAGTCCGTTTCGGAGCAGCTGACGATTCGGGAAGAGTCTCCGGTCCTTCTTCCCGCTCTGAGGACCCTTTCTTGTGACGTTAAGGGCGTCGATCCTGAGGCTTTGGTTACGATGCTGGAATCTCGCGGCGAGGAAGGACATCTACAGAAAGTTACGTTGTGGTGCGCTCAAACTCCCGTCAAGAAGTGGGTTGGTGCGCGATTTCTCCGACGTGTCACTGATTTGAGGAAGAAGGATGTGCAAGTGGTTATTGAGGACATTCCTTGGAGCCATCTCTCCTTGAAGATGCAGATTTAGTAGAGTCAAATAGTATCACGAAAAGCAGGTTACCTGTATGTGAATACCAGCGATAATTTAACGCTAATTGTATGGAACTCTGAGCCTCTTTTCCTAGTGAATGATAAGTACGCTTACAGTTTTGAAGGTGAGGATACATACATGTAACATGATAGATATGTCCGATGAGTGCTTTCGTCACCGAAGCTACACTCCCTCATTTCTTGTCTCTGAATATCACCTCGCAAGAGCTCTCTCCCAGCTTCTTTCGCCACAAAAGCACGAGACATATTGAACTGTTCTTTGACGATGGTGTTGAAGAAAGAGATGAGTCGCCAGTACGTGTAGAGCTGACGAAGTCGGTCTTGGTGCCTCCTTTTCGGTATACAGATTCTCCGGCGTGATACCTGATAGAAAATGAAGGCTGCAGATTAACACCAAGGATAAAGCACACACTTTCAGAGATTACGTCGTCACGACAGAAATGCCCTTCAAACCGTGACATCTCCTCGTTCCAGACTTTGTTTCTTGCCCGCCTACACATGCCTGGCACCCCCAAAACATATTCTAGATCCTCTGTACTGCGTCACCTTCAATTCCGACAAGGTGTGTGAAGAGAACAGCGACTGTTGTATTCAACATTTCTGCGTTGGAAATTTTCGACGACAGTTTATCAGCCAATAGTGTCCTCCTATGCTGGATCCATATGGATGACATCCTTGGTGAATGATTGAGAAAATCGAGGCCCTTGAAGAAGCCAAGAGAGACGTACCCGTAGTGAGCACGAAGAACAGGGAAACGCCGTGCCATCACAATCCTGTATCTGCAATGGAATATATGCGCCTGCACACCATCGGAGTCCTTGAAACTTGAACTTGATATTTCGTGTCCTCCGTGGCATTCGCTTATCCTGACGAGAATCTGAGAAAAGGGCGGCACTGGTGGTCATCGTAGCCATTGGAAAAGGAGCAGAGGATCGGGCCGGCCCAACCTTCACCCATTTAGGGACCGCTTGCCAGTGCGACTTGAGTGCGACGACTACTACGACGACGGCGACGATGATTTCCCATGCCCTCAAAGCTTAGACAACCCGTTTATTTCCTCATCTAACGTATAGTCAACATCCGTGTACGAACCCCAGCGTTAACGCTTTGTTTTAAATATAAGTTCTAACCGCAACGGGCATGCACGGAGCGCACAGCTAGTATCAAAGATTGGGCGCATTTTTTTCGCTTTCTATTGATCTAAGGTGTTCCTATCTACTATGGCAAGGGTGATTGGTTCAGCACTCTACTAGAGGACTTTAGTCATGTTAATGCAAAGTAAAACAACGCCAGCGTTGAAATATGATGGAGGAACATGAATTACTTTCTAGGAGCCAACAGCTTCTAGACCAAGTAGTCAGTAGGATGTTGACACAGTTTTAAATAAAGTGGAGAGAGCGTAGAATTTCAATTCCAGATTCTTTGCGATTTCAGGAAGGACTAGTTGAGTTAACCGGCAGACCATTCGCACCCTCGTCAGCTTTGCACGACTTTCCGGCATTTTCAACGTGTATTACTGCAGTTATGGGGTATATGTTCAAGTAAATCAATCAACTACATAAACACTAACACATCTATTCTTCAGTATTTTATAATAATGGTTGATCGCACAATCTCGTCATTTGGTCACAGTTTTTCAGAGAACCTGATTCTTATGAAGCACGTAGAAAAGCGAGTCAGGACGTTGCAATAAATCTTTCGGTGACCCGATCTCCACGACACGGCCATTATCAAGGACCATGACTTTATCGTAGTCCACGATAGTAGCTACGCGAGCGTTTAGCTGAACTAGAAGACCATAGAATCGAGGGAATATTACTCACAGATGCGATGTGCGACTGAAATGACTGTAGCTTCCCGCAAATTGTTCTGCAGCACAGACAGCAGTCGCTGATCTGTAGAAGTATCCATACTACAGGGGGAGTCAATTTAAGAAATTGTGTGTTGACCATGATTGCTATCTTACCTCGAAGAAGCTTCATCGAGCACTACGATCTTGCGCTTTTGCAAGAGGACCCTGGCTATACAAAGAAGTTGACGCTGAGACATGCCTCAATTATAGGACACATTCAAGACCAAGAAAGGGCCTACCTCTCCAGCGGAAAACTGGAGTCCATCAGCAGAGACCATAGCATCAAGCTGTCCCTCAAGACCTTCGACAAGCTTGCGCATCCCGACAAGTTCAAGGGCTTTCCATATCTGTTCGTCTTCTACCGCCGTAGAACATCCGAGGGTCAAGTTGTCTCGCATCTTTGCATATAGCAGGAAAGGGTCTTGTGAGACGGTACTAGATGCGCCAATAATTAATGCTTAATAGATGGAAGTAACGGTATCACCGTTACCTGATGGCCGAGCGTAACGTCTCGAGAGGTACAGTCGCTAGGTCAATACCATCAATAAAGATTTCGCCGGTACAAAGTCCTGTCGCGCCAAGTCCTTGGAGTAGCGCGAAAACAGTGCTACTTTTTCCACTCCTGTTATGATCATCAACGGTAGCTCCAACATCTCGATAGGAATAATTTACCCTGTGCGTCCGCAAATACCTAACTTTTCGCCACCCTGGACTGTGAAGCTAATGTTATGAAGAACAGGATCCAGGCCTTCTCTATATCGAAAACGAGGTATCAGCAACGTTCAACTTGCACGAAAAGCAAAATGCTTTTGACCCATATCGCAGACCAACGTTGCGGAATTCAATAGAACCGAAAACGGGCCATTTGGAGCCAGGTTCTTGTCGACCTTTTTTGTCAGGGAGTGATTCAGATTGAAGGCCGTCCAATTCGAAGAGTCGTTCCACCGAAACGATTCCATTCTCAACGCGAGTGTACGCTAAGAGCAAATTGATAAGGCTTTGCGCAAGGCTGACAAGCTGGGAGAGCGCTACACCCAGGTAGCCTCCAGAGGTAGAGCCTCGTAGCCCCACAGCAAGACCCGCAATGGCAATGGCAACACAAGCCGTGAGCAGGTTCAACGAGGTGCGTCTTCGGAAGGTGTTAGACCAAAGAGCTTTCCATGAAATATGAAGGACTTACAAAAATCGGATTCCCGCGTAACGGTAATACATTGGGACCTGAGATCGGTCGAGATGGTATATGCTCATGTCCTTGAAGAGCTTCTCCGAATGGAAGGCCCGAATCGTCGTCAGGCCAGACAGCGTTACGGTAAAAGCCGTGTACAGCGGTGTTTTGGAGCTTAAAGTCAATCGTTGCAGTTGTCTTGAGGTAGCCTGTAAAATTAAATTAACGAGTCTCACAAACCACGTGTTCCTGTCCTTACCAGATATACTTTCTGCAGGCCCCAATAAACAGCACCTAAGACTGGGATAGATATCGCAAGCCAAGGCACCTGAACCAGAGACTTAGCTTCAATCACAACGATGAGGTTCTTCTACTTACGGCAATCAAAATGAGAACTACCGCTCCCACTACAACCGGTAAGTAAACACGGAGCTTCGAAAATCCACTTAACATACCAACATAGACAGCCGTGAATGTGAAGTCTTGTAGTGCTCTCGGAAAGGCGAAGTCGGCGATGAACATATCACTTGACCATCGGTTCTGTAATTTCGCCAAAGGCGTGCGTTGGAAGTATGTGACTGGAGCAGCGAGCACGGCTGATAACTGCTGAGCGTGAATGATCAAGGAGGCGCGGGGAACAGTGAGCTGGGTGTACATCCACATTGTCATGAATGATGTCAGGAAGCAGGTTACGGCAAAAGCAGCATAGCCTCCGAGCCAAGGCCCATGCGAAGTGGTATTACTTTCGGACCACTGTTTAAGCAGGATCTAAATGGGTAAGTTAGAGCTTAGATAGAGGAACGGGTCGACGGTGCATTCACCTGCAGACCGATCTGCATCGCGGTGTAAATGACAAGACATGTCAAGCAGAGCGCCAGCCTATCCCAACCGCACTAAGACAGTAATCTAAGCGTACATTTCGTGAGCTGTGTAAAGAAACACCCACTGCTTTCATATAGAATTTGTAAGTCGGCCATGACGTTGAACCACGAACACCCTTTTCTTCTTCGTCGACCTTTTTTTCGGCTGCTTGGCTTGGTTTTTTGGTCTCTTCCTCTTTGGTGGGAACGTTGCTGGGCTTTGCTTCTTCTTGGACTTCCACGTCCTCATCTTCCTCTTCCTTTTTCTGTCCGATGTATTGAGCGACATCGAGGTCTCTGTCATGTAGTTCGGACAGACTACCCTCTGCAACGACCGCACCAGAGTCGAGGATAACTATATGATCAGCGGATGCAAGGTGTTGCACTGTGACTAGCATAAGGGTGAGAAAACAGAGGCGTGTAAGATCAACATACAATTATGCGTGACAAGCACGACTAATTTTCCTTTTCCCCGTAACAAACCATCTTCACCAAGAAGCCTAGCGAACACGGAAACCGCTGTATGGGAATCCTAAAACCAATATAACAAATGCTATGCGAGCACCGTTGGGAATACCCTCACCAATGCCGAAAAACAATCGTCGAGTAGAGTAACGTCGCATTTGGCGTACACGGCTCTCGCCAAGGACTATATTATATCATGAATAGGGTACTCGGAAAGAAAACAGCGGTAACACTTACAACGCGTTGTCTTTGTCCACCACTAACAGAACCGGGGGTTATCTCGGTCATGTCACCATTAGCCATACGCACCAAATCAGGGCGTAGAGCGCAGGCGTCCACCACCGCCTCGTACCACTGTGGGTTGAACTCGTTGTCTAGGACGATGTTCCCACGCACGGTCGTAGGCCATACAAACGCCTCTTGAGGTGCGTATGCTATTCGGCCTTGGGGCAGGACGCTAGAGCTCGCGCCTTCTATAAAGTAAGTCTCTTCGAGAAGAGTTTTGAGGAGAATCGATTTTCCCTAATTAAAAAAACCGGGTTGTAGCGACTGACGTAGTCAGAATATAAAGAACGTACGGCACCAACGGGTCCTACGACCATGCTCACACTATTGATATCGAATGATACATTACAGTCGGATATCAAGGCCTTCCCGTCTTTGCCCGCGGCAATTGTTGCATGTGATAGCGTCACCCGAGAGGGATTGTAGGTGCTGAGAGAAATATCGCATTGATGTTTGAGGTCGCTTTTTTCATCGTCTGTGAAGTTTGAGTCTGTCGAAATGCCTTGCTCGATGAAACTAGTCTTCTCGGGTAGTGATCTGTCCAGTGACATGTTAGCAGACGTTCTGAACAATCCTTAGCGTGACGTACAAAAACCCGGCTATCCGCTTCATGCTGGCGTATGATGCGAGTAAGAGCGGGAAGCAGTTACCAACAGTGCTGATGGGCAGAGTAACAAGATTCTGCGACCTTGGCGTTGGTATTGATCTGTTAGATCGGCGAACACACTCACAACCACAGTCAATATAGTAAACAGGGTCTCTGGATAAAGATCCTCCGATTTTATTCCAACGAACGTCCCTAACGCGGCAATGCCAGCGAAATTGATGGTCGCAGACGATAAGACGCCTACGATGACAAGCCGTGCACTGCGAAAACAGGTACATTAGAAACTGCAGGGAAAGGAAGGAAGTAGGCACTCACTAAAAGGTTTTGAGATAACCTATTTCTCTGATTCTGACAGGTTCTATCCACTTTGGCATCGTCGGTTCGACGGCAAGAAGCTTTACTGGAATGATTTGTGACATAACTGAGGTCTGAAAAGTGGTGATATTAAAACATGTGTCGATTAAAAAATATCATTACATACCAGAACTTTTAGCCTATCCTGAGTACTTCCCATCCAGCGCTTTTGGGCTTTCGCGACGTGGTTTCCGATACGGCTGGTGATGACGAAGAATCCGACCATAATCACAATAGGCGGAATCATCGCGAAAGAGGCCTGAAGTACATAGTTAATTTAAGAGCCAGAAAATTGATAGACTAGTTCTAGTGTACCTTGAACCATAAAATAACTGCCGCGACTGCAATGGAGATAAAAGCACTCCATAGTTCATGGAAGAACGCGATTCCTTCGCATACACGCTCGACGTCAACAGACCTAAGGAGGATGACGTCAGCAACAAGAGACAAATAAGGCAGGAGGGCGCACATGTAGGTCACCGCTGTACCACGACCCTCACCTTTCTGCTACCGAGGCCGAAAGCCGCATTGACTTGTCAAATATGACACCGACTAGAGCCGCGCGATATCTGACGACCATCGTATACACCTTATCCCAGTAAAGGGCGGTGGACGATGCTATGGCCAGGTATACAATGGCATATGCACCAACCAAGCCCCAGCCATGAGCTGGATCGTCGCGTGCGCCGTTCGAATCGCTGTAGGAGTCTACGAAAGAGAGCATCGACTCCACAAGAAACGGTTGGGTAAATGTCGTGGCTATCAGAATGCATTTGGGAACGACGGGCGCGAGGAATTGGGAAAGGAATGCTCTCATGGAAGGAATGAATATCGGGATACGAGCCGCGTCTTTGGAGCGGGGAAGAGCCTTGGTCAGTGCTGCACATGCCGGCACTCCAGACAAGATTGGTGGCAGACCAAAGGCGACCAGATCATCGAGGTCGAAGGCGCGTTTGAATCCTCCGAGGAGAAGCGGATAGAGATACACGAAGAAGAGCCTCGACAGTAATGAGGAGGTCGTCTCTAGTGCCGTGGGCTGGATACCGTGAGTAATATTCAGTAAAATCGCGCATATCCTCACTTTATCTGTCTCTCGCAGGAATCTTCGCTTCTGGGCTAGCTCGGCGACCAAATAACACGTCCGTACGGCAAATGACACGACAAACGGCGCAAAGTACTTTGCATGAAGAGAGCTAGCGGTAGCATACGTTCGCAGTTGGGCTGCAGCAAAGAGCACAGAAAGGAAAAGATACAGTCCAATGAGAGTGCTAGGCGCGAAGCAGCGAGTATGGTGAAGGTAGGAAACTGCTATCAGGCAAATCTATGCTGACATAAGCTGATTAGATTCTTCCGGACTCTGCATACTCACCACTGCAACGAGCTCAAGGGCGTATCCAGCTGTGGCCCACTTTCCCCAGTCATCTCGTGGCACATACGCAAGAGTAACCGCGAGGGTTGCCACCAGTATGGTGCCTAGAAGAAGTTTTACGGCCGAAAGCAGGTCTATTGCGCGGCGAGTAACTTCAGGAGATCGCGCAAGGCTAGCAGCGCGAAATACGCCACAGAAGATGAATATCGATGCAGGAAGAATCGACATGAATCTAAAGCAGAGTGAGCGTGTTTTCCATTTAAACCGCTTCAAAACTAACCTGAACTGGAATCCCAGTGTAAGATCCATATGTCTGCATGGCGACGCAGGTCCAAAGGATTTTTCAGCGCACAAGTCGTTCATGGTAGTGGAGAAAGAGTACCGCAAGACGACCACCCTGCAGAAGTATGGAGTTCCAGGAAATTTCGTTCGGGTGGGTTCTCCGATAAGATGCCAAGATTATCTGATAAGACCGAGGTACTATCTGATATGATACCACATGTGTTCTATAATCTGGTTCCACGCCGCTAAATGATCCGCATTTTGCCCCGTTCGCCCATTCGTCATTGCCTACCCAGCATGCTACATGCGCCTTGCAGCGTCAAATAAAAACCACCGTCCTAGTAACCAGATGCCGACTCTCAATTCATGGCTTCTTTCAAAAGCTACGTTTTCCATCCTCTCCCCGACCTCGGTTCTCTACGTCGTCTTCCATCGCCGGGACCATGTAGCATTGCGCACAAGATTTCCCCTGGCTTTTCCAAGCGCCTCATCTCTCTTGATGGACGCCTCTCACCAACCGCACAATCTCAGTTACGCGCCGCCTTTGCCAGCATGCTAATGCGATACCTGGACCATCAGGACTATCTCTTCGCAGAAACGTCTACCGCGTATCTACAAGATCCTGAAGGCGTCTTACTGCGCCCTATACGTGCTCGATTGGACTCTGAACTTGCACCAACGTGGACTAGTTTCGTCCAGATGCTTAGCACGCAGGCTGACTGTGTCGACGAAGAAGTGTGTTTAGATGACGCGCGACTAGAATTGGGTATTATTGATGAGCAGAATCCAGTCCGCGCGGTTTTTGTGTGGGATGTGCGGGACGTCGGAGATGACGCCTTCTTGCCCAATGGCATCATCTTCGGGGCCCACGTCGACGGGTTTTCCGTAGTAATTGATCTCCTTGCGGACAGCGCGTTGATATGTGCCTCTACAATCGAAAACCTTGCTGCCCAAGTTGGCGTAACCCTCGATGCCATCATCAGCTCCCCCAAGTCCCCTCCAAAGATGCCACAAAATGCCCTGCCTTCGCCCCTACTTTCATGCGCTCCACGGACATGTGATTTGGATCGTGAACATCTCGTCCTCGAATGGTTGTTCGACCATGCGGCAAAGCGTCCGGACGCCATCGCTCACGAAATCTATACCTCCATGGAGAAGCCGCCTTTCCTGCTGACCTACGGCGAGTATAATCGGCAGAGTAACATTCTCGCCCGCTGGTTAGTCGCGAACGGTATCCATATAGAGGACAAAGTAGCTCTATGTAGCCCGAGAACACCTCATTTCTACATCATCATGGCTGCCATTTTGAAAGCTGGAGGGTGTTACGTTTCGGTGTGTGTTAATTAAGTAAACAGAATGCCACTGACGCATTACTTTAGATCGACCCAGAGCTACCTACCGAGCGAAAGCGTTTTATCGTAGAAGATAGTGGTGCTCGCCGGGTCTTCGCCGCTCCCGAAGATGCATCCATCTTTGGCGATGTTGCAGTACCTATAACGACGGCTTTCATGGAGCAACTAGAGTCCGACTTCAGTGATAGCAATATCTGCCTTGCTACTCTGCCTTCATTGGCGTATCTTCTTTATACGTCTGGTACATATGAAAATAATTGACCCGTTGCATCATCGACTCATAGTTTCTTAGGTACCACTGGGAACCCGAAGGGCTGCCTTTTAACCCATCGAGGATTGTTTTGGGCCATGGACGCCTTCTGTGCTCTACCAAAGCCCGTTACGAACCCCGACACCGACAAACGTTTAGCCCTAGCGTGTAAGTCCCGCTTCGAGGTTGTATGTTCAATCATTGACGTAAATAACAGCCACCGCATTCGACGTCCACATCTCCGAAATCGTCCAAAGCTGGTGTCTCGGTTCGCGGCTGGTCAGCGCGCCGCGTTTTGAACTGTTAACGCAACTGCGCCGGCACATCATCTCGATTGGTGTGACGCACATCGGTATGGTGCCGAGCATGATCGAAGCCTTGCTGGAGAGTCCGGACGGCCTACCCATAAAGTATCTCGTGTCAGGTGGTGAGAAAATCACAGATTCGGTGAGCCGAATGTTACTTGTTTATCAAGCATGTTTTGACGCCATTTTCTAGCTATTGAAGAAATGGTCTGCGAGACCAGACTTGGTTCTCGCCAACTTTTATGGGTATGTACCTAGATTGGGTTTGCGAACAAGTGCTAAATTGCTCTCTAGTCCTACGGAAGCGACGATTGGCTGCACTTCGAGGCAGATAGGCCTGAACGACCGCAAAGAAAACATCGGAAGGGCTTTTCCGTCATGCTCCGCATACGTCGTTGATCGTGACCTGAATACGGTGCCGTTGGGATGCCCGGGAGAGCTGGTCATAAGCGGACCTCTCGTTGCACGCGGTAAGCACTTCTCATGATCCATAATCTAGTCTTTATTGATATACCACAGGCTATCACAACCTTCCTGACGTAACATCGAAGGTGTTCATCGATTACCCTACTCCAGGGTGTACGGCGTACCGTACCGGTGATCTAGGTAAGCCATTCCTCGTCCATCGCGTAAATTTCACGTCAATTATGTTACTCAGTTCGCATGATGCCGGATCACTCCATCGAAATCATGGGTCGTATCGACAGCCAAGTCAAATACCGTGGAGTGCGCATCGAAACGGAAGGGATATCTTCGATACTCCAAGCCGCCGGCGGTGTCAAGAAGCTCACCGTTTCAACTTTCATCACGACCCATCCCGCTGTGGGTACACAGGAGCTGCTTGTCAGTTTCTTTGCCTTCGGTAATGATGTCTCTGTTGTCGAGCGTCGGTCTTCTATCCCTTCGTTGGTTCAAACGGATGAAGCGAAGGCGCTGGTGCAAACGCTGAAAGCAGCCGTTCAAGTACAGCTTCCGGCTTATATGCGACCGGCGTACATTCTTCCTGTCGAATTCATTCCGCTAAGCTTGAATGGGAAGACGGATACCAAAGTTTTGGCGCGTGTTTTGGGCAGCTTGGATATGCGGGCTTTATTGGGAAATTAGGGCAGTAAATCTATTGAGTAATCATTTGTGTAAAAACCTGTTTAGCAGTGACATCCATTTCTGTGCCTTGTCTTTCATAAAAAAAACTTAGCAAGCAGTTTCCATAATCTCGATATGAAACATGAGAAACATGAAGGTATGGATGACTTGTAGATCAGAATAATGAAACAATTTGGAATGGCCTGTGAGGCTGTAACACTGTGAGCAGGAGTCTAATGAACATTGGTTGGATGCGCGCGTTGTTGACTTCGGTTAGTGTCTAAGTTCGGAGTTCGGGCCGGTATTCTGGTCTTGACCACGACGATCAACAATGCAACAGAACGTTCGCATGTTTTGGCGACCACGAACTACCCTGGATTCTCAATGCCCTCGATGCTCATGCACTCCTGCTGAATGCTGAGGATACGAGAGAGAGAAAGGGCGACAGAGCGGTGCGACGAGAATGAGCAGGTGAGTCAGGGTTCACGGAGCGGAAGCACAAATTGCTAATTTACTGGCTGTTAGTGCAGCTACTGTTCTCTGGTCAAACCTCGACTCGCGAGGTAAACGGGCAGGCAAGAGTAAACGACTATCATGCTGGAGTAGCTCGACCGACCTCATTGAGCAGTCCCGAACTACACCTCATGGAATTTTCTCAATCCACTCCTTCATTTTTCCACCTGGTAGCCAGGCTCGGTTAATATCGAGCGAGAGATGAGAATTTGGCTGTGGAGCGTCAGCTTCAGCTGCGATGTTAAATTACACTAAGCACGTTTTTACTACAGATATTGTCGACGCGGCATCATAGAAGGTGTGGATCAAAGCCCTCAGCCTGCCAGTAATTACTCACATCTTTCCTAACTCAGACTCTCGCTAGTTCTTGACGTCTTCAACAACAAATACTCTAAGGAACTGTAATCCTTCACGCCGGCTGCCATACACGAGGAAAAGGACAAGAGAACGTGTCTCGGCATCAGGCCAGCAATATAATCATCATCAGCACATGATGTCGCCGAGAAGAATGCCTTCGACGCGCATACCGACTGCCATCCTAGCACGCGATGTCGCTGGAATCGGACAATACTTTCACCGTCTCACGAGTGCTATTTTCACTGGCAGGTAACTTGGACCTGTGGTCACAGGATCGCTGCCATGGATCTCCGCTACTGCCTGCCTCGAGTCGAGGAATTTTTCTTCGAAATCTGTGCAAGTGGATATGATGGATCGAGCCTAATGCCTTGAAACAGTAGAGTGAAGCTCAGTGGTCGTGGAATATGTTCGCCCTCAGGTAAGAATCTGCTCGTGGTTGGCTTTTTCCTAGAAACCATCATTGCTCAGCGCTCACAGCCCACAGTTTGTAGCCACATCTCCGCCCGTAAAATATGTATATACGACATCATCGTTCAACGTTTCACGCTTTTGAAACTTCTGAAGCAGAGAGTAGCAAACGTATTACTGGTATGTCGTCACGCGTTTCACCCCTTTGCTAGTTTGTTTATCTCCATCAGGACCATATCTTACCATGATGTCCGCAATGGAGCGGCCCCGTGTAGCTAGAAATGAATGCTACAGGCGATTCAATGCATCCTTCTCGTCTTGAATTCGGTTTATCCACTGCCTATATTGCATTGGAAGAGTGATACCTCGCATGTAATGTCATCTTTCTGACAGCATCTGTATCTTTCAAGAGTCCGTGTACTACCTCCGTTATCATGCTAATTGAGTTAGCTTATCTTTTGCTTTAGATGCCGACATAACTGGCCCGATCAATAGTATCCCCTTGGAGCTTTGAAACCGGAACTGCAGCACCCCGAGATTGTTACGAGAATTCAAGAAGTTAAGAAAAGGCATACTACACTGAGAGGCGTAGCTCCTCTATCTCTCCTTTTACCAACCACGGATGATGGCGCCGTGGTCTGTGTTCCGTCGATGGGCGCAAGTCACTGAGGGCGACATAAAGCGCAAGAAGAGTCGTCGCTCTAGCGTTTTTAGTCTATCTTCGTCTGCCTGGATTCAGTTCACGAACGCAGTGGCTCCGAGCGCATTGCTCAATCTTGGACCAAGTATCAAGATCGATGTTTGGACTACCGTACGTCCTTGATCCTTCCCATAGTCTTTCTTTGACTAACATGATTTTTAGAAGGGTCGCCTCTTTCGATCCAGGAAGCGCCGCTCTAGAAAGGAAGACGAATTCACTTTCGTATGTCCTATCAGCGGCCAGCCTCCGGATGCACGGGTTTTCGACTTGCCCACCGAGCTCCTGTTCCAAATATTTGAACAATGCTGCTTTTCAGAGCATCCTCACACCATACTTCGTCTATCGATGGTGTGCTCGAGGTGGAGGGACATTAGTCTCAGCCTTCCTCACATATGGTCCACCATCGGTATACCAATCGACGTCCAGCCTCGCAAAGTGCTCAAAAAGCGGCAGGACATCGTGGATCTCTATCTCCAGCGCTCGAATACATCCCCGCTGTCCATAATTCTCTATTCCCAATCCGGTGCAGTGAATAGGGAAACTATGCGCGCCTTCGTAATCTGGTTCGAACCTCTAATCACCCTCCTTCGTACGCACGCGCATCGATGGCGTACGATAGAGGTTAGGGCCTATTTTCCTACTTGTTCATACCACCACCTCTTTGCTCCCGGCATAGACATGGGGATGCTCGAGAGCCTGAGTGTTCATGAGACCGATAGCTCCTTCCACCTTCATCGCTTCCCCGGATTCTCCACCGCCGCCAAACTCCAGACTGTCCATGCTTCTAAGACGCCTTTCTTCGCTCAAGACTCCACCACCTTCCCCGCGTCCCAAATTCGTACTCTAGTGCTAGAGGACATGATGCTATATTTTACCACACCCGACATTGTCGCCTCTTTCCCGAACGCGACAGACCTGACAATCATACCTCATACGACCATCTACGGGCACAATCGCTTCGCTACCAGCAGCATCCGCCACACCGGAATCACTTCCTTGACATTATCTGTGTTATGCTCGCCTATCCAGCTAACGGACATAATGTCGCGCATGGAACTGCCCAATCTTCGGACACTCATACTCGTCTCCGGACCCCGGAAGCAGTCCCGACGCCGCTTTGATGCGTCCTGCATTGAACATTTGTTCCGGTACTCCGGAGATTCGCTCCGCCACCTCATCATTGACCGTGTCCCTATCCAATCGGGAGACATAGCGGAGCTCGTGGGGAAGATCCCTGGGCTGGAGAAGCTAGTAGTGAGGGAGAGCGACCTTGGGCAGGAAGATGATTATTGCTCGATCTCGTCGTCGCGTGTTAGGAGGATCTTGGAGGAGGACGCCGCATCTGAAAGACTTGGAGCTCGTATATCGGAAGAGGGATGATTGTGAGGCGGCGGTTACCGAGGCCAGAGTGATGGATGTCATTGAAGAAAGGATGTATTCGCATAGGCCTTTGAGGAGTCTGACTCTGGGTGTTGGGACTGCGCATATCTTTGCGGAGCCGACCCTTATTCGCTCCCGGATGAAGGTTCTGAGAGACGCGGGTCTAGGGTACTGTAGTTGATATATACTTTGCACATGCACAGCTGACTACATCGTCAAGTTGTTGTACCGCCTTCTCAGCTGGAACACCGTCGTTCTTGCTGTCTAGGTTATAGTCTTGGCGTTACCGTTCTTCGCCCAGGGAAGGCGGGTATGTATCGAGGATCCATGCTTTTCATGCTAATGTCCGGTAACTTTGGTACCACTTAGATGAGTCGCGAGAAATGAACGGCGACAGTCATTGATGCGGGTCTTCGCTTATACATACACGGTCTCAGCCAACATCGCATGAAGTTCATTGTCAATGGTTTTTCTCCGTCACACCGGAGAGCCATTTTTATCATCTGGATCCCCCCTCGAATCCGAGTCCTTGCGCACGACGTCTGGAGCACTACTAGTCTCTGTCTATGGAAAATTAAAGGACATTCAGTTTCCTCATAATAACAAAGGAAACGACCTACTCCATACCCCTCGGACCCATCGATCCGTACAATAGCTGTTCGATGCACACCTTGTGAAAACGATGAGCATGAGGCAGACCAATCAAGAAAATTGCACACTTATCCCTCCCAAATCCGAACTGTTTATATTTCTCAGGCTAAATCCCCCGCTACCACCTTCCTGAGGATAGACAGTGGTGTCTGTACGCTGGCGACCTTTAACACGAGTGTTCAAGTTGTACAACATGGTTAGAGCATAAACGCGTCCCAAACAAAAACCTAGACATCCTCAGCCTGGTAAGCTAAATGTCCAAATGTGTATTTACCAAAGCCGACGGTGACTGTGGCGTAGCGGTAAGCTAAAGAGCGCATAGCAAGACGATACACATACTGTTACTCTCGGTGTTTACGAGATACAGAATTACTGTCGCAACGAACGCCGATAAGCTCTCCACATAACAAACCAGAAGATGTCGAAAGCTCACGACAAAGAATAGCGCTACGATCGCCAGCATGTAAGAGCAAGAAGTGGGATACGAGGATACTAAACTCACAGGACTGTAGTAACGGTCCCTGTCTTAACCGCCATTACCGTGAGACGACGGATCAAGCTGAAATAACGAGAACATTGCACCCTGAGCCACCGCAAAGAAGCATCAAAAAATAGACAACGTACGCCTTAGTCTCTTTGAAGACGGGTTTAGATGATCGAAGCTGAAAGATGAGTGCAGACGCTATTGAAATGTCGGCAACAGCACTGGCCACTGTGATTGTAATGAGGTGGGCTCCTAGTGGAATAATGTCGCATACCAAGCCATATTCTAAACGGAAATGTTTGCTACAGCTTTCATCAGAGTCACGTATACGGGATACCACTTACGTGACTGTCTTGATGTTGAAGTTTCGTTCTGCATAGTCACTATGCTGTACAACCGTGATTCCATTCGCGATTGCGCCACCTATCGCTGGAGTTAATCAGGATGTTATAACTTTCAAAGGAAGTTCTACCGAGTGACGCGAAGCTAAACGTCATGAGCATAATCGTGACGAGCAGGTTCCTGGCCCTGTGAGGTCAAGTCAGTTGCGAAATAACCTAGGAGCCAAGAAACACGAACAAAGTCCAAAATCTATAGCTAAGGAACAGCTGCACATTACAGGCGGAAATTCCAGATAATATAACATAGGCAGGAACTGCCCAGTTCTGCACTAGGATATACTCCATGTCACCTGAAACAAATCAGGAGAAAGAACATGATTGAAGGTAGTACACCTACCCCAGTGCGTGACAGTGTACTTTTTGTTCATTAGAAGAAGTCGACGGCGATTGGCGCGGACGTACCAGATATATACATGCGCAGTTATTTGCTGTACCGAGTGTATCAACCAGAAGACTAATCAACACCATGCTCTTGATGATGACGGTGTCACCACGGAAAGTGGAAAAAAATATGTATCCCTGGGCAAAAGAGTAAGACAGCTACAGAAGTGCGCATTCTCGTACAGCCAACCTGCCATAACTCGAGCATGTAGAACATGGCATTGAACCATGACCCGATTAGTATGGCTCTAGACGTGAACGTTTGGAATGAAATTGTCGAAAAAGCTGATTAAAAGTCTCACCCTAAGGATTGATCATATTGACCCATGTCGAGGCTTCGAGCAGGAGGTGAAAACGACACGGCCAATTTTATAACGCAGTCTCCCGTGGGAGTCCGCCAATGCCGCTGTTCCCACATTCGAAAATACATCAGGTTCGACATATCGCTAAGCGGAGGAATTGAATACCAAGTAACGTAAATGGTGCTGATAAGCGACGCCGTGCGCGTTAGCGCAACGCGGATCACGGTGGAACCATGGACAGTACCGGTACTCGTTTGTTTCATGTGGCCACTCTAGAATACTCTGACCCTGTTTATTCGCTGGAAGAGAGTGAGACTGGGGAGAAGTATCTATTCGCTGCCGTTATGGCCAGTCACCATCAGCGCTATCGACTACAGTTTAAGGGCCGCCAGGATCACAAGGCTTCTTTAGTGCTCATGAAGGAGTACGAGAACGGTCCGTCACTAAGGATCTTGCCGGTGGTAGGCGCGACTTGTCAAGCGTCAATTGGTACTAGCGTGTACCTGGAACTTTTCCGGGGTCAAGCAACTTGAAGTGTGCATGTCAATATAATGGCCCACCATGATATCCGAAGCACTGACCAGCTCATTTTGTCAGAGAATGCAGTGTATCGGCTGTGGTATATATTACAACTATACAATTTTATTTCGCCAGCCTTCTGATTTCAAAATAAACATACCTACGAAAGTTTAAATAATATAATTATCATCATAATGTATCAGTACTCACCAGATATCGTTCAGGGTTGCTCACCGGAGGTCGCAGCTGAACTTCCGTTTGACTTCCGTGGCTCGCATGCGCACGACAAAGCGCGGCCAGTCTTCCTCTAGGCTCTGTTAGCTGCAAAAAAATTATAAATAAATTACGGTCCATGGTACATAGAGCCTAATGAGAATGAAAGAATACGAAAATTCAACTCACGTTTGAGGCTATTCTACTTTTGAGCAAGCAAGTACTTTTCGCCAATTCACTCGGCGGCAATCGGACTCTGTCAGGTACTTAAGGGCCGGCTAGCGTGACTGCGTCGTTTTCCATCATCCGAATGTACAACTTGCGACGCTATCAGTGAAAGTCATGTGGAGCCCTCATACCAAACAGGCAATATTTTTGTGATGTCCGACGGAGCGTAGAAGGGAGAATGGCCGGCAACTAGTCCCATGAGGAAAACGCCACTTTCGTGCTCCCATCTGCTTCGGACTCGAACAGGTTACAGCAAACATAATGACGGGTTCCCTCGTTTGGATTATCACCGGAACATCGTGGGCAATATACTATGTGTTACTAGAGAGTCTGCTAACTGGCTTCAGGTCTGGAATCGGTCGTGAACTCGCGTTTGCTGCTCTTCGACGCGGGGACAAGGTTATTGCCACTGGACGTAGGCGATCATTTGATAAACTAGACGAACTCCAAAAAGCAGGCGCTAATACTTTAGAGCTTGATGTGACTGCATCGCCTGCAGAGCTGGCACAATGTGCTATCAAGGCTATTGGGATGCATGGCCGCGTTGACGTTCTTGTCAATAATGCTGGTGGGTGGTTCCGAGTCAACTATAAGGAAGTGTATCCTGATTTGAACCATGCTTAGGTGCTTATCTTACTTGCGGTTCTGCTGAGGAACTCACGTATGTTTTGCCATCTAAATCTCGTAGTCAATTACTAGCTGATATTTTCGTAGACCAGAAGAAACCTACGATCAATTCGAGTATTTGCCCTACTTGCTGTGTATTCCGATGTCTTACGAGATTGACTGAAGTGTCAACGTCTTTGGTGCCCTTAACGTTGCTCGCGCTTTTCTTCCCTACATGCGTAAACAAAAATCTGGCATGATCGTTTGGATCGGGTCGCTGTGTGGTTGGCAGTGAGTTATCTTCCTCGAGTCTTTGGTGCCTGTTTCTGATGTTTAATAAAGAGGTGCTGCGGCTTTAAGCATGTATGCAGGAGTCAAACATGCTATCAGAGGTCTGTATGAAATTCTTCTCGTATGCCAAGCTGTTTGATACTGATTTCGAATATCCAGGCATATCAGAATCTATGGACATGGAAGTCAGTCCTTTCGGAATTCGTAGCATCAACATAGAGCCTGGATATTTTCGAACGAGGTTCATAGATCCCAACAATCGGTCACCATACGTCAGCCGAATTGAAGACTACAAGCCTACAATTGGTGCCATGAATGATATCTTCATAGGTGCGATCATTTCTCTCTAGCGAATTTCCGACATTAATTAATGATTGGGATGCAGCCCTTGATGGAAATCAACGTGGTGACACCCGCATACTAGTCGAGATCATCGTGGATGTCGTCAAGGGACAAGGGGTTGCCTCAGGCAAACTCATTCCCCGAAGCCTACAGATTGGCGCCGATTGCTACGATGCTGTCAAGCAGGATCTTACCGAGAGATTGCAAGTATTGGAGTCGTGGAAAGACGTCATTATTAATACTGACCTGCCCGTGAAAACTCGACTATGATGTTTATCTGGGTAGGCATTAAATAAATACGCCTTTTGAATGCGATATGTCTCTTTTCCACAAACTAAACCTTTCCCAGTGACATATGATACCTTTCCCCGAAATGCGGCTGAAATCAACTATGGATTGCCGGTCTCATCGGCTGTTTAAACCACGACGTAATAAATGTACACCGGGGCGATAGGCTCCATCAGTACATCTTTGATATCATCCTCCAACATGCCTCTCTCCATTCTGATCTCTGGTGTCAATGGATTTATTGCTACAGATCTGGCGCTCGCATTCCTGGAAGCCGGATACCACGTTCGTGGTACTGTACGCACACAGATCAAGGCAGACGCTTGGTTAGCCTTACCGTCCTTTGTCCCGTATGCAGCTTCAGGGAAGCTGGAGTGTGCGTTAGTAGGCGACATTATCGCAGAGGGGGCATTCGACCAGGCCCTCGAGGGCATGGACTACTTCATACATACTATCGCCCAGCTCCCTGATTGGCGTTCTGGTGTTTCTCAGGTGCGGTATTGCACCTTTTCACGATGAGACGGGTGATATTTAATTCTCTATGTCGACAGGACTATGAGAAATCCATTCTTCTCCCTAATATCAATGGTACAGTCAGCGCTCTTCGCTCAGCCGCGAAGTATGCTAGGTGTAAAAAGGTTATTACTGTGAGGTGAGGGGTAATGCTGTCCACGTCTGCCGTCTCAAGCCTCTGAACGGGTTTGCATTTAGTTCTATCGCCGCCGCGGTAGATTTCTCTATACCAAATCACACCGAACCCGTAACCGGCGAGTCGTGGAACCCTCGCGACTACGAATAGTCAGTGGGAAGGTTTTATCTTCCTGAACTCCTGAATTCAAAATATTCCAGTGGGAAGAATGCACCTCACCCTTTGTTGGCCTACAGTATATCTCTCTTGACTCCGCCATTCTTTTCCATTTGACCTCAGGATACTTGTAGCCACGTCAAAGAAGCTAGCAGACAAAGCCGCTTGGAAGTTCATGAAAGAGACTAACCCTCATTTTGCGCTTATCAATATGCTACCTTGCTTCGTCTATGGTCCGGCACACGGACATGATCCTTTCGGTATCAACAATAGTTCTAACCAATGTACAGTTTTTGCTCTCTCTGCTCTTCCCGATCAATTAAAATGCAATAGGGCTAGCTGGGGTGCTTTTTCGCGCGGACTGGAACTTCCGAACTACATCTGGAGGCCCAGTGAACCTCATGCTTACTCTCTCTGATATATTCATCTGACTTCCTCTGCTAGGTCTTGGTCGACCTGCGAGACTTGTGCACGGCTTTCGTGCGCGCCATCGAAAAAGATGAGGCCAATGGGCATCGATTTGCTCTGGTAAGTCAGTGTGGCCTGTTATGATACAATTGACTTGAATATCACAGGGCCCATCTAATATTTCGATTTTCCCCTCGGAATTTGTATCGATCTTCGCTAAGGAGTTTCCTGAACGTGCCCACTTATTGCCTTCTGTACCGGCGGACCTGGTCAACATGCCTGTGTTTACAATCGACAGCAGCAAGACTGAAAGAGTACTTGACATGAAGTTCAGATCCGCGGAGGAGACGATAGTCGATACTGCGAGATGGATGATTGAAAATGGTGGAGAGGAAGCTTGGAGAAATGTTGAAACTAGGTATTAAAGATGTACATCTATTTACACGACAAGAACTCCGTGGATATCACACTGTATAATTCACGACATCAAATCCCTGCCCGTAAACTTCATCCCAGTCGAACAGGCTTTCGTGATTCTCTTTTCCAAACGCGTCGATCAACTTTTGGGACTCCTCGGGTACCCCGTTAATCACTGGTCTTGCTTCCTCCCTCGTCTTTCCGACAGCTCCTTGTCCATAGATCAGGCTCGAATCATTCGTCAAATAGGTGCCGATACGCCTAAACGTCAAGCTGATTCTCTCGCCTCCAAAAGCAGTTTCGACCTCGCTCTTAGTCTTTACGGGACGGTTGTCTCGATGAATCCCATGCAGCCACTCGCGATTTGTGTTAAGTCCCATAACAAACATAGAGTTATGCGGTAGCGGAATACGCTGCGCGTATTTTGTAGGAGTGAGATCCTTTTTCCTGCGCAGAAACATCACGCGCTGGGCACCGATGCTGACGTTCACGATATTGGAACCCCGGACGACATCAATTGTTTTATCAGAGTGCTCGGAGATGTAATCGTTCCCGCTACGATAGTGCTGTATCAAAACATGATTAACCGGGTGATTTACTACCTTTGAGACTGCTTGGGCGATGAGCGAAACGGTAGGTGTGAATGGATGAAGAGGAGGTGATTCGTCGGCAGGGTGGCGATAGAGTGGGATACTGGCAAAAATTTCAGCTAGATCATCATCATGTAGAGACGTGTTCTGAACAAACCTGCCGTCTTTTTCAATGACTCCCTCTACAGCAACCAGTCGTGGAACTTCATCACCTGCTCATGATCCCCTTAGCGTATCAGCGCCAGTTTGACCTTTACAGCAGCTGACCTCTATGGAACATAGTATGCCAATGCACTTCATTCTTCAGATTCTCGAAAGCGATGTCAGCCAAGTCGTCTGCAAGCAAATTCTCGATAATGAAAGTGTCTCCAGAGCCAATTTTGTCTCCGACGCCCAAGATAGGACTTAAAGACTCGGATCCTCGAGGAATTCCAGTCGTACGAGGCTTCGACGCGTCAAGTGAGGTAGTCTGCATGTAGAAGGTAAGAAAGCAGTGTAACATGTAAGTCGGAGTCATTTCACCGACACCCGGCAAAAACGTCCCGGAACCCGGTCGTCCAATCAAATCACTTGGAAGTCACGTCTCTTCTTTTTAACGTTTAGACAGTAAATCATGGCTACTGCACGACATTACTCCATCGAATCCTTGGCGCATATAAACATCCCGCCTCCGAAATAACTAGCGCTCCCATTTTGAGGCTCATTGCCAGCATGGTCCTGATAATCCTCCTTACTGATCTGTAACAAGTCAGTACATCCCGACATATGGAATTCGGAGATCCTCTTTGACAGATTCTGTCCCTGCTCCCCCTCTGAAGCTGTATCGGAATCGTTCTCGTTCCTATATCTCCTTCGCACTGGTTGAAATAAACGTTCGTTCCGACTTGATTCTCCGTCATATTTGACAACAGCCGTCATGACCCCACCATCTCCAAAGACTGTTTCCAGGAGAAGAATGGGCAACAAGGACACTTTGAATGTCTGAGAAAGATTCTCGTAAACGACGGCGTCCACTCCCTTTAGATATTCTGGTCGAATGCTAGCCTGTCTATACAGATGCCGGAGAGGAATTGAAACTTCGCCTGTCCCCCTTTCATGAGCATCTGATATAGCATCCGACAGATCTTTCAGGGCGGCGGGATAGAATATTTTCGGACCTTGAGCATCAGCCACGGGCTCGAAATGCTCAGTGAAGAGTTGCGAATTTGGTATGCGGAGGTATTGATATTCGGGATACTCGTCTTCTTGTTGGATGAATACATCGTACTGCAGCACCAAACGAACGCCCTCAGTAACAGTTTCGACCTTGTGTTCGACGTCAGTATAGAAGGCAACAACTCGTAACGAAATGGACGTGGTCGTCCTCGTCTGGGGGTCTTTTTCAATGACCGGATGCATGTCGAAATGCGTTTCTGCGCCATTATGACACAGGTGGAATCTTCCGCCCTCCCAAGATGTGTTGAGAGCGACTAGCACCGTGCCGTGATGGTTGTCCCCATGGGTAGAATCGCGATGCCAATTGAAATGCCCTCCCTTCTCATACAGTGCCAACTTGTAGAAAACCAATTTAACAGTTTTCCCGATGAACAGTGTCGAACACAAAACCCGTTTTATCTTGCTCGAGAGTTTCTCTTCATAACCTTCCCGAAATTTCACCGCGTCCGCCGGTATTTCGCGTCCATTGCGATAATTTGTATCATAC
The DNA here is from genome assembly GCF_030435595.1 of Desarmillaria tabescens. Lineage (NCBI taxonomy): Eukaryota > Fungi > Basidiomycota > Agaricomycetes > Agaricales > Physalacriaceae > Desarmillaria > Desarmillaria tabescens. Next base: position 269,358 of record NW_026848303.1, read on the forward strand.
ACGGTTTGATCACCTAGGAGGAAGATGTCCGAATGCTGAACAAAAAGGGGTGGACGAAGGGGGCATACCTTTCCCGAAAGATGAAGGTTGCGATGCCTCAAGAATAGCTCCTACATCAGGTGCAGTAAGCTCACCGAAACTGCTAGTATCGTCCCATTCAGCATCTGGGTCTACAAGATTGTATTTTGTCTCCGATGGCCCCAGAGTGAACGAAACGAAAGGATAGGTCTGTATTTTATCGAGAGCACTGGTGATGGGTGTTTGCTGCTTGACGGGTATTTTTGTCCTATTGCCTTCCACCGGAGAACTTTCGAATCTCCGCTGATACTCTATTGAAAGTCGATGATAGTCCTCGTGTTTCTTGGCCAAAGCGACTGCTCGATGTTCGGAGGGGGCGGCCATGGTGGTGGTAGATTTTACACGGCGGCATTCTTCGGCAACAGTGATCGGTCAATTGTTTTATAGGAGCCCTTTATCCGAAGGATTACGATTCACGAACATTTTGAATCGGTATGGAGAGGCGCAGGAGTCGTCATGCAAAAATTACCGTGACTAGTGGAGACCCGTAGCTTGGTGGTGTTCTTAAGATATTTCGAAAGCTCGTGGACATGATGATAATAATACTTGGGCTTAGGAGCAGGTATGATAATTATAAGTCTACAATAATTCAAACGATATTATGCATCGAGTCCTACGCTTTCTCCACTATTGCCTGCGTTTGCTGTGACTCGGCCATCGGCTTTCTTCGCATGAACCACTGGAACAGTGGGAGAGTGATCATGGAAACCGCCACCCATGCTATTAGAACACCAAAATGCATGCCAACTAACAGAGCTCCATCAGTATCGTTCCGAGTCCATGCGACAAATGGGTGCTCACGTTCGTTCTTCGTCCCGAAGATGATAGTTCTCACAGCGCCGGACAGATTGTAGAAGGGAAATGCGTATCCGTAGCGGTATATATGCGGAAGGACGTCGATAGGCAGGAAGCACACTGCAACGTTGACTGACGAAGACAACATTAATAAGGTCAAGTCATAGGATGAAAGCACGGACTACTCACCAATAATCCAGAATATCATGAAGAACGGGACGAATCTCAGCGTCATAACTGTTACCATTGCCTCGAGTGCCAACCCCACAGCTAACATGCCGACGTAATTAGCCATCCAGAAAACGAGGAATCCAGAGTGTCCCAGTCTGTATCGCTGGAGTTCAGGAGAAGAAACGGGAGGGAGAAAAGAAGCTACGGCTCACACTCTGGAGAAGTCTACTTGGAAAGCCAGACTCAATAGGGAGTAGAACAATGATAGGGCAAAGTAGGCGATGAAACTCGAGACCAATCTGACTCTAATGAGGGAGCCTGTCGTCAACGCTGTTTCTAGACCAGATTGTTGACGAGCGACGGAGCAAAAGTTCTATGTGGGACAGGCATAGTCAGGGAAGAAATAAAATTCATTGAGATGGAAGACGTACCACGATGAAGAACGACAATACGAGTACGTAGATGAGCCCAACAAAGGTGACGGCACTAGCTCTGCATAGCGGTCAGACCTATGCTTAAATGCACAAGAAATGGACATACACTGGTATGTCGAAAGGCCGCAAATTGTTGAGGATGTAGCTGATAGGCTCCGTTAAGATTTGTGGCGCTGCAGTGGATATTGAAGCCAAAGCGTCGGGCGACGACGACCCGGCTTGCTTAAGAAAAGACTGGGCAAAGCTTTGAGTGATGACAGCGAGCGAAGTTTGTACGGATGGGCGGATTAGAGAGCGACTGCAGAAAAGACGTATAAGGAAATGGGATTTTGAAGGTAGAGTGATTACTCACTAAGCATTCTCGTTCCGCGCTTCGACAGCATAGACTGTGATAGCTTCCGTACCGTCATATGAAGAATTGACTGTTGATAATGCTGATTGTAGAGCCATTGTCGCGTTGGAGTTGACTGAGTTTCTGATGAGCAATTATCAAGAGCGAAGCAGAAAGAACACGTACTAACAACAGCGATCCATGTCTTCTGATCGACGACGAGATCAGCGACCTCTCCTGCACTGCCGGAAAAGTCACTCGATGGCCGTTCCGTCCAAGACACCTTTGAAGACGAAGACAGAAGACCTTGAACAACCGCGTTTCCCACCGTCGACCCATCAAAGTCCTGTCGCGATAATAAGATCAAGAAACAGATAAGATGACAAGGAACAACCACTCACCACAACCCATCCCTGTAAATTATGCGCTGGGATCTTCCACAGAGCGCCCCAATATATTGAAAAGACGCAAAACATCACGATAGTCACAGCCAGCGTCCCAACGGCCACGACCTTCATGTACATGAACCGTGACGCTCTCATCGAAGCAGACCCGTCCGTGAACTGGGACGAATACATCGTCGGGGCGTCCTCATTTTGGATGGAAGGAGCTCGTGTAGAGGCTGCTGAATGCATGCTGTTAGTCCGTTCCATAATATTTTGGGGAACGACGCACCGATACAGGCTCGTTATAAGCATTTTCGAGGGTTAGGCCTCGGGGTGAGGAATGTCTAAGAATGGATGAGTATACCCGTGTATCCGGGTAGGCGGGTAGGGGACCCGAGGCTAGCTGAGCAAATATCAGACCCCTAACGGCGTGTAAGCGTTTAGTACAAGACAACCTAGGTGCCTCGGTGGTTATTACCAAGGGGCTTCGGTCATCGGGGACTTGAATTTCAAATTCAGCTGCTAGTGAGAAATCAGAAACACAGACTGCAAGGAGTCCTTCGTTCATGTCTTTGAATGATGCTCAGTACGAAAAGGAGTATCTCTGCAATAGTGAACATTAAGACGCCTTTTATCGCCATTGATTGCAGTCTAATGGGTCCGTATAGAGGATAGCCTAAAAAGTTGTGAAATAAGCAAACGATCGATTGGGGTGGAATGCCTTGGTGCCTTAATGAAATACGAAGACAAAATATCAATACTTACACGTCAGAGAATACGCAGCATTATCCCACTCGAACAGTTTAGTTGATTTGGATCCGGCCACGTTCGAGGTACCTCCAGTTCTTCATATCCTTCCTTTCGATGAGGCCGACTTGCCGATTTTGATGCTTGTTTCCTGCTAGTCTCAAGCTAGTCTTCGTTGACGCCCATCGGCTTGGCCTCAGGCGTCTCCGTCAAGAAGGAATTCGATATGAATGACTTCGTCATTATCCCCACCCTCAGCATCGCTTCACGAGGCGTCTTACTTTGTTGTTGTCATACATCATCATCGTGAAGTTGTGTCCTCGGCTGCTTTGTGGAAGTAAGTACTGAGTTTGCTTTTGGTTGGCAAGCAAAGACCAACCTCGTATCGGCAAATGCCGGTCATCTTTCAATTTGATCATTTTCTCTCCCTCCTGCTTAACGTCGAACGAAGATCTGAATTGTACTTTTGCTAAAGTGGAATGAGCCGAATATTGACGTGCTGTATTCTACAAGGCTACAACTCGACAGCCGTAGAGCGTATCAAATCTAAAGTCAAGAGGTTTATGTGTCAGTCGAGCAGAGAAAGAATAGGGGTGGCCAGTCTCCAAAGGTACAGGTATACCGTCCGGCAAATGGACAAAGGAAGTGGGGTAAATAGAATGCACATCAACGGACGTCAATCCTTTGATACGATGATGACCGTGTTAGAATCATCAACTGATCGAGTCTTCGGCTGAATCTCGCGGTGATCTTGATGGGTGAGGCTATCATCGGAGTCGGTAATAGAGGCCACCACTGTGCAACGACCATATTCATCGCCTCTCTCCGACTGAGCTTCAGGATCATCGCTCGTCGCACTAGACTCCTGCTGGGATCTCTGTCCTCCCAGACGTGTACTAAAGTGAAGCGAAGACATGATGCCTCCCTGCCAGGAATCATCTGGTCGAGCATGTCCTGCTGCGACACGCCCTACGAGAAGCGTCGGTGCAATTCCCTACATAACGACCGTGACTCAGTAGATGATAAGTAGTAGCTGAAGAACATAGGTATACCCTTGCGACTCCCGCTACGACATCAATGTAAGCCCCTGCAGGAGTGTCATAGCAAAACACGGCTACGTATACGATCAAGGACAGGGAATAAAGAGCCGATGATTCGACGAAGACCTCGATAACATGGCGGTAAGCTCCAAGTCCACCTAGTCCAGCTTGAGCTCCTGCTCGTACGACGGTCACGATGCGGTAGATAATGAGCAGAGTGCACCATAGAGTCGTAGCAAGGATAAATGCTGAATAAAGCACAAATCCGAGAGTATACCCGCTTATCGTGGCATAGGCTTTGTATGTAGCGATGCTTTTGAATACTGCACGAAGCCTTGGGGTTAATTCGCAAACTAACTAGAAGATCAAGTTGATCATACCGATTGTGCAAATGAGGAAAAGAGTGGGGGGCAAAATTACCGGCCAGCGCCGTCCCCATACCATCCAGCAGCGCCAAATCTATAGTTTGTATTGACAGTAAGCTGGAGAGAATAGCACAAGTTGCACATACCAGGGTGGTGTCCGCAAGAACAGTACAGATGATACCCGCAACACCCATCACCACGGTCAATTTTACACGGTTACTGTTATAAAACAGATATTCTGCCCAAGAGCTCTGTCCATTTCCAACAAAAATAGTGCGGATGTATACCCAGTCGGTGATGAAGTCGACGGAAGTAACGATGTGGAGGAGGAATATGACAACGATCATGCCCCGTCCGACGGGCCGAGTCTTGTTCGTATCTGCGTCATTCACTTCAGTTTGAACAACATGGTAGACGTGTTCCTCTCACAGATGCTTCCCAACGTGACGGCGACAATTCCTGTGTATAGACCTATGTACAGCCATAATTAGACACCTATTCCTAGACGAACTAATATGCTCACCAAGCAGTAGAGAATAGAGAATTCGTGAATTCAGCGCAGAGTCGAGCTCTGTGGATATATAAACTTTATCGGCGTCGGAAAGATCCGGTGGAGCACCAATCTGACTGGCCATCACAGAAGACTGGGTGAAGGTAGGATAACAACGAAGGGGGTGGTCTGTAGGGATAACATACGAGACGACACAGTCGTTATATAGTATACAATGCCATAGCAAAAAGCTCCAGTGTTGAAAAGATGATCAGCGCCGTCTGATGTTTCATCCTTGACCGCTTTGAGTCCAGCGCGCACACTGCACAGGTCCTAGTGTATACGCGACCAGGGAAGGGGCGAGAATGATGATCACCCGGCACCCCAACATACTGAAGAGAAGTAACATAGAATGGGTATTTCGGAAGGGAGACAAAAATATCCACGGGATTCTCCATCGATACGTACTTGGTACAGCCCTATCAAGTGCCGTTAGCTTGGGTAAACAATACAGAATCCAACGAACCAAGACGCATAGCGTCGGTTTCCTCATACAAGAGCGTAGCCGAGCCTGCTTGAAAGATCTGTACAGATATATGCCAGAGGGATACAGTACGCCATCGAGTCCTGTTCGTGGGTGAGAAACTCGCAGACGCGCGCAGGAGACCATGATGTAGTAGGTGGCACTGATGGTGGATACAAAGCAGTTCTGAAAGACGAATCAAAAAGGAAATAAAAGAGAAAAAGATGTACCAGTAACATACCGGAAGTTTATTCAGCGGCGACTCCAAACCCCCAAACTCAATATCCAGCTCGGTCGGTACCGTATACACCACAGGAATTTCCAGTCCCCGGATGAAGAAAACACTTTACTTTCGAATGAATATCGACCACGGACCAATAGCCCTTTCTCTCCGAGTTGTGAGGGGTAGCATAGGCACCAGAGGCAATCTCATGTATGCTGGTCCTGATCTTGTTATTCATACCACGTCAAAAGTCCGAGGTTCAGATGAGCAACTTCTGTTATAGTTGAGGACCACAAGGTGAAGGTCTTTGAAGTTGTCCGTAGTCTTCCTAGTCCGGTCCCAGTTAGCCTGAGAAGACAAGAAAGGAGAAGGGACGCACGTGTAGACTCATTTTCAGAGTGCGAACAGGGAGAATAATTGCGACTGCCCCTGCTCAACCCCTTCCCAAGTACCACACAACCGTGAATTCGGAATGTACGCGCCCGTCGACCAAGGTATAATTCTGACTCAAACTGCGAATCTGTGACGACGCGTAGATGGGAAGATAGCTTGTAATTGCATTAGAGGTTCTTTGACGTTCGACGGTGCAGATATGTTGACCTCCATGATAATTCATACTTGTTGCAGGGCATAGAGTAAGGCGAGTGGCGGTAGTGCCTGCGAAAGCCTGCCCTAAGGTTCACGTGATTACGGTCCGCTCTCCCCGGATAACGGTCACGACCCCGGACAGGTTACGCGTCCAACGTTTGTGCTTGTTGCACTCCGACCGTCATCCTTGCTAGTTACCGGTAGCGTTTATCATCGTCTGGTCCTCAGCGCCGAGTAATTGTCAGGGCCCATCTCTTTCTTAGACCGACTTATCTGACATCTTTGCTTGTTAGAATGCCAGTATCGGATCTTCCACCAGAACTTCTGGATGCTATTATCGACGAAATACAGGAAGACAAGAAATCTCTGCTGCAAGCATCCTTGGTTTGCAAGGCCTTTTGTCCGAGGACCAGAGTCCATCTGTTCTCTGTCGCATTACTGTCAAGCTGGGAATGCTCCTGTGAACGCCTCCGCGAGTTGATCACGCTGTCTCCAAAGCTTGCCCTGCATTTCAAATCTCTTAGAATCGTAATAAGCCTTAACCCTGATCTTCCTTTCTCGATTTACGAACCGCTGACAGTCATCGGATCTCTCCCCAATATCACCGACTTATACCTCATACGAGGAGTCTGGGAATTTATGCCGGCTCCCGTTGTGTCATGTCTGCAGTCCTATTCTTATCGCATCCTCAGCATAGACCCAACTTTCTTCTTCCGAAGGATAGGCGATATCTGCTCACTAGTGCAAAATTCGCCCAACTTGCAGGAAGTACGCTTGGCGCTTCAAAGTAGTATCACAGAATGTGACCACTCCCTTCATCGCACCACCGCTCCAGCCACGGCGCATATCATTGAACCTACCCTTCTGAAGTCGGTTTTGCCGTCTGGTCCATGCCCATTTTCCTGCAGTAATATCCGTATACTTCATATAGCTCTTCCTGATACGAGCACTGTCCCACGATATGTCAGTCGATATTTAGCTCTCTCGCCTAGTTCTCTCAAACATCTTTTCGTGAGTCATTTCAACAATCCATCCCCAGGTGCGCATACTTTTTCTTAACCATTACTTGCTCATATTCATTCTCGATCATAGGTTTCCGTGACCGCTCTTCAGAAACGCTCAATATTTCCAACGTCGAGCTTGTTACGGTTAAAATCGAGGGCACCAAAATGACCCTCGGTGGTCGGGCCTTCCACATATTCGAATGGTGGATCTCCAACCTTTCAGCGGTGAACGTTAAACACTGCGCCATTCGTTCGATTACTTTTACAATCATATGGACGTGGCCGAAATATGAAAAACCTCATCCCGCGTTGGATTGGGAAGACCTGTGGATGAGGCTGGATAGCTGTTTGACCTCCAGCAAGATCGCTTCGTTGGAGCGTGTTGCGTTCATTTTCGATCCACGGCCTGCGGGATGGGATACATTCAAGACTCGCATGGAGGGCAAATTTCGGGGGCTGAAAGAGCTTGGCTGTGAAGTATCATTGAATGCTATGGGATACGATAATCGCCCATACTTTTGAGTGCTCAAATCGGTGGCGTAAGTACTGTGTCTGTTGACTATAACCTGCCCTGACCAAATTTACAGCATCGTCATGAACTAGTCTTGGATGAGCGCCGAGTCTTGGTGTTGTGTGTAAAGTGGACAGATTGATAGTGTAAATCTTGTTTCCTTCGACTATCAGTCTGCCCGGATGCAATTTGTAGTTTTCTCCATCCTTGGTATCACCAAATATTGTCTCGCTCCTTTTTTCGTCAATCATTTCCCTCCGTGAACTCTGTAAACCTGCTAAAGACTCATTTGGACCTGTACTTAGCTCACACTTAGGTGCATATAATAAAGTGTATGGTATATTTTACGAAGACCGTCTGGTGAAAATGACTGATACAAAGCTAGGCGGTATAAAAGACCTCCACGACGACTGTCATGGAATGGAAGAGAACTAAGTCAATATGGAGTGTCCAAGTCAAAGAAATTCTGTCCCACGTCGTGAAGTCATGCGCCAAAAAACATTGACTCGGAAACAATATTTCCACAAGTGATTGCGACATCATCCTTGGACTGCCGTTTTAATAACCGACTTCATACGCTGTCGGAACTATAGGACTAGGATAGTAACGATCCATGAATGCTGTCAATGACGGAGAGACGCTGCCCGTGGCTTGCCCCGGCTCTGAGCTTCGTACCCTCGAAACGCTTCGTCCATCGGTTGCCTATAACTCTACCCCTGCGCATCCACTATGGTGATAAAGCTGAACATTGACCAGACAGGCACAAGTCTATTATCTTCTTGCTCCTCGTCTCGTCGTCCTTGGTGTGTGTGCGGTGCCGAGTATCGTCCGACCAAATACTCGTGGCGGTGGCGGTACCGGCGTGCAGAGCACGAAAATGGTTCCAAGTAAATATCACTACCGTAAGATCAGAATGTATGCACCTGCACACTCATTCATGATTCTGACTCCAACTGCAAATCTGTCGATGCGTAAAATTCAAGTTTTGGAATTCGAATAGCACAAGTCTATTGGCTTCCATGGTATTCTTAATCATTGCAGGGCAAAGAGGTACTTAGACCTGTAACCGGTCATCTTCCATATACGGGACACACAAGCAGATTCATCTGCAGAGTAAGAAAAGGGAAAATAATCGCAGCTCCTGCTCGACCCCTTTCCGAGTACCACACTACTGTAAATTCAGAACATAGGTGCCTGTCGACTAAGGTATAATTCTGACTCAAACTGCGACGACGCGTAGATGCGAAGATAGCTTGTGATTGCATTCGAGTCTCTTTGAAATTTTATGGTGCAAATATGTTGACCTCCATGCGATTCTTAATCATCGTAGGGCATAGAGTAAGGCGAGGATAAATAATCCGGACCTCGATTGCAGCATTACAATCTCTGCTATCTCATTTTCTGGACTGCCTAGGGGAGGGTACACGTGCACTGTAAAGTATTAGAGTCCATGGAATCTGACCAAGAAATTCTAGTCTCGCATTGCCCAAATAGACGGTCTGGGCTCCATGTTGATTGGAGACGGTGTTTAGTAGTATCAGAGACGTAGAAAACTACAAATTGCGTCAGAGCAGACCGAGAGTCAAAGGAAACAAGAATTACACTAATAATCCGTCGACTTTACTACACATAACTTCAGGACTCATGTCGTAGCATCGAAGACTACTTCACGACCGAGTCGTTTCAGCCTCGGAAAATTGCCCTCCATTCGATCCTTGAGCGTATCCCATTCCGATGGTCGCGGTTCGAAAGTAACGGCGACGCGCTTCAACAAAGCCATCTTGTAAGAAGCCAAACACTCATCCAGTCTCATCCATAGGTCTTCCCAATCCAAAGCAGGATGCCCTTCCGGCTGATGTACTGACATGATTGCGAAGGAAACTGAACGAATGGTGCAGTGTTCATCCACCGCTGAAAGGTTGGAAATCCACCATGTGAATATCCGGGAGGCCTGATCACGAGGGGTCGACTCGAAGTCCAAGATTCTGACCGTAATGTGCTCGACACCGGTGATATTAAGAGTTTCTGAAGATACGTCCCGGAAACCTATAATCGAGAGTAAATATGGGGAAGTAACAATTTTAAAAAGTGTATACCTGACAGATGACTCACGACAAGATGTTTGAGAGAACTGCGCGAGACAGCTAAATATTGATTTAATTGCGGAACGATAGTGCGAGTCTTATCAGGAAGAGCTATACTGAGGATATGAATATTACTGCAGAAAAATGGGCATGGTCCGGGCGATATAACCAACTTCAGAAGGTTCCCAGCAGAATCCGAATTAACATAACAGTCATCAATGTGCAACAGGACTAGAGCAGGAGTGCAATGAAGGGAGTGGTTCAAATTGCACTCCTCTCTCATACTGGGATTGTCAGACATGATGCGGACTTGTTGCAAATTAGGCGAATTTTGCACAAGCGAACAGATCTCGCCTATGGATCTGAAGCGGAAGGACGAGAATATGTCGAGGGTGCGGTAGGAATGGGACTGCAGACTCGATACAACAGTATCCGGCATATGTTGCCAGTGTCCGGAGCTAAGAGACAAGCGGGTGACATTGATGAGGGATTCGATGACTGTCAGCGCTCCGTAAACCTCAGGAGCATAAGTGTCTGAAGAGTACATGATCATGATTTCAAGAGTTTTAAAATGCAAGGCGAGCTTTGGAGACACGGTGATCAGCTCGCGGAGGCGATCACAGCAGTAGCGGCTTGATACTGTGACGGCAGAGAACAGATGGACGCGGGTCCTGGGACAGAGAGTCTTGCATGCCAAGGATGCATGCAGCAGGGATTTCTTGTCTTCCTGCAGCTCGTCGATAACAACGTCCAGAATCTCTGGTGGAAGATCTGATACTGGCATTCTAACAAGCAGAGACGTCAGATAAGTCGGTCTAAGAAAGCAATAAGCCTGATAATTACTTGGCGTTGAGGACCAGACGATGATAAGCGCTACCGACACTTAGCAAGGATATCGGTTGATGTTGAACGTTGAACACGTAACCTCAATCGGCTACTTCCGGTGGAAATTGCCATCAATAAATGACTTGTGCTTCTTTTCTTCTTTCCTTCGAGGATACTGGACAGAAATTCAGGTGCTTTTGAAACAAAAACAAAACATTACTTCTGGCCTGTTAGTGATAGACTAATTTGCAGAACACGAAACTGGCTCCAAATACTCATCGCTGCCGTAACTTCAGAATGTATGCGCTTGTACACTCGTCCATGATTCTAACCCCAACTGCGAATCCCTGTCGACGCGTAAAATCCAAGGTTAGGAATTCGAATGGTACTATCAATCGTTGCAGGTCGTAGAGGGAGGGGCAGAAGAGGCGCTGGACCGGCGGGAGTCCCATTTGGGATGTCGGAATTATCGGCTTTGAATTTCGCCACTCATGCTCTCTCGCATACGACATTTTCTCACTGGCTTCACCTCGACTGAGAAATTGAAGGCTGTCCAACCCCAGGTTCTCCTACACCCTGCTAAAGAAGGCGACATCCTCCGCCAACGATATCCTCTTATCCGCAGGCTCGGAGAACGCTTTGGAAGACGCTCAACAATTTGGCTTTCTAAAGACTCGGAGTACGTTTCTTTTGTACGTTACGACATGCCTAGCTCATGTCTCTCTTAGAACTGGAAATGACGTGGTAATAAAAATTACTGGTGCAGACTCGACGGATGCGGGCAGGTATTCGCAGCTCGAGGCACTCTTCCTTGAAAAAGTTCGCCATAAGAGCGCTACCATTGAGCAATCACATGTTATCCAAATGCTTGAACATTTTCCAATCTCCAGCATCTACAGAACTCACGGAAGTTTAGTTCTCGAGCGTCTTGGTCCATCTGTCGCACAAGTAATGAATTGGGCTCACCCGAACAAGCTTCCCGGACGAATCTGCAGGCAGATTATTAAACAAGTATTAGTCGGTTTAGAACTCCTTCGTCGTGAATATGGAATAGTTCATACAGGTAAGTACACTGTCCACTATGAAAATCAATTGCTGATCATGGACAGATTTGAAACTAAATAATCTTCTCCTGCGTCTGGCAGAGACGCAAGGGATACCCGACCCGGGAAATGTTGAACATTCGACGGAAGTTGATTTTTCTCGAGTATCTTTGGGCACAGCAGTCACTGAAGTCTCGGTATATACCAACTCTCCAATGAACATAATAAGACAATCTTCACCCTCCTTGGTACCCTCTCGAACCGTCAGTCCCGCAAGACACACATGCATTTAGACAGTTAGGATTTTAGATGCGGTCGTTAAAACAAGTCGTGATACAGACACAACTACGGCTCACAGCTTGCTCTGCACGATGTCGCCAGACTCTACGGCCATCCTCAATTCGGCGGCCGCAACTTCAGCGACATGGTCAATCAAGTTCAACACTTCAATCGCGCACCCAAAGGAGAACGAGAATCCAGACCCTCCTTGCCCATATGAATGGACAATACGACTCACTCCATCGCTCGTCTTGCTGGGCCGGAGCTCACGCTCAACACGGACGTTCCCAACACGAAACGGTCGAAGGCCTTGAACGAGAGGCGCTTCTGGGTCGTACTCCGCCTTCTCGAGCCCGGGGACACTGGTAGCGCGACGTTCAGCAAGTAAACATTGTCACCCGAACAGGTCAGAAAACAACTCACAATTGGTTGCAACGCTGACGCATGCGCCCGATCTCAGGAGAATCCATAGTCAAGGTCAACTCCGATTTATGGGGCTGAGCGATACCACCGAGAATGAGAACCTGGGTATCAAGAGCCCAAGGTTGCAAGTGGGATTCAACAGAGCAAGGAAATGGATGTAGCGCACCTTTTCGTTGCGGGGTACAATAAAGACAATGTCTTCGACGTCAGTACCAAGCCTGTCGTCGTGTGTCACCACTAAGGCTTCGTTAACCTTGGGGAACCGCTTTCCGTCGTTAACAACACGTATCAAAGCACCACGCAAGGGATAACAGGCTTTGTCGTTTGCAGCCTCAATAGAACGGAGACCTGTTGCGTTGACAATAGCCATGGCACCGTAGGTCCGGAGCAGCTCGACCTCAGAATCCAGTAGGTCTCCGTCGATGCGTCGGGTCACATATTTGGCTCCCTTTTTTTCCACCAGGTCGCGAAGCCACACCTAGCCAATGCAAGTATAGAAAGGATCAGTTGAATTCGCGAGAAGCAAAACAAGAATGATTCAACCATGTATGCGTCCGTGTCGATCACGGGTGCCAAATGAGAGTACGCATCTACAACACCGGCATCCTGGTTGACATCATGTTTTAAGATCAAGTCTGGGTCCCTAACAAATCCCTTGATGGACGAGGCCTTAATCTCGCACATCTTCTTCAGTTGGTCAGGAAGGCTCTCGATCGGTTTTCCGAAGAAGAAATTGGCAAGTGATCATCTTGACAGCAGGCAAGGTCTTGCTCAGCTGTTCGAAAATATGGTAGGACGTCAACGACCATCCCTTGGAAGACGCCAGTGAATGCACGTCAATGTGGCTTCCTTCATACAGATGAGTGAGATAGAAAGACCAAGTATACCAACATTGACTTACCGCAAACAGCTGGAGGATACTCCCACCTATCGTGTAGAATGAAGGCCATTAAGAAATATTCAGAGGTCAGAGCCTACGAAGGAACTTACAACGCTCCAGCTATATTTATGTCGTGATTAGATCTATAATAACATAACCTGTAACCAACAAGTATGACTCACCAATTTGAGAAGTGATACGCGGGGTGGCTGGTGCCCACTGCTCTGAGACGACAGTCACGTCGTATCCGGCATCGATCAAAACCCAGGCAGTCCTGGGAGAACGGAGGCTGAGTATTACTGTCTCCTTAGTATGAAGTGAACACTCACGTCAGACCGGTGACACCACCACCAACAATAAGGACGCGCTTTCCATTAGGAGGCGGCTTAATGACGTTCAAAGAGAGGTCAAGGCAGGCGCTGACACCTTTCTTGGAGGACAAAATGTAGGCAGGCGAAGAAATGGCCATTGTTAGACTGGTTATACACTGACAAAGTCTAAGGATGCAATGGTGTGAAGGGATGAGCGCTCACTTTATGATGGTGGCTTTTATAACAGCTAGTACTATCCGGTGAGCAGGGAGCCTTGGTCTAAATTTTTGGCGGCTGACCCACATAAACGCGCTGCATAACGCTCCTTACCCTTCTCCAGCCAGACTAGTATTCCGCATTCTTTGTCACATTCCAAGCATTTGCCTTTGAAACGCGTCACGACCGGTGGATCTTCCTCTGCTCGGAGGATTCAACAACCCGTCACTGACAGATCACAGTCTCTGGTTAGATTTCTTAGACCCCCGATACTTACTACTGACATGCACAAGCTTCCGGGATTGAAGACCTTTGAAGATCTGGCCATCCAAAAGGGAGAAAACTATTCCAATTCGACATTTGCGACTGCTCGCCAGAGTCGCCATTGGGTCTGTCTTTCGAAACCTTTTTATCGAGGTCAATTACAGCTGTTTGCATACAGCTTGACAGTCAGGGGCGTTTTTGTGGATGATGGAAGAAGGCCTGGACTTCGTCATAAACCGTGTTTTGGGGACTTCAAGCACACACAAGGGCCTCCGAGATTGCCGAGATCGCCATAAACTAGCCATAAACGCGTCTCCAAGTCCGTAAACCATGGTTTATGACCAAGTTCAAATTGGTCTCTTCTCTCATGCAAAACACATGCTACTGTCAAGCTGTATGCAAACAGCTGTAAGTACTAGAGTTAGAGGTCCACCACATACGTGTGGCAGATCTGTTCCTATAGCCAATGGACATTAATTTTGGGTGGCGCATCACAAGATCATCAGATGAACTGGAACACAGACCAGGGTTGATTGCCAACCGATCAGCGCTAATTTGGCAAGACGTGACGCGCTGAGGCTTTCGCTCCCTCTCATGCCGCTTGGTCCCGGCCGTACGGGAGCGTTTCCTCTGTAGGCTGGCCCAACCTTGGCATACAGTCGTTGTCCAACTCACAGGACGTATATGGGGTTATGTACAGGGGTACACTGCCCTTAATGACTGCTCGCACATCTCTCGTCGTTCTACCCGGGTCTCTCTTCCTGTTCATATGCAATACTTACAGCGCAGAGCGTCGACTCACCTGATGACTCCTGACGAAGAAGTTCTTTAGTCTCAGGGCGTTTTATTATGATTATGATTATGGTCACTTTTACTTACTTTCGCCTTACTTCACTTCTTATTTTACCTAGCTGAGTTGCTTGTATAACGTAGTCAGCCAATCGCAGCACTTTTCATTTTTCGCGTTAACCTACTGAAAGACTGATGAATTGGTCGATTCCGCTATGTACACATTACCCTCCGACTCGTCACTGAACACAAATGAAACAAGGAAAGAGAAAGGAGACGAAGAAGTAAGTATGAACTTATGAGTTTAAGATATCAGTAAGAATTTAGAAAGGCAGATACGGCTACCGCTGGACGAGATCCGCTGTCATTTTTGGAGGCAATTGAAAACCCCTCATGACGTGCTTCCCTTCTGTACAAGCCCCAAATCCTACCAGCGAGACGGATACCAGCACGATCAAAGCTTGCCTCCCATTCGAGGACGATCGGTTACAGGTCTAAGCAACCAGTGCGAGGAGACACAGAAAGATAAGCGAAAACATGTACCACGTCGACGAGCTCATCCTCGGAATTATGTATCCAAGCGTCAAGTGTATGCGTCGATGCATACCTTTGCTGCAAGACCGAGAGATTCGAGCAAGTGTTAGTGTGGTAGTGGTGGGCCGGGGATTGCAATGGGTGATGGGAGGGTGGTGATGGTGGCGGTTGCAGCACATGCGAGGAGTAGTGAAAGAGGCGGGAGCATGACCAGCAACGTTACTGGTCATCAAGAGGGGTTTGCGAGAGGAATGGATGGCACCATTGAATTCCCCAGGGTCGAAAATGGGTGTGCCGATAGCGATATGGTAGCGCCAGTAAATCCGTAGACGGAATTGGCACTGATCTTGTATAGAGATCAGCATAATAGTCATTGAAGGAACAGTTGAAGGATGGTGTACCTTCAGGCCTTCAGGGCCAGCTACCGTCCATCGATCACAGCGCGCTTGAATGTATGTTTTCGTCTTCAAATCTGCTTTCGCACGTTTACGAGCTGATATAAGATCTTCCAAAACTGTCGGAAGTAGACCCTTTCGTCGGCTCGACTTAACGAACAGCTCTTATGCGACGTTAGTATCGTGACTCATTCACGACACAGCAAGTTACCATTGCCACCATCGGGATCCCGAACTCTTCCTGCCCTCCCGGTCACACATACTCCCACCCTTCCTGCGCCTTGCCAGCCATGAAGACGCCATCTACAGGCCGTCCTACACTCCATACTTAACAAAAGAACCTCCTTCGTCCTCCTGCATGGTGTCGTCGCCGTCATCGTCAACCTCGTAGTTGGGCTTCTCAGCGTGTGCATGGGCCCACACTATCAGATTGCGACAGATCTTTGATATTCAGGCAAATTGGACGTCGTCTAATGGTTGAATTTCACAGGTTCATTGCGATTTTGGTTGGGCTCCATGCGGATGCTTGCGGCGTTGGGGGTGGGTTTGGCGGTTGGCCGGCGTGCTGGCGGGCGTATTGGAGGGCGGTGATAAATACGCTCGTCATGGTCGACGTCGTTCTTCGCAAAGAGTCATTGGGGGAGTAGAACATCACTTGCTGGATGCGCAACCTCATTGGAGGGTGCAGTGGGTGACAGCAACGCTACGGGACTACAGGGTTAGTGAAAACATCTCAAATACATATAGCAACAATTATTATAAGTGAAACATACCATTCCTTGGTCATTGAGGGCAATCGAGGCGGGTGGACGGCGAGATGGTGGAAAGCATCAAGGTCATGCCGCGGTGTACCCGGTCAGTGAAAGCAGCAAATAGTTCCCAGGCTTTTGATGAACGAATAACGCAGTGTTCATCCACCGCCGAAAGGTTGGAGATCCACATGTGAATATTTAAGAGGCCTGGTCATGCTCGACACTCTGGTGATATTAAGCGTTTCTGAAGATACGTTCCGGAAATACGCTTGTACACTCGTCCATGATTCTGACCCCAACTGCGAATTCCTGTCGACACGTAAAATCCAAGGTTAGGAATTCGAATGATACTGTAAATCGTTGCAGGTCGTAGAGGGAGGGGCAGAAGAGGCGCTGGATCGGCGGGAGTCCCATTTGGGATGTCGGAGTTATCGGCTTTGAATTTCGCCACTCATGCTCTCTCGCATACGACATTTTCTCACTGGCTTCACCTCGACTGAGAAATTGAAGACCGTCCAACCCCAGGTTCTCCTACACCCTGCTAAAGAAGGCGACATCCTCCGCCAACGATATCCTCTTATCCGCAGGCTCGGAGAACGCTTTGGAAGACGCTCAACAATTTGGCTTTCTAAAGACTCAAAGTACGTTTCTTTTGTACGATACGACGTGTCTAGCTCATGTCTCTCTTAGAACTGAAAATGACGTGGTAATAAAAATTACTGGTTCAGACTCGACAGATGCGGGCAGGTATTCGCAGCTCGAGGCACTCTTCCTTGAAAAAGTTCGCCATAAGAGCGCTACCATTGAGCAATCACATGTTATCCACATGCTTGAACATTTTCCAATATCTAGCATCCACGGAACTCACGGCAGCTTAGTCCTCGAGCGTCTTGGTCCATCTGTCGCACAAGTAATGAATTGGGCTCACCCGAACAAGCTTCCCGTACGAGTGTGCAGGCAGATTATTAAACAAGTATTAGTTGGTTTAGACTTCCTTCATCGTGAATGTGGAATAGTCCATACAGGTAAGTAAACTGTTCACTATGAAAAGCAATTGCTGATCATGGGCAGATTTAAAACTAGACAATCTTCTCCTGCGTCTTGCAGAGACGCAAGGGACACCCGACCCGGGAAATGTTGAACATTCGACTGAAATCGATTTTTCTCGAGTATCTTTGGGTTCAGCAGCCGTTGTCATAACCGACCTCGGTGTAGGTGCGCATCTTACCGATTTTATACCGCCTCTGCTTTCTTCACTCATAGTTAGCTAGTAACATAGAAGAGCCGTTCAATGGAGTCATACAACCGTATGCTCTACGTGCACCTGAGGTTTATCTTGGAATCCCCTATGGCCCACCCGCTGATATATGGAGCTTGGGCTGTTTGGTATGGCACAAAGGCCAAGTGAGACACATTAATTCATGGTATACCACAGGCGTTCGAACTCGTCACATACTGCTGGCTCTTCAACCCAACGGAAACATCTAAATGGTCACGAGATGACGACATACTCGAACAAATGGTCTCCCTGAACGGACTTGAGCTTTTCCCAGTCGACGTTTTGGCCCGTGGCAAATACAGTGACAGGTTCTTCGATAAAACCGGTATGCGCTGCCTGCCCATTTTGACCATACTTTTCGCTTTTATGATTGAACCATGTAGGAAAGCTTCACGGATACAATGTTGGCGCTTGTTCCATTCGTGGCTTGTTGGATTCTCGATGTTCGCTGCAGCCTGAGGACGAGCCTGATGCCTTTGCCGACCTTCTTTCTCGCATGCTGCGGCTTCGCCCTGAAGATCGGGAATCGGCCTCGGAACTACTTATCCATCCCTGGCTACGAGCCACTTGATGGATCTTCAGTGTTGCCATTCTCGAAGATGATACGTTCTTGTCCTTTGGTTTATCTAATATCTTGCCTTAATGTCCCGGATGATATGTGTACACCTTTCACTATATATGGCTATCGCGCTTTGAAGATGTAGCAACGTTTCGTTTTGAAAAGTTCTACCTCCCTCGTTCTAGAGCGAGACTAGCATTGACTGGAAGTCAGCTCCTGATTGATTCTTTGAATCAAAACGATTCAATTGATATGACTGCGGAGCTCGCAACAGGTGCATCGGTGTTGTGCGCGAGCCTTCAGCCTGTTTGCACGCTCAGGTGCTTGTCAAGGGGGGGGGGGGTGGAACGAAACAAAAATAGTTCAGTTTTCACGAAAACTGCGCGCTTGGATTGACAGCTTGGAAGGCTCGCCAAGATAGTCCTTTCTATCAGTCGCGCTCCCGTCTTTCGTAACATTGCATTATATGAGCCGCGCTGTCTGTACTTATCCTTGGAATTCAAAGTTCGGGGAGGTATTCTTTCAAGCTATCAAAATGTTTTCCGACGATTCGGAATCGAATAACTAAAAGACCGAGGTCGGGCACACCTCATAAAGGGTAGAGTCTTATTTCATTAGCCTACTTGGCGGGCTTGATAGCTTCCGCCTTGGGCCACACAGACACCGGCGCAAAGGAATTGATCATAGAGGATGACCCCGCACCACCACCCTACAGAGGTAAGTATCAGAACACCAACCCGCTCAAGAAATAACTACTCACAATTAACCAGTTCGGGAATCCAGGATCAAACGGTAGAGCGCTCTCGAGATAATCAATTTGTTCCTTCGACAATGTAATCGTGAATGCTTCGATGTTTTTCTTCAAATGCTCGATTTTGCGACCACCCAGGATTGGGAAGACGTAGGGAGTCTTTTGTAGGTGGTATGCGATGGCAACTGTGGCGTTCTTCAGATCCATTCGTTCAGGGATGGATGAGGACCGAGCGAACCTGCTTGGATGCTCTTCGCGCCAACTTCATTGGCGACTTTCTCAAGGGCAGCAGAAACTTTGATTTCGGCCTCATTTCGCTCTGATTTACCGTCCTGCGTAAATCCTGTTCGCTCGTTTGCAAGGTTTTCTTTTCGTGCTTGATCTTCCGCGTCCGTACGGAGTCTGCCTGCTCCAAGAACACCCCAAGGGGCGAGAGCGAGACCTAGAAACCGTAGTCAGTCCTAATACTATACAAGCAGATAACAGACGTGCGAACCTAGGTCGCGAGCCATGGGGATGATCTCACGTTCAAACGATCGCTCCGTCAAATTCCATTGACCTTGGTAGATGCAGAACGGAGTCTTTCCATGGTCAATAGCATATTGATTGGCTTTTGCGACAACCCATGCAGGAGTATCCTACATAAGTTGGTTTGAACTGACCGCCCGGGTCTTCAATTTCAAAGGCTTACCGAGATACCCTATGATAGGTACGTGATGAGCGTTTCGAATGTTACTTGTGCTGGAAGGAAATCGAAACTCACAAGATGTAATACCTTGCCAGATACCACGAGATTGTGCAAGTTGGTCATCAACTCTTCGACGCTGGTCTCCCAGTCATAGAAATGAACGTATAGGATATCGATGTAGTCGGTATGTAGCCGCTTTAGCGAAGCATTAATTGCCAAGTGTCGGGCTTTGCTCCCATTTCCAAGGTAATGGACTTTTTGGGATACACTATTGTCGTGAAGTTTCCAAGGACCGCTGTACTAGAATTATTAAATTGAAATTGATGTTTTTCTAGTAATGTTAAGAGGCACACCTTGGTAGCAATCACCATTTGGTCCCGGTTACCTCGGAGTTCCATCCATTCGCCTATGAGTTCTTCGGAGGTTCCATCTTGACTATAGAGCGTAGAATAAATGAGTATCGCGTCTGGTATCTCCGCAAATACTCACTAATTCACCGCCGTATCTATAAAGTTACCACCTAACTCATAGAAGGCGTCCAGAAGCTCAAAACTTGATTCCGTTGTCATTTTTCCCATTCCTTGACCCCATGCAGTACCAATGGACATTCCACCCAGTTGGAAAGGCGAGACACGAATGCTCGCTCGCGGAGAGAGGAGCCTGTACTGGCCAAGGGGACTCGGGGCATTGGGAGGCGGTGGGAGAAAAGGAAGGCGTTCTGTGGAAGACATAGGTTGATAGCACTGTCCCCTAGGGTTAGACGAACTTATATGTCCTTTGATACTGAATTGACCAACAAGAACATCGTCACAAGCCCGGTGGACCGATGGACTGACAACAGCACGCGGTATCAGGAGAAGATAACGGCAGAGTGCCGGCGACGCGTCAGGAGCGAACAAGGACGTCAATGATTGCTTGACAAAGAAAAAAGACCGAAATGCCAACGCTGATTGCAAGCGTTCACACCATGGCGGGTCGTATCCCTCGGTGACCTTGAGCTTGGGTAGCTACCGGTGCCATCCACTTCAAGTTCTCTTCCAACAACCTAGATTCTGAAACCCTCAGTCACCATTATTTCAATTATCTGAATCTTGACCCTACGTTTTGCTCAAATTCCTCGTCGGGATCAACTCGGCTCCGTGCGAAATGCGGGATCTTTAAGGTGGCAGGAAGGAAGAAACAAAAGGCATGCCTGAAGTGCATGTGCATGGGATCCATCAGACATCATCCTGTGGTTCCCAGCAACCTATCCCATGACGCATACCTTCACAGACCTATCACTGTTTGCTTGTCCTCATTGAAACGAAGAAAGCGCGCTTCTTTGATTACTGACGCAACTGTTAGAGGTGGCGGAGTGCGATGTGACGAATAAAAATCGAAGATTCGTATAAAGTTGCCATAACTCGCACGATGGTTCCTTTCGGAGCCATACACACGAGTCTTGGTCGGTACACTCGATATAAATGTGGGTCTGGTCACTGGCAGATCTGCATGGACGGAACTGCCATGGATTCGAGCTGTTGAAAAGAACATTGCTGGCATTGATCGTGCCGCCCAGTAAGCCTTGAAGCTTCAATCGTTGTCGCTGACTGGATATCACCTTCACGCTCAGGGTACGTGTCCTTGAGTTTTACACGATCTTTTGCATTCCATTTTCCGGAAAAAAATGGTGGTGGGCGTTGAATGACCGAAGAACTGGCAAAATCAACACAAAATCAATGGAAACGCCTTGCCGTGGGATGTTAGTCGAGGCGGAAGCGGGGGGAGCATAGAAGCAATCTTTTCACTGCACAGATGTCAACTGAAGTGAAAGGCGCCCATTGTTGCTGTTTGCCTGACAGTGAAGACTGGTCGAGCAGCGAATTGCTTCATTCCTTCCGGCCCGCTCATCCGGACTGAACAGAGCCTCCCCACGTGCACCGGATTCCCGGGCCGTTTCCCGCAATTATGAGTACACCCAAGAATTGGGCATAATTATATACGAGGTGTTGAACCTGCAATGCAGAACGTAAAAATATAACATACTAGTAATGAACGCGCTAAGGATGTGAGAAATGATGACACATTCGTTATCTTCCGTAACCCGCAGGTCACTACAGCCTTGAGCTTAAGTTGCTTAACTATTGGGGATTGAGTAAAGATTCTTATTCGTTTCTACAGCGTAGATTGTATCTAGGTTGTTCTAGCATGTATCGAGCGCTGTTGCATTGTATAACGATGTGCAAGAATCTGACACATGATGATCAATGGAAGGGCAAAGAGTTTGGGCAGAAACTTACTTACAATGACTGACAATTAATCAGACCAGCTGAAACGGCAAGAGGAGACGAATGAACGTGAAAATAGCGATAGATAATCTGAAAAGGACGTCAATACAGTATCACCCATAGAGACATCTAAACTGACAAGAAGAAATAAAAACGAAAGCAACTAAAGCCAAATATTGACGTTTTACCTAAAGAATGAGAGTGAGCATCGCGATAGTGGAAACAGAGGAGAAAGGCTGACATTCATGAGCTGCTGAAGGTCGATCCGAGATCGCCGTACTTGATGTTCGAGAAGATGACATATGAGCTAGCGGCCGAGGATTCGACATCGGTTGGTGCGCCAGAGCTTGTTGAGCAGGATCCACGGGAGACACCAGGGTCGGAGGCGTCAGCATCGGCAGGGTAGTCACTGTCAAGCCACAACATGTTGGCAGTGTGGTCATCCCAAACACTCATCACCAAAGCCATGCCAGACTCAAAGGCATCACCCATCACCGCCAATCCACCATGGCTAGCGAAGGAGTCAGTGTCACCGAAGGCGGTCTTCTGGGCGGTGCAGAAGTCGTCACTGATGGAGTTGTACGAGTCCATGCCGTCGATGTTCGTAGCGGAGTTCTGGATGATTTCACCGTCCTGAACGTAAATACGGCGAATTTCAACGAGATCTCCGGAAGTGGTGTTGTCGGAGGTGATGAATTGGGTGACGACGGTGAACTTGGAGCTGGTATCAACTGTTAGACCGGTGCCGAGGAAGGTCTTGTCCCCCATGCGGTACGAGTTGAAATCGCAGCCATCCTTGTCACAAACTCCGTCGTACCTCTCGTCACCATCACCGCAGTCGGTGCCGGAGCAGCGCTGCTGTCCAGTAATATTGCAAACGTGAGGAGTGTAGGCGGCCGCCTGGGAGTTGGCTTCCCAGACGTCCATCTCATTGCAGCACGAGCCGTAGTAGCCGGTTCCGGAGTTGGAGTCAGTCTCGGAAGGAGTCCAGTCAAGAACGTTGGCCTTTGAGAGAGCGTGAGAACAGAAAAGAACAGAAATAAGAAAACACACCTCTCCGTTGATGAACTTGAGGTCGTGGGGGCACTGGGTGTCACAGTAACCGGTTCCGTACTTAGCACCAGCCTCGTTCGTGGAGTATTCCGACATTCCACCATCTGCATCCATCTCCACAAAGTACAAGGCTCCGTTGAGGCCGCAAGGGAGAGTCGACATGTCGACGTCAAAGGTGAACTCCTTGTTCTTCAAGTTGAACATCTGGTAGGTGTCCTCATCGTCGAGAAGGTAGACACGGCTTCCGATGTTGGAACCAGTGACGAACTTCAAAGTCAGCGCATCATCGTCGGTGGTGATACCGTAAGTGCCGGAGTAATCTGCACCATCCAGGGCGCAGTTCGACGTGCAAGTGTCGACGTCAGGGCAGAGGGAAGAATCCCACTCGTTGCCGGAGTAGCAATTCGTGTAGCCACTGGTGCTGTGGAGCCAGCGCCAGTTAGCGTCAAGGACAATTGACTTAGACTGTGTGGTACAGCTACCGCCAGACGTGCATTCTTGGACGGTGAGAGTGGGATGGGTTTCTGTGGTGTAGGTGCCAACCTGTTGGCCCCGGACAGAACGAAGGAGAGTGAAAGCGACGAGAGCAGCTACGCTGTACATTTTGGTCGTAGTGAGTTGGATTGGTTCAGATCCTGGAGCAAAAGACGCAGTTTATATACGGGCCTGGGATCGGAGAATATCTGGAGATGTTTCTCGCTAAGCGTAGCCTGCAAGAGTGTCGCCGAGCGTACAAGCAATAGAAAAAAGGGCAAAGCAAACGCCAATATCCAGTAGCAACCGGATACTTCTCGGTCGTGTGACCAAGGTCGTTATTTTGATCATGAACTCGAACTCGAACACGTTCGACTCCGAGGAGACACCGATGGGTAAAACTCCGCGAACCTGAGAAGGGGGCCCGAAAAATGTCGTTCAAATTTCTGAACAAGAACCGCCATCGTGATCGCGCTGCGGGGGAAGTGACAGAAACGTGGAAAAGACGGAAAAGAACTGACGCGTCAAAATGTACCTCCGGGCCGCCATACCGGGCTTAAGGGTCCTGTCCTTGGCTCAAACCCATAGCTCATCATTACTTTAGGTACGTATTCGCCAATTTCTTTCGGAAAAACCTGGGGCATTTTGGTATCCACCTTACATACCCGCCAAGCTGCCAATACGTAAATTCTCCAGCCGACTCAAAAACATGGATAATCGTTTCCTAAAGACCTGGTATGTTGATATGCGACGTAGATGCGATTCCGTGCACACCCAAAGCCCGGTCAGTTGACGCAAGTCAAGAACTGACACAAGAAACCTTGTATTTCTCCAATAATTATCGTACTTTAAATAATAGATCATATTTCGTCCATAGCAGCCTTTACTCCGTCCGCGAAACTACCAATTACTTCCCGAAGCTCTTCCTCATTCAGGATAGCTTCATGACAGCGAGCAGCAACTCCAATCGTGTTCGTTTCCGCATTCAAAGCGACATCAATGTACAACCCATGCTAGCAACGTCAATCAGAACTAATTCATGGTAGTACAAGGTCTGCGCGCATACCTTGGGAAGATATGAAAGATCCAATGCGTCGACCGACGACCGAAGCTCGAAAGGCTCTTGAGCAGCATAGTCAGTAGGCACCCCAACCTTGGCAGGAACGATCAGCGAATTGTCCATGACACAAAAATTAAAACACGCGTACAGGGAAAATCCGCAGAAGCGAATCCTGAGAGATCGTCCGGATCTTGTTGCCATGCCAAAGGAGATTGATGAAGATATTAAAAAGCGGACCGTCGTGCTGAACCCACTGAAGAATCTCCGGTAAGGCGCTTTGCTCGAATGCAGTACGCCTTCCGAGATCTATTTGAACTTGACGCGCTACGTCGCCGACTTGACCGAGACCAGCTGCTGGAATACACATAGGCAAAATATTGACACAAGGCCCTGCAAGCCTCTCGAGGTCGTCGAAGGAGGCCGCACGACTAGTGTGGTACACGCCCAACACAGGAGAGTCTTGTCCTGTCAAGCTCTTACCTACACGACTCCAGACTGCCAACACCAAGGCTTGAAGGCCAAGACCAGCGGCTTGACAGCGCGACTGCAACGAGTCTGTCGAACTAATGATAGCGGGAGCTCGCACAAACACCTGCTTCAGATCTGAACAAGTCTGCTTGGGTTCCAGAAGTGAAGAGCCATTAATCTTCAACGAGTCCCGCCAAAATGCGGCTTCGGCGGCCTTATCTGACATATTAGAGACATGTTTGACGAACCCGGTAAAGTCTGGAGCACTCTTGCAGTCGAAACCTTGGTATAATGCGCACAAATCTGCAACCAGAAGAGGGACAGACCAGGCATCTAGTAGAAATAATGCATCAACAGGGGCTATCACTCTTGAGGATAGTCGTCTCTTACCGTACGTAGCGTGATGGAGCACGAGTAACACCGCGTCTTGGTTTCTCACCCTTACAAGCTTGATCCGGCCTGACGGTGTAAATAAGGTCGATGGCCGGCGATATTCTATTCGCACTTGCTCTTTGACGTGCTGCTCGAAATCCCCGTCAAATTCGGCAAAGGTCCAGTTTAGATCGCTCTTTGGAAGGTTCTTTTCAACAACTTGGAGAACATTGGAAGAGGAAGTCGCAGCAAACACGGTGCGGAGGATGCTGTGGCGTTTCCGAAGAGCATCCCATGCTTGACGTAGTCGGTCAACGTCAAGCTGTTCAGAGGGCTTGTATACGAACACCGGCTCGTAAAACGTGCCACCGCAGCTGAGCCATGCGCAAAGGTGATAGTGTTGACCCTAAATGAAAACATTAGCTTCCGAATATAGAAGAATCAGCCTTGGTCAAAGCATACAGGAAGAACAGGGAGCATTTCCTCAATGTCCTCGTCTCCAAGACCCAGGAGCTCTAATGCCTGCGTGCGCTCGTGTTCTTGTACGAGTTCTCTCGTAGACGTCGCCTCATGAGCAGAACTCTGAGATGCCTCGTAATTCCTACAGATCCCCGCAATCGTCTCACCCACAAATACGTCAGATACTGCGATGTCGAGTCCCTGACTTCGGCATCTAGATGCGATCTGAATCGCAGCAATGGAGTCTAGTCCGAGGGCATAAAGCGGTGCGTGCAATCCTATGCGTTCGAGAGGTATTCTGGAGATGTTCGAAAAGATATCGCGTAAAACCGCCTCGTTCGGCGAAAATTCCCGAGTAGGCTCACGCTCATCGGCATTACTTTTAGACGGTGAAGGCACGGCGCTTTCCTGGGAGATAGTAGCTACCTCTCTGAGGTTGGGGGGATAGCTCAGGACACTATCCGAAGGTTTCAGGATGATGTTTTCAAGGGTTTTCCGTAGGATCTCAAGGGTGCCTCTGAGTTCGTCCTCAGAAAAGACTTGAGACTGACACCCCGCTCTAATCTCTAGAACGTCACTTGCGTGAATGATTTCGAGGTTCAAAGGATACTAAGAAAAACAAGTTAGCATGGCAGGTACATAATCGAGAAGGAAGACCGACCTCGGCTGGTGACGCGTCATTCGACAGGCTGTATGGAGCCCACAAATCTAATCGTGATCGGCTTTGTTCTCCAGTGTGTTGCTGGAATACAAACAAGGTGTCGAAGAGCGATTCTCCGGTGGAGGCGTCGGCACGCCACTTTCGTTGTATAATACGAAGAGGGACATGATGGTGAGGTTCACTTTGTACGTTTGACACATGCTGCGCTTGAGCGGCTTCGGCATTTGTCCAAGCCAGTTCGGATAACGTGAACCGGAATGGAATAGTACTACGGTCATATTAACACTAAGGAATTTTCTAGACCAAAGGAAATGGCTCTCACTTGAAAAGCGGACCACTGGCATGCAATGCGTTGTCAAGCTCAATCGCACGACCAGAGACGACTTGTCCAAAAACTACATCCGGTGAACCAGTGATACTAGCCAATGTTTTGCCCCTAAGGAAGTATAAGATATCTGAAAGAGAATTCAGGAAATCACCGACCATGCTAGAAGAGCAACGGCTTGGACAGTCACACCCAGCATTTTGATTGAATTGAGAGCGCTTTCAGGAAGGCTCAGTAGAGTTCGAGCGAGGTGTCCACGTGCCGTAGTTGCCTGCTTCCTTGTTAATGGCGCACAAGAGAACTCCGATAAACGCCTTCGCCAAAAGTCTGACTCGTCTTTAGAGCTGTGTAGGATGAACGGTACGGCTTCGGGGAATTGTGGACGCTTCAAAGGTGAAAGTCCACGGTATACAGCAGCGACATCATCGAAGATAGAAGGCAGAGAAAGCCCATCGTAAAGACTTTGCTATGTGAGTAGCGAAATACGGTAGAGAGAAAAAACTCTCACCAATGATGAATTAAAGCGATCAAAATTCGCGTATCTGGAGCACATATAAGGTGGAAGGATAGCGGCGGCACCTCAAACGCATGCCCATCCTGAATCGCTTCTGCATCCTTAATTTTCTGACCTACTGAGCGGATTTCTGCATTGGAAGAAAGCGAGTACTCCGTCCAGCGTATGGGCACATTACTATGAACTGCGGCGATCCAAGCGTGATCGCCTTCTGGACATGCAAGGAACGAGCAACGTAAGATGTCGGTCGACGCAATTATTTGTTCCCATGCAGATTTCAGGCGCTGAGTGGATACTAACGGATGTAGCTCGATCGCGTGGTCCCCCATGTACAGCCTACCGCTCGACGCGACTGTCTGGGTGAGCATTCCTGTTTGCAAAGGTGTTGCAGGAAAAATTGCCGTGATTATGTCATCCTCGGCAAGAAGTCGAATAGAAGGCTCATACTTGCTACGAAGTTGCGCCTGAAGTTCTTTGAAGGCACTTACAATGGCGTCGGCGGACTCGGACACATCCACGGAAGATTCGTTAGCGTAGTTCACAAGTTCCCCTATACAAGGATGACGCATGATGGCGAATGTAGGAACAGTGAAGCCTTCAGCTCTTAGCTGCTGGGCAAGGCGAATGCTAGTGATGGAATCGACTCCGAGGTGAATGAAAGAAACGTCCTTGGTGATAAGAATCGGATCTACGTTGCAAAGTTTGGCAACTACGTCCCGAACTAGAATTTCTTGAGACGACCAGGTCGAAGGGTCATACGAAGGGCGTTCCACTGGCGCTTGAGTGGACGGTGAAGACAATGTTGGCATCACGGCTTGGTTAGGATCAATAAGGAGATTGGTTATACGGGTCAATAGGGAAGTGACAGAGGCACTCAAGCCGAAGCCAGGCGTATAACCAGCGAGGATAGTGGCAGTGTTTTCGCTTGGGTTAGATTCAAACGCTACAGCCAACGGATACTATGATTAAGATGAGTTCATAGATCATAGGCAACGAACGGAGTGTATAGCTTACATCGATGGCTGCCTTACTCTCCAGTACTGACCAGAGATTATGGGACGAGGACGGGGATGTTGTTAAGCGATTGAAATTAAATAGCGTATCAAAAAGTTGCTCGCCAGAACCAAGCCACCGTTGTATCAAACGAAGAGGAGTATGCTGATGTTCCATCACAGATGACAGGTCCACCTGAACCTGGCGCGCGATATCGGCAAAGATTTGAGCGTCTACAGCACGAACCCGGACGGGTACAGTGGTGATACAGGGAGCTGAAGGGTGGTAGAGATCACCAAAAGATATCAAATAGAAATAAGAGACATACCTAGCATGTTATCCACTCCGTCGACGAGTAATGTGCGTCCCGAGAGAACGACACCGAAAACCTTCGATAAATATGAGGAAGGAATAGATTAAAATTGTCCCGACAACGTACAGAGTCACTGCTCTTCCGATGCTCCCCTAGTGCAATCCCAAATGCTGATAATGCCAGAACATGAAGACTGATATTCAAAGCGCGCGCAGTTTGCTCGAGAACAGACAACGGTACGTCGAGAACGTGTCTTTGATGATTGGATTCAAGGTTGCCATATGTATGAGTGAGGGCGGGCTTGGGAGCATTATCGAGGTAATCAGAATAAAACGAGCGAGCCGACTCTTGTGATTGGTGCGCAAGATGGCCGATCAGGCGACTAATCGGAGGTCGTTGGAGGGTAAAACACCCTAGGTATCTTTCGTAGATCTCTGACAGGAGCATTGGCAGCGATTCACCTATGCAGAAGACATGTCAAGTTGATACTTTTCCCTCTAAGCTAACCACATACCATCGTAGATTGCATGGTGCATAGTAAGACGAAGATATGTCGACTTGACCTTCGACGAATATAATGCAAGCCGAATGGGCGGTCGGGTCCCGAGATTTTGCACCACGTCGAGTTCAACGGCACCCATATCTCCGCGAAGAATAACCAGAGGATCCTCGTCATCAGGCACTTCAACAACCTTCCAGATGCTTGAGACGTAGGAAAGAACGACTTGGACCACGTTGCTATCGTCGACGAAAAAACAGGTTCGCAGGATGTCGTTTGCCGTAATTGTCTCATTGATTGCATTGCGAAGCTGAGACAGATCTGCTTCGTTGATACGTAGGACGAAGTGATTGACGTAAATGGGCTGAGCCGAATTGAGCGTATGAGCCACCAGCCCTTCCTGTAATGGTAGACAAGGCTGGACGAGCTGGATGTCATGATCCGGAAGACGACTCCGAATCCGTTCCTCCAGACGAGTCTCCATCTCCCATGTGGATACATAGTTCCTGTCCTCGACGAGTGACCGCGATGATTTAGCAAGCTTAGATACGGACGGTCCAGCGAGAATGACATGCGGAGGAACAAAGAAGCCCGCCGCTTTCATCTGGAAGCTCAAAGAAATTGCACTGAGTGAATCGATCCCTAGTTCCAGTGTCGTTGTGTCGGCATTCATAGCGTCAGCGGGAACCTGTGTAATGCCACTGATGATGCTGCATATCTCTTTCTCGAGTGCCGTAAGAGGACGTGAAACAGACGACTGTTCGCCCGGACCACTTAGAGTCGCCAAAGAAGAGCGAATGAACACATGCTTCAAACGTTTATGATCGACCAGCGAAGAGAAAACATTGGCAAGGGGGATAAAGTCTAAGGGAATTATCAAGTCGGGAACCAGATACGGGGGTAGTCGGCTTCGACAAGTAGAGAGTAGAGCTCGCGCTAGTGCTGCATCTGTTGTGCAAACATTCGGCAACGAGCCCAAAAGTGGGTCGGCGTTCATTGAACGCGATATGAACGTGATAACGTATGTCTGTAATCCCTCTGGATGATCAAGTGCTAGCGTGTGCACATTTAAACCTTGCTGAGCTAGAGAAGAAACCACTTCGGAAATCTCGGCAAGATCGAGCTTTCGCTCTCGCAGGAATACTTCATCACGACGAAGCAAGTCGACCGACTGTCATAGACGAGTTAAGAACGTGATCACGAGAGGAAAACTGTAGCGCACCTCATCAGCCCTGACACGGGCTACGAAGCCTGTTCTGAGGATAGGTCCATAAAGAGTGTTAAGGACAAAGCGTCCCACAGAACCCGGCAGGTAACCGGGAGATATTGACTTTCCCGACAAACATAGCTCCTAACTCTGATTAGTAGAGGCATTTGGCAATCTGAGAGTGAACGCACTCCTTCTTCGCCTCGAAGTGTGGGTTGTATTGATTCGGCACGGAGGACGACGGCTGCATAGTTACTAACGATGTTCCCAACATTCCAGTTTGTTGTCGTGGAGCAGTACTTGCCCATAAAGCAGATACCCGCCGTTTCTGAAGGCACGAGTCTTGGTCAGGGCGTATGATTAAGACCAGGTGACTCACCACTGAGTCCGAATGCCTGATTGAGTGGTTAGCATGTACCAAAAAATGCAATATACAAGCTTACCGACAGAACAGTTATATCGGATGATCCAGTCCACTCGTCCAAGAGAGGAGAATGAGAAAGATAGCCTTGTAAGGGAGAAAATGAGGACGAAGAAGCGTAGAATGTCCAGCTACTGACCAGTCAAAATCGTGCACTGTAGTCTGGGTACATCGCAGGGCCGTACGCCTTTGCGCTCTAGCCAAGCGGGGAGTAAACTGCGAGGGTAAATAAGTTTGGACATCAGATAACAAATGTCCTCCTACATAGCATGGGTGACACCGGTGTTATTGAGGACTGTTGGACAGTCGTCTTGTAAAAGAACGCGCGAAACACTTGCTATGGCCATTCCCGTGCGCAATGGCAATAAGAGCTCGAGGAGATGACCATCGCATGCTGACTCAGATGTCAACAAGCATGAAATTGATAAACATGTTGCCTTCTTACATAGGGGTAACCAGCTCAGGAATTCTCCCGCATCGTTGAGCGAGTGGTGTCGGTGGAGTTTGTAAGCAAATGCCTCGACCAAAGCAACCAAGCTACTCGAGGAAACAAAGCAAGGGCGAGAAGTACTGAGATGTCCGTCTCTGAACATTACTACGATAGATAGTTAGAATAGAGGTTATGATCAATCACGTCTATAGACTCACTACAAACAACCTCGGGGGCCGAATATGCCGGTGCAGATACAGGGTAGCCGGAGATTTGCTGCGCGTGTTGCGTATCATCGATATCAACAATCCTTGCAGGTTCAATAGAAACGAAGTCCTCTGCACAACTCGCCACAGTGAAAACTAAAGAAGCACCTCCGGTGCGGAACAATAACCTCTTGCGAAAGGCAGGAATCTCATATCCAATGGGAAGATAAACCTGGCACACAGTTCTAAGGCCAAAGTGTTTAAAGTGATAGAACGATGACTTACACAACCAGACTTCAGTATCCTGACCATTTGGACGTCAGTCGCATCTTCTTGAATCTTGAAGTGACAATGAGAACGCACCCGAACTGGTAAGCAAACATTGCATGGCACTGGGGCATACACAATGCAATAACACCTAGATATGTGGTTCCCCGACGAATCCAGTGAGCGATGCGGTTGGAGGCCTAGAACGGAATTAATTCAAACTACGGGTGACATTCTTCGACGAACCTCATCGAGTTCTCTGAAAGTCCACGTGGAGTGAGTGCCTTTCTTTGCTTTATAAATAGAAATGGCAACTTCATCTGGAGAAGTGAGCGCGCGCTTTGAAAGCCATTGGATAGGTTCAAATCCGGATGAACTCGAGAAAGTCGGGACGGGGATCGACCTTAACACAGAGAGATGTTGCTCCTTGAGGCTAGGCGATAGGTTCGAAAGTGGTCTGTCCAAGGATTCTAACATAACCTCCAACACCGCACTGAACTGATCTGCCAGTAGCTTTACTTGTTTGGAAGCCCTGTTGCTTGGTCAGAAAGTCAACACCGGGAATATGCGTGACACATACATAAAGTCGCTACTTCCTAGTACGTTCACAACCACTTTATTAGCCATGACGGCAACATTAACTGCCAGAGGGTGCTCCACGCCAAGGCTCGCGATATCAGTACAGTCAGCCCATAAGCTTGGAATAGTTGGCGAGGGGGCTTCTTCATCCACAGAATATATGACAAAGACTGCCGGAAAGACTGGTTGGCGAACGGGCTTCTGAAGTATTCGACGGAGTCGTTGCAGTGAAACAAATCTGTAGTTTACGCACTGGCTAGACAGGGTGGCAATAGCACTGATGAGAGTCCGAGGTGAGGTGTTTCCGACGATGCTCGCGGCGACTGGAGTGGTAGTTATCAGGGGGGCTATTGCACTTGCCAGCTTGGCATTTCCTACGCGAACAGAGAGCGTCTCTCCAAAAACAACTTTATCTGTTCGAAGGTACGAGGACAAGACGTAGGACCACGCAGCTTGTAAGACGTGACTAATGGAGCACTGGACTTCACTCGCAGCATGAGCAAGGTCATTCCTGTCAGGTTCGAAGGAAGCAGAATAGAAGCGAGTCTTGCGGCCGGAATCCTCGTCAGAAGACAGGTTTGGCCAGAAATTGGCATCCTCGTCAGCGAACGGGCTAAGAACATCCTGCCAGAAAACATCAGACATTTTTGGGTCAGTGTTGCCAGACACCAGCGACAGAGCGCCCGACAGTTGTAGGCGGGAAATGTGACTGCCTCCCTGATAGGAAGTCTGTACATCAGCCAAAAGGTGCCCAATGGCATCTGCGTCGTACAGTGCATGGTGTATGCTTAACATTAACCAAGATTGAGTGTCGTTGTCTGTGTTGAAGATAGTGAGCGACCAAGGTGGTAACTGTGACCCGATTCGTGACACGACGATGCTCCGAGCAATTTGCTCTGCATCATTATTTACGTTTCGTCTATTGCATCGTTGGCGAGAAGCATGAACGAGCGGCTGCGAGAGAAGCGCTTGGATGAACACTCTGACATTAAAGAATTAGCGGTACAACCACAAAGAAAGAAGCGGCACTAACGGCGAAGGGGCTGTATCAGTGCCGGCAACGGAATAAGCGGCTGCAGGGAGAAAAACCGTCCTTAGGGCTTCTGTGCGGGTCGCAACGTCCGTCCATGCTTCTAACAGTTTGTCTAAATCGACGGCCCTTCCAAACGAAAAGAGACGATGGGACCAGTATGCAGATTCATGTTTTACCGTCTCACCCAACATGCCTTCTTGCACTTAGAAGAGCTATTCGTAAGTTTTCCAAACTCGTTGATTCGCAGATGAGACTTACAGGGTGTACACGGGAGGATACGCTCCACATCCTGAAGAGTACGTTGTACATGTGGTCGCCATAACGAGTCGAACTCTTCGAACCATGCAGATATAGGCACTGAGCTGGGCAGTTCGTCCGTTTCGCTAGACAGGACCATTCTAGCCAGTTGCTTGGTGCTCGGATGGCGTAGAATATCACTGACAGCGACCGGAAGACCTACTCCACGGAGGCGCGAGGTCAGTTGAACGGCGCGGATCTGCTACGTTTAGCTGCAAACAAAAGGTAGCGGATATGGACTTACCGAATCAATGCCCAGCGCAGCAAAACGAGTAGTCTTGCTGATAGAATCAAGCGGTGTATCTGTAAGATCCGACAGCACGTTCCTGATCTTTTCCTCGTTGTGAGACCAGGCTTTGTCGTCGTTGTCGCCCATGGCAACAGCAATGGCTGACTCCCATGCCGAAATATCCATCGAAGCATAATATTCTCCTAGTGCTTTTCTATCCACCTTATTAGATGCAGTATGTGGAATGTGTTGAACCACTACGATAACGCTGATTATGCGATGTGAGTCAAATACATATCAAAAGCCATAAGATACGTACTTCGGATGCATGAAGACGGGTAAAGATAAATCTGCATGCTTCCTAGCAGCACAGGCAATCGCAACGGCTTCATGGTCAGTGCACACATTTCCATCGTTGTCAAGGGTGGGTGCGGAGATGAAGGTACAGACAACTTTTTGAGGACGACTACGTTTGATGGGGTCAATACATGACAGATTGACGTACGATTCAAACTTACTCGGGTCTAGAAAGGAGCATCGTGGACGCCTCTCGCGCGAGAGCATGACAAGAACCTAGTGCTGCACTTATTTCGGACAATTCGACTCGAATACCTGGTGGATATTGGGATACATTCACAACAGTATAAGGGACACGCACCACCCAGCTTCACCAAGTCGTCATTTCGACCCACAAATTCGCACGTACCGTCGTGAAGGAACTACAGTAACGGTCAACAATATACGCATATTTAGTTGCGCAGAGCGTACGCGAACGATATCCCCAGTCAAATAGATCTTCCCGGCGATAGGGTGGTTGATGAACTTCTTCGAAGTCATATCAAGCTGGTTATGATATCCGCGAGCATTTTGATGGCCACCCAGAGCTGCACGAAGAAAGATCATGATGAGCCGGTTGATATAGCTAAACAGAGACAGTAGGTGTACCCAGTTCGCCCACAGCGCCACGAAGTAGAACACGTTCATTCTGGACGGCAAAGCAACTGATAGTCGGGATAGGAAGGCCAACATTCTGAGCCTTGGTAGTTTCATTCGGTTGGAAACGACGATCTGTTCTAGCATTAAAAACCTTGAAGATAACGCCTTTAGAATGCCTTACATGTCGCAATTATAGTGGCTTCCGCCGGACCTGAAAGAGTATTCAAAACAAAAGAAGACATGACCGTGCAGATTGCGTACCGTATGTGTTCAACGATACTGTTCCTGGTCGAGACCAAGCATCCGCTACAGTATCCGGCAGCTTCTCTCCGATGCTGATAAGACTTTCAAGTGAGTTACAGGCACTCAATGTGGACTGCGCCATAAACGCCGGAGTCAACTTGATCACATTATTCGTCAGTTGTCAGGCATGTCCGTAGAAGAAACAGCGTACGAATGCATGCGTTGCTTGGAAGCTATTGACAACGTCTGCAAACTGCCCAACAAGAATGTCTTTGCTAGAAGAACAAAGCGTCCCACATGACTTTCCCAGAGCATAGAAAACATCAAGAATCTTTGTCCATTCAGTTAAGCTTGATGTCAAAATATGGCCTTACCTACTGAGACGTCAAACCTAGGAGACGAATGTCAGACTTTGGAAGGTGTCGCTGAAAAAATTATGCTTACGTGTATGCAGAGAAATTCAAACACCGAACACCAGGAGAATTGAATGGAATCGCTTCTTGCAACACTGTTAGAGCTTGCACCGCCGCTCTATGTTCAATCGGCACGCCCTGAAAGGCATACACTGAGTGACGAAATCGAGCGTCAGAGGAAGTCACGAACCTTCGGTGCACCGGTAGTACCACTTGTCCAGATCAGATACGCTAAATGGGCTGAGCTAGTGTCGACGACTGGCGCATTTTCAGGTTCGTTAAGTAATCGCACGTCGTCAAGGGCTAAAACATCTAGTCCTTCGGGAATAGCCGTCCGTAACTCGCGGCATGCCTCCTGATCCACAACCAGCACGACCGGTCCACCAGCTCGAAGAAACAAGTCTTTCTGGCGTAGCTCTGGAGCAGCATGGTCTACCGGGCACCAGCAACCTCCAGCCTAGATAAAGCGTCAGAAGGAATACGGCAAGACTAACTGTGAATCAACAAACTTTAACCACGCCCAGTATAGCGACATAGAGTTCAGGACACTTTTCCATGCACAGAGGAATTGGTGTGTCGTAGAGCTCGCCATAAGTCTTGA
This sequence comes from Desarmillaria tabescens, assembly GCF_030435595.1. NCBI lineage: Eukaryota > Fungi > Basidiomycota > Agaricomycetes > Agaricales > Physalacriaceae > Desarmillaria > Desarmillaria tabescens. The sequence goes on from NW_026848303.1 coordinate 305,436, forward strand.
CCAGGTGGTGCGCTAGCTGGTTCGCTCGACGATCAAGCTCACCATAGGTCCAGCGTATGTCCCTCTCTGGGTGCGTCAAGTCAGATTTAAACCAAACAGCCAGGGCGTCGGGTTGTAACCGGGCATTCTGTTCGAACTCATGATGGATGAGAGTCGAAGGCAACACTGACTGGAGCGTTGGCATTGGATTGATGGACGCCTGCAACTCGTGTCGAACACCAGATGTAGCATGCAAAAAAGGCAAGTCTGTTGGTCTGTCTAGAATATTCCTGAGGATATCATCGAACTGTTGTAACATGTTCTCGCTAGCTGTGGGGATGAGAACATTGTTCGAACACGTTGCTCGAAGACGAATCAAGTCCCCTTCTTCAGGCCAAATTTCAAGGACGACGGCAAACTAGAACACTTTGGTCAGCTCATATAGAAATACTACTAAATGTCAGCTCTACCTCCGTGGCCATAGCTGGGTATATTGCTGATGTCCATAACTCGGTCTGAGATGCCCCCTGTCCGAACTGCTGCAAAGCAACTGTAGTATCATAGATGATACCATTGTCACCGCTTAGAACGGCGGTAGGAGGGTGGCGCTTAATCAGACTGTCGACATTATTTTGCACTAGCCGGGACAAGAGGTCGCCTGTAGTGGCTCCTGTGACATTGCGAACGCGCACAGGTACCGCAGTAAACACGGGACCGACCGTGTGCTCGAGAGCTTCGGACGTACGACCGCCAACAATGCTACCGAAGACGATGTCCTCGGCGTCGGACTCAGAGTAAGCAAGCTACCCAGATATCAATAGAATGCAAGTAACGGAGAAAAATTGCATACTAAAATGCTAGCCCACGCAGCTTGTACCACGGCTAATGGAGTTGCATTCAGCTTTCGAGCCTTGCGAGCAAGGTCAGACATGGACGTCGACGACATCACCGTCGATACATGGAATCCCGGCTCCTTAGCGGACTGCCGAAGGCCGGTGAGATCAGGAAAAGAGTCAGGAGTAAAATCTAGTTCAATAGTCAGAAAATGAAACATGCTACGTCTTGGATGGGTCACCTTTGAGCTCCTCAACCCAGTAACCATTACACGCATCCATATCAGCATTGAGAACATCAATAATGGCATTCTTGAAATCATCCCGAGGAACAACCGCGTTGGGATCGTGATATAAAATAGCCAGTTCCTCGAGCATGAGCGCAAGCGAAGCACCATCTATGATCCTTGCTGAGTGCGCGACTGATTTACAACATGAAAAACTCACCAAAAAGCGCATGGTGAAGCGTCAGCACAAACCTAACATCAGAGGAATCACCATTGCGCATCAATGCCACTGCCCATGGGTGGCGAAGGGACAGGTTTCTGGGTGTGCGCTCAACGTAGTCTTCTATTAAAACGTCGACATCCTCTCCCAAGTCCTCAATCCAGCGAATGTCGCACTCTTCACCAGAAACCAGCGCAAATGGACTGATAGTACTGTTATCAACCAGGACAAACGAAGTGCGCAATATCGCATTGTGGCGGACCACGGCCTCCCATGCCTGCTTGAAGCGTTCCAAATCGACTTCCTTTTTGAGGGAATAAACGGAATGATTAATATACCCGGACTGTCCTTCAGAACGTAGGTATAGAGCAAGTAAACTAGCTTGCATAGGTGTAGCCGGCGTGATCCGGTTCACGTGGTCGTGTTCCTGCCGTACGGCGGGACCTGCTTCGGCTGCGAACTTCTCCAAAATTTCAACGTGCTTCGTAGGAGCATTGGTATCAGTATCTTGGTCTTGGCTCTCCATGAGCTTTCGAGAAAGATACATTGGTGTCGGGTTTTGCAGCTGATAGAAATTACATGAGCTCATGCGTCAAGAAAAGGCATGACACGAACCACATCAAGAATGGTTAAACTTTTGAAACCAGCCTCACGAGCAAGAGTCAAGAAACGGACACCACGTAGGGAGTCGATGCCGAGAGAGATAAAGCTACTGCTGAGCGAAATGGAGGCCTCGTCAAGTTCGGCAGTCTCCGCCACCAGCCTAACAACAGTCTTCAGGATCTCAGGATCTACTTCACTTCCAGTATCCTCCATAACCCTATCATTAGCCTGAGATCCTGAGAAGAGCGCCGCTACGAGTTTCGCTATAGCTCTACGATCTGCTTTTCCCGCCGTCGACCTGGGGGTTGTCTGCGCAAGGAAATAACCAACAGGTCGCATATGGGCGGGAAGGCGAGCTTCAGCAACGCGGCCCACTTCGTCTATAAGACTCTTTTCTTCCGGCGTAATCAAAGCAAGAAGCTGTTCGGCTCCAGAGTCAGACTTGTGAACGACGGCGTGTGCTGATTGAACACCAGGGACGGCGGATAAGATGGCCTCAATCTATAAAAAACCTTAGTCCCGGCCAGCTAGAATATGATGGCAAATACATACCTCCCCCAATTCCACACGTCTACCACTAAGCTTTACCTGATCCATTCCCATGCGACCGAGGTATTCGATTCCGGACCACTGACCATCTTCGTCGATTACGATGCGTGCGCGATCACCTGTGCGATACACGCGTCCAATGCCATCAATCTCTACAAATGCACGGCCTGTTTGTTCTGGCATGTTGAGGTATCTATGACTCATATATGAGTACAAGCAAAATGATGGAAAATATGGACATACCCTTTCGCCAGCTGAGGACCTCCTAAGCCCAGCTCTCCCGGAAACCCAAGCGGCACAAGTACGGGTTCGGTTGGATCCAGAATCATCATAGAAGCGGTCGATATAGGTGGTCCAAGGCGTGAACCAGACTCATTACGGGGGTGAAGACGCAATGTCACATTGATAGCAGCCTCCGTCGGACCCTGAGCAACGCTGGATTAGTATGGATATCTACCCCCCACAAGATAGGTCTCACGTAAGCATTATATAGGACATATCCTTGGTCTGGTCTGCTGAATGCATCAATGACGCGCTCGGAAAGGCGTTCACCCATGGTCCAAAGCTCGAATGACGACCCTATGCATTCGGGACGCAGCATAGCTGCAAAACTTGGGGTAGCCATCATATGAGAGCAGCTGAGCTCTGAAAGAACAGCTTCCGGATTTGTCAATAGACGTTGACGGTTCGCAGCGCATATCGTCGTGCCGGACGAGAAGTTCATAAACGTCTCCATAAGAGACTAGAAGGAATGAGAAAGGGTGATAACAGAGAGTAGGAATCTACCTACCGGGTCAAAGGTTGAGGCAGCAAACTGGAACCAGCGAGTTCCTGGAAGCAAAGCGCGAACTGCGAGATGGGACGAGATTGAACATGCGGCCCCCAAATGGGTAATCTGGACACCTTTGGGTTTTCCTGTCGACCCAGAAGTAAAAAGAACTACCGAAATATGAATAAATTATTCCAAGTATTGAGATTTATCACGCACCATATGCTAGGTCTGACTCGCAGGGTGGCTCCCATTCCAACGGTGCCTCTTCGGGTGCTACAGCAGATGCTACATCCACCCAATGCACGTCCTCGACGGCATCCATCCATTCAGGGCGAGACCCTATCCCAAGAACGACTGGTGCACGAACGTCCCGCACCAATTCTACGATACGCTCAACTGGTGCAGCATCCAGACCCGGAAGTGGCGAAAACGCGCAGCTTGCGCGTAGGACCGATATGTATCCGACATAAAGCTCCGGAGAAGGAGGTAGTGCCAATGGAATAATACTCTTCGTTTCATGGACCAAATAGCGCAAAATCCGGGCAATGTTATACGACTGCTGGTCGAGTTGGCGGTAAGAAATAGCACGACGAGGCGCATTTTGAGCATCCAAGAAATCAACGGCCGTTGCGTCCGGATTATCAGCGGCTTTCTGGAGGAATGCACCGTGGAGAAGAGCTGGCCGCTCATTTGAGAACGGAAAGCCCTGCGGCGGATGATTTACGAGAGAAAATTCATCGTCGTTGGTACTGGCAACAGCAATACCGCTTTCTTGGATATACAGGTGTAGCAACCGCCATGCAAGAGAATTCGGAATATGTTTTTCGGAGAATCGGAGGACAAGAGACGAGGGACTAATGTGGAGATGGAATAAAACGGGTGCAACTGCGAGGGTCTGCGAAGGCACGTGAGTGTGGGAATTATCGTCGGCCACAGCGACGGGACCTGCGCGCACCTTGGATTCCGTCGTCAACGACGACGAAGACAGCTGAACCTCGATAGCTTCTAGCCCGGTCACCCGGGAATTCTGGCGCGTAACCAAATGCTCTGTCGCGTCTTGCTCGTCTCTTCCTTCAGCGATAACGCAAGCATCGTCTTGAAACCTGAACGCGAACTCGCCAGTCGTCCCTATCAACGTGCGCACAACTGTAGCGAAGGCAAGAGTATCTGCTGATGCAGGAGCCGAAGCGGAAACATCGAATGTGATGACTGTGAGCGGGTTTTGGGCAACACCGGTGATGGAAGGGAAGAAACATGGAATACGAGTTGGGGGTAACGCTCGCACTGGCTCATCTGGCGACGAAGAATCCATCTTTGCTGCCGTCTATGATTTCCAGTACGTCCAGGACTGTGGTACTTGTCTCGGGGGCTTTTTTTTTACATCGGTAATTCAAGCATTCGCATCTTATCAGATAATTTTCTGCCTAATCTTGGCCTGCGTCACTGAACCTGGACCTATCTGATCTTATCAGATAGTTTCTGATTCCGGGATTCTCTCAATATCAATTTTCCGAAGAGATTACGTTCCAGAGTACATTCAGTCTCCATCTGTATGAAAAGCATGTGGTTGTTCACTTTTGGAGAGCAGTGAACATGCGCTGGAGTCATCTACTGGCCAATGATGCTTGCGAGAATCACGGCTTTGGAAGCACGAACCTTACGGCTCCATTCCAGTACATTTCAGGTAAGAACCGTTGAACTTACCATACGACTCCTAGCCCGGTGGTCACGCCCTGATATCCATATGCGGATCAAGGAAGGCTCAATAAAGAGCCAGTTCTATCGGGTTTACCGCCGTTTGAGAATTCTGACGACTAATTTCGAACCCGTTCGCAGTCGACGACCCGGCGCGGTTGCTAATAACACACATGTGCACGAACGCCACTGGACCTGACGACCGCGCGACTCTACCTATACCCTTGTCCAACCAACGAATAATGAAAGTTGTATCTAGTTTCTTCGCGTGTTCATGGTATCTTACGGCCCATAATTCGAAAAATAAGTTTGCTGAGGTGACATCACAGACAGCACCCTGATGAAAATCTGGCAGGGAAGAGCAAATCATCTCAAATATTACGGTCATAACGTTCCGTCACCATCTTGCCGCTCATAATTGTGGAGAATGTCACTATCGGCCCCGAGTGCGCAACCTGTGCCTACCTAGGCGCATAACAGACGCGAGTGATTGCAATCTTCGGATGGTCTTTTGAGAAAGACGTTGGCCCTGAAGAAATGTTGCCATAAAGACTTCATGGCTCATACATTTTCCAGCCAGACTGACAGAAATAATCATAAAGCCGACCAAACCGATTGCTTAGGTCCATAAGGCTCCCATTTTTCATGAACCTGGTGTTGACCATGTAGCTCTGGACGCGCGAGACACCTCCGAAAGGTGTTAATGTGCCTCAGCCGTTCCGGCCTCCAGGTAGTCTCAATAATATGGGGCTCGATGAGGACTCAACGTTTCGTAGACGCTCATACGGCGCAGGAATCACGCTTAGGTACGACTTTCGAACAAGGCGTCGGAGTTTTCGGACATATAGAGGGCGTCCAGAACTAAGTACGGACATGGCGTAGAAAAGTCAGCAAACACGGTGTACACGTAAGATGATGTGCTGTAACATGAAATTTGCGTCCAGAGTTCCGTATAATCGACGTGCTGACCTTTCGGCCGAACCCTTCCGCCATCTCACTCGGGCTCCATGCTCCAAGTCGTTGGAGATTCAAATAGCTCCCCTATCCGTTTTACCATCGTATGGCAGGGTCCACTCCGACAATGCATTATCGGAGGTGTCACGAGCAGGTCAATAGTCAGGACATGAGCGACTGCTCCTCTCGATATCCTCGACAGCCGCTGCTATATATGTAAGTCGCATGCGACTGGAACGAGCTGTAGAACGAGAATACGGCGGAAAATGGCAAGCCTGATTCTTGTGGCTCTTTCTCTCGATACTGGATTACCACAGTGCCGTCTCCGTTCCAGGGAACTGGTGTGAGGCCGATTCAGATGAAAGATCAAATTAATTTCATGAAATACACATATGTGACGCCGTTTGCGTCAGCCTAGCCATTACTTGCGCCCCGATGTCATCCAGAAACGGAACCACCGTACGATGGCATCAGCACTCTCCTCTTTGATCCACCCTTTTTATTCATGAAAACTGATATGAACACTGAAATTGGAATGCTACGCACTTTGATATGGGTCAGACATGTCTCCGCGGAGAGCAAATCCATGCTCTACTCCAGAGAACAGCTGAACATGGTAAGGCGTTTGCTTCTCCTTGAGGATATCCTCTGCCCTGTGTCGCGACTCTGCGGGAAAGGTATGGTCTACCTCAGAACAAGATAGCAGTAGAGGTTCTACGAGCATTCGATATAAGATTTCGTACCGCAGTAAGCCTACCGGGAGAGGTCGACTCACTAGCGCATGCGAAGAAATGGCTTTCCTTGAGAAAAGCAGGATGCGCAAAAGCCCCCGCGCCTTTCAATAGGAGATATCAGAAATTACCCTTTGGAACTTCAGCGCTTCAGCAAACGAACAAAATTGTGACCCCTCTAGAAGCGCGTCCATGACATACGGGGCCCCGAAACAATAACCGACAGCTGCATATTGCATATCAGGACCACCTGCAAACAAGTGAGCGTGCGCGCTTCTTGATACTCAAGGGATTGGAATCGTACCGAACTGTTCAACTACCGCGTCGATCCACTTCGGTACATTGCTATCAGCAAACGTCGTGTGTTTTTGCTTCCACGCTTCGTAATCGAAGTTCGGATTGGTGGTGCGGTCATGACGATTTTTACGGTGCCTTTGTACGGAGTCCTATCCAGACATATGGTTGCAATACAAAGAAAGAGAGCTATCGTCCTTACCCCCCTGAAGTAGTCCAAAGCCAAAACTGTAAATCCTGGGATTTGTTGATTTGTCAGCCAACGCGTCTTGTTATCGAACCCCCAACTGACCCTGACTGGCAAAGTAGTCGACTAAAAGCTGCCCGTTCACGAATATGTCGATTCCCCATACGTCTGGAAAATACAAGATGATCTGCTTTGTATTTCTCTCGGGTACTGGTTTCGAGACGTAAGTTTCGATATCCGCAATTCGAGCCCATTTGCCTCGGGGCACCCCTTCATGGGGGAAACAGTTTAAACAACAGTCAGCTGGAGGACTAGCAAGTACAGGGTCAGGCATGGCATGGGAGGTCGTTTAGTCTTTATCCTGTGACGGACCTTATCTTGCAGCATTTCGATGGTTCCACGATCCGGTTGAGTTCTTTCTGTGGATCACTTCCGACTGTCGCGAGATCCTTCTTTCATGTAGGGTCTGCTGAGGTGTCTGTATTCTCCGATATGAACCCAAACAACTCTCGTCTGGTCCTGTGATGTTTCCGTGTGCCTAAGGCCGGATATAAATAAACTAGACATAGACGTGGCTTCTCGTGCACCATGGCTGAAGCTACGACCCTCCAGCGCTCGACATCTATGGCCACAGAATCGTCTTACTCAACCGATATCGACAAGGAGAAGAGTGAAGTCCGCCATGTTGATATCCCAGCACCTATCGAAGAAGTTGATGAGACAAACAACGTCGGATATACCATCTACAAGGAAGGCCTCAATCATAGCGAGATCACCTCTGCGCAGAATAGGCGCATTCGGTGGAAAATAGACCTCATCATTCTCCCGATATTCTTGATCACTCAGACCCTGCAGTTTTTGGATGTACGGTCACCGTGGCTTTTGTTACATAGGCAGCTGATACTTCGGCTTTTCAGAAAACCGCGCTTAATTATGCCAATCTCTTTGGCTTCCAGACGGATTTAAATCTTCGCGGTAATCAATTCAAGTACGTGTAACGATGGCCCTTTGGTATAGTCTCACTACCATTTGAATGCAGTTGGCTCGGAAGCATGTAAGTAACAATCTTCGCTCGTTTCAATCTGTCTTGAATATTTTGCAGGGTATACTTTGGTTATGCGATAGCGCAGTAAGTTTTCTCGCTTCTAACGTCAGCATTTGCGAGTTTATTTTCTGTTAGATATCCGGCGCAAGTTCTTATCGGAAAATATCCTGCACAACGAGTCTTGTCATGCGCAGTCTTTATCTGGGGTCTGTGTGTTCTTACTAGTAAGACCAAACCTACTTCTTCCCGATGAATCCGATATCTGATCTCTTGCATAGTGGTATGGTGCACCAACTTCAGAACTGCCATGATAAATCGGTTTTTCTTGGGCATATTTGAGGCGTTCGTGTCGCCTTGTTTGACTTTAATGACGTATGTGATTCTCCTGATTTACTTCTAGCTCTAATTCATGTCTTTGAAAGCGGATGGTGGTATACGAGAGTAAGGATTCGCGTCGAGGTAATTCATGTGCTAATGATCACCAGCAAGAGCTTCCTCTCCGTCAATTCATCTGTATGTTTCTTTTTTGTCGGTGTGTGTATTCGCTATTCATTGTGCTCTAGGGTATTCCGGTCTCGGTGCGTTTATCCTTCATTGCGACATTCGCACCAACATCTTTATTCGAATTCAAGGTTGGGGCGGTTTGATCGGAAGCTAGTGCGTTTTCAAAATGTACGACCTCTGCTAATATAGAATCTAAATATGGTTCACAGTGTATCTAGTATGTACCTTTTAATCCGTGCATCGTTGCTCACAGTTATACATTACTAGCGGGAATCTCTGCGATTAGTGACCGTCGTGCCGGTCCAGAGAAGTGGCAATATATGTAGGCATCCTCAAGCTCATACCAGAATTTTCTCACGCCTCTGTAGTTTCTACATCCTAGGTTCCGTGACTATGGCATGGGCTATCGCTGTTTTCTTTTTGCTTCCTGATTCGCCGGTATGTTATCTTCTGGTAATTGCTAGTATAGCATTCGTCATCCGAGGTGCAGGCCTCTGCAAATTTCTTCAGTCCCGAGTATCGCGTCCTGGCCGTACAGCGTGTCGCCGGCAATCAACTTGGTATCAAGAACCGGAAGTTCAAGAAAGAACAGATATTGGTCTCTGCTACGGATCCGAAGATTATTATTCTTTTTATTTCTGTATTCGCAGCTGCGATACCGAATGGCGTGGTCAGGTAATGACCTTTTGCTTTTGCGTGGATTACATTGACTGAAGGCCTTCATATCTAGCAATTTTTCGTCGATCATTATGTGAGTATGTGGCTATGAATGAAGGGCATCCTGCTAACCCATCTTACGTAGCAAGGATATGGGGTTTTCCAGTACGTATGCCTTTTATCTTTGCGGATGCTCTTCACATGACATCTTCAGCGACGAAGACAACTGTGCTCAAAAGGTAGGGAGATCATCGTATATCCGAATATCCCATTAAAGTAACCTTTTCCTAGTGTTGGTGACATGGTACAAATCGCAGCTCTCATCGTTGGAGGTGTGATTACCTTGAACGTTCGCAACTGTAAGAGGTCGTCCAATCGGATGATTGGCTAGTAGTTAACCTGTTTCGCAGCGCGTCTCATGGCTGCCACGGCTGCCAACATTATTTGCGTAGTATCGGCTGCCTGCATGGCATACTTGCCCCGTGAACATGTGTGGCAACGTTTAGTATCATTTTGGCTAGTCAACTGCCAGTCCGTTGGATTCGTGAGTGTTAGAATATGCAGCGAATACATAAATACTGATGGTTTCTGTAGTCTGTCGGCCTGGTCATGGTATCGTCTAATATGGGTGGATACACGCATCGGGTAAGTAGTAGCGAGTCAAGAGATGCCGTATGCTCATGATGCGACTGCCCAGACTTTGGCCTCTGCCACTATTTTGTAAGGACTTCGCTGATATTTCAATCTATTTCTCTAAATATTAATAGCACCGCATATTGTTTTGGAAACGTCGCGGGACCATTTGTTGTGTGAGATTTCTATTTCATTCTCCACGGCATATGCACTCATTCTGACCTTCGTTCAGCAAACAATCTCAGGCACCATTCTATGTGAGCCTCTCATTTTTTTCCACGCCATACACTGCTTACTCCACGTTGCATCAGCCATCTGCTACTGCTGGGCTATTAGCCGGTTACTGCGTAAATACCGTTCCTCTACTTCGCAGGGCTCGAAATTAACCGTCCTAGATTAAACTTGTATGCCAAATTGTGCTGTTCATTTAGTGAGTCTCTTCGCTTACCGTGCATATCTTTCTTCCACTGATCGCGATTCACATAGCATGCTCGGCTTCAACAAGCGTCGTGATCGCGTCTACGGTCCTCCAGATATCGCGAAGTCGAAAGAAGCGGGAATGCAAGACAAGACGGAATGGGAGAACGCGGTACGCCTAACCTTCTTCGTACTTGTCCATCTCATTCTCACACCTCCACCTGAAGGATTTCCGATACGTCCTCTAATGATCGCAATGTCTGTTGTCAGGTAGAAATTTATCCAGAGCCAATGAGATGGTGTTCTTTGGCTATTGCAGAAAGCAAGCATGCGATAGATAAGAAAAGGTCCGAGATGAAGGGATATCGCGCTCTTGTGATTCCTCCAACAACTTCTAGCTTTTCTGATGGTGGCAATCGAAGAATAAGCAGTCCGCTCCACCGCTAACTGACTGCGGATGACCTGGTCTTTTATTCCCTACGCCTGATCCTATGACCTGTATCTAGCTAGCGAAATCTCACATAGCTGCCGCTAGCAGTTTACTCTCTGGTCTTTCCCATCCTACCCTCATGATCGATATTGACGAACAAACCTCCAAACCTCCGCTCGCTTTCCAGCTCCATGGTGATGTATGCATTGTTCGACCTACCTTTTGTTCAAATTTCACCGCAGCGTCCCAGGTCGCAATCGTTACTGGGGCTGGTTCCCGAATGTCAGGTTGACAGAAGCATTCCCATCTCGAAATATGCGATATTCACACAGAGTCTAGGTGAAATAGGAAATGGACGCGCCACGGCCATTCTCCTCGCGCGACAAGGCGCCAAGGTCGCCCTCCTTGACTCCAATCCAGAATGGGCAGAGGAAACGAAACGAATGATCACAGCAGAAGGCGGCATATCGGAAGTGGTCGAATGCGACGTGACGAATGAGGAATCGTGTAAAGCTGCCGTAGCTCGCACGGTGGCTCTTTTCGGAGCCGTACATATATTGGTAAATATTGGTAAGTATACTCAATATGTTGAATGCGGGTCTGCCGCTGAAGTGATAAGTGGGTGTTGACGTTGGGGGCCCGGCGCGTGGAACTGTCGTGGATGTCGATTTGGAGGCTTGGGACAGGGACTTCAGAACCAACGTGAGTTATCATGAAGTCACCAGATGCTTGCATGAGCTCGCTGTGACATCCATATAGGTCACCAGCATGGTGCTCATGTCTCGTTATGCTATTCCTGAGATGCGAAAGGTCGGACGCGGCTCGATTGTGAATCTGTCTTCCGTATCTGGCTGTGAACGATTCTTTTATCTGTTATTGAACCGGATCTAACGCGGTTTGCCATCCACATTAGTGAAGGGTGGACATCCTGGAGTTCTTTATCCCACATCCAAGGGTGCCATCATCCAGCTGACGCGTGCTATGGCTGCACACCATGGACCCGAACTGATTCGGTGAGCGAACTTATCCTGAACAAGGTTATCAGGCTGAAGTATAATGCTAGTGTTAACTGCGTCGCCCCGGTAAGCCGTTCAAGTTCTAAATGCAAACTGCCGTTACTTAGTATATCTTCCTCAGGGTATGGTCTTCACGCCTATGGTACGCGTTCCGAGCCTAAACTATACCTACATTCACGTTCTATGTTGAAAAGGTTCGTGAAATGGGAATGACCGAAGAGCTCCGGAAGGCACGCATCAATCAAAATCTCATGAAAATTGAAGGAAACGCCTGGGATGTAGGTTATGCCATTCTTTATTTGGCTAGCAGAGAAGCGAAGTGGATTACAGGAATAGTTTTACCAGTGGATGCGGGTACGACGGCAGGGACACCGAATCGTCCTGCACTGGAGGAGGATAAGCCAGTGAAAGCTGCAGAAGGAAAGTAGCTGTCAGGGCACTCGGAGTTGGACATTCTTGGCACTCGGAACAACGTGCGTCGGATGTCCGGACCGGATGGTAGATACCGATGTCCACCGAAATAAACAAGCCGATTGGCGTGATTTTTTTTTCATCCTCCACCAGGTTTCGTCTGCCCGTTTCCGTCCAATCACTGTCGTTTGTGTCATTCGCCTGGGACCTCTGCGCCTCTGAAATACCCAGTACGTGCTAGAGGAGGCGCATTGACATGGGCTACCTTCCAAAACAGTCGCTTGAAAACCTGAAAAAATACACGTATAAAGGAGTAGACAAGTTGGTATTTCTGTCCGTCATCCATCCGAAGTAATCTTGACTGCTGGAATAGGTCCTTGGTTTCTCGATATGTCTTGAACCCATTCTGGAATTGGTTTGTCACGTTGTGGCCTATGACTGTTGCGCCAAACACGGTCAGTTGTTTTTGATTGCATGATTATTTATATATAATGGATATTCTAGATTACGCTTTCCGGACTATGCATAGTCTTCATGAACTTTTTAACGATGCTATATTACGATCCTGCTTATTTGACGGAAAAGGGTGGCGCTACTGCTCTGCCATCCTGGGTATATTTTACGCGAGTGTTACTTTGTTTCCAGCTTCCTACAACGTCTGACTGTTATTCTAGGTGGGGGATAGGTCTCTTTCTTTATCAGAGCTTTGATGCTATTGACGGGTATGTCATGTCTTTTGGATGGTAATCAAACTCAATATCGGGCCAGAAAACAAGCACGAAGAACTGGAATGGCGGGTCCACTGGGGGAAATGTTCGATCACGGTGCGCGTCGACTTGAATCTGTTCCGACTGATTCTCATTTCTTCTGTAGGATGTGACGCTCTCAACACGACGGTAAGATCGTTGACCGTCACCGCTCTTGCCCCTTTTGAAGTTGCTGTCAGTTGGAGGTCATCATTTGCGCCCAGGCCATGAATCTGGGACGCTCGTGGTGGACTGTCGCATCCCAAGTTGCAACCCTGGCCAACTTCTATTTGACTACATGGGAAGAGTATCATACTGGTAAGTGCATACTATTCGTTACTCATATTCGTCTGATTCGCGTCAGGTCAACTTTTCCTTGGCGTTTTCTCTGGTCCGGTGGAAGGTATCTTGATGATTGTCACCATTTACTTCATAACGGGCTTCTTTGGTAAGTCCACGTCTACTGAATCATCGCAGCTCTTAACTCTTTGCAGGGCCGTCATTCTGGGACAAGGGCATCCTGACATTTTTACATATTGAGCACCTTCCGCCGTTTTCCAAGATACCCAACGTCGGACTGAACGAAACGTTTATGGTGTTCGCTGCCTTCGGCCTGGCGTTCAACATTGTTTCGAGGTATGTTGTCCGTTTATGCATTAACTGGATCTGACGCGGTCTAGTTATCTCAATGTTCGACGAGCGATGAAGGCAGCTGGGAAGTCCACTCTTCGACCGCTACTGTTTCTATTGCCATACCCCATTGCCGCGGCTATTCAAATAGCCTGGCTATCATACCCTGCATACCACAGTTCTGCCATTATCAACTCGAGTCTGTTTGTACCGTTCTTGTGTGCTTGGGGCCTTCAGTTCGCCCATCAAGTAGGACGAATGATCCTGGCCCATGTTACGAGCACACCCTTCCCCGTCTGGGATTGGATGTGGATATGGAGTATTATCGGGGCTATAGATGCGAACCTGCCTAGGCTCTTCGGAAGGTACCGCCAATTGCTGCCACTTAATCTTATACTTCATCTTGATCCTTCTCTTCAATAGGCCGCCCATTATCCAGTACTCACATGGAAGTACAGCCTGGTTTGTATACGGAACATTGGCTATATCATTGTTTACCTACGCCCGTTTCTGTACGCTGGTCATCAACGACATCACGAACTACATGGGTATTGCTTGTTTCACCGTGCGCAAGAAGGATGCTGCAGGGATCTGGAGAGATGCTACCAAGGAAAAGAAGGTGTGAGATTCATATATTGCTCTGATGGTGGGTCTCTTTCGACCCATCACCCTATGCAATACTGATGGCCCTCTCTGGCAGTATCTTTTAGGTCTCTTGTATTAACAAACACGTTTGCATCGCGTACAGCATCTGATTAGATAGACTAGATCTTAGAGGTGTTGGCATTCAAGTAGTATCCGACCTGCTGCCGTAGTTTTTCATGTCCTAAGTTTGTGCTGTATCCAGTACTTATGACGTCAAGAAATGATCTACTTTTACATCTGTCGCTGGCCTTCTCACTCCAGCCTAGAGATAAGAGTACCGCGAATATATAACAAAGCCGGCTTGCTGGTCAGGCGGCTCAGATCCCTGGGTCCTGTGACTGTAACATGTCGCGTGGTGTGTGACATCGACGCGTCGCAAATCAACGAACTAGACGGCCACCACCACCATCGCAGGCACAATGCCTCCCCGACGCTCCTCCCGCACCCGGGCATCCGTAGAGCCTGTTGCAAAGGCAGAACCAGCACCATTGAAACGCAAGAGGCCCGCCGAAGTCATCAATGTAGACGCCGAGGAAAAGGAGAACCAATCGTCAAGATCTCGCAGGAGCACATCGGCACGCCCATCCACCAAGTCTCGTGCTTCCACTCGTACCAGGACCTCTCTTCAAGAAGTTCCCGAAACAGATGATGAAAGGAACGATTCCGATACACCACCGGTAAAGAAGGCTAGGCCGTCATTGGAGCATTCATCGGGAGAGGAGAGTGAAGAGGAGCAGCCGAAACGTAAAGGCAGGGCTGGTGCTGGCTTGGCGAAGAAAAGCGACAATGCGAAGATGGAGGTTGACGGACATAGTCAGCCGACTCGCAGGACGACTCGAGGCTCCAGTGCCAAGCCGCCCTCTCGCGTGTCTACGAGAGTTTCACGCTCTCGGGCATCCGAGTCGGTTGCTGCAGATAGCGAAGAAGAAGATGTGAAGCCTATCGTCAAAGCAACCAGGAAATCCACCAAGCCAGCGTCACGCCAATCTCGTCGTGCCACACACGTTCACGAGGAGCATGATGACGAACGCGCA
This sequence comes from Desarmillaria tabescens, assembly GCF_030435595.1. NCBI lineage: Eukaryota > Fungi > Basidiomycota > Agaricomycetes > Agaricales > Physalacriaceae > Desarmillaria > Desarmillaria tabescens. The sequence goes on from NW_026848303.1 coordinate 320,648, forward strand.
ATGGACTCATCCGTCGAAGACGCTCCTGAAGATCATAGCCGGAGGTCAGCGGGTAATCCATCATCCTCTCGGCGTTCTTCAAAACCTACTGTCGAAGACATAGCAGAGGAGGAAGAGGAAGAAGAGGTCGTGAAGCCTGCGCGAGTCCGTTCTCCCACCCCGCCTCAACAGATCGAGGTCGAGGAAGATACAGCTGAGAAACCATCATCGTCTCGTCCTCCTAGTGTGCATGTAGAGACGAGGGTTCCTGAGGCAGAAGGATCTCTTTTGGATCAGATCTCCAGAGCACCTCCTGCTTCCCGGGCTCCAGCGACGCAGCTGGAAGAACCACAAGGTCCACAGACACGTCTCGTCATTCACAAAATGGCTTTGGTGAATTTCAAGAGTTACGCCGGCCGGCAGGAAATCGGTCCCTTTCATAAGGTTCATTTCAGTTCCGTATATTCTTTTTTTCGCAGTCTAACGCCTCCCGTAGTCTTTCTCTTCCATTGTAGGCCCCAATGGTTCTGGAAAATCTAACACTATCGACGCACTGCTTTTCGTTTTTGGGTACCGCGCAACGAAAATGAGGCAAGGGAAACTTTCTGAGCTTATTCATAACTCGGATCGGTACCCAGATTTAGATGAATGTAGTGTTGAAGTTCATTTCCGCGATATCATAGATCTGGTATGTGATGCTTTCTGAGGAGAAAGACCCACCTAATGAATAATTCGCATAGCCTGGCCCCGACGACTATGAAGTTGTACCTAATACCGACCTCGTCGTTAGTCGTCAGGCGTTTAAGACGAACAATAGTATTTACAAGATCAATGGACGGGCAAGTAACTTCAAAGAGGTTCAGTCTTTGCTCAAAGGCCGCGGCATAGACTTGGACCACAATCGATTCCTAATTCTTCAGGTTCGTTTCTCTGCGATTATAGGTGACCCATAACTTATGTTTCTTATTTATAGGGTGAGGTCGAGTCGATTGCTCAGATGAAACCCAAAGGCACAGAACACGAAGAGGGACTTCTCGAGTATCTCGAGGATATTATAGGTACTTCTAAATATAAAGAGGGCATAGACGAAGCTCTTCAAAAGGTCGATGACTTGCAAGAGCAACGGTCAGACAAAATGAATCGCCTTCGGATTGTTGAGAAGGAGAAGAACTCTTTGGATGAGAAGCGGAAGGAGGCCATAGCCTGGAAGAAACTCATAAATGAGCATATCAGGGCGGAATCAAGGTTGTGGCAATGGTATCTCGCCCAGGCTTTCGGTAAGGAAGGGGCTCTGCGCGCAGAGATGGTGAGCGCTTTGACCGACGATTTATGGTATCTGAACATAGCCAACTCACTCTAGGACAAATGCGACGCGGCCGTGCTCGCGGAAACTGAACGCAACGCTAACGACCGCAAGCATCTGGACCAACTTCAGACACACTACAAGGAACGCGAGGCAGCGTACGCAGTAAGCTATTTCAGTCGCCTTGTCTTAACATGCCTCTCACTTCCTCGAAGGAAGTCCAAAAAGCTGCCGCCGCTGCAAACCAGGATCTGCAGGACCACGAAAAACGCGAGATTGGGCTTAAGGAACGTAGGAAGCATGCGAGTACCAAGCTGAAGAAGGTGACGAAGACCATCTCAGAGGTGCGTGTAGTCCTTCCTGTTTCTGCCAGCTCCTAAAATCTTGCTCTAGGAAACGGCTGCCAAGACGGCTGCTAGCCGTGCAATTGAGGATAGTACTCAAAAGATGAAGAAGGAGAAGAGCAGCGTGGAGAAGTATGAGGCGTCATTGCTCGAAGAAGAGAAGGTTCTTGAGAGCATTACCGAAGGCCTCAAAGGTGTGCCTTTCTTCGTAGTCTTTTCTACGCTCATTTCTGATATGTGATCACTAGACAAGACCCAGGTCTTCCACGATCAGATTGAGACTAAGCAGAAGGAACTCCAACCTTGGATGACCAAACTCAATGCTAAACAAGCTGAAATCGACGTTGCAACGAGCGAGCGGGATGCCCTTGTCCAGAAGGCGGAACGTATCAAGGATCTAAGCAAGGATGCAGAACAATCTTTGGCAGAATTGCGCACTGATCAAACTGCGAAGGTATAATCGCACCTCATTCCGGACCTTCGATGATCTTATTTCTTCTCAAACAGGTTCAAGAGCAAGGACAGTTGCGCCAACGTAAGGCTCAGGCTCAGAACGAGCTCCGAGCCGCAGAAAAACGTTATCAAGTACGCTGAACCTGTGCTACGATTGATGTCACCTAACTATCTTCTAAGGATGCGCAAGCTAATGTTCAATCGTGCCGAGCCAAGGCGATGTCCACTCGTCAGAAGGTTGACGAAGCCAAGTCATCTCAAGCTGAAAGCCGGACTCAGAGTCGAGTACTTGAATGTTTGACCCGATTCTCGGAGCAAGGACGCGTTCAGGGCTTCCATGTAAGATATAATGTTTCTTCCCTTTCTGTGTCATTGTTCACTGAGATATCGTAGGGTCGCCTAGGAAACCTTGGCAAGATCGCCGACGACAAGTACGACGTTGCTGTCACCACCGCTTGTGGTAACTTGAACTATATGGTCGTCGACAAAGTCGAACAAGGCCAGGCCTGTATCGAGCATCTGCGGTCGCAAAATGCAGGTCGTACTTCGATCTTGGTGCTAGAGAAACTTGGCAAACTTGACATGAGCAAGAAGCCAACACCCGAGAATGTGCCGAGGTTGTTTGATCTCATTACTCCCAAGGACCCGAAATTCGCACCCGCGTTTTACAAGGGCGTAGGCGAGACACTTGTGGCCAAGGATATGGAACAAGCCAACCGCATCGCCTTCGGTGGTAAACGATACCGTGTGGTTACTCTGTCTGGTCAGCTCATAGATATGAGCGGTACTATGGGAGGAGGTGGCCAACCGGCCCGAGGTGGCATGAGCTCCAAATTCGCTGCTGAGGCTGTCCCCCAAAATGTTCTCAAAAATTACGAACGTGAAAGCGAGGAGGCGAGGAAGCAGCTAGAGCTTGCCACTCAAGAAAGCCGTGAAGCAGAGACTGAACGCGATCGTCTGCTAAAGGTTGGACCAGAAATTGATTTGTCTTTCGAGAAGTTGGGCATGGATATCGAGAATGGGAAGAAACGTATAGCTGATGCTGAGAAACGGGTTCGTGAGCTGAAGTGCGTATGGTTTCTGAACCGACTCGATACGATGTTGACAAGGTTTCTTTTTTAAGGGCCCAGAGCAAACCTGACGATGGTGACATGACTCGCATAGCTAAGCTTGAGAGGGACATCGCTACCTACACCGCGGATCTCAAAAAGTTGCAAGAGCGATCAAGCACGATCGAAGCTGCTATCAAAGAACTCGAAAAGAGAATTCTTGAGATAGGCGGAGCCAAACTCCTCGCGCAGCGTTCTAAGGTTGACGGCATCAAGCTTCACCTCGGTCTTGCCAACGATGAGATCACCAAAGCCGAGGTTGCCAAGAAGAAAGCGCAGAATGATGTTGCTAGGCTGACGGCATCGCTCGATACCAACCTTGTTTCGCAGAAAGAAGTCGAGGAGGAACTGGAGAATCTGGACGCAGAGCTCGAGGAAGTGAGGGCATATGTGGCTAACCTGAGCGCCAAAGTTGCAAAGGCCAAGGAAGCCGAAGACACCATGGCAGACGACCTTCAGAAACTCAAGGAGGAGCTGGATGAGACGCTTGAGTTGGTCCAGGGCTTTATTCAACGAGAGGTATAGTCTCTATCTCATCATGCTCCTATTGGTTCTGAAAAACCTATTTTCGTTGGCAGGCTGAACTGAAACATAAGGCTCAAATTGCGAAAGAAGCCTTCCAGGAGAATGAAGGTGTGATCATTCACTGGCAAGAGAAGCATGACGAACTTCAGCTGGAGGAAATCGAGTTCGTTGTTCATCATTTCTTCCTGTGATGGGTTCTTATGTTTGGTCTAGTGATTATGACGACGACGATGAGGATGATGACGAAAACGAAGACGGCGATAGCAAAGCTGACGAAAGTCGTGAAGGTTCTCATCAACCGGCTTCAAATCGCCGCAGCCGCGGGCACAGTGTTAAGCCTGATCCTGAAGGCGGTGAAGATGGTGACGAGGATCCTAGAACCCAGCTTCACATCTATAGTAACGAGGAGCTGTCCCAATTCCGGAAGCGAGATATGGTCGCTGATATCCAGTTGCTTGAAGGTTAGTACGATAAAATGTATTGGTTATATGCTGACCAACATTCGCTATAGAGAAACTCTCGAAACCCCAGCCCAACCTAGGCGTTCTGGACGATTACAAAGCGAAGGAGGAAGAGTTCTTCTCTCGCGCCAGCGATGTCGAACTTGTCACCCAAGAACGTGACAAACAGAAGGCTGAGTACGATCGTCTAAGGAAGCAGCGACTCGACGAGTTTATGGCAGGGTTCAATTTGATCTCTTTGAAGCTGAAGGAGATGTATCAGGTGAATACTTCTATCTTCCTTTCTGGGTATCTATTTACCTCGACGCTAGATGATCACTCTTGGAGGCAACGCCGAGCTGGAGCTAGTGGACAGCATGGATCCTTTCTCCGAAGGCATCATTTTCAGTGTCATGCCTCCGAAAAAGAGCTGGAAGAACATATCCAACTTGTCTGGTGGTGAGAAAACGCTGAGTTCCCTTGCTTTGGTGTTTGCGCTCCATGTATTCAAGGTATGTTACTATTCATGAATTCTCACATTAACTGACAGTGTGCATAGCCCACGCCTCTGTATTTCATGGACGAAATTGATGCCGCACTTGACTTCCGTAATGTGTCTATCGTTGCTAATTACATCAAAGACCGGACAAAGAACGCGCAGTTCATCATTATCTCTCTTCGGTGGGTAGCTGTTTTACTGTTTTTGATGATAATTAATGGATTGCGCAGGAACGACATGTTCGAACTCAGTCAACGTCTCATTGGAATTTACAAGACGAACAATGCTACGCAAAGTGAGTGTTTCCTCTTGAGTGTCCCTCCCTACTACCTTGCTGATCTCTTGTTTGCAGGTATATCCATTGATAACAAGGTTCTCGTGCACCAGTCGACGGCGTAGTGGATGATGATCTGTTTACGATATTTTCTCCGTGTAATTTTTGACAATCTATTTAAGCTGTAATATTGTATAGAGGGTTAGTGTCTGGTGTTTACCTCGCAAATCTACATTTTGAAGGAGACTCAAATAAGTTGAGGGAGCGTTTGAACATTTCACGATTGCTGCACTAGCGTCCCGGCTACTTGAATACCGATCCATCATTGTTGCATCCTTGTCCAAAAAAACCCTCTTAAGGATGCACGTGATCGTAACTACTCCGAGACAAGCAGACGTAAACACCGTTTTCTCCTTGCCAGTCCCATCAGCGGCTTGACCCATTACTTCAACCACTGCCACTATTCTCACCTTTTACTTGACGTGGGCTCGGAAACTGGAAACTGGACTGCCTCTTTGAAAGAAGGCGCGATCTTTTGCCCTAGGAACGTCAATAAAAACCATACGAGGACGGTTTACTGCATCTTTCTGGCAGCTTCACTTACAGCCGTGCTACTTCCATGGCAGCTGTACGGCTCGCTATCTTTCTGACATTTATATATGATACCGGCGCGTATCGGTGAACAAGCGTGCTCTACAAGAAGGGCACCAGGGTCCAGGCAATTTTTCATCGTCCAGAATGCTCTGTAGCGCATTTCTCGCTTTTCAGAGTTCAACAGTAGTCACGAGATACAGGACGGAACATAAAGTACCCGTACTCAGACACCTCTTCCCGTGGTCAGACAGGTCACCGAACCACCCGACGGCTCGGCTCGGGCCAAGCATTTCGTTTCCGTGGCTGCAGTACCGCATCGGCGGCGGCCCACTACCAAGCTGAATCTGAGGTGAGCGTAGTCTTTCATAGCTCCCTCGATGATGTTCTAGTAAAAGAGTCGAGCCCCTCATCTGTGGTCAAAGAACCTGCGTTTGCTACCGCCTGAGCCCAAAAGTGTCTAAATACCCAATACATCCTCACTCGTTTCCCGAGGTGTTTATTGTAAGGCTGGACCAACATTTTTCGCGACTCTTTGTTAGTTGGCTGACGTGGTCCTTGAGATTCATGGCTCGCTGGCAAAGGCAGAGTCTTACATTGCATTTTTTTGCTTACGCATCAAAGGATGATTCAGGCGGCAGCGCGACATGTGGGACTTCACTGCAGCGGGGGCGGTATGAGATCAACCACATATGCTTGCTTCGCAACACTGATTCCTGTTCATCCGTGCCACTGCTTATGTTTCTTGCGTGCTAATGAAGCTTCCCTCTAGGTTACGGGGATTTTTCTGACGGTGAATCGTTAGAAGGCTCGTTTAGAAACAGTGTCTCCGCCGTCCGTAATGGAATCTAATACAGATATGCTACATGGCATTCTGCGACCCTCATGGGGTGAGGCATACTTTCGGCTCTGCGGTATATCTTCCGCCGCAATCAACATTACGGGCCCCATACCTCCGGAAGGTGCTCGTAACATCAAGTAAGACCAATAATTCCAGTTATCCAGTTTTCCGACGACAGTGTGCAGGGAAACTCCGCCGGTGGTAGGTCCGCTCGTGTTCACATCTCAACACGTTACTCAGGAGAAGAAAGAGGGAGAGGCCTAAGAAAAACCCGGCGGAATGGATGATGTTCGACGTACTTAATGGACAGTAAAGGGTAAAGACATGTATATATCGATCGCACGGACGTATAGGGAGCCTACGGCGGCGGCTAGCAGGTAAAACTTGAGTGGAACACCCCACTTGCCGCGGCGATGCCGCGGCTCGTGTCCTCGGTGACTCGATCAATTCCCGCACACCGCCCGGACCGAACATTCCTGTCTCAGAAAACAAGAACTCGTGTCTTGGATCCGCAATTTATTCCTTACGCTTGCTATCAAATGACACCCCAGTTTCAAACGTATTTACAGTTGATCTTTGCCTATACTTAATATGGCATCGCTGGGCAGTCCTTTAATAGTTGTGAGGACGTGCTATTGTCTGATGTCAACCCCCCTCCACTGTCGAGTATGAGCAGTCCAATTTCTAACCCTTTCGGCGGCGTTCTCATCTGTACGTATCCTTGTTCATATTCTATACGATAAAAGTGACCGTTACCCGTAGCGGTATTTCTGAGCATCCTCCTCTTGGGAGCGATGTTTGTGCAGCTGTTCATTTACTTTGACCACTACCCAAAGTTAGTCGATTTGGTAGCTCCTATTTTCATACGCTGATTTGTCTCTGAAGAGATCATATGTGGGTCAAAATCTTCGTCCTGGTTCTGTTTACGTTGGACATCCTCAATTCCGCCTTTGTGCTTGCGTGGTATGTAGAACCCCTCGTTTTCCGCCGATGAGATGTCTGATTCCTCCGTAGGGTTTACAAAATGCTAATCGACAACTTTGGAAATATCGAAGCTTTCTACAAAGGTGACAATCCCTCCTCTCATTGACGGGACCTTCTATTCTGACCTTCTTTCTTCCATAGCGGACTGGACGGCGGCAACCGACCCTCTCCTTTCCTGTATCATGTCGGGAATGGTCCAGTTCTTCTTCGCTTGGAAAATATGGGTCTTAACCAAGTGCGTTCCACTCGAATCATCATTGCTAAGACGCTCATCAAAGTTCAGAAACTACTTCTTCATCTTCATTATATGCGCCTGCTCCCTAGCGTCCTCCGCTGGAGGCTTTGCTACCAGTATCATCGCCTTTATGGTCTGGAACACCATGAATTGGCCCGAACTGCGCGTCAAACTAGATACCCCGGCTTTGATATGGCTCATTCCGGCGGCGGTAGCTGATCTTATCATCGCTATCGTCATAACCGTCTACTTGCACCGCGCCAAGGGTCCATTCAAAAGGACCAACCGGGTCTTGAACAGGGTTATTCGACGTGAGTTCTTTTCATGTTTCCGCGACGAGTAATAGGGCTGATGCTTTGGTAGTGACTATGCAAAACGGCGAGTCCATGAATGCTCATAAAGGTGTATGATTATCCTTATTCGAGTCCTAGGTCTCCTCACGGCAACTATCGCTGTGGTTGATCTTGTTTTGATCCTTGCTATCAAGGTATGCATTAAGCAATCTTATATGTGACCGCCCTGACGTTTGGATTGTAGGATACGCCTTATTATCTCTGTACGTACTTCGACCTAATGACCACATGTACATTAATTCGATCCTTTGGTCCTAGTCGTCGCTTTTATTCTACCCAAACTGTACACAAACTCTGGTGAGCATTGTCATCTCCCTTGAAGGTCGCTTTAGGCTGACACTCCAAAGCTATGTCTAGTCTCAATTCTGTGAGTAGCGGTGCCATGATAACATCCTTCAGTATGCTCATTGATGATTAGCGCCGCATCCAACACAACGATATAGGGGAAGATATAACATCTCTGAGTATGGTATCCGGCTTCTGGGGCAGTAGCCCGGTACGTTTGTCTAACTGAAATTCTTTTACCTTCATCTCACCTCCGGGACGGTAGGGTCACGCCTCTCCACTCACCGCACGACCACAAGTGAGTATTATTCGGATTGGACTAGGCGAACTCACAGCTAATCACCTAGTCTGCGTAGATGTTCGTCAACGTGGAATATGGAAGGCATCAGGACTCGGATCGTCGCGATGCAGAAACTACTGTCTCCTCAGAGGATATCCCCAAACATGAGGGCGTTGGACCATGTGAGTCGCCGAGAGTTACGTCGGAACCCTGTCTGACCTCTCTCTCTCTCAGAGCCGCGAATGTTTTCTTATCATTTTGTCCTTTCTCTGGTCGCACCTTTCTCTCTGTAGTACGCTATTATACTGTGTAGGGTGTACGATATAATGGTGGCTGATTCAGATACACTTTGCATTATAGACGTTGATGATATGTGGGCTGTAGTACTTAGAGACAATGTAGAGTCCAATGCAAAACAAAAGACGTAGTTGCTCAAGAATGTGAATGTGATCAACGGCAAGCACAAGAGCGGAGAATCAAGCCGCCCGAGGTATCTCAGTTGTGAGCGCCGGCGGCTTACAACCGCGGCAATATCGGGATCTTATTTCAAATTCGGGACTTGGCTAGTTTGATTCTTGAACAATACCTTCATCAAGCCTTTTTTTAGAGTTCAGCATGCGACCTTACCTTTGTACTAGATCCCGTGCTGTGTTAGGTTTCAGACGTATTATTTGCTCCCTAAGCAGCGTACTATTAATGGCCTAGCAGACAAGTGCAGCTAGTACCTCCCTTTCCTCCCCCCTTTCGCCTTGGAAATGAGTAGTGTGATTTCAGACCCGTTCGGTGGGGTCGTTATATGTAAGTGTATTTTTTAAATCTTCCCTCGAGTGGTTGGATTGAGCTTCGCATCTCCTTCTAGCCGTATTCCTGAGCATCCTTCTCTTGGGTGCCATGTTTGTGCAGCTGTACATTTACTTCGACCGTTACCCCAAGTCAGTATAATCCCCCTTTTCTACTACATGTTCTGATTCGTTTTTCAAGGGACAACATCTGGCTAAAGGTCTTCGTCGTGGTTCTCTTTGCCTTGGACGTTCTCAACACGGTTTTTGTGCTTATGTGGTACGAGCTGTTGCAACAACAGCGAGCATCTTCCTAGTTGTAACTTCTTTGCAGGGTTTATAAACTCCTGATCGACAATTTTGGGAATCTCGTCGCGTTTACCAAAGGCAAGTGACTTCTCAAAGCCTTCAATCAAACACCTAGTCTACAACTTTTTCCACAGCTGACTGGACCGCCACAACCGATCCTCTTCTGGCGGGCATCATGGCAGGAATGGTTCAAGGCTTTTTTGCATGGAAGATCTGGGTGTTGACCAAGTACGCTGTATATTCATCGAATGGTCAAGTGCCGTTTCTGACCAAACTCCCCGATTATAGGAACTATGTAATCGTCGGTGTGATCGTTTTATGCGCATTGGCGTCTTCGGCCGGCGGTGTAGCGACAAGCATAATCGGCTTTTTAGTCATCGACTCGGTTGACTGGAACGAGCTCCGTAATAAACTGGACGCGCCCTCTCTCGTGTGGCTCATTCCAGCGGCACTGGGGGACCTCATCATTGCGGTCGTTATCACCATATGTTTGCAGCGAGCGAAAGGTTCCATAAGACGGACGAATCGCATCTTGAATAGAATTATTCGACGTGAGTTCTCGTTCGAATTGAGATGTTTTGCTCTATGCTGAAGCGTCGGAGTTGTTAGTAACTATGCAAAACGGCAAGTTCTCTACTTTTTGTGGCCCACGCTGAAAGGTTTAACATACTCGATAGGGCTTCTTACTGCGACCATTGCTATAATTGACGTCGGTTTAATTCTCGGCGTGAAGGCAAGTGCTCAATCCAAATACTTTTACCTCCTTGCTTATGCTTCTCGCAGAGGCAGCCTTATTATCTTTGTGCGGACCGTTCAATGTTTGTTGTATTCGAAGCTAACAGCTCCCTCCTAGGTGTCGCTTTCATCTTACCCAAACTGTATACGAACTCAGGTATGTATCTCTACAGCTATTGGATTTGATGACGCTGAAAATTGTTCAGCGCTTTCGAGTCTTAACGCTGTGCGTAATACAGTATCTGTTACAATTACTGATTCTCACTGTAAACGATCCGTGTACAGCGCCGACCCCACACCCAGGATATCGGAGATGAACCGTCCGCTCTAACCATGCCATGGAATAGCAACGAGGTACGATTTTTCTCAACGACAATTTCGTCGTAATCTCATGACGGCCGCCTTTTCGTCCGTTATAGGGCCATACCACGCCTCGGTCACAGGGAGTAAGTACTTCCTTGTATCTCTCTAGGATCAACCCTCATGTAGATCAACAGGTGTTCATAAGTGTCGAGTACGAGAGCCATGAGATGAGAGATCCCCGTAAACAGAAGAATACCAGCATGGCCCTCTCGGATGACTCGGATGCTGCAAAAGACCAAGGCTTGTAGGTCGGTGTGGGACAGTCAGAGGACGTCCGTTGATACTAACGAAAACCCGGAGCCTTAATTACTGTGTATTATGTTACCTGCGATGATCTTGTTAGTTTTGGAGAAGTAATTAATCTGTATTCTAAACCACTCCTTATATGCCTTTCCGCCCGCCCGCCACTCTATATTGAGCGTCATACAGCACCCGCTACTTATTTCCAGACCACCGAAAGTAAATCGGAAGAAATAGACCAAGAATAACTATAGGTATGATCCAATTATAGATGCGGTCGACTCGACTCGGTCTTATCCAAGAACACAGCAAATTTCAAGGGGGAAGATCTGAACGGCCTTTCTTTGCAAGAATTGGTCCTCGTAAGGACCAATAACCGTCTTGTACTCCTCCGACTCAAATATCTTCGCAGCCAACGTCAGGTACTATTTTGTCGTCTCAAGCAGAATAAAACAAGAAACGTACAGCAAATATCTTCTCGAAGCTTTCTGCTTCTAGCAAAGCCATTCCATCCCACTGTTCCGGTGGCTCAAACCCTACGGTTTTCAGCATTGCCGCAGTCTCGTTATCAATACGCAACTGACAACATATGTTAGACGGGGAATTATGGAGACCTAGTTTGACCTCACCCGTTCGTATTTGAGCACGTTATCCAGGAAGATGGGAGACGAGAGGAGCATCTTCGAGAGACCCTCGAACCAGTGAGTGTAGAATTCCTCAAGCGTGAGTCCTTCTTTTCGCTTGAATAGAAGGGCGACGCGGACGCGGTCTGTTTGGATTGTACCAGTGGCCATCCTGACTTGTGGGCTGAACGAGACGAGATGAAACTGACAGTTGTACGTTATAAGGTACCAAAAAGTTCGAACACCGCTCATCAAGGCGTCGCTTGCATTCCGTTTATGATAAGTATAAGGAACAACATCAAGGCTTCAGGAACATGGAAGATGAGAAGGTCGATCAGGTGGAGAGTAGGACCCACTAACAACGGAAACAAAGGCCGCACAACATCAGAGTAATTATCAATTTTCAAATTACTCGACTAGAGGTCTTTTGTCTCTCCAAAGTCGAAGGTAGTAGCTCCCGAGGTGCCTGAGGCGAGACACGTTTACTACTGATCACGGCAATTAACGAACCTCTAACATACAACTCTTTTGACGAGTGGTTTTTGAAACGCATCGATTCGATATCCCCGAACGAAACGAAGAACGAGGTGTGCCTAGCCAAATTACAGATTCGGGGTGAAGCGCTCAGAACGAGAAGCATGACATAGGCGAAGGATATATCCGGAGAGAAATAATAATGTAGATGCACTTGACAAGCCATTTATTTTTAATTTGGAGGGCTTGACAGAATAATGAAATCAATTATCGAGGGCTAGAGCGCCACAGCTAAGCAAGGACGAATTATTAAGTTCGAAACGCACTCGGTATGTTGAATTCGGAGGGAAGCGAACGGGAATCGTTCGTCGAGGTCCAAGCTCCGGTATAGAACCGAGACCACCGACTTGCCCGCCATCTCCATGTGACAACACAGAAGGTCCGTCCAGGCTGTGAAAGGGTGATATGGTCAGTAGCCGGCTTATTACAGCAGGCTACAGCTGTGATACGAAAGACAGCTGGAATGGCGCAACCCTCGCGTATTCTTCTAATTGGAAGATCCGGCACAGTATGTGCATATGCTTGAACATATGGATCCTTGGGAAACTTGCCAAGCAGACGCCCATAATCAGGGTTCAAAGAATGATTCGCATCTACCGGACCTTCCTCGATCAGAAGAGGAACTTTCCCCCCTCCCTTAGTATCTTCCATTGATCGCTGTTCTTTGGTCAGGGTCGGAGGGCGGTGACCGAGATCTCCAGTCATACGGAAGCACTCGTCCACAAGTAGCACTGAGAGGGACCCCAAAATCGTTGGAAGACACCGAGGAACGCAGTGATTAGTTGAAGAGGCATTACATGCAAACAGCAACGTGAGACATCGAGTCCCTCTGAGTAGGACGAGAGCTAATGGAGTAGAGCAGAAATGCCCGCCTAGTCGCACGTGTACGTGGTCGAAATTGAAGCAGGGCATGTTGTGAAGGTGCAGTACCATACAATAACATTCCCCATCAGATCAAAATTTCCAAACCAGTCTGATGATGTGCGTAGCCTATTCCATCGGTGAAAAAAGAGGGTTTTCAAATGAGTGTTTAAAACTCACTAGAAGTCGCAGGCAAAGATCAGGGCTACAAAAAGTAACCAGCGTCCAACACGACAGCTGAATCCCCACCCCGACATATTGTGACTACCCCGTACCAGGACGTCAATCAAAATGGGAGAGAAACAAATTCGCTCAGGTGATGTGATGAGGAAGTTTGTTTCCATGCCACGAGGACTAGCGTTGTATTTTGAAAGTCTAAAAGGTTAGTTATAGAGCACATAGGAGTCGTTAGATAGTGGTATAACGCAAAGCAGGTGATTCGTGTGCTAGAAAATTACTCACGTGTGGTGTCAGCGACAAACGGCGGCAGACCACGGTCACATCTGAACAAAAAGAACACGAATACGGACCGATGGCCGCAAATAACACACCAGCTCCTCATGTGTTGGCTTCTAAAGCCAGAGGACTTGCTAACCTCCTTCAGTAAAGGGAGGGGGAAAAGATTACCAGACGGAACTGGTGAAATTTGACATGCCACGGTCACAAGCAACACAGGCGCTGGAGCTAAAAGCGTCCTGCCGCACATGTATACATAGCCGACAGCCAAATTGAAAATGGGAAGCGTGGCATTGGAAGGGAAATATCGGGATGCCGTTGATTGAGGCAATTAGAAGCATACAAGCACGAAAAAGAAAGCGTCCAACTTTAGTGTCGGACGGACTTGCCAAATCTATATCCAAGAGTCATGCATTTCTGAATGTTCGAGAGGAATGTATGATTGTTTGGTTGTCGTAACCTGTCTTGGATATCTATTTCGAAACGACGAAACCCTTCCCCTTGTACCCCTCCGATGATATACCTATAATAAAGTCAAGCTTACTGCCACGCGTCTGGAACAGCGACATACCAGTAATAGGGTTCATCTTTTGCTCCAAGGCGCGTTCGTTCATCGCAGCCTCCCATTCCTTGTTGATAGTCTTGGGAGGAGTAGGTGCTGCGAAGAGAAGATCTCAAGTTGAGGTATATGTAGCGAAGAAAAAGACATACCGATAGCTCGAATACCCACGAACAAGAGACCGGTAATGCCAAGAAGTGCAGCAGTGCCCAAAAAGACCTTAAAGTTCTCTCCAGGCTTGCTCGAAGGTGTACGGGGACCATGCGGGCCGAACGAAACGTAGTAAGCTATTCAAAAGCAAAAATAAGACGACCCGCCCCTACAGCTCTAGACCGTCAAAAGGGAACGCACCAGCCTTCTTCTCATCAATCGACAACTCTTTCCAGTCCTTCTTCATCAGCACCTCGAGCTGGTCATGCACCGACGACCTCTCCTCCGAGGTCAACTTCTCCCACTGAGCCTCGACATTGGACAGCGGAATGACGGGTCGCTTGGGTGCGGCAGCGCTCGTAGAGCCTGCGAGAACGTGAGCAGGGTTTGCCGTCGTCGCGAGGCATCGATGCTGTTGGCGTGCTAGACGGAGAGCAGCTTGCATGACGAAGGGATTATTGCGACCGTTGGGCTTTTGGTTGGAGGAAAATGCCTCTGTGGCCTTCGGGAACTCTAGGATCGTGGGAATACGCGGAACGTGAATTGCCGGCTCGGCCAATCAGCGGTGAGGCATTTTTGAGCCTTCTTATTGGATAATCAGTGCCTTTTTGCTTCTTTTTTCGCTGACCGTTAGAGCACGAAGGTCGGAATATGCTGCAAGGCGAAAGTGTACAAGGCTCTGTCTGGAATATTTAGATACGGCGGCAATCTTTTGTTTGTGATACACTTACCGTCGGATTTTACGGATATACGCGTATTCCGTATGCGGAAGCCCATAGGGTCGCCTAAGTCGGTCAGGCGAACTTCTTCTACACCAAAGTGGACACCTAATACTCTGGATGACCCTTGGAACAATCGATATGACGGTGGATAGCTTTATCGATGCCATATCAAACTGTTCAGTTGCAGCACCCGACGTCATCATCATTAATATTCTAAGGCAACCTCCAGAAATTAATGGAGACCGTCGCTCGAGCCTGGCTTTAAATAACTCATAACAGAAGTCTCCCACCAGTGAAGCCAACTATGGTTAACAAACCGACTCGAGGCAGTCAACTTTTCATTTTCAAGTCCCACCGACTGTCACACTAAATTACTGTCGGACTGGCTGGCGGGGCGAGACCAGCGCCCATATTTTATTTTGGTTTCTCAGGGCAGCGCCAGGGTTATAATCACGGATGTGCTAAACTCTTTTTGAACAAGACGCCAAGTGTTCTTCAGCATCAAGAGGGCTGGACCTGGAGCGTGCATGATATCCGCGCGTGTAGGCCAGGATGACCTCGATGTGTTTTACCAACTAATTGTCTTGACAGAGATATTTTCGAGCTAAAAGGAATAATAGCATTCGTCCTCACTCTTTTCGTTCGCAGGGACACGAGCCTCCCTTAAGGATCTTCATCAGGCTTCCCGCTGTTGAATGTTCCTTCCGACAGCTCTACCAATACACCCACCATCACGTTCCTTCAACTTGCCTACTCTGTCTATGTCCCAACTCTATCCTGGACGTAGGCCTTGTGTATTTGCATAATTGACTGTCCAAAACAAGTTACTAATGCAAAAACGCCACAATGTACCCCAAATCTTGGGTAGATCATTCGCGGTTCCGCGATGTCACTGCATCCCAATCTGGACAGTATTGGACGAGGGTACTTTTGGAGGGTCGCGAGGGGGAACGGTCACGATACCAAAGATGCTCGTAGCGGAAGGACCCGGAATTTCTGTCGCTATATGAACCAGCAGCGCGCCGAATCATTCCGCTCTGTACTTGATAATCACCATTCAATAGAGACGGCTGCAAGTGTGCATGCATGCGCATTGTGGTGGCGGTTAGGTAAATACGACCATGTAACTGTTCTGGGAAAGCCTTGAAACACGCAAGTCAAGTGAACCAATATGCTCTAGCTCGACCCGTTCGATACAAAGTTCAAACATTCAAGAAACAGACGGAAATGAAGGTGGCGTTTGCGGCGGCTAAGTATGCATACTACTCCGCCTTCGCTCAAAATCGAGTAATAAAACTGCTAAGAGCTACAGACGGCAAGAGAGATGCCGGCTCCAACGAACAAAGCTGCCGCGCGTAAACGAACAATGCGGAGCCCAAATCGGAATCCCGGCACACCCACAAGAACAATACCTGCCGACCCCCAATTCCAACTCCGCATCAGGCGAACAATGAGCCCAAAATTATCCGATCAGAAAATCTCTACCACGTCCCAACGCGCCTATTAAGCAGCCCCCAAACGCGTTCTCCCTCCCCACAACCATGTACGGAGCCTCCAACGCCGCCCAGAAAGCCAAACGGCGCACCCACAACCGCCCCGAGCTCTCCGACGAGCAAAAACAAGAAGTCAAAGAGGCCTTTGAGCTGTTCGATACTGACAAGGACGGATGTGTGGATTACCACGAGCTCAAAGTCGCGATGCGTGCGCTAGGGTTTGATTTGAAGAAGGCGGAGGTCTTGAAGATCCTCCGGGATAACGACAAGACGGGGCATGGGCTCATGGATTATGAGGATTTTTATAAAATTAGTGAGTGGGATTTCGGCGCTGTGTAGGGTGGAAGGGGTTGCTCATGCCGACTTGTAGTGAGCGAGAGGATTCTTGCACGGGACCCGAATGATGAGATTCGGCGCGCCTTTCAGCTTTTCGACGATGATAATACCGGAAAGATCAGCCTGAGGAATCTGAGGCGCGTGGCGAAGGAGATTGGGGACCGGCTGGAAGACGATGAATTGTGGGTACTCCCTTCTTGGATTTGCTTCGCTGGCTGACGGTTCTGTCTCTGTAGGCAAGCAATGATCGACGAGTTCGACTTGGACCAGGACGGCGAGATCAGCGAGCAAGAGTTCTTCGCCATCATGACGGATGACGCATAGCCTGCTTGTCTTGCTCTTACCATCTACCTTTTGTATTGTTCTCGGTCTTTGTAAGTGATCTTTACTTGTAAATCTCGCCGTCGATACTAACTACAGCATCGCAGACCATGTATACCATTCTGTAACACTATCCTACCGTCATTAATGCACTTTTCTTGTACTGCCTTCATTTAATCCGACTCAGACGTGGCACAGGGATACAAATCTCAGTCAGGAGTTCCGCTTCAAGTCCGCAGGCGCTAAAGGCCGCCGATAATAAAACCACAATACAGTGTACACTAATAAGAAACAAACACTGAGGGCGTACGATTATAGTACTAAGTAATAAGCCGGTGAGTATGATACGCTATAACGGTTTTATCTATGTTAAAAATTGCGTGGGGATTGCGGGAGAATGTACAATGACAACAACAGTGGAAGAAACGAATAACGAATAAAGAAATAACCCGCGCATATAAAGTCGCGAGCGAAAAAACTTTCCCGAGATAGAGAATTAAGCCAAAATCCAAATCCAAGTGAATTATGGGGGTATGTGGTAATGATGAAATGTAGTAGCAGCAGAAGAAGAGGGCATTAACCCCGATAATCCTTATGAACCCGCATATGTTGACCGAGATTATCGTGGCGACTAAAATCTTTTCCACAGCCAGGGTATGGACATTTATGCGCTGAAAAAAGTACAAGAGGTCAGTCAATGTCACCAAAGAAATACATATGAAAGGAGACTGACGTTTTTCATATGTGTGGATGCTACGGACATGCCTCTTCAGGTGCTCGCCGCGGGCGAAACACTTGCCGCAACCAGGAACTTTGCACAAGTGGACCCTGGCACCTTTACCAGTGGCCGTGTGGAAGTCTCCGTCACCACCACGTCGCGGACTGAGGTCCAGGGTCGCAACCGTCGGTACACGTCGTCCGCGAGACTTTTTGGTGAGATTGGGTACTGGAACGGGTACAGGGAGGTTCGCCGAGGGACGAGGCCTACGACGAGAAGAGGAAAGGGAGTAGTCTAACGACGATGTCGTCGAAGTTAAAGACGAGTCATTTGAGGTGGTTCGTCTCGAACGCGTGCTGATACCGATCTGGTCTTGAGTCTCTGGATAGGCCGAAGGAGACGGGGAAGTGTATTGGTATGGGTTATACCGCTCTCCAGCCGTACGCGTACGTAGGTTACGCTTCGAAGAACCGCCGGAAGAGCGTCTTCCTCGACGTAATACGTACTCCCCGTCCCGGTCGTCGTCGTAGTCAGCATCGTTGTAGTCTTCGTCATCCTCATACGCGTCGTCATCCTTACTGCCGGCGCCTTCCTTGTCTACGTACTCGTCTTCGCCTTCTGCGTCAATGTCGTCGTCACCCTCTGCGTCCTCTTCGTGCGCGTCGTCCCTCGTTGCAGTGGCTGCTGCGCCGAGGTCTCCGGAAACATAGCGCGGATCGCATCCGACAGTCATCTGCTGTTGCAGTGGCTGTCCCTGGGCAGGGTTTGCGGTGTCGTCGGGCCGCTGAGGGAATTCGAGCGGCGAGGCGGGTGAGTCAGCGGGGGAGAGCTCCGAGGGATGCACGAAACGTTCGTGCATCCCCAGGGCGGAATGCTGGCCTTGCGACTGGTAGTACGCGTTGAGCAGGTTGTACGAAGACGACGAGGGCTGAGCCTGCAGCTGTTGGTGCGCCGAGAGATCGAACATATGTCCTTGGGAATGGGATGAAGTCTGCTGCTGCTGTGCTGGGCCATGTCCGTACGTACCGTTCCCGTTCCCGTTCAAAGGATAGAGCGCAGAGAGATCCTCTTGCTTGACCCGTGGATATGGGTGACTGGGATGGACCTGAGCCATGGCCAATGAATGCGACTGAGCATGCGAGTACTGGTGCTGCTGCGAATGCCACTCGTCGAGGTCAATGTCGAGAATATGATGGGAGTTCTGTTGCGAGTGGCCGCCCTGTTGGCTGTGGTGATGGGGCACAGGCGAGTGAATGACTGGCGACTGCTGCTGCTGACCGTTGGGAATGTATATAGACAGTTGCTGTGCCGGTATCTGTTGCTGCTGCTGCTGCTGCTGAGAATGGTACTGCCCTTGCATGGCCTGCTGCTTTTTCGCGACGGGCGATGTCCATGGCATCATCATTGACGTCGACTGGTAGTACTGGTCGTGGTCAGGGTAGACGAGGTCGTTCTGGTTCTGGTAGAGAGGCGGTTGGCCATTGGAAGCGTATGGAGAGTAGGAAGACATGGTCTGTACAACGGCCTGGTCGCGGTCGCGGTCGTTGTGCACGGTGTCGAATGGGGTGTCGTCGACGGACGAAGCAGAGGAATACGGTGACGGAGCAGAGAAGTTGGTAAATGTAGGGCTTGTAGGGCTGACCGGGGAGGACATCTGAGAGGGCAGCGGGGGACCTTGCAGTGGACGGAAAAGTCGCATTGCAAGGCAATATAACAAGAATATAAAGAGAAATAAACTCAAAAGCCGGCAATCTCGATAATCCCAGAAATAATCGGAATAAGCCCAGAATAGCCAAAATTGTTGACAAAAATTTGGGGAAAAATCCGATTAAATCGAGGGTGACGCGCGCACTTTCCACGTTTATGTAGTTTGCGTCAATTATGTCGAGTTTTCGAGACACTCGAATGACGGGTCCGCCAGAAAACAGGACCAAAAGCGAAGGGAACAGGAACGAATCGAGCGAATCTGGGATTAAGAAGGGTAAATGAATGCTAATCTGCATTTCAGTCCCATTTCATGGTTATTTCCAATCAGAGTCACTCACCTTGGGGGCTGACCTTGGCACGGAAGTGATCGAAAACAGACGAGCTCGTCAGCGGATGGTCGAACTTTACCTTGCGCGTTCCCCCACTGCCCTCCCCGACTCGTCTATTATACTCTATTTCAGTACGTACTACGTATTCCCCATTTCCATTCCCGTTTTTCTGGTGCCAGTCTGCTATCTTGGGCGTCCCAGGCTGAGGAAGCATCTGTCACACGCGCGATCGTGAACTGAGCTCCGAGCTGACTCAGTCCACTTTCGTTCATTTCCACGCTCCCTTTTCGTTAGATCTCCAGATTTATCCTCCGATCTACTCCCCAAAATGATCTCACCTTTCGGCGCCTAGTTTGGAAATTCTTCTTTGATGTCGGTGCCTCGCTCCAATGGGTACGGTTCTTGTTTTTGCGTATGTTTTTTTTTTTGACGCGTTTCGTCAAACCCCAAGATATCTATCTGTCGGCACCGCATTTCATACCCATTCATCTAAATTTATTACTCCGCTTCGCAAAATACCAACGCCCAAACACCTGCCAATGTCACTCCAAACATGTTATTCGTCGATCTTTTATTTCACCGGACGTTTACCGTCGACGTCGTTCTTGTTTGTTCAATAATGTACCTCGGAGCTATGCCTTTCCTGCCACTTCCTTGTCTACACTGCAGTTGACGCACACAAAAAAATTTGTCGAGCAGGTCTCAGAAATGCCGAGAGCGGAACCTTACTCTAGACTTTCTCTGTATTCCGTCTCCGCTTTGTATTCAGTTCCTCGTTACGTCCGCCTAGGATGTTTAACAACTACACAAAGATCGCTCTATGCTACTATAGCGACGCTCCTGATAGTACATTCAGTTCAAGCTAAACCTCCCTCTTTGTCTGCTATTGGTGGACACTGCAGTGTCGCACTTCAGCTTCAACGTTCAACCCCCAGCACGGGACCTACTCATTAAACTGAATTGAAAATCTCAACTGACCTTACCCTACAACGATGCGCAGCAGACCTACTCAGTCAGCGCCGCCTTCGTTCTCCCCAAAGGTGACAACAATAGAGAATTTGCAGCTCTTATTCTACACATATTCAGTCGCGTAGAGCATGTCTCAGCACTGCAAACTGCAGCTCAGGAAAAACGGGCTCGGACTTAGTGGCTCGGAGTCGATCACTTAATTATGGGCAAAGGAACGGAACAAAAAATCCTCTCCCTCTAATCCCCCTATTGTTATCGTCACTTCGTCCGTGTGAATGCGCCCCTAAAAAGATTGGCGTTCAAAGCTTTTTCCGTCCCGCCGCTCAGGTGAACGTTCGTCAGGTCACATTGGCGCTCACTGGGTGCGTTAAATTTGGTTTTTCTCGTGCGGGGCACATGTCAGGATCAGTGGTGCGGATTTTTTCAAGGGCGGTATTCAGTTTTCTAGGCACGCAAGGAGGTTGGTCGGTCCAAAGGATAAGATCTGTGGGGGATTTTCGATGGACATATGACATCTCCTAGTACGATACCCCATACCGCATGTCGATAGCATATAGATAGCGAAAAAATACTCATAGATTTATACACTGGCAATGGGAAACTTGTCAAAGGTCCTGAGAAGGACTCAGAAGGACTTCTATTGAATACGTCGCCAGCGATGCCTGAATGGAAGATGGAGAGAAGGAAGAAACGGAGTTAGCTATCAGTCGCTCATCCGCCCCAAAATCTGACGATCACAACCGCGTAGAAAAAACCAAAGAATAGACTTCAAACCTTGGAGGAGTGTACCTGCAGATACTGAGTTCGACACGATAATACTGAATTCGAACTATCGCGCTGGCAGCCGGATTGACACGGATACCGGTTGCAATGCAATTTGATGTTCCGGAGACACTTTGACGGGTTGCGCACGATTGATCCCCTCGGTCCCGACGATCCCGACAGAGGCGCCCAAGAGATACGAATACCCTGCAACGTGAATTGATACAGAGAAAAGAGCTAAAATTTGATCGGGTACTTGATATCTCTTTTGCGACCAGTCAGAATGCCAGGCAGACATGCAATTTTCGGGCCACATGGATGTCCCCGGGTGTAGGCCGTAAATACGGCAACACTTATTGCACCAAGAACACATCATTCGACAAGTATGGTTCGTTCTGTGCAGTCGGGTTTCCTTCACCGAAGGCGCTACGTCAAAGTTCCAGAGCATCGGAAAAGTTGTGGAGACTCCATACGTGAAAAAATACAGTCAGAACTTCGATATAAAGTTAGATGATGCTGGTACATAGATTTCGGAAGTCAATGCGTCGCCTTGGAACTGATTCTGATACCGAAGTTACGCCACAATCACTGCAGATTCGAGGATCCGTGCATCTTAACATTCTGTGCAACTTCCGTACTCTACGGCTCCAGAACTCGCAATATATCAGCAGAGACGGGCTAGATGGAGGACAGAGAGAGGACAAGGATCGATGTATGGACCATAAACACGTGGCGTATAATGATCTAGTGTTCATTTCCTTTTTTGGACTCTCATAGCTGTGGCCACTGGCACGAGCATCGCCCATTTCGCAATGACCGCATAAGCTCTATCTGTTGTTTCATAAAGACCAATCAAATAACATTAAATATCTCATATCTTTCAGTGCAATTATATAAGGCACAAGGCCACAGGCACCCCGTCTTGGCCGAGCTAGCCGCCACAGATTGACGTAGATCTGGTGCAAGTGACGAATTTCATTCTCGTCCTTGAGATTCGGTGCGTCCATTTATCTCGTGTCTCTGCGTTCTTCCCCGTCTATCCTTCTCCCGTTTCTTCCAGCAGGGATGAACTGAGCAGCCAGCCCCGGAAGCGGTTTCGGGTACATGTAGAAGGCCCGAGTTATTTGTAATTTTCTAGGGTTTCCTCGAAATCGAGCTGGTTCGTTGGTATTAACGACGGATGTGTGTACCCTAGCGATGTTGTCGGTGACGCCTAGAGTCGATATCAATGGGTAAAACGTGGCCGCATGAAGTTATGAAATACCATCGGCCAGAAAAAAAAAGAAAAAAAAAAACGGAAGATTGATTGCACCCTCAGTTGCTGTTATCAAAGAGAGATGTAATGCGGTATTGGTTTAGTGCGAATTTAACGGACATGTTCCCCCGTAGTGCAAACATTTATGTCCATATTACTAGCCATGGTGAATCTTCCATTTTTCATTCAAATCTGACTCGTAAGGTAACCACTTCTGCTGCACGACGCCACGTTGGGCCAAAGTTTCGGTGCGACCTCTTGGATGATAGTAGTGTAAATAGACCTGAACAAGTCAAAAATTATTAGTGTATGTATGTCTTAGATATATCAAAAATTACAAGTTTGAAATACGTTAGGTGACCAGATTGGTATAGATTTTCAGACCCAGAAAGTGCGTGGACCTTACGAGGAAGATGCTGTTTGTTGTCATGCCAGCGCGCGCTGGCCCTGGGCTTTACTTGACCAGAGATCCCGTTTATCCTGTATTGTGGGGTCAAGCGCCTGCGGGTAGCTCCCATCTTGGTTAAGACCTTCCATTACAATCAAGGTTTTGTGCTTTTCAGGGCATTCCGCTTAGGCATAACCAGTACCATGGCTATGGATACGAGTGTAATAGGAAGAACAATAAATAAGTCAAGCACATCTTTACTGCTCTATTTCAATGATCGCCGCCGAGGCTTGATACAGTTTGAGTTAAACTTAAACATACTTGACTCAGCAGCCGTCATCTCTGGAATACTTCCAAAGAGATAAAATATCTTCCCATCCGTCGCGCGTACCTACCCATGTACCCGCCACCAAAGATACGGGTCCGGTCTATCCTGTCCAATACCGTAAACCTTAACTCTATTGCATCACGGCTGGATTGGTTCCTGTTGGTTCGCCCCATCACGGCAGAGTCACGTCTGATGCGTTACTGTTCTTCTCGGTGGCCTCTTGTAATTGATTAGCTCGCCCTATCATGGCATTGATCCGAGTCGGTACGGCGGTGCCTCATTGAGTCAGAAGGACTTCTTGTTCATTCATATCCATACGAAAGTCATGATTTCATGTGTGCATTGGCGCGTAGTTATTTTGATGCATACGATATCGCTCGCCTGAGTCATCTTTCCTTCATTCTTGATCAACGCGTACGTCCGTTAGCTGTAATCCACGATGCGGTTTCATGGAGAAACAGTCGTACATGCATCGTCACCTCTCGTAAGTCATTTCATACGCATAATGAAATCTCGTCACCGCTCTAACATCTGATGAGTGCTCCTGGGTTCGAAATCTTTGGACAGCTTCAATAACACTGCTCAAAGATGTTGATGTTGATGGTTCGTGGCAAAAAGTAACGGCACGAGGCTACCAATCTATTTTGGGTTTCCTTTCCACAGGTACTTACATCCCAGGACTAGATCGAAGCTCTGGCTGCGGACATATGCAATTATTCCGGTATAGGACTGATTGACGCTCTCCTGATCTACAACCTCGGGCAATATTCTCACCACGGATATGAAGCGGAAGTTGCAAAACGGCAATCTGCAGTGCGTGTTCCCGTCATCGGTTGTCCTTCTACATCGAATGAATCCGAGGCTGGGTTATTATTCGAACCATTAAGCATGAACACATGAAACAGGTATCCCTTGCTCGTATTGTCGGATTGTTCATTCGATGATAAGGTGTCGTCATTTCGTCATTATAGATCCCTGACTACCCGGGGTCACGGAACAAGTACCCAGGCCTTTGGAGTCCGTTCAGAACATGGGATAGAGAAGGATGGAGACGCTATATGATCCGCGCATATGACCACCGTCGCGCACATGGATTTCTCGGTACGCATTTGAAATGACTGTGCGGTGAGATATCTCATGTGAACAAGACCGTTATTACGAGCTCACAAATACCGTCAGAAGGATCCCAGAAATCGCCACTAACCAGAAATGTAGACCATACGGCGCATCTATATTCGATCGAAACTTCCCGTCCCTCAACAGTCGTCAATAGCAGGAACAGGTTCCACGCCAGTCTCGTCAGAAGAGAATCCAAGTTACGGATACAGCACACCATGTGCAAAGTCACCTTCGAGACGATGTCTAGGACACCATTTACAGGTAAATTCAGCTCCAGAAATTCGCAGGCAGGCAAAGCCCACTGTTCCCCGCCGAGCGTAGAGCAAAGGGTGAGCTGGTTCAGATGCTGATCAGTGATAACCGACGTGTCTTCCGAGGCTGGGAAGTCCAGGCGCGGTAAGGACGGCTGGAGTGTAGAGATAAGGAAATACCCCGAATCTAGGTGCGAGAGCTAGCTAAGGTAGGGTGGTCCGATGACTCAGAAGAAACGTTGAAACTGGATGTCAAGATCGAGAATGGTTCCTTATGACGAGGGAACTGCCCAACCTTATATGAAAGCTTTGGTACTACCTCGATTGCTACGGCACAGTAGTGACGCAACTGCCACTCATGAAGGCTATGTTCCAGGAGAAAAAATCGGTCAGAACTAGACCATACGACGTAGAAAGAGATGCCGACCAAGGTGGAGATTGCAGAATACATCATTAGTATAAATGTTCCAGTACCCTGATTTACGACTACGTCCGAACGTGGATTATATCACTATCTTGGAGAATAGTGGAGGATATCAAAATATCGACCTTGGGCTAGAGGGGAAGCACCGGGGCTTCGGAACCGTTTCCCGCATCGGAGCAAGCCAGTGAAGACACTGTGTCCGCAGCATCCCGCCTAAGGAAAGCATATAAGTCATACATGAACCTTTTCACGTAGTCGGAGAGATACCTCTGCGAGGTGGACTGCAATGAATTGGTAATGTTCCGAACATTCGACTTCCGGGGTGTACAAATTTGGCAAATTCAATAAAGGCACCATTAGCTACGACAGCGGAGAAGGAGTCAGCGAGAACATCCGGATGTTCTGAGGCTTGGATGACTTTGGAAAGTGATTCATACCCACAGCGGGTGAACCAGTCCGTTTGAATGAACTTTTCCCCTGGCGGATAATTCGTGGGTGACGAAACGGGTAGGGGTCCAAGGATAGAACGAACCTAGTCGCATCGACGGTACATTCAAAGGTCGGACCGTGTGATTGCCACGGTCCCTTCATCAGGACGCCTGAAGTGAAAGAGATCTCTTCTCATAGCTTCTTGGCATCTGTCGAGGATAACCATGTCAGGAAAGCTTCTTCACTTGAATGGTAGAAGACGTTACCTGAAAAAGGTTGACGCCTCAGAGTTTCCATGATGCCCGTCAACCGGTGTTGCAAAGACGATCACTTCGGTAGTTTGATAACAACCAAAGGTGAGAGACAGGGCATTCACGTCGAGCGTGAGGAGGCGAGTATCGTCCAAAATCCATTGAGCTGACCTTGTTACTTCATCCGAATCTAAAAGTATTGAAAGTCAGCTGCGCGGGTAACCGCAGATAGCCATGGATGCCACTAAAGCATACATTAACGCACCATGCCACCAAGTTCACAAACGTTTCAATAGTACACAAGGCCTATCGGTTTGGGGGTCCACGGAAACTTGGAGGTACCGTAACTTTGCTAGTAGGACAAGAAGGGGTAAAACACGATAAGCACAGTCGTTTTTGCTAGTGGTTTGCAGTTGGAAAGCACAAATGCTCAAAAGAAGTTAGCGTCGTGCTCGAATATCGATTGACGGCATTTCCCACAGCGCGACTTCGTGCGATACTCGTGGTTGACCGCAACAGTTGTGTTTGCACGTGCCTCCAACGGCCCGGACGGGAATATACCTGACAAACAGCTCGGCGGTATTTCCATTTATGCTCACCAAGGCGGGGTCTCGTAACTACAGGCTTCTTAAAAACTTCGATTTTGTTCAAGGAAATACGGAAGGCTTGTTTCCGGTTTATACAAATAGTAGTGGATGAGAAATCATTGGATCCTGACGTGGCGCTAGAGGGATTCGGGGAACTTTTTTTCTTCGGTCCCGCTAACAAACTTGAACCTCCCCAAAAGATCTGGTCGTTATCGAGTCGGCGTCGGTGTTTCCTGTGATTTTTCAATACAGAACCATCAGTTGGATGTAAACTGGTTTGAATGAGAGAAGGACGCGGAGTAAGTTGTGGCCTCCGTCCATGATGTTCGTGGAAACCGAAGGATAGAAGAATGTCGAAAGTTGTCCCCGGCGGTGGGTAAATAGTGTATATTCGATGTTTGCGCTACCGACGTCCTAGCTGCGGCTTCCGGGAAAAATCATTGAGAGCTTCAGAAGCTTGGGGAATATTCAGTGTGCGGCGGCAATTGATTAAAGCGAAGGCACGAATGGTGAAGAGATATCAAGAGAAGTGAGCACTTCTGATCTCGGAAATTGTCTGTCTTCTGCCGCTATCAGCGTCGTATATTGAGGATCTCCTTTTTTAATAGCCAACAGTTAATATTTGTTCTTCGAAACAGGGCGCCATGGCCATTCTTGTACATCGATACCGAATCACCGGAACATTGGCATTGCCTCGACGTTCACGTACATCTGACTGTATTACGAAAGATGACGAAGTACACAGAAGCAAAGCATATCTGGCATGAGTGTGCGATAACGAAGCCATGAGAAGCCTCACACATCCGTGAGTTTTTGTTTTGAGAGCCTCGTTGTTCGCATGATGGGAGCGAGAAGACGGAAATTGGACGCCTTGGACATGGACCAAAAAAGAGTTTTGGAATTGAATAATATCGTCTCGTCTAGGATGAATAATGAAACGGTCGTTCAATCATATGCAGATACAGTCGGGAAAGACCGATGTCAAGGTCCATTCCAGGCAAAGAACGGGTACTAGGCTATTGTCGGAGTACATAGAGGATCATTGGCAGCTGGTATAGTCCGAGTAAGAGTACGAGTCTCCACGTATTCTTCCGACATCGAGCTGAGTCACGACGAGGATGCATAAGCGCAAGCTCCGCACCGCATCTTCACATCAGCAACATAGCCCAGAGATGATTTGAAATGAGACAGATATCATGTTCTCCACAAATAAGACAGACAGCACTGCGCAGAAGAGAAAAAAAAACAGCTTTTCCGAGCTCCAAATGATTGCGTGAGAATCCGGAACCGATCATCGACGACAGACAACATATGCGTACTGTCGGATGCAAAATTAAAAGAAAAAGTATTTGGGACGTTCGGCCAAGTATCGACAATTGACAGCAATGTGCTGAAGCCGTCCCAATCGCAGATACATGCGCCGCGGAGTCGAGGCCAAGGCCAGAACGAGAGACAGATTGTAATGGAAAATATAGGATGTGGCGGTGCAAGTTCCCAAAGTGGAAAGTTCCAAGGATGGAGAGCCCCAAAACCAAGCTGCTTTTTCCACTACCAAGATGAGGTCCTAAAAATCCAGGTAAATCACAAGAGGTACCTAAGATGTATAGTCAAAAGTTGAGCACAAAAAAAACAAAGGAATGGTGGGAGGGAGGCACCAGAAAAAATTCAGAGCAATGTTCCAACACAGGCCCGAGTACAAACGGCTGGAATTCCGGTGGCACGAGCGTGAGAAAGAGGGGCTTTTGGGTTGGGGGTTTCAAACCAACATCGGAACTCTGATTCTTACCTTTCTCTCTTCCCGCCCACCAGCATCCCCTGCTGCTATCTTCAAGAATCGGCACATATATCGACAACTAGCGACCTCAAGCACCAATGGCTCGTACCAAGGTCTGTATTTCTCTTCAGGGCTCTCCTTATCGCTGTGCTGACGTGGCCGTCGTCGTCGTTCGCAGCAAACCGCCCGCAAGTCCACCGGAGGTCGGTACTTTTTTCTTTCATAGAATATCGAAACAGATGCTGACTTGACATGCAGGAAAGGCTCCTCGTAAGCAGCTCGCCACCAAGGCAGCCAGGAAGACCGCAGCGGTGCGTGCTGGTCTGCTTGCTGTCGCCGTCGCCGTCGTTACTGACATCATGAAACATCATAGACCGCCACCGGTGGTGTGAAGAAGCCTCACAGGTTCCGTCCTGGTACCGTTGCCCTCCGTGAAATCAGGAGGTACCAGAAGTCGACGGAGTTGCTTATCCGCAAGCTCCCCTTCCAGCGTCTCGTCCGTGAAATCGCTCAGGATTTCAAGGTGGGGCGCAGTTCTTCTTTTGTTCGGCTGGTACTCATAATCTCGTAGACCGATCTCCGCTTCCAATCTTCCGCCGTCATGGCGCTGCAGGAAGCTGCTGAGGCGTACCTCGTCTCGCTCTTTGAAGACACCAATTTGGCTGCCATCCATGCCAAGCGTGTGACGATGTACGTTGTCTTGGTGCATCATGACTCAGCCTTTTACTGACTCATCAATACAGCCAACCTAAGGATCTCGCTTTTGGCCAGGCGCCTCCGTGGCGAGCGTTCTTAAATGCTCCACAGCTCCACATCTCCGTATTCCTCGGTCTATAATAAACTATTTCGCGATACTTTTTCTCTCGTCTCGTTTTGTTTTAGTATGCAGGTCTGAAGGCTTGGACGTATGTGTACTTCTTCTGTATGAACTATTATCCCCCACCTATATTATATGACTGGCGCATGATATGCCTCTATGTTACTGGATGACCTATGAAATGGCGACGTCGTACACATCAATCAGGATGGCTGTCCAAACACATGTTGCGTCCTCACGAAGCATTGTCCCTTCATGCATAGTGCCCATGTTAGGATACATCACGTACTGACACAAACCAGCAACAGTCCATTTTCGCTGCATCTGGGAGATCATGTATCACCGTTTCCAGTCTGTTGAACTCCGACCCTGTTCTATCGAACGGCAGGGCAATGAAAGGCACACACTTCCATAGCAGCTATCAAGCGATCTGATGGCGGCAGAGCGCAGACTGCGACTTGGGGAGATGGTCTTCCAAATCCTAGGACTTGTATGGGCGTACCTGCGGTGTCTCTGCGTGGCTATCCTTTCCGAGATGATCCCTTTCGTGATGCTCCCACAGCACAAAAGGTGATGGGAACACACTGATATTAATAGCGCTGGGTCCATCAACAAGTTTTGGACGAACCGAACCAAGGAGTGGAAAAGTGTAGTAAAGGGTTCTGTCGCCGTTTGGTCGTGGTAGAAACCAGCAGTTTTTCCGTGTTGTTGGCTCCCTACACGGAGTGTTTCAGCCGCTACAGCAAGAAGGACAATACTTGTGACGACAGAATGGATGGTGAAGGGTTATCATGCCGAATACATGTTTCCTTGAGTACGTATACGGCTGAGCCTTGATGCTCCAAGTTTATTCCGTAGAGGTGGAGATATTGGGGCTTCGAAGTTATTGTATTTGCAGGACGACGTAAGTGGCCGGAGATACTCCCACTCGTTTTTATGGGTCTTTCATTCGTTAGTGGTGGGCCCACGGCAACGAGAAGAGGGTTAATATTGCGTTAGATTAAGAACTGCGTAGTCCAGGCATTCAGAAGCACACTCGTGTACTGGCCTACCCGTAGAACGACAAAACGATACGCTGTACAGCTTTCTAAAGAATAATGTCTGAATACAAACAGCCTTTAAGGAGGCGTCACAGCTTACCCAGTAAACCGGCCGATCAAGATCTTTTTCGTCCCTTCCTGATAATATTCTGTGAGATGGGTCTCCTAACGGATGGAAACGGGTCCTACTCTTCCCAGTGACAAGGCCCCAGTGTCATATGCGTATCCAGCTGGCCAAAAGGTACCCTTTTGGGGTCCAATTAAGAAGAAATCGTCTTTAGAAACTCAGGTCCTGTTGTGCGGGTGCCTCCAACGGCCAGACAGAAGGCTTCCTCGCAGCCGGCTGCTCCAGAGAGTCATCTGCACTGTCAGCCACTCTGAGAGAGGCTGTGACGCCCAGCGTAGAACACAGCGCCTTATACCGTGAGCGTATTTGCCGCAAGATTCGGGAAATATCAAGAGAAGATGAGGAATCCGATGCAGATGGGTTTTCCTTGGGAAATTGGTTTATAAGGTCCAGGAGATGTCGGATATGGTTGAGCGCCCGACTAGGATAAGGTTAACAAGATACCCTAAGGGAAGGGATGCACGGACCGACCTGTCATCCTTGCCTTGTTTCGCATATATCGCCCTCCATGTCTTTGCAAACCCTTCGTAGTATCCGAGCTCTTCCCACATTTCGAACCCTTTCTCTCGTCCTAGCGCCCGTCCTTCAATCAGGCCGTGTACGCGTCCATGCTCAAAGCCGTCTTGATAGCCGGAATCGTAGAAACTGAAGAAGACGAACTCAGCAGTCATCGCGACATATAACAATCACAAAGGGCCAACGTTTGTTCGAGGTGTACGAGAGATTCCAAGTCAAAGTCCATCGTCGTTGTGACATGTCGGTGATGGTGGTGATGGTGCAAAGGCGAGAGTCGAAAATGGACTCGGATTTGTCACCCTGCTACATCATGCCCCTTGGATTGTTACTCGACCTTGAAACACTCGCAGCAGGCTACTGGAGTAAGGTATCTCTTCGGTACGTCTATTTCGAAGGTCTCTTACGAATTTGTAAGGGTCTAACCGCGTAGTAGAACGTCCCTTTTAGGTAATTCGAGTCTTGGGCGCTCTTTTCTCCTCCATCTTTCTTTCACGGCGGCCGAAGACGAGTTGAATAATGCCCAAGGAACCGGAGAAAAAGCCTCGACGGAAACCAGGTCGTGTGTGCGTGTCCTTTCTGCTGTGTCTGGACGTACGATATGCTCATTCCTATTGAAGACCGACGTCGTGCTCTGAATGCCGAAGGCTGAAATTGCGCTGCTGACAAGAATGTATGCGCGGCAGTTCATGCTCTTATTACGACCTTGACCTAGTGGGTAGGTTCCGTGCGAGAAATGCGTTAGTCGGGGCTGTGGTTCAATATGTCCGGACGGTAGGTGACTATATGCGTCTCGAATGCACGCTTACATGTGTCTGTAGGGTCTTTGACCAGCGGCAAAGGAAACCGGTAGGAGTCCTTTTACATGCAGAGCTTGTATATCTAATAGCTCTCTAGGTTGATCCTAGCGAATACAGAACAACTTCACGAACGAATAGAGCACCTCTGTTCACGCATTCGCGACCTTGGAGAATGCTACTCAAGATATTACAGTCGACCGTGTCCTCAGAACCTCACCCCCTCCTACGCACCGACTTGCTACAACTAAAGTCTCCGCAGTCTACACTGCCTACACAAAATGGGTCGGCCGGCCCGTCGACTACGAATGGACCCACTCCTACTTCCGCCAATCCTCAATCCATTCCTTGGGATTCCCTACAGAGCCTCAGCAAGTCAGAGGCGACGATGAAAATTTCATCGATGCGTTTGGTAAGTGCGTAACTTTGGAAGTGCATATATGTGTTAAGCATACTACAGGCACGTTGACTATTGGGGGTCATGGTGAATCCAGTTTTCTAGGGAAGACAGCTCGTTCCGAGGTCCGTTTCCCCTGTTTTGGCTTGACTTATCCTTGTTTCTCAGTCTTCATTTACTAGTTTCTACTTCGTGTATGTCCACTTCTGATGTCCTCAACATTATACGTAAACCTCCTTGCAGGCACTCTCAAAGCCCCAATCCACGTCAACACTCGTACTTCCTCGCGTATCAAAACGAATTATAGAATCCAATTGTGCCGACCCTTTAGACGAAAGCCTCGGGCATGAAATTTTCAGTCTCCTACCCCCGCTTTCTGAGGCAGTGCGTTTATGCGAAGTCTACCTTGAGCATGGAAAATACCTGTATGCTCTTTCAGTCAATAGTATCCTTACGCTCGCTTCTCATTGCTTCCTAGATATTCTACTGTGGACCGTACAGAGCTGTTTGATGAAGTTCTGTCATGCATATATAGAGCCGAGTGCGTGTCTGATGATCACGCCGTCACTGACTTTCTCATGATAGGCCATATAGGTCATTTACGTCAGGTCTCTTGTCATCATACACTCTACTTTCTATTTTCCGTATTCGCCTTAGCCGTGTTGTTCGACCAAGAACGGCCCGCATACTCTGTAGAAGCTCAGGAATATTACTATTTAGCCCGGGCGGCCATAGGACTATCCTCTATTAACAACCACCAAACTCTCCGAGCTATTCAGGGCATGGTAAGTGATTCATTCACTTCTCACAGCCACTGCGGCACCTGCTGAGCTTGCCTATAGATTCACCTGACCGAATACGAGACTTACAGCGACTGGGAAGCCTTGGGGACAAATTCTGAGTGGATAACTATGGGATGCGCTGTGCAATTGGGTCAAAGTGTAAGTCGTTCCCCCTTCCCCTTGGTCCTCCTAACTCCGGTCCCCTAGATCGGCTTGCGTATGTACCTCGATCGTGACAGACTCCCTTTCAGCTAACGTTAAGGTTGCAGATCTTAACAGCTCCCGCTGGCAGCTTGGGGAAACTACCAGTCAGCGTCGAAGTCCGCATTTTCTGGCAACTGTTTGCATGCGATACATGGACGGTGCGACATATGCGCGATCACCTGTCTGTCTCGGACTGACATATTTGAACTTGTAGAGTTTTTTATTTGGTCGACCTCCGTCGATGTCGGCCCAGTATATCGATTGTGCACTCCCAAAAGATACCGAGGAGATTATCAATGCGGACGGGGAACGGGAGACGGGATGTATGTTTGTTTGTTCAACTTCTTTGTTCCGGGTTGACTTACTTGGTTAGTTCATTCGTGGATGTGGCAATACGCAACCCTCATGCACTCTGTGATGGGGGCCGCGTTTGGAGTCAAAGTCCCCGCATACGCCGTCATCCTGGACTTGGACCGGAAAATCCGAGACTTCCCTGTCCCGTTGCGATTCAGGCCATGTACGAATTATGGGAGCAAGGTCTTGAGGCCGGAACATTATATGCAGCGGTGGATGGTCTTGATGTCGAAAGAATCAGGTATGAGTGGCTTCTATTCCTTTTGGGTTCTGCTCAAATCATTCGACCTTAGTACTGCTGAATCTTCATCGAGTATACTTTGCTCAAGCCCTCCAAGACCAGCCGGACTGATCTAGCGCGTCATCGATATCTTCCCTCTGTGATGGCGACGTATCGGTCGGCCTGGAGGATCATGCAGTCTCTAAAAATGTTGAGGACCTACGCGCCTCTTTTATCAAACAGAGTTAATCTGGCATGGTCTCATGCGTTATCTGCCGCCGTACGTCCTTTCCACTCTCCCTCCGTCTAACTTACCTACGAAGTAGATTGTGATGTGTATCCTTGTAACACGAGCGCCCAACTCCACGATGACAAAACCGTCCCTCCAGGAACTTGACCTCGTTGCTCAACTCTTTGAGGAAGCCGCTCCGAACTGTCGCGCGGCGGCCAACACACTGGTGCGACTCTACTTTTTAGAAATGCGCTTCCTGCTCAGTTGTTGTAGGACACGATCCAAATGCTGCGGAAACAAAGCTCACGAGGCAGTGGGCCAAGCACCTTCACCTGAGTCAGGCGATCTATCCTCCAGACGAGCTAGATCGCCTGGGAGGTAAGACGCACCTGATCTCTTCGATTCGATTCCGATACGCCCACCGTTGCATATACCCCATCGCCTCGGCAACCCTCCCCGCCATCGTCGTGCCCGGCCGCTAACAACGTCCACCCAGTCATCGCTGAAGACATACGGAACCTCAACTGTCGGCGGGTTCCATTTGAACCTGTTTGATAATCCCAGCCTGAGGTGTTGTCAACGGAGGTGCCATTTTCAGGAGGGGATGGGTTTGGGTTTTTCGCGCAACAGTCACCTTCTCTGGGCGAGTTTGGTGGTGTGCCTCCTACACAGCCGCCGCAACCGGCACCATATCATTCTGCGTTCGGGTTCGCAGCTGCTGCTGCTCCCATGCTGGATGCGACATGGCAGAGCTTTTGTTGAGCAGCTGGGCTTTTAATTCGGCTGATTACTTTTACTGTACTGGTTCAGGACTTGCGGAACGTTATCATGACCACGAATATTAGTACTCTTATATATCTCCAGAATATTTTATTGGATCTATTGCACTCAAGGATATTGAGGAGGCTGTTCCTAATAAAGTGGCTTGCCGACATGTTTCGAACTGTATGGTATTATCTCACTACGACTGCTACGGTAGAGGCCTGCAGTAGTAGGAATATAAGCTCCGTCCCAGCATTTGAATCCGACGTCATTCGTCACCTATGAATAAGAGTTATTGGTTCCTTGAGCAAAAAAACGTTGGTGAATTATCCTTACAGTCGTAGGATCACACATGACATCAACGATGGAGCCTGTCTTCGTTAGTAGCAGAGATGGACTTGGCGACGATATTGGTTGCTAAGAGTGAAATAAGGATTGAATATCTATCAGGAGGGTGCTTGTGGTACGTACCAGTACCGGCATACAGATCAAAGATAACTACTTCCTTGCCTGTTGCATTGGCTACATAATACCAGCACGGATCGCTCACGCAAGGAGCCCTCGACGTACGGAGTGCTAAACGACGAGTCTTCGTGACAAGGTACATCTGGGCTGAGAATGCACTCACTCTCTAATTGTTCCTGAGAAGTTCTGAAAAGTCATGTCTTCAATATGGGTGCTGTTAACGTCCGTCGAGTTTGGTTGTGCTCCGACCTAAGGGTAAAATCAGAGATGGGACCGTCAATGAGATGAATATGTAGGTGATTTACTTCCTGATCCCAGTAACTGGAAGGCGTCGTCATTCATGATGTGAATATAAAGGCTTGATGCGCTCACTTTTGCGTTACATAAATCTTGGAAGAATATGATAATCAAACAAATACGCGCATACTCACTGAAGTGGACTTACGGGAAATGGAACGTTATCGAACACTATGTTCTTCCATGTAATACTGCAGAGAAGAGAACCTCAGACTCAGGAGTAGGGCACTTGGCGGAGAATCATACTTGCGTGCAAGTCCGTTCCCTCCTGTCCAGCTTTTGAAGCGTGCAGCATAGAGTGTGTCTTTCTGAATATCAAGAACCGTTCGTAAAGGATCTAAAGTAGGGAAAGATCGGAAACTTACCATGGTAACATTTTCAATCCTATTTGTTCCTAGACTCAATTCTTGAAACTCTTCTACAAGAATCCAACACGTACAAAACGTCCTGGACATCAGACACGGCTCCATTCTTTCCTAAAGATCCGATTGAGAGACCGTGTCCACCCTCGCAATATGAATTCCTGAAGGCAGTACGGTGAGTTACATCAATCAATGGATGCCTTCCACCGTTTCACGTACCGGAAATGTATATTGCTCGCGCCACTGCCTACAGTGATACAATCATCTCCGTTGACGATGTGATTATTCTCAAAGAGCATGTTCGTTCCACCGGCAGAAAATCCTGTACTAAATTGGAATACAAGTCGCATCATGATTTACTTTAGCTTACCATCACTGATACATAGAAATGAGACGTCAATACTCGATATACTTATCATACAACAATGCACTTACGTATTGAAAGGGAAAGCCTTTTCCAGGTCTGCGCGACTTAGTGATAGTTAGCCATAAGAGGAGACATACCGAAGCATTATCAGACACTGCCATGATAATATTATTGAACGCATGCAAATTAGTCGACCCGCTAGTTGCAAAGTTCCACGCGATTGGCTACACCATGTGATGAGACTCGGAAGGAAAACCGTTCCGTCCGAGAAAGATGCGCACCTTCCAGATTTTCATGTCCCTAATGACACCATTGTTGACTTTCTTGAAGGACCAGCCGTGAGGACGGTTGGTCTGTTCCATGGTATTCCACCACTTGGGGATAGTATAAGGAACCTCTGAAAATGTGGTGGATAGGATAACTTACTCCTTGGCCGTGAGCATCCACCCAGCCCCAGTCAGGATCGGTCGAACCACGCAATGTTACGTTGTCTCCGCCTGAAAATGAGAACCTGACAAGTCTTGGAATGCATCCAACATGGACGTGGCAAGTCGGTCACACACCAATGTCCTTCAAAATCCTGTGTACCGACGCGTTCAGCACGTATACAAGAGATATCATGTAATGGTAAAGGCTCACACCGGACGCTACAATAGCTGCACGAAGTTCACTTTAACAACGGTGTTCTGATAATTGGTGCGGCTGACCTTGAACAGTGGCAATATCCGAAGGATAGGTAATGTTTCCTTCAATAGCGACCTCTACGTTAGTCAACTTGGAGAACTCAACCGGAGTGAAGATGTTATAGGTCACTCCCTTCTGGAACAGAATAGTCGAGTTTGACATGAAGTTGGCCAGAGATGCCATGAGACCAGGGGTGTCATCTTGTCCATCAGTATGAGGGACGACAAATGTGCTCCAAGCATGACTCTCGAGTAAGAGGCATGTGAGGATATAAGCGAGAGCTGTGGCACTGAAGAGAAACATTGGGGGTGGATGCGCGACGTAGCCAGTTGGAAAAAGAACCCATGTTTATATAGTGATTCCAAGTAGTTCTACCGATTCGTCGCATGTGATGGTAGAAGATTTCTCGGGGAAATTGGAGGGACGCACGACTGATTTCCAAGACCACGTGGTAGTTGTGGGCGTCAGTAGAAGCTCCTACCGGGCCGGCGGCTATACTTATTCATGGAGTGCGAAAGGAATTATAAACCTTCATAGAGCAATGAAAAATAGAACTGGTACGAGCGTGAGAGAAGAACTTGAGGAGGAGTTTCAAAGAAGCAGCAAAAAGTCCGACTGTCGAGGCATGTGCCCTTCTTACTACTCCACTGCAGAGCAAGATCTCCTAGCATCGATGACTCGTACTAAGGTAAATTTCTAAGAATATGGTGTTCTGACCCATGCTGATGAAAACCTGGCTATAGATGGCTCCTCCAAAGATGCCTATTGGTCTGTTCTCAATTTGTTCTTTCATTAATATTCTGCTTGGACGACTAACTGGGATACTTATTGTCGTTTAGGCAGAGCTCCCCGCAGACAAGTTGAGATTAAAGCCGCCGAAAAGAACGCAGCGGTGCGTAGCTGATATGCGCCTGTATCGTCTTGGTACTGATAGTCACTACGACAGTCCGCGATCAATAGTACTAGAAAAAATTCTGTCGATGAGTTGCAGCGGAAGAGTGGAGAGAACGAGCTGGGCAATGCCAATAGTCGGGTTCCGGAGGAGCGTCCGACTCGGACATAGGCTATAGGACGCGTGATCATCAACAAGCACCTATTCACGCTTGAATGATCTTGGAGCATAATAGTGAAGCAGATTTGACGACAGAAGAATGAACGGCCGGGGAAGCGTCTTCTCCCCAGAAATGTAATTTTAAGAGTGTAGGTCAATAGCTTGAAAACATCGATTATTATTCACATTCTGCGACAATGTAACCAGTCAATTCTATCACCCGGAGGAGCCCTGCTCACCATCGATAGGTTGTTTCAACTTGTCTAATTTGAGTACATTGGTGCTGTTCATGAGAGCTGGTAATACGCAACATAAACACGCAGCTGGTGTCGGGAAGAATCCGACAGAACACCTGCTGCGTACGTTTAAGTCCGCTTTAGCAGAGATCGAGAATTCCTGGGTGGGGGAAGCATAAAAGCACCTTTATCTTACGATACACAATGGTACGAATGCCGGCAACCCTTGTTTCAGTAGATATTCAGCATTTGAAGGTAGAAATTGGTTCAGATTCACCTGGCTAGTTTTTTTTCAACGACGTCTATCACGGAAAACTGGAAAACTGGATTTATTGGCCACCTCTGCTGATACAGCTCAGGTAAATAAGCGCAAACTAATCTACCTCGGTAGCTCACGGTCCATGTGGAAAGGGTATCTGCCGGTCCGGCATGCCGTGATTGTACGGAGAAAGCCGGAGGGCACGTGAACAATACGTGAAAAAAAGGTTCCGCCGAGTATCCATCCCCAACGACTCAGGGGCTCATTTCTTGCCCCTAGCTCCTTTCCCATCTACCACTTCCTCACTTTTATTTCTCCAATTTTTCACCGTCACTTGCCAGGTATTCGTTGTCGTAGCTCTCATCGACGATGAAGGAACTGTTGACCGATATAATTTTCAGCTGAGGCCCCTGTCAGCATACCTCGAACAGCGAACAGCGAATACGATGGTCGACCCACAGAGTTCGGAAAAGGAGGCTAACGTTGATCATAGAGCAGAGGCGGCCTCCGTCGTCAAGGAAGAGGACGTCGTGTCGCGCGATGAGCAGGAAAAGGTGTGTTTGGCGGTTCCTAAGGCTAGATGCCCCACTCAGACGTTACCTCAGGGCAGC
The DNA here is from genome assembly GCF_030435595.1 of Desarmillaria tabescens. Lineage (NCBI taxonomy): Eukaryota > Fungi > Basidiomycota > Agaricomycetes > Agaricales > Physalacriaceae > Desarmillaria > Desarmillaria tabescens. Next base: position 359,492 of record NW_026848303.1, read on the forward strand.
ACCGACGACACGAAGAATGCACCCGAAACTTCTGAAATTCGTGCCTCGTCGCCACCCCACAGGCCCTTGACTCGCTCACGAACGGGACGTTTATCGAAACGACGGGTACTCGAGGATAACGCTCTCGATCGTGACAGCGAGTCACCTCCACCGGCGAAGAAATCCCGTACCTATCGTAAACGCGCTTCTCAAAAAGGACAAGGCGAGGCAGCCAGCGTTCCACCACCGACTCCGTCTTCTCGCGAAAATTCTGCAGCCAGTTCCTCCGCGGATATACCCGCTCCAAATTCGAACAATGTAACGTTCCTGGATGGGTTGGATGATTCGAATGCACCCGCAGAGCGTCGCGGTCCCCGGTCACGCGCAAATTTACCGGTCCCAGTCCCCAATCTTACCAAGAAAAGTCGCGGTCGAAGGGTTCCTACAACGGTGGTGTTGCAACCGGAGGATTTGAAGAAGGACAAACGGACATATGTTTGTTCGGTGGAAGGTTGCGGCAAGTGTTTTCATCGAGGAGAACATCTGAAGCGCCATATCCGCTCCATTCACACGCACGAGAAACGTGAGTTTGTGTTTAGCCACCTTTCAAAAATATTACTGACTAATAATTTAAACTAGCATTCAAATGTACATACCCGGCTTGCGAAAAATTCTTCAACCGACATGATAATCTCCTCCAGCACCTCAAAGTTCATACTCACAACAAACGCCAGGTCCCCAGCGATGGCAGCGCCGATAGCCTTCTGGCTGATTCAGCTCAAAATCACGCCGAATTTGCCAATGCTCTGGCTGCCAACAATCCTTCCGCGTCTTCGAGCCTCCTTGCCGCTCTTCAACAACAACAGGCGTACACACCATCCATGGTGGCTCGGTCGTACGGTTTGCCTTCTGAGGAACTTTTCACGAAAACGAATATGGCAGTCTCGTCTGTTCGTACAGAGATGCCCCAGTCGCCTCCACGGATGGCCATCGCCACCGGACAAAACTGGCCCCAGCCGTAGTGTAGTACCATCACACGCGCTTTAACCTACGATATTTAACCTTTATTGATTCAGATCTGCTTTGATATGCCTTTGGAGCTTTCACTACCCATGCCGACTCGCGTTCTTTTTTGTTATCCATCCATCAGACTCGGCATAAATATACCAGCTCGTATGCCTCGCGAGGTAAATCGCTATGGACTATGTTGTATGGCCTACTATCCATTGTTTGTGATACAGTACTACTACCTACATCCTATTAATCTACTGTGTTCCCCATTCGATAACGTACAGCCAGGGAATACAAGTCACACTACGCACTGTCTTCATGAAAACTTTCCACCCCAGTACACTCGAAGGAACTAATACGATAAATTCTATTGGCCCGTCATGATTCGCCAAGACAAGATACTGAGTGTTGGTCAACCTACTACAATACACCAATATACACAAGACTATGCTACAGATATATGTACATGCGATACAGATCCATCAACAAGAAATTTATGATACACGCTGCTCCATCTCCAAACCAGTCTCAATAAGCTTCCTCGCAGCAGTAGGAAACGACTTCATGTCATCCAAAGACCTCGTCACAACCGCAGCCCCATCAGCCGACTCCCTTGCCTTGATATCACAAAGGTCCTTGAACGCCATTTTGAACGCAAAATTCTCGTTGGACCGAGACGTGTCCTGATACACAAACGAAGCCTTGACGCGCGCAACTTCCCCGGCCGACATGATGCAGATTCCAGGTACTTCAGACGCGTACAAGGCCGCAACCTTTCGTACCTGATCCTCCTTTTGGTCTCCTTCCTTCTTGTTCTTGTTCTTTCCGGTAGAGAATGTCGAAGCCGAGCCCGAGCCCCACCAGATCTTTTTATACTCAGATTGAGCTCGACGGACATGTTTTTGGACTAGTTCCAGCTCTTGCTTGAGGAACTCGCACGCATTTTGATGCTGAGGATTACCGGCATCTGCTGCAGCCACGCGTCTTTTGATGTCTAGCAGTGGCTTGAGAAGGTCGGCGTCAGATCCGCTATTAACCCTGTGTTGTTCATACTCCTTCAGAATGTCGTCCCTCAATGAGTTGCCAACGTCCGACAGTATGTCCAGGATAAAAGGACGCCCGTCGGAAGCTGAGCGACCCGGATTCTTGAAATTCTTGTCATGGTCGCGGTAGGATTCAAGTCGTAATCGATGGCCGGTTTTACCAGCGTCCAGTAAAGTATTGAACCTATGACAAGGTCACCAATATAAATGCATAGAAAATGACATGAGCATACATATAAGAAAGCAGGATTGACTGATCACTGTCGTATCCATACTTTCGGACAGAGTTATCGTGGAATGTCGAATACAAGCCAACCCTCCCATTCGTGAGACCGGTCATTAGGATGTTCACGAAGTCTGACTGGGTACGCTGATTTTGCTCGACGCATTCCTGAAATTGTGCGACCGACTGAATATCCCGTTCGAAATGTGTTTGCATGAAACCTTCTGGCGGAGGACGCAATGGCTTGTTCTGAAAATTTTGGACGAGCGACATCAACCACAGAAGGAAGCAGACATCTAACAAAAGGGTTAGCTATTGAGCGATGACGTTTGAAAAACGTGGTTTACCTCCATCAAAATCTGAAAGAGATAGCATCAGCAACGTAAACCAGTCATACTAGATGGGACACCAACCTCCGCCACTGAGAAGTGTCATGAGACTCTTATCCCCTTGAATAGAGACGACGATTACATTCTTGTACTCGTGAAGCTCTCGTATGTTAACAGCGCGAACCTACAAAACCGTCAACAGTTAATTCATAGAATCCCATTGAAATTTACCTTCTGAATATCCGACGCAAGTCTCAGTGGGTACCTGCCGATCAACACGTCACCCTCCAAGATGTTGAACTCTTTATTCGTCTCTGTATCCAGGATCGCCTTTGAAGAATAGTAGAATATCTCTCCAGGACGTAAGAGACCCGTTGGATCTGTAAAATGACAATTAATACAGCAAGCGAAACAGGGAAGAGATATAGACCAGGGATAACGAAAGCCTCTGCAGACTTTCCCTCGGGGAGCGGAATGCGGAACTTTTCTATCGCCGATTTGATTGCCGTGCCAATGATGTACTTGATCTTCTCTCGCAAAAAGTGGGACTTTGAGGGAGTAAATCCCGCTTGGATAAGATCAAGGGCAACTTCGTGAAGAGACACGGGTTCTAAAAACCATGATCAGGACATGTGCATGAGTAGACTGCGAGGATACCGCACCACCACTATACTCGTTCCGACCCGTACTAATGGGCGGTAATTCCTCCTCTGTATCATCACCAGGAACCTTCTTGTCGCCGTCCCGTTTATCGTCATAGACAATCTCAACATTCCATTCCCGTCGGGCGTACCCCAGAACCCGAGCGAGACCTCCAGCAAGCCTTTGTATCCTCGCACTGCTCACACCACCAGCATGGTTCACAGCTGCCCAAAGGCCTGCATCTGCGAACCTGCCCTTCTTCTCCATGAGAGGATCCACCGTCCTCTTCAGTCCTTCCTTTAGTAGCTCAACCAGAACGGCTTCGGGCACGCCATTGAAGGCCAGGTTGAGAAGGGTCTGGGAAGAAAGTGCACTACTTGACGATGAGCTCCCAGTGCTGACGATATCAAGAATGCGATGAGAATAATCGAGCCGCTCATAGTTGATCTTCTTCTGAGAAGGTCGGATCCAGATTTTGTACTCTTCATCAAAGTTGTTGGGATGGCGTATCCACAGTCCCTTGCTACCAGCGATACGACCTTGAACAGCGGTCGGCATGACAGAAAGCCCGAGCAGGGTAGTTATGCTTCTGAGGGCGGACTCGTTGATAAACCCGCACCCATCAGTCATGAGCTGATCTGCGGAAGGTTTCCCTTCGCCGTTCCAATCGGGAGTGGCTATCGCTGATGTCAGAAAAAGGTATTTTCAAGTCAAATATTATCTTACTTTCGTCCTCAATCTCCAGGATATTTCTCTCTTCAAAAATTAAACCAGGAATCGAAGTCGACAATCCAAGCGTATTCCTCGTGACATATTTCGCAATGGGCTAGCAAGACGTCAATCAATAGCCAACGCTATTATGGACCAACACGCGCCTGTTTCGAATTCAGCGCTGCAGGATTGTGCCATTCTAAAATAGTAGGATACGACAAGCGGTACTGATCGCCGCACCATCTTCGGCTTCTTCGCTCGAAATCTTCGTTGCCCTCGACAAGATACAGAGAACCTTCCTTTGGCACCCACGGAACAAAGACACGTCCGCAGATAACAAACTTTTGAGTCAGGAATTCCCTGATGGGCTTTTCGGCGCGCATCAAGAGTTTATCAGATACGCGAATCTGCAGCATCCGACGAGAGCCCAAAAAGCGCGCAAAACGTGTTGACTTGCGCATCTCCAATGGCTGCAATTCGACTTTGAACTTGTCTTTCTGGAGTTCGATGAGGTGGCCGATCTGCTGGATTTGTCCGCCATACCAGTGGGTCTCGCCATGGAAATCTCTCATAGGGCCGAGGCCACGACCTTGGTTCTCCATAAGTGCCAGCTGCTCGAGCATCATCTGCTTCCTAAAGAGACATTCAAATTGAGAAGAATATTACGCTAGATGTAAAGTACGAACCCGATTTTGTATTCCAGTGAAGCACTGAAAAAAGGTCGGTTCTTCATGATCGATGCGACTTTAAACAAGACGTCTTCATCCGTGCCGCACAGCGAATTCGACGAAATGAGCTTTTCCTTGACATCATACCACGTCCAGGAGTTTGTCGACACTCCACGCGCCAATTCCCATTGGACGCCCCACGAGATCTCCTTGTCATCGAACAACTTTTGGACTGCTGAATCATGTGCAACTATGTTGGTAGGCAGCTCAACTCCGCCTTTGAACAGATGGTGGATAAATGAGCCCTGGGACATCAACCTCTCTGCATCTGAGCTCGAGGTGTTCATATCTGTGTCAGTTTCCGTATCGGTGCCATCAGAAGGAAAGGCCGGAACGGCTGCAGGTATGACAGGTTGTTTTCCCTTCCCCGAGGAAATACTGGTATCGTCGGGAACATCAACATCCATACCAACACTAGCCCATAGTTCCTCAGTAGACGTTCTCGCATGGCGGAGAGCAGTGAAGGAGGGCGGTGCGCCATGGCGAGGAGAAGAAAAGAAGCCATCGGACTCGGTTGCAGAGTCAGATTCTGAACTATCGTCATCTGGGAATTTCCCTATCGACGGGCGATTGAAAGAGCCGGGAGATGATATGGAAGAAGTATGAAGAGGTATAGATGACATGGGAGTTGGCGTGTGCTTGGGAAAAGATCTTGGCGCTGAAATCGACGATCCGGAGGCTACTGGAGTGCCAGTTGAACGACCGGAGACAGGTGTCCTTTTTGGTCGAGTTAACGTGACATTGGCAGAGATTGAACTCATTGGGTCCGCTTTGCGTGAGGAGGAAGGCGTAACGGTTTGAGAGTTGGCCTTCCGTATCTTAGAAGGCGACGGAGAGGCATCGGGAGGAGATGGATTTCGTTTCCGGAATGGGTTTACAGGCTCGTCTTCCGAGTCGCTGGAAAGAACTAGTGCACCGTTTAATGAATGTATGAAAGGAAAGTGTAATGTATATACCAATGACATCCTTCGGAGGACCCTGAGGCGACGATATCTGGATCGTTGACATGCCCTTTTTGATAGGCGTGACTCCCGTTGAGTGCGAGTTTGTGTTTCGAGAAGGTGCTACAAGTAGAATGAAGAGTACTGCAATATGGTCATTGTAATTAACTTACTGCAGTTATTTAATGAAACGTCGACCCATTGATCTGAATCTTCTCGTTTCGGTGGTTGTGGTCCTGTGTCGACGTAATGTTTGAGCGGTAATGAGGTAGGGAGAGAACAGAAACGTATACCTGTCCTCTTCACTGGCGATCCCTGTGCCGTCACTGTAAATCCTGAGCTTGAGCTTGATGGCACTGCATTATTCTCTAAATATCCGCGTCAAAATGGGTATTCGCAACCAGGGAATGCACTGAACGTTTCATCTGCCCCCGTCGTTCGCCGCTGGCTGTTTGTTCTGTGAGCGCGAGATGAGCGACTGTGGTACAATATAAGATAGGCGTGCCTACGCTTAGGGTCGAACATCATTATTTCTCTTTCATCGTCCACAAATTCGTAGCCTTGGGTATCCTGAAAGAGAGCTGCAGCTGGAATTGCTCCCGCCTAACGACATGGGAGACGTACATATGTGGACTGCGGTGCCATTGTGCCATATATGACTTCTTGCTTCGCTCAAGGTGTCGCCAGTATTCGAGTGATAGATAGGAAGGGAAAACGCCTCGAAGAGAAGGTCGTCGTCTGAAAGAGGAAGCAATTTGAAATTCTAGATTCACGGAACCAGATCAACAAGTGCCTATCTAGATTAATCCTAAAATAAATTCTTACCTCTCTTCCCCGTGTTCCTGTCAGCTGTGCACCAGAAGTTCCAGCTTTTCCATCTGAACCAAGTTTTTTCTTTCTTCAACTGCTTGATTGACACAGGTACTCAGGCTGAGCGAACTAGTTGCGCTTGTTGTGCGCTTGTTTTGGCCTATATCAATCAAGAAGATTTCGCACCGGCGACGGACGACAATTTACCACCGGTCTAAGTGCTGAGCGGGTTTGACGATGTTCCCCTTCACTGTCCTGAGATGATACCGCCCGGTGCATATACACAAGGTGCGCAACAAACTGGTGAGACTCGTCGAGACGCTGGGAGATATCATCAGCATAGGAACGATTGTTTCATAAATGTGCCGTGAATCCTGTCGCCAAGTCTTCTAGGGGAATGCCGCCGAGTCCGTGATAAATACGGGTAGCCAGCTGTAAAGTTGCTTCATCCCCATCCCTTAGGTGGCTTCTTTGCCTGGTGCTGTAGAACAGACCGTCTTTATCCTGACTCTATCTTCCAGCTGGCTGTCTATGGGGGATTCACTTTCATCTTCTTCCATCTTGGCCTCCTTCACAGGAGCAGAAACTACCCGGATTGTCTCCATTGCCTTCTTTTCACTATTTGGTACGGACATCTTCTCTCTCATGCAGCTGTTTCTAACCACATGTCGCACAGTTTACGAAGTACGTCCGAGTCACTTCGATTGATACATGCTTTTATTAATGTGCAATCCTCAGTGGTTGATAACTTTTGATGAAGAGGTGATACACCTCATTTCACATCTTTCACTCTTTTTCACACCTTCACGTCACAAGGTTGCATATTTTTGGCACGGAAGATGGACCATTTCACGACTGTTGTTTTTGACGGTTTGGAATCTTCTTCCGTCGAACGTGAGAGCCGCATTGATCATGTGTTTGCATAGAATCGTTACTTTGCACTCTTCATGCTATCGTAAGTCCGTACGTCATTCTTGCCGGGATAGCTGACAATGAGGCCAGGTTTCACATGATTGGCACGTCTCTAGCATTGCATTTATTTTGCTCCTCTGCTCACTGTACATCTTGCAGTGCTATCCTTACCTCATCCTGGAGGGCAAGTAAGTCGACGTATAATGTCGCCTTAACATGTACTCACGACATCCACAGTTGTAAGTTTTCTGATATACCACCTCGGTAAGTATACCGCCGCTTACTTCTGGTATAAAAGTTGTGTTCCAGCGCTGGAATTTATCTTCGTTGGTAACATAACAGCAATTGCCATAATTCAAGGTTCGTTCCTCCAACTCAGGTCACTCCCAGTCGATAACCAAGTCCATAGCAATGCTCGTCCTTCGAGTATGGTATCTCTTCTCCGCCAGCAAGAAGATCCGAATAATTACAGTCTCCTCATTTATCTTATCATTAACTACCTCGATGTTATTCTCAATCGTAGCCGCCCTGAAAGTCAAAATCCTCCAAGCAGATATACCCCCTTCACCGGAATTCATCCATTTCGAAGTTCTAGGTTGTCAAGTTTCCCGTCCACCCATGTTCTGGCGCATCTACTTGCCTTCGTTGTTTCTGCATGTACGTGTATATCCATCACGAGAATAATGTTCAACAACTAACAAACACTACAGACGCTTCTATACATCCTGACCGCCTTCCGTGCTCTGCAGAACCGTCGCACGTTAAAACAAGCGCCAGTAATGAAACGTCTTCTCAGAGAGTACGAGCGCTTCACTACTCACCCTGATATCACCGAACACTGATCGCCTTATCCCAAACAGCGGCGGTCTATTCTTCTTCATTGTCTTCGGTAAGGGCCCCGAAGAGACATCTCCATAGCATCTAGCTAACACCTTCCAGTCTCTGTAGGGTTCACATCTATCGGATCTTTCTTTGATAATTATCCTCAAGTGAGCTCGATCACAAACCCTCGTCTTGCATCTTCCTGATCCATCTGATGATGAACCGCCATAGCTTAACATCGTTGTCATGTACTCAAAGTAAGGCACCCAACACCGCCCCTCGAAAGTACCTGGCAATTGACCGTCTTGGCAGCTTCCTCGTTACCGTCACATCAATAGCCGTGTCCCGTGTCATGTTCAGCATTCATTCCCTCGCTGCGCATCTCGGATCCGATACCGTCTGGCTCCTCAATAACGTCGAGCTGAGCCGAGTCAACTGGAGAAGAGGCAACACCGAAGGAGAAATCATCGTTGAAGAGTGTTCTCGTGAATTGGATGATGAGGAAGCGTCGAGGTCGGATCAACTTGACGCAATGAAAACCACGCGGATCGGAGTGTACAACGAGCGGGCTTGGTGATGCTTGATCTTGAAGCATGATGTTTAAGGCCCCACGATTAACGACGAGCCGTCTCAGCCCATTCGGCCTAACAAAATCCGTTCATAACGTATCAAATGATGTATCACCTGTATTATCGAAAAGGTGTACTTCTAGTAGCGTACTATCGTAGAACTATCTGTACAATACCCGGAGGAAGAAGAAACAGATATAATTGAAGTTAGGTATAAGCTAAGAATCTATGAAACAATATTCGTATACAAAAAGTTCCAATCGAGGATATAAATTCCAAAAGGTTGTTACGATTTATTCATTTTATTCGTTTTACTCAGCCTGATTACTCATATGCGATCATCACGGACAAGTTCCCGCAGTACTATTATTAGCACATCCAAGTGTATTTAAGTAGAGCCTCAGCTGGTCTAAACCCCAGCTTCGGCTAAGGTTTAATCTACCTAACATCGAACTCCTTGCTTCGTGACTTTCTCGTTTGCTCGCTGCCTTGTTATCGCCTTTGACCTGCTAGAGTATCATCTACCGAAGTGCGAGTAGCGATCCTAGTTTGATCTAAGTCAATTCGAGTTAGTGGCTAACATTTAGCCGAAGCTCGACCCCACGTTGCTCAGCATCGAACGCTGCCCAACATCTATCCCATAATCATCCTCACGGCAGTCGTCCTTCGGGTCCTGCCTTTCCTACTACAAGACCCGTTAGCCGCAGCGTTAACAAGGGTAGTAATCACCATTTTCCTGTGTCGATTCTATATACCGGCCCCTCTACTCGCGGCCTATCTTATAGGACTCTACACTGGGATTGTCCGACTCTAACCCATCCTCCAAACTGACGCCAATCACAGTAGTCATCCAGGCGATCGCAGTCTCAGCCATTATTGTGCTGATCACGACTAGTGAACTCTATCCTGTCCTAACAGTCGCATGGTTAATCGTAACCATTGGACTATACGAAGAATAGATCCACGCACGGATGCCCTGGTCCGACGCCATTCCCGCAATCTCCGCAATTTTTATACTCTTTTTCTTGTCCATTTCTTTGTACCAACTACACCGCTGCTGCCATCAACAGAGAAGGGTTCGCGCTCAGCTACCCTTCCATTACGTGCCCAGCACACCCGCGTACCCTCCACCCATAATCGTCATTCCTGCAGCATCTCAACAAACCCTACGCGATGGCCGACCCCTCACACCCGCTGGACCTGGAGAGTCCCTCTATGGATCGTCGCAGTCCAGCTCGCGATCCTCAGAGTCGAGCACCGACTCCTACAGAAGCGCCTCTGCCGAGTCAGTTGATATCACCGACACCCGGGGCATATTCCTCGACAGAGGAGACTCACCCCTTCCAGGCCTCTTTGACCAGTCTCCAGTCGAAGGCAAGTCAAGTACCGACGGAGTCAGAGGACAAGTCCGTGGGCCTGTGGACAAGGGCGAAGAAAGCGCTGACACTGAGTTCGAAGGGGACGAGCTCACAGACCTCGAAAGGGTCCGACTCGAAGACCTCCTCGGTGACCTCTACCCGGACGAGGAGGAAGATGCAGCCGATACCGGAGACAACTGGAGTGGACGTTCCCGAACGAAGTGGACGGACGCCGACTGGGGCGCCGAAAGGAGGAGGTACGAGCGAAGAGAGACAGGAGATGACTACGATGAAGATCCCGGAGAGCTTAGCCTTGGGGCCTCTGCCGCAACTACCTCCCGTTCAAATGACGCAAGGGCCCATGGACCTGTTTGGCCTACAAACAGGGGGCCTCCCATCGCCTGGTACCCACGAACCAGCTGGGTCTATGCCGACACAGGGAAAGAGGCTCCTGTGGCCAGAGAGCCGCCCGAGCGGCCCCTCCCTACCATACCGGAAACCAACACGATCCAATCCCCCGTCCCCAGGGCTGAACCGACGGATCAGCAGCTCTGGGCTGAGTTCCCGGATTACAACCCCGAGGAACTTGGGTCAATTGCCGGAGCCGGGGACCTTGCCCCCATCGCCACTTTTGTACCGTCGGTCGCAGGGCGAGCATTCGCCGACCCCGTCCCTCGCTACCAGCGCCCGTGGCCCCTTCTCTACCACACCCTTGTCGAGTTGCTCGAGCTCTCACGAGATGCCCGGCTCGCCCCAGAAGCACAGGCCCGAATGGACGCCGCAAGAGAAAATGATGCATGCATCTGAAGGGCTGAAATCGCCGCCCTTCTTGGACCCAATGGACATTACGACCTTCCCCTCGAACCCGACGCCACCCCCGCCGAAGTCGAAAACCGACAGCGCACTGCTGCCCTCAGATATTCCGGAAACGTACAACGAGCCGGAACAGACCTTGAAGCAAGGAGAAGAGCATGGAATGTGTACGAGTCCGAGATCAACGATGAGGACTCCGATATCGGAAGGTGGAGAAGAAACAAGGAGATCGACCGCCTCGCCCAAGAGAGGAAGGCGGCAAAAGATGCCCAGTCGACCCCCAAACCAGTCCCTCAAAAAGATGGTGATGGAGGCAGTAAGGGCGGTTCTCCTCAACCAGACGAGCCCGGTCCCAGCCATCTTTAATCTCCTCCCGTGGCACGGCCTGTATGAGATCATGATGGAGGACATGGAGAAGGACCTGCAGTGGCTTTTCACCGAGGTGGGAGAAGACTACCGACACGCCAAGTTTATAGGCGATGTATACCTAATGAAGAACATACTGGAAGTAGAAACCTGGCACAGGGCGGCAACCGTATGGAACCAGGTTCACCCCGATAACCAACAACCAGGGTGCGAACCCTATCGACACCCTCAACCGATGCCCAACCCCCTCGAAACCATGAGTTTCGCCGCTGGCGCAGGAGGGGAGGACGATGGATACGATGATAGCTACGCGGACGCAGGGGCAGGGCCCTCGCGCCCCGACAAAGGCAAGGGATCCACGGTTCCCCCACGGCCGCTGATGGAGCCGCCCACCAGTCGAGGGCTTCCCCCCAACTTCGAAGGTTATCCTCCTCCAGGGGACAATCCACGACTTCGATCGCTCCCTCAACCACCTAACCCACCAGTACCACCCATGCCGCCATTGCCACCCGATCCTATTCCCCCCTGGCAATTGGTGCCCGGGGCGGTCAATAATCCGTGGAATGACGTAAAACCCAAGTTGATCACTCAGCCGGAGTATTTCACCGGAGAATCTTCGGACATCAATCACTTCCTCCACCATTGCGAAATGTACTTCCAGGTTTTCCCGATGTACTACACCATGAATGACCAGGGGCAGAACCCTTATCAAATTACGTTCGTGCAAGGGTATCTGCGGGGCGAAGCGAAGCAGTGGTGGAACGACCAATACTATTGCTACCAGGACCCGAGAGGACATTGGAGATTCCCCACGTGGGAAGAATTTTCCCATGACATAACCGTCCAGTTCCACGAAGTAGCCGAATTAGCCATCTGGAAGCAGGAATGGAAGAAGGTCCATCAATCGGACTTCAAGTCAGCGGTGGAGTTCTTCATGAAGTTCGAAAGGTTGGCCCATAAATGCGAGGAGTTCGGAGACGAGAAGCAAATGTTCGAAGCCGTGGAAGCTGTGATACGCCCCACAGTATGAAACACGGTTATGCATGGGGACAACGAGCGCCCCACAACCTACGCAGCATGGAAGGCATGAGTACTAAGAATCGACACCAACTACCGATATGGAATCGCCCAAGGGTTGGGCGGTAAGTCCTCTCAGAACCAAGGAGGGTCTGGTCGAGGCAATCAAACGTCGCAGAAGGGTGGAGGCCAAGGACCTAGTGGCGATAAGAAGGATGCCACAGGAACGACCTATGGTGGTGCCGGACAGCCGATGGAAATTGACAAGCTACGGAGCGATAAGCGGTGTTTCAAGTGTGGGAACACTGGGTGGAGCCGAGACCATAAATGCCCAACGGACAAATCGAAATGCCTCCCCGTCAAACTTCCACCCCGCAAAAAGATTCCCGCTCAACAACTTCGTCAACTACTCGCGGAGGCAGAACAAGAGGAGAAAGGAAAGGACACGAAGATCGAAGAGGTCAAGGACGAGAAGTCATCAAAAGATGAGCCGGCATCGAAATAAGCGATTCGACGGCGTCGGCCAAGGACTTAGTTTCATCTGGTGCACGTTCATGTACTACTAGCCGGACTTATACTACATATGTAGGTACTCCATACGAACAATATACCAACTTTTTCGCCACGTTACCAGTTGAAGAAACTAAGAAGGAAGAATCGCAGCAACCCAAAGGCGTAGGAGGGGATTTCCGCCGCTCTACGCAGCCTGCGTCCAGCAATAAACCCCGAGGGGTTGTCCAACCTCCGGAACCCCTGCTTGACCGAATGGGGGAAGTTCTGGAGAACCCAGCAAGCGCCTCAGGTCAAGTCAAGACCAGCGCCAGACGTGGTGGCAGTCGCCTCGGCAGGGAGAAACGGTCGACGACTCCGACGGACGGGCCTTCACTAGTTGTTCCTCCCGTCAGTGGCGGCAAAGCAGCTGAGGCCGGGAACCAAGGGGACCACCTGCACTCAGTAGTGGTCTCACCCACAAATGGTGTCGACCCCCTTGGGGAGCCAATATGTGTGCGGCTGCCTAGAGTTACCGCGAGTACCGCTGAGGTTAGGAAGGAGGATAAGTATGGATTAACAGTGGAGGTTACAACGCCGAGCACAAGCGCCCTTGGCCAGGGCCGAACACAGGGCAGCGAGCCCTCCTCCCCCACCTTGACAGAAGGTGCCCAAGTGCTGCTGAGGGGCCCTTTTCGGCCCGGTGACCAAATGCCACCTCAAGGCAAGAAATCTCGTGTCTCGCTGGAAGAAGTCGAAGATGAAGAAGCCCACCTACGGTCCGATATCCCAGTCACAACACCCAAGGGGAAGTCTTTCGTGACCCCCGAACCCAAGTTGGCTCCCGAAGCAAAGAGGGCTATTTTGGACATGTACTATGAGCCTTTTAAGACACATTGGACTCGTCGGGCGCTGCGACTTGCCCAAGACGAATCAGCCACGTTCGCCGTCCTAAAGCAGTGGATACACCCTCGACAAACCGGGGAGGTGACCCTCGAGTTGTGGGGCTCGCTCAAGGAGCAACCGGAAACGGCGAAGGAAGCCAGGGACAGGTGGGAATGGATGGAGGATCTGAGAAAACCCCCCATGTATATACGTGGGAGGAAGGGATGCAATGTATCAATCAATGTGCAGCTGGAAACCTTAGACACTCAAGACGTCTTTGCTCTTAAGGCCTTAGTGGACAGCGGGGCCACGGGAAGTTCCATAGACCACGCCTGGGTCCGCCAACATGGGATAAACCTCAAGAAGGCAGCCCGTTCTGTCCCGGTCTATAATGCCGACGGCACTCGGAACAAAGGGGGCGATATTACCAAGTACGCTGAGGTGCAGCTACGGATCGGGGACCACGTGGAGAGGATTGAACTTGCCGTGGTAGACCTCGGCACCATGCCTCTCTTCCTTGGGCATGATTGGCTCCAGAGGCATAATCCGCTAATCGATTGGGACACCGGGGCCGTTACCCTCGCCCGCTGCGCTTGTCGCAAGATTCCTTTTTCGTTGCCCGACACGGACCCCTCTTCCCGATGGGACAAATATGAAGAGGGAGATACCATCCTAGTCATCGATTTTGAAGAAGCCTTTCACGTACGAGCTATGGGGACTAAAGCCAACAAACTCGCCGCCCAAGCTAACGCCAAGAAAAAGACGAAATCCTTTGAAGAGATCATACCAGAAGAATATCGTGAGTTCAAAGATGTCTTCGACAAGGAGAATTTCGATGAGCTTCCTCCCCGAAAACCCTGGGACCATGCCATTGAGTTAATCCCTAACGCCAATGCCAACCTCGACTGCAAAGTCTACCCTCTTAACCCCACCAAACAAGAGGAACTAGATAAGTTCCTCGACGAGAACCTTTCCACAGGTCGTATCCAGGCCTCCAAATCTCTGATGGCGTCGCCTTTCTTCTTCGTCAAGAAAAAGGATGGAAAACTACGCCCGGTACAGGATTATCGAAAGCTCAACGAAATGACCGTTAAAAATCGATACCCGCTACTGCTCATAGGAGAATTGATGGACCGACTGAAGAAGGCCAAGTACTTCACCAAACTGGATGTGCGATGGGGCTACAACAATGTAAGGATTAAACGGGGAGATGAGTGGAAGGCAGCGTTTCGAACCAATCGCGGCCTCTACGAACCGTTGGTGATGTTTTTCGGACTCACCAACTCTCCTGCCACGTTCCAGTGGATGATGAATGACATTTTCAAGGACCTCATCGCTGCGGGAGAGGTGTCAGTCTACCTGGACGATATTCTCATTGCCTCCAAGTCGAAGGAGGACCACCGATGTATCGTATGGAGGGTACTACAGATCCTCCGCGATAACCAACTGTTCCTGAAGGCGGAGAAGTGTGAATTCGAAGTGGAAGAGACGGAATACTTGGGAGTGATTATCAGTGAGGGGAAGATTCGGATGGACCCAGTAAAAATTGCTGGATTATTGGACTGGCCAGTTCCCCATAAAAAACAAGAATTGCAGTCCTTTTTAGGATTCTGCAATTTCTATCGGAGGTTTATACGTGACTATAGCAAGCATGTTAAGCCCCTAACCTCGCTCACAGGGAAGGTCGAATGGCGATGGGGGGAGGCTCAGCAAAAGGCATTTGAAAAGCTAAAGGAATTGTTCCGAGAAGACGTGGTGTTAGCCATACCGTTGGATGAGGGGAAATTCCGAGTAGAAGCTGACTCGAGTGAGGGGGCCATTGGGGCTGTACTCTCTCAGTGGCAGAATGAGAAGTGGTGACCAGTAGCCTTTCTCTCCAGGGCCCTATCTGTCACTGAACGGAACTATGAAATCTACGACAAGGAACTCCTTGCCATTATGATCGCCTTGGAGGAATGGCGCCAATACCTCATGGGGGCACGGGAGGACTTCAAGATTTGGACGGACCACTCTAATCTCCAATACTTCCGAAAGCCCCAAAAGCTCAATCGACGCCAAGCCCGATGGGTAACAGAATTGGCAGAGTACCAATTCACCCTCCATCACAAGCCGGGGGCCCAGAATCGCAAGGCAGATTTGCTGTCCAGATGAGCGGACCACAACCAAGGAAGAGGGGACAACCAAGACGTAGTCGTCCTGAAGGCAGAACACTTCCGGGCCCTAATTATGCCCACAGAAGAAGAATTGCACGAGAGGATCAAGTTAGCCACCCACGACCCCCGTAAATGGGATCGAGGGATCTCGGATTCCCTCAACCACGAAAAGGGAGTCTCCTGAGATCAGGGAATGCTTTGGTATGATGGCCGCATTTATGTCCCTATGGATCAATGGCTACAGGGGGAGGTCATAGCGTTACGACATGATCACATCACCGCTGGACACCCCAGGGTAGAGAAAACCAAGGAACTCATCCTTAGGGACTACTGGTGGCCTCGAATGCGCCGGGAGGTGGAGGCCTATGTTAAAGGGTGTGAAGTCTGTCAACGGACTAAGGCGGACCGTCGCCCGAAGAAGGCCCCTCTCCATCCGAACGAAATACCGATGAGACCATGGACCCACATATCAGTCGACATGATCACCAAACTACCTAATTCGAAGGGGTTTGACTCCGTTCTGGTCATAGTTGACCGATTCTCCAAAACGATCATTCCCATTGCATGCACAGAAGAGATCACTTCCCTCGGTTTCGCTAAAATCCTACGAGACCACGTCTATGTGCCGTATGGAGTGATGCCCGAGAAGGTCATCTCAGATAGGGGGGCCATCTTTGTTTCAAAATTCATGAAGGAGTTCTACCATCTTATTCACGTCACGGGTAACCCTTCTACGGCCTATCATCCCCAAACCGACGGACAAACGGAGCGAGTCAACCAAGAAATCGAAAAGTACCTCAGAATGTTTGTAAATTACCGACAGGACGACTGGAGCAAGTGGTTGCCACTAGCCGCCTTTACTCACAATAACCGAAAACACTCGGCGACAGGCTTTTCCCTGTACAAAGTAGTCTTCGGCCGAGACGGACAAGTCATCAAAACAGCCCAACGCCTCGACGTTGTCCCGGCGGCCTCAAAACTAGTCCAGGGAATTCAAGAAGTGCAGGAGAAGGCGAAAGAATCACTGGAGAAGGCAGCAGAGTCGATGAAGAAAGCCTACGATAGGCACAAGGACAAAGCCGTCGAGTATCAGGTCAGCGACAAGGTATGGCTGGATTCCACCAACCTAAACCTCCCCCGACCCGCCAAAAAACTGGGAGATCGGCGTGTAGGACCTTTCACCATAGTAGCCAAAAGGGGCACCTCCGCTTATGAACTCAAACTCCCAACGGGTTGGAAAATTCATAACCGATTTAACGAATCCCTCTTGACTCCGTATCACCCTCCCGAATTTCCCAATCAACCCCGACCCGAGAGGCCACCTCCAGAACTAATTGACGACGAGGAAGAATACGAGATTGAAGAAATTGTGGAGCAGCGAGACAAAGTCGTGGGGCACGGGCGAACCCGTCGCACAATAACTGAGTACCTAGTAAAGTGGAAAGGATACCCGGTAGAAGAAAATTCTTGGGTAAAACGCTCCAACATGGCCAATGCGGAGCAACTCATCAACGAGTACGAAGCCCGTATCCAGAAGGTTCAGTGGGAAGTCAATGACAAAGGAAAGACGGTTGGTATCGACCACAAGATACCACCCAATATTCCTATCGAATATCACAACCCAACTACCCCTTGCCTCACTGAAGTAGAAACCGTTTACTCTTCTCAATGCTCGGCCCCAGGACACTCCGAAGAAGAGATCAACGTGATAGGGGAGGTGGCTGGCTCAGATGCCGGACGAGGCAACGGACCTGTATCAACCACATCATCCTTCCAAAGGCTCGTAGTGGAGATCTCTGAGTTGATGGATCGCGCATTGCAGGAAGAAAACGCAAAGTGGCTAAGGGACAACAAAGTCCCTGATGATAAGTGTTGGAAATACACTCCACCGAAAATAGACCCACGATTCGACAACCCCAGAGTTCGCGACTCCTACCTGCGACGACGCGCCAAAGAGATTAAAGACTCTCGACGGGAAAACAGACCCTACATAAATCCTCCGATCATGCTCGATCCTCCTTCAGACGACGAATCAGACGTAAATCATCTTCAAAAAGTAACGGAAAACTGGGACAGTGACGATGAAGAAGCTTTCAACTACCCGAACCCCACCACCGATGATGAGGACTCAACAGATGGATCATTCGGGACGAATGAGTCTTAAGGAGGGGGTAATGTTACGATTTATTCATTTTATTCGTTTTACTCAGCCTGATTACTCATATGCGATCATCACGGACAAGTTCCCGCAGTACTATTATTAGCACATCCAAGTGTATTTAAGTAGAGCCTCAGCTGGTCTAAACCCCAGCTTCGGCTAAGGTTTAATCTACCTAACATCGAACCCCTTGCTTCGTGACTTTCTCGTTTGCTCGCTGCCTTGTTATCGCCTTTGACCTGCTAGAGTATCGTCTACCGAAGTGCGAGTAGCGATCCTAGTTTGATCTAAGTCGATTCGAGTTAGTGGCTAACAAAGGTATGCTGTGATAATCGCAAAAAAAAAAAAAAGAATGTCCAAACCGCTTCACGCTCGAGCCAGGACCCCAAAGGTACCCATCACGGTTCCAATCAACCCTAAAACAATAGCGGGCATCACACCCGGGGGTAACGAAGGTAAAGCTCCATTGAATGGGATATACGCAGTGGTAGTCGCAATCGCTGTCGCACTCGTAGTCGCAGTTCCTCCCGTCCCACCGCCAGTGAGATTCGCCCCATTAGGCTGCACAGCCCAGTTAGACGCACCGCACTCCACAACAAAACCGAACGACTCACCCCAATGGATCTCGAATCATCGGTGAATAAGCATGTGTCAGATGAACAAAGACACTCGCCCTTGATTGGATCCCAGAAGGGTGTAGAACAATTTGCTGGAACTTGAAAAAAAAGCATATGTCAGACAACTTCTGGACGAGGTGAGTATATTAACACTCACGTCGGAAACGAGCATTTCCACCGCTAGGTACGACCTGGGGAGGATTCGGGTTTTCCGGGGTCGGTTCCACCTCAGGACAGCCATACTGGACGGATTAACAGTCAACCATCGTTCAATGATGTGCGATCAGTCCAACGTACACAGGTGAAGAAGGGGAAATCAGAGAATGCACAGTGACTCAACAAACCTTGCTCGTTCTGCGGGATACCGTTGCAGATCTGTAACGAGGGGTCTACATCAGGCGTGGAACATTTCAGGGCATCAAGGTCGTTCAAGTCCGAGATCGGTTTCGGGAGCTGGACCCAAGCAAGGAGCTGTTCGCTAGACACAATCCAGACTAAAAATGGGTGAATACACCGCCATCAACGGTAGAAAGACAGGGCCATACCATTCCGCTGTTCTTGGGCCCAGTCGAGGAATTCGTTGATCATATTAATAGTTGAAGTAGGGGACGCGACTCCAGGGTAGTTTTCCTAGATAAAAAAAAACAGATGAGTATGCAAGATGCGGAAGAACAGCGAGGTTGACTTACAGCGAGATGAATAGGATGAGTATATAATCCAAACGGTTGCCGATTACCATTGTAGTGCGCGTTGAACGTATTCTTCATAAATTCCAGCGTAGCAGTATCATTCGGCTGACTATTGCCATTCGCGACGTCCCTAAGAGTCGGATTAGCTACGATCTATACCCAGAAGCTGAACCACGCTTACAACCAAGGATCCATCAAGTGCGGTCCGCTAACACCTCTGTCATCAAACATGGCGTACATTGGAATCTCCCAGAAGCCAGGAAGCTTGGGTTGTCCCTTGCACGTATTCTCTACCATCAGACAGTTGTTGGCCATGCCATAATCCAAAGTGTAAGGCCAGTATGCATCGGTGTTGGGGTCAGAAACAGGTATCGACGCAGATGCACTAGAATCATATGTGAAGCCAGCATCCGCAAGGTGTCGAAGGGTATCGACTGAGTAATTTAGGAACGGAGCACGGAACCCTTTAATGGATGCCAAGGGAATCCCAGCAAGAGCGTTTAGAGCGATCAAATTCCCATCGACTTCGTTGTCTGGCGGACTCCCGACGTGCGTCATCCTGAATGAAACAGTTAAGTGTATGTTTAGGGCCTACGAACATCCACGTACGTGTGATCTGCAATTTCGTTGCCGGCGACATACCAATCTGAATGATCCGTTAATAAAATCTGTCGCGATCACGAACATCGCGTGCACCTGTCACCAGCGTGTAATTTGTATAACTGAGTGACGTGTAGTAGGTCATCTTGGGACGGCAACCATTGGGATTCTGTCTCTGGGCGAGAAACTGGTTCACAGAATCGAGGGTGTAGGATTGAATAGCATCGTCAGCAGTGAAGACGATAAATTGGGGGGTATCCGCCTAGAAATAGAAAATGATGAGAATGGTGCTTCTCAAGATATTGATAGCAGGAGGATAGACTGATGGCCAAAAAGCAAGTGTTCCTGTCTTTTCATTCGCAGGGACGTGAGCCTGAGAAACGATTACGAAGATATACTCTTCCGGAAAGGCGGGAAATTGAGGGACAGCACGACGTCCCAAATATATCTTAAGCCCGTCTGGAGCGAATAGATCCTACTTGTTACTGCCGAATCTTCCAACAATGCGGGACGCTGAAGTCGCGAAAACCCGTACGCAGCGTGAGGCTTTCGAGTATACCGAAAGCCTATCTGCAGTGACAAGCCGTTGCTCACCCTTGACCATCAGGATATCCCAGATATTATATGGATGCGGCTGACAAAAACCCCTTTCGCCGCCTTGGCAGGAAAAGCGAGAGAAGAGAGAAGCTAAATATGATGAACAGACACTCACTGGACTTAGCCCACCAGGCGGACTCGTACTGGCGCAGTTGCAGTGGGGAAGCCGGCATTGGGTGCTATCGCAGGAGTATCCTGCCGCTTCTACGCTCGTCGTTTGCATGAAAATACCGCCATCCTGAGCGAATACCGCCAAGGGCACGAAGAATATCAAATAGATCGCCAACAACATCAAGCTATCGCGTCTGCTGGTTGAGTCGAAGCCGTTAAACAGTAAAAGAAATTCAAGGATACGAAAGGCGATTGCTGGTGGTAGAGAAAGGAACGAGACCAAGCTGAAAAGGAGTGGACGAGTCTCGCCAGTCTGAGTCTACATGTTCTAAACAAATCCTTGGACAGTAGCCATGTGGCACCAGAAATTAGTCATCCATACGCGAGCCAGCAGCAAGCCAAAAAGAAAGTAGTTTTCCGATTCGCAAGCATGATAGGCTAAAGGAAAGCAGGCAGCGAAATCCGACGCAAGAAGTAGTCGTGGCGGTAAATTAACGGAAGCAATTGAACTCAAGTGCGCAGTAAATTCACGGATTTGCATTTTCAGGGGGATCAAATACATTTTTGACCCAGTTTAGCATGAAAATTCAGCGAAACACCGGCTTGGAATCCGGCGGTATTTGTTGTACATACTAGTATGCCATATCAAGAAGTGGGTCATCAAGCGTTCGTGAGTCATATCTCAACGACAGCACGACGTATTTTTGCGAGCAGCTTTTTCAGATGAGAGCTTGAGACTATTCCCGAATATATTTATAATGGAGTCAGTTTTTGTTGGATAAGGGGGTGAATTATCAAGCGACAGGGAACCCTTGAAGGTAAACGCACAAGGGTGTCCCGCTCTTCATACAGGCTTTTATACTACTTGTAAAAGAAACATAGTTGAGTAATACTTACCAATCCCGACGGTGAGTCTGGCGAGTGTGGGCGCTTGCGATGATCCGCACTAAAAATAGCACAGTTTTATCCTCTTATATTCCCCTCTAAATAAATTTGTTAACTGTTTATGTACCAATTTCAATATTATGTTCAGATTCGGCACCAAGTTATTTCCTCCAAGTACGGATCAAGCTGACCTAAGCTGACGGAATGCGCTATGCACGTGACTAACGCGTACGCGACGTTTGGGTTGGAATTGGAAAGTATTATATAAGTCACTCACGTCCCATCACCCCACCTGCCGTTTCCCTCTTTCTACCACATCTATACCCCATGCCCATGATATCCCCCACCCTCTCACGGACATCCTCGACGACTAGTGTTGAGTCGGACGATGCCGGAAGCAACGCCAGCACCCGCTCAAGACGTACCCGGAAACGCTTTACCAGCGTGCAGCTCATGATGCTCGAAAATCTTTTCCATCAAACTTCCCACCCGTCGCGGGAGCAGCGCGATGGTGTAGCAAAAGCTGGTGCAATGTATGTGTATCATCTTGCGAAAAATTTGCTTCCGTCGTCGTGCTCATATCAAATTCAAGGGAGCTTAAGTCCGTCACCATTTGGTTCCAAAACAAGCGCCAGATGGAGCGCAAAGGATCATTGAATAATATACCATCTCCCATCGACGCTGCTGAGGATGTAGCTCCAGTGACAAAACCTAAGCCGAAATCCAAACCCAAACCCTACGCGTCGCAGCTCGCGGCGCGTCCATCACTCGACCATATTGCTTCGCGCTCGGAGCGACACCATGCGCCCAGCACACCGTCTCGGAAGCAAAATCGCGACGCGTCTCTATGGGACAACATGCCCTCTTCACCCCCAGCTCCTCCCACGAGCCCCCCAGAGAAGGAGTACGTGGCTTTCGGCAAGCTTACGCGGAGACATACCTTGGAGTGGGCATGTGCGCGTCGCAGGATGGCAGAGAAGGAGAGGGGAACGGCTGATGATGGAGAAGAGACTGATGATGCGACCGATGAAGCTATCACGCCTCCAAGGGCCTGGAGTATGACCGAGCCAAGGTGTACGAAGGGACCGGGAGGAAGTATCGCCGTGCGTCGCCATGCCGAGCCAGATGATGATATGTTGCGCGCAGCTCTGGCTCTATGTCGGTTGGGCCGCGCTGCCTGAGGAAGGATGCTGCGAAGGACATTTAGGGTCAGATATTCATAACGTTTCAAGCTTCAAGGCTTTGGATGTCACATTTTCGAACCTTGGATTACAGCCAGAGATTTATCATTATTCACTTGTATAAACTGGTGACGACATTTTCTACGCCTTGTCTTGAATACTATCACGAAAATTTTATTTAGTAGCCTCCGTAAACCCGATTCCGGATAAATGAAGGTGCGTCGTGGACGAATCTCGTGTTTTCGGAGCTACAAAGCTAGAATAACGAAATAATATCGGCGGCCTACGTGTAATAGCTGAGTAGGATGACCGACGCGATCAAACTAGTTGCCGAACTCGATTATTCCTTTCAATGTTCACTAAGATCTCCCTTAGAGCTTGCTATCGCTATGGCTTCGTTTCCTTGTCATTTCCCTTCGTGATTGTTATATTTATATGGTATTACATTCCATACACACACAAAATAAGAGACACAACGAAAGGTTACCAATCAATTACTGGGACCGCAGACTGTCAGAGCATCTGCATCCGGAAATCGAATATCAGAAAGTTCCTGGCTGCATTGCAACGTAGGTAATTGTCTTGGCCTACTGCCCTGAGCTATTTCAGACTCCCTGTTACGACAAACGCTAGCGCTGTTTCGAGTGGTCACCAAATACGTAGCCGACGGCAGCGTCGTCTCAGATGGATAGAACGGTAAGACTTGGAGCCTTAGTATCCTCAGGAGCGAGAAACTTGATAATTATGGGGAAAGGCACGGTTTCAATTATGCTCAGTACATCAAGGGGCGTCAAAAGTAGATTGATTTCAGATGGCAGACTATACATTATTGAGTACTAGAAATACCGATCTTTCTCGCCAGTTGTGAATATATGAGGAATCCTAGTGACATATGCTAAACATACTAAATGAACTCGTTTGACGGCGAAGGGATGTTTCACCCAGTATTTTTTAACGCAAGTTAAGTATACAACAGAGGCGGGTTCAGTCGCTTAAAATTTTTTGTCGGCTGGTTTTCTGAATATCTCTGAAGTCATATACCAGAGATACCACCGCAGAACAAGAGGCTGGAGGAGGCTGGCAATTATTGGACGAGACCGACGCGACTTGAAATTCAAAGCTCAGCCGTCGGGCTGTGTTGTCTGGCATCTCGGCATTTGCCGAGGAAGAATCATTCCCGGCCCAAAACCGTATTCCTCTCTTTACAAAGAAAAACTCGAACTCATTGCTCTCTGCGTAGCTCATAGCCCTCCCGGCACATTATCTCATACTCGAGAAAAAGGTGGAAGACTGCAGAAGTACAGGCCCTTCGACCCTTGCACTCTTTAGATTCGCTGACCTGCCAAGACCATCATGTTGAACGTCCTTGAGTTCGTCTGGCCATGAGGTTCTACGATTCATAGGACCATCAACCCCATCACTGCTGATACGAGTCCAGTTTTCATCGATTTTTTAATTCCCAATTTCAAACATTGGACGTGCGGGAAAATCGGTGACTTTGGTATATGATGCTTCTGGCTAGTTCATGACCTTTGTCTTATTCACGAATCAAGTTCTTTATTTAGGCCGGGAAGCATCCAAATAATCTACTGCACACGAACTCAAAAATAATCTGCCAATGAAGCAAAATACAACGGAGGAATATAATACTTCGACAGCAACTTCGCAACCTTAACGATCTCGTGGTCAATGCAGCAAGCGGTAGAGGCCCCTTCAGGTGAGTGGGCAGCTCAGAAGCCAGCATTCGCTGTTAAAGGAGCCGAACCCAGCGCCAAAGGGTATTTTAACATGACTAGCAAGGCAAGTGCCAAGTGTGAATAAATTAGCAATTGGTTACGCAAAACGCACGAATCTGAGCAGTCCATGAACATGCTTCGGTGTTACTTGTTCACTAGAAAGAGTCGGCAAGGTGCCCCGCAGCTTATCGCTGTACAATGGAGTGACCTACGCGCTCATCGTGGAGCTCGCCCTCTATTCCTACGAAAGTCGAGCTCAGAACAGCAGCGCCCCGGCCACAGCTTGGTCACCGAGACCTAAACACGATGAGAAGATTATGTAGGACCGCATGAGATAGCCAGTCTCTCCGCAATTCTTAGTGAGGGTAGCCGCACTTTCTGAATGTGGTCATATAGACCTGTCTATTTACAGCCCTTCCCCTCACCAGAGCATCCTGAGATCAATGAGATTGAGCTGAAGTAAGATAATAGCTCAATAGAAAAGCCGACAAAATCGAGAGAAATTAGGGCGTTTCAATGCCCTCCGACGAGATGGCGAAACCGTGCAATGTTGCTGGGAGAGTCTTTGCAATTTGGATCGCCCGTACCTAGCAACGGAGAGATTGGCGGAGTGGTAGAGACGATAGATCATGTCGCAGGTTCAAGGGAGACAGATATAGTGAAGAGAACAAGCTGCGGTTGCCTGAGCTAGCGTACACAGGGCGAAAAAATAAACTGCCTTTGGAGGACACATAAAACATTATTGTTCACAGAATACGTAAGGAACTTTCGTACACGAAAGAAATGCGTATGAAGACAACAGATTAGTCAAAAGGAGTATCCCAGCTGCCGAAGGAAAAATAAGCTGATGGCAGGGACAACGGGAGAATCAGTCTACGCACGTAGTGGGAACGCCGCTTTCCGTGAGTCCCGTGTCGTTCACTGGGATACCCAATTGCCCATTAATCGTCGCCTCCCTAAATAATTTCATGGTCAAAATTTCAATCATCAACCAGGACACAACACGTGCCTCAGATTCACGTCCAGATTGATCAGGTCAAGAGACCCCTGTGAAACAATGTTCAATGTGGCCAACCCACCCTGAGTGAGCGACACATTTTCAATGACACCAGAACTCGCTGTTCCGCGGATTGGAACAACGATGGGGTCATCAAAGGTGTGGTCGAAGGAGATATATTTGGTGGAGTCAGTACCCGCGGAGACAACGACATGGTCGAGGGTGATCTCGACGAGTAAGGGGTTGGTAACTGTTGCCGTCAAGACCAGTGAATGGAGAAGGAGAAAGAGGTACCATTGAACGAGAGGCTAGAACAAGTGGGGATGAATACTAGGAGGAATAAAATAGTAGCATGACATACTCGGCGAGGTTAGTGACAAGGGATTCCAACTGCATGAACGTTAGTTTTCAATGAGGCCTACAGTTAAAAGAACGTACAGTCATAGTCACACTGATACTGGTTACGAGGCCGTCCAGAGGATCAGCAGCATCCACAGCCAACGAGGTGGGAGCACCACAGACAAAGGCGAGAATAGAGAAGAGGAAGAAACTGAACAACATTGGAGCAGTTGAGAGATTCGTGTCGGACACATTGAATTTATAGGCAGCAAAAGAGCTCACATAATGGAGAAGAGAAAAAAAAAGACGGCGTGCCGAGCCGTGTAGAATTTTTCGAGAATACTAGGGACAATGGATTAGTGAGAATCATTCGGAGAAGGGAGACCACCTGAAGCGCACCGACTCTACGGCCACAGGAAATCGATAAATTCCATGCCCATTAGGAGCTCGTAAGGACGGAGAATTCGAGAAAGCAAACAGTATATGTCATTAGTAAATTTCTAGTATGTTCGACATGTTGTCCTGTGACGAAGTGAAGCATGAGGTTGTGGAGACTCAGGGAATCGCATTAAGCGCTGAAGCCATTGTCGGCGGCCTCTAGTCCACTGTCTGTCTGTTTTTCAACATTCAACATTTAGGCTGTGTCTATTTCATTTCGTTGGTTTGGGCTTTGTCGAGACAAGGAGTACACGCACAACGTTCGTTCAACAATGTCGAGGAGAAGAGGCGGGATGCACAGCCACTTCCAGTGTGGATCAGATGGACCCGGGTATTCTGCGACCTGGCCTCTGACTCCCTGGCACGGCGCCCAAATAAATTGTTCAATCCCTGGGTTCCCTTACTCATGAAACTCATAGTGTCTCCGGTAGGTGCATATTCTCCCAATGATCCTCAACAATATCTCCATCTTGTGTTTTTAGGAAAAACATGAGCCTGCCGGTGCGAAGTGTTTCGCGTCCTAGTATCATGTGTTTGGTTGGTTTTCCGGTGCTTTCTCTGAGGATGGGGATATATCAGCGATGCCTCTTAATTCCTACAGACCGCTTTGATACTCGGGGTGTTCTAGGTATGAAAGCTTCCAGGTCAACCTCGGTAATATCCATTCGGAGAGACTCGGTTCCTATGTTCCGTGGGTATGCGGGAAGGATCTGCTTATGGTCCCTTTCTTTCTTTAGGCCTGGAACTTGAAGACGATACGAACAAGCCACTGCGGTACACGAGCACCAAAAATAAACCGTGAAGGTAACACGCGATGAAAGGATAAAAATATCTCAACAGCTTCAACGTAACACGACCATCTCGCGGACAATGCAGCAAGTAGACTTGGTCTCCTCAGGTAGCAATGGCTCTTTTTATCCTCTAAAATGCATCTCATGCTCGCGCAGTACTTGATAAATCATCCGACGCAGACGCCCTATGCCAGTGCATCGAGAATATATGCTATTCACATGAGCTCAGCCATGCTTTTGCCTCGCTGACTGGACCCGATGCAGCTCAGATGCTCGACTTATTCTTTCATGTATGTCCTCGCTACACAACCGACCACTAGTTACCCTGCTAATGTTTTGTTAAGCTCATCAATGACCGAGTGCTCATTGTCAAATTCTATAACCTGAAACTTCATCAGAGATGCTGCAGGCTCCTGCGAGAGCTTGCCTGTAACAGCAAGCTCTTGCCGCGTAAATTTTTAATTGTGCCAGAAGGCCATGAGAATCAGGTGTTCAGTGAAGGCGGGAATGCTAGGATCTATCGAGCGCGATACAATGGCACCAATGTTGTTCTCAAGGTTCTGCGATTCTGGGTGGATGACTTTCGCGAAAATCAAAGTCTACTTAGAAAGGTGGGAGGACCTCACGATTGATGTCTTACAGCTTTAACCATGGTGAACGTTCCCCAGCGCTTTTGCCAGGAAGCTTTTTTGTGGTACACTACCCGCCACAAGAATGTTCTTCCTGTTCTTGGCGTAGATGAAGTATCTTTCTCGCCACATCTTAGCATTGTTTTGCCTTACAGATCTCATGGGTCCCTGATGAAGTTCCGGCAACAAGCGGGCCCTGAAAGACTGGATTGCGAGCGACTTGTAAGTACCGCTCATGCGCCTTTGACATTGGATATAACTTACTGTGCTCAAGCTCGCTGATGTCGCCGAAGGCTTGACATACCTGCACGATACTGGTGTTGTCCACGGTGATCTATATGGAGTACGCCGTCGCTTTCCAATGTGATGATATTCCCGTCTTTTGACACTGTTTTTTTCTACTAGTCCAACGTGCTTATTGATGACGAGTACCACGCTCAGATAGCAGACTTTGGCCTCGCCGCTTTGAGTGTCATTACCAGATCGGCTCCGAGGTCAGGGAGTGGTATTCCTGGGCATAAAGCGCCTGAACTCCTGGCATGCGGTGATGTGGACGATGAGGATATGGTCGTCTCGAAAGCCTCGGACGTCTACGCTTTTGCGTGCCTTTGTTACGAGGTATTATCTTCCGCACTTCCTTTTCACGTTCTGACAAATATATATCTTAGCTCTATCAAGGTAAAGGCCCTTTCTCGGGCACAGCCTTTGGCGCTCTCCTTATCCAACTGGAGAATGGGGTGCGACCTGCTCGACCCATGCGTGGCACTTCAGACGGTGTAGTCATCTCGCTGGATGTGCCGGATCGAGTGTGGTCTTGGGTTGAGAAGTGCTGGGCACAAGGCAAACATGACAGACCCACGATGGCGGCTGTTGCTTCGGGCATGCGTGAACGGCATGGTATTTAAATTGAACTGTAAGATAGGCGCTCTTGCTTCCAATAGATTCTTCCACGCTGACACAGCTACAAAAATAAGCGACAACAACTGATTGATTGATGATGTTCTAGTAATGGCAAGTTCGACATCTGGCTACAGCAAGGCTTCAGTTCACGCCAAGCTATTCGTACTCTCGTTGGTGTACACAGCAAACCCCCTTCCCCTTGTCTGCTACTGTTAGTATCATGATGAAACTTCATTCTTCTGTATACGATACCAAAGAACGTCGTGCTCGAGAGCGACTCAAGAGCATGAGGGCCAAACTCGAAGCTCCCGATGCAGATTTCTTCCTATTTGGTCAGGTACAAGTTCTTACATCTCAGCAGTGCTGTCAACTCTGAGCGTTGAATTCACAATAGGACTTCGCCTACCAGTTACTACGGCGACTGGAAGATAGGCTGAACAAGGATGTCAGTGGGACGAAAGGGAAACGTAGAGATCCGATGGTGGCAAGGCCCCATTTCTCCCTCGATAATGCGAAAAAAATTTCATCGGTCAAACGTGAACTACGCGTGCCCAATGTCAATAACAAATCACAGAGTCGGATTGATGCAGAAAACAAAATAATCTCTCGTATACGACACGCAGAGACAGAACTCATTGACCTTTTGAAGATGATAGAATGCCTAAAGCTTGGGCAGGTGCGCCATACTAAGAACTAAACACGACTGTTTCTGAGTTACGTCATTTGTCCTAGAGTCAAATGACGAAGGCATACCATAGATACTCCAGCCAACTCAACCAGGCGGCAAAAAATCTTAGCGACGCAAAGATGCCAAATTGGAATACATTCAAAATCATATCAAGGGCGTTGGAACAGACTCAGAAAATCTGCATGGATGCTGCAGATAAAGGTCCACTTTGGTGGCTTTCGTCTGAACCGACGATTTGGAGTACGATATCAGTGCTGAGTAGGACGAAAGAAAAAGAGTAGGTTCCTGTCTTGCATAATTTTGATGGTTTTCATCGCAGTTTCAGCGACCAATGGGCGGGTAACGTACTTTCTCTGGCGCAAGCGGCGCTCCAGGTTGGCTCCGAGGAAGGAGAAGAGAAGAATACAAGAAACGCTGTTCTCAACCTAAAAAACATGGAAGTACGTGATCAATATCGGTATTTATAGAATTCTCACAATATTTTCAGTCACCAATCATCTCTTCAAGTTCCAAAGCTCGTCTGGCAGAGATCGCCGATGCATTAGATTCTTCAAATGCGCGCGCGAAAGAAGGCAGATTTTTTGACGAGAAGCGCGACATATTCACCCGAATCGAATCGGCATATAAAAGCTTTGAAACGTGGGCTTCTTGGGATGCCTTGCGCTGGATCATATTCGAGCGGATAATCTGGGACAAAATCCATCTGTTAGCAGATAAATCGTGTAATTCTGAAAATAGTACACGAGATGATTGGCAAGGGAAGCTCCAAAGGTGAAGGCTTTCCAGACGGTAGTGGCATATTTCCAATGACTCGGTGATAGACGTGCCTGGGCGAGCAGTGTTCTCCAGAGCGTGCAGCATTTCTGTGATTCCGATAGAATGGCTGCTGTACCCCCCGAATATAAGTCAAAGGCAGCGGTTAGTCTTCTTCGAGTACGTGCTCTTTACCTGGATATATGCGCCACATGACCTGAAATTCCACAGCTCAGCCATTGGAACAACGTGTCCTACGACGACAGTCGAAAGTTGATCGAAATAGCACTGAATAAATTCGGAGGAACGGATCAACTCATAGATGAACTCTTGATTCGTCCCGAGGCCATCAAAGATATCGTTCCATTACCAGTCTCGGGTGGCGGCTCTGCTGTTATTCACCGTGGGACATGTCGTATTTATGGCGAGACCAAGACCGTTTCTGTCAAGAGGTTCCAGTCTCGTTGGGACGAGGTTAGTGACTACTGATGCTATCTTACTATGAGTCTCACCTATGTAAGAAATTTGCGCTTGAGGCGTGGACCTGGCGCGAAATGTGTCGTACTGGTTCAGATTATATTGTTCCATTTCTTGGTGCACTTGATATTAAGACCAAGCCAGAATGGGTACAGCAACTGTTCGAGTCGCAGTCAGGTGGATCATCTCCTTTGGGAGCATCTGAAATATGGCTCGTCAGCGAGTGGATGCCTCATGGCACTCTTTTAAATTACATTTCTCAGCAGTCTATAAACGCTCACGGGAAAGCCCTCTTGGTGAGTCCGAAGTCGCTGGGTAGTGACCTAACCTCACTGATTTGGCGGCACCGTTATTCAGGTATCCCAAGTAGCGAGCGCAATTGCTTGGATACATTCGCACGGTGTTGCACATGGAGACATTAAAGCTGTTGGTTGCAAACTCTTTTTTGAAATCCTGACTGATGATAGGATACATTAGGAGAACATACTTGTTGATGAAAGGAAGAAGGCTCGCCTTGCGGACTTCGGGATCTCCTCATTCATTGATAACGAATCCTATTGCTATAGTGGAGGTAAGATTCGATGACAAATTGTATTGATCTGTGCTTACTTCTGAGTAGAGGACCACGGCTCAGCTGTTGGTACGACAAGGTGGATGGCGCCAGAACGGCTGATTCCCCAGGATTTCCATCTACCAAGCGCACGCCCTACACTTGAGAGCGACGTATATTCATTTGCGATGCTCATATGCCAGGTACGCTGCGTGTGGCATAGCCTGTCATAAGCACTGACGAAAGAATTAGTTGTACACGGGACGACCTCCTCTAGACAAAATTCCGAATGATTTTGCCTTCATAAATCGGGTAGTACGTCGAAAACAACGTCCCGATCGGCCGTCAGATATCTATGATGAATTGTGGGCTGTGGTGACGCGATGTTGGTCTCATGAACCAAGCGATAGACCAACAATGGAGAGTTTGAATCGTGAAATCAAAAGATTTATACGAGGGAAAACTACGTCTGCCCAGGGTCAGGGAGGCCACCGCGGAGTTGCGTCGTGAAGACCAGAAAATTCTTGTTTTCTTGCTTTGGTACAATCGTGTATTCGAAAGTAGCTTTCAATTTCATCACTGTAGCTTCTGGGATCGAAACAAGTTAGAGCCATAGAGGAAACCAGTCCCTTAATTCAAAAGACAGCGAGCGACTGAAACTAGGTACAGAAAATGATTAATACAGATTCAAAAGGGAAATGCATTTGCCATTAATCCCTTGGTACGATGAGTATTGCACCGGGATCGTCCTTGGGTCTATCTGCTAGGCCCAACGTGATGACGTCGAGAGAATGCCCACGAATGACATCCTCATCCGTTAAATGTCCGTCACGGTCTTCTGGTCCCTCCCGGGATACTATGACACCCTCATTTGCAATATCCTCCTGGGAGCTCCAGACCAAGCTGTGATGGCCAAATTCATCCCAGTCGTCTGTCTCCCGTTGTGCTTCAAGGTCGCCACTTGTTATGATATCCTGCTGAGAGTTCGGACCTCCGGGATGTGTTCCGAAGCGGAGCGATGACTTGATACTTCCCTGCCAAGAGTCGTCCGGGCGAGCATGACCAGCTGCGACGCGCCCAACGAGGAGTGTCGGAGCAACTCCCTGAACAACGTCCGTGAGATGCAAAGACAGGAAAATGATACGAGCATACCCTTGCAATGGCTGCCAGGGCGTCAAAGTAATACATCGTAGCGTCATTGCGAGCATAGAAGGCCACAAATAAGATCAACGATATCGAATAAAGTGCCGATGATTCAACCAGGACCTCGATAACATGACGGTAGGCGCTGAGTCCACCCCCCACTTCACCTACTGCTCGCACAACGGTGACAATACGATAGATAATCAGCAACGTGCACCATAATGTCGAAGCAAGCGTGAAGGATGAACAGAGTACGTAGCCAAGAATGTACCCATCTGGAGGAGCGTAGTGCTTGGACGTAGCAATGATTTTGAACGCTGCATCAAGACGTGGGTAATTAGCAAATTAAAAAATCTGGGCAACTTTACTAATCGTGGAAACAAGAAGAAGCACTGGAGGCAGAATGACCGACCAACGTCGTCCCCAGACTATCCAACAACGCCAAATCTACAATTTGAATAACGGTCAGCGGAAGGGAGACTTCACAACAGATACTACACACCATGATGGAGTCTGCAAGGACAGTACAGATAGCGCCTGCGGTGCCTGCTCCAATTGTTATCCCCATGCCGGGATTCTGGTAAAACACGTATTTTATCCAAAGACTCTGTCCGTGGTTGACAAACAAAGAATGTATGTATGTCCAGGTGAGAGCTCGGTCGATGGTAGTACCAATATGGAGGAGGATTATAATGACGACTATGGCTCGTCCGATGGGCCGAGAATTTTTCGTAACTGTGCCGTCCAAGTCAGTCTGTGTAACACGGTAGACATGTCGTCCTCACAGATCACGTTCCCCAATGTGACGGCAGCTATTCCAGTGTAGATGCCTATATGCAAACATGATTAAGGACAGGTAAAGAGGTTGAATGAATATACACACCGTGCAGTAGGGAGCAGAATATTACGGAATTCAAGTCATCATCGAGTTCATAAAAAATCAAAGCTTTCTCGGCGTCGGTTACACTTGGAGGAATATCGGTCTGGGTAGCCATCAAGGAAGTCCGGGAGAAAGTAGAATAATGAGCGAGGGAACGGTCTGTCCTCTTTATATGGTAGGGCAAAAACCCATAATTGACATCGACAAGGAGATCAGCACATTCTTCAAGGCAGATCTTATCGCAGGTTCCAGCGCTCGTCAACCTGTAAATCAAGTTCTCAGAATGAAAACCACTTCGGAACCGACAGACAGTATGAAGAGTGGACCCACACGTTATGATGTTTCAGCTGAAGTGGGAATGGACCCAGAATACCGTATGGTCGTGGAATCAATTGTTACAGGTGACTATCTCATAATACCGGCATACACGAGCCCTTGCCAGCATGGAACGTCAAATATATTGATCGTCCTAGTCTATTAAATGATTCCTTTGAAAAGGAAATCAAAATGCGCATGAGGACTAATGCTGTCTGATAAACTCGGGGTTATACACAGCTGGCGATATCTTCAAGCGTAGTGTCTATCTCAATGTTCAGCTGATATTATTATATTTGCCTGAGACGAAAACAATAGTACCCACCTTGTTGGGCCTATCGATGTCTCTCGAGGAATTTCAGATCTTTTATTGACGTCGAATGCGATTCATGGCATAGCAATGCAGCTTAGACGGCGGCTATCTCGATAGGAAGCGGGTTCACCATCGAAACGAAAGCTTAATAGACACGACACGGAGGCAAAAAAGCACGCTATGCCTGACAAACGTGTGTTTTCAGAACGGCTTGGTCTCAATTCTCCAACTCGAGACCCTGATACGGTCATGGATACCCGAGTTGAGGACGGCATTTGGGCCCCACCAAACTAAAGACCATGAGGATCTGAATAAATGGGACACGCCAAGCACAACTAACCGAGCTTGTAGCATCAACTTGCCTGCCGGGGAGGCTTGTTTCATCATTTAGCAGGGGCGCTAAATCGTACTGTTAACTCTGCTAACGTGAAGACAAGCACCCTTAGTAACCAGAAGAATGGTCATGTACTCGACATTTGCCTGTTGGTGATCCAAGTTCCTAACCGTATTCAAGAGGAAGGATATGCGTACTACTCAAATGTCTCGACGACATTCGGAGGACAGCAAGATCAGGACTGGTACACAATGAGCCTGGATATGGATGCTGTAGGCAGAAATTTAGCTTTCCGTATAGCCGTGACTGCATAATATACCATTTATCGAGTTTGCCGTTGAATGGAAACAACGCGTCCATCATATACGCATCCTGCCACAAAGTCCACGAGAAACAGGTGGTCGCCATCTTCCGTTTGCAAGATTCCGTTATCGTCGAAGGCGTTGCGGATTGTTCGAAGGAAGCTGAGGCTGTCGACAAGACTCTTGCGCCGTCAATACCTCCGAGCTCATGTTATCTTATTATCTTCACAACCTACACCAAGGATTTCGCACATATTGCAGCATATAGTCAACATTCATTAAATCCCATGCCTTAGAAACACACCTCGTCCGATTCTTCATTATTCGACGCTCGCCGTTGTCGCTTGAGAGACCTCAACTCGTGAAGTGAAACATCCTGCAGCTGGGAACAGAAAGGCTAGCATCTCCCCACTGCTAATAAATATTCGAGACGTGAGACGAGGATAAAAGAAGTCAGGCGATGATGACGGCCTTGGCTAAAATTGGCA
Organism: Desarmillaria tabescens; assembly: GCF_030435595.1. NCBI lineage: Eukaryota > Fungi > Basidiomycota > Agaricomycetes > Agaricales > Physalacriaceae > Desarmillaria > Desarmillaria tabescens. Next base: position 394,204 of record NW_026848303.1, read on the forward strand.
TGTGTCTGATTCGGCTCTTTCATTATGCCAGTGACAACGGCCCCTGCACCTGTTAACATTTTCGACGATGACGACGATGGATGGCAGGATATGCCTGTCGTTCGGGAGGACGAGCTCAAGGGCGGGCTCGATGAAGAAGACCAAAAGCGATACCACTACGTACCTTCCGCCAAGGGCACCAATGCTGCTAATGCCATCGGCACCATTGACGTCGACGACCTTGGGAACGAATGGCGGTCGAAGATAGACCATAATGAAAACGAATACACGAGGCTGCGGGTGAAGGAGGAGGACGAGAACGACGACGTGCACCTACGGACCCGGTACTTATTCGACGAAGACAAGGCTATGACCCCGCTCAGTCAGATGCAGGCGACCAAGAATCTGCTCACAGAAGCCCAGCGTATAGCGTACGTCGGCCTCTGCTCGCTAACGAGTCGGGAGATGGCCCAGGAAATGAAGATGGCACGTCGCAAGGAACTCAAGGCGGCGGCGGCAAGCATGGAGCTCTGGGCGATGAAGATAATGGGTCGGTTATATTATCATATGGAACTCGAGACTCAAGGTAAATATATGTTCTCTACTATTTCCCAGCTAACGACGGTGAACAGAGCAGAAGATGATTGAGAGTCTCGGTGAACATGGTGTACTACCTATGGATCTCGTCCCGGCCCTCATGACCACGCATACTGTCGCCAATCCCGAGTATGATCCTGAAGCAGCTCGTCAGCGGGCATCTCACGAAGACGAGCCTGACAACCAACCTGCGACCCATGTCGACATACCCCCATCACCCTCCGCATCTACCAAACCTGCTTTTCAAACAACAGCCAAAGTCCTCGAAGATACCTCCACATCTGCCATACCCGGTGTATCTACAACTCTCTCTTCCGCAGACGAGAGGGTCACTCTCGACATTCGATGGACGGTCTTATGCGATCTATTTTTGATACTCATCGCCGATAGCGTCTATGATGCTCGTTCGCGCGTTCTCCTCGAAAGCGTTGCCCTGAAGCTTGGTCTCGGATGGTTGGATGTGGTCAAGTTCGAGAGTCGTGTGACTGAGGCGTTGGAAATCCAGGAGGACGTGGAGAGAATGGAGAATGAGGACATCATTGACGGTCGCAGAAAGGCTAATAGGAAGAAGCGATACATGATGTTGGGTCTTGCTACGCTTGGAGGTGGACTAGTCATTGGTCTATCTGCCGGGCTTTTAGCTCCAGTTATTGGGGTGGGCCTTGGTGCAGCGTTCACCACCATCGGGATAACAGGGACAACGGGTTTTCTCGCCGGAGCCGGAGGTGCAGCCGTTATCACGACTGGTGGTGTACTAACAGGAAGCGGTATCGCTGTTCGAGGGATGATTAACCGGACGCAACAAGTTCGAACGTTCAATCTACTTCCGCTGCATAACAACAAGCGGGTGAACTGTATCATCACAGTTCCAGGGTTAGTCGAGTCTTCCGTGTTACCAATCGTGTTCTTATCAATGCTAGATTTCTGAACGGCGCCTTAGATGACCCTCGGCTGCCTTTCAGCGTGTTGGACCCCATTGTTGGCGATGTCTTCAGTGTTCTCTGGGAGCCCGAAATGATTCGGGAGACTGGAAGCGCTTTGAAGATCCTTACCACTGAAGTCCTCAGTCAAATCGGAGCAACGGTGTTACAAGCAACAGTCATGACCGCCTTAATGAGTGCCCTTCAATGGCCAATCAGTGTGTATCTTCTTAGATTACTTCTTTTTCGGTTTCTGAAGGCACATTAGTTCTCACCAAGCTCGGCTATCTCATCGACAATCCCTGGAATAATGCTCTTGACAGAGCCAAGGCAGCCGGCAGTGTTCTAGCAGATGTTTTGATACAACGCCATCTTGGTGTTCGCCCCACGACTCTCATTGGCTTCTCCCTGGGCGCTCGCGTCATCTTCTATGCCCTTGTTGAACTGGCCAAACAGAAAGCGTACGGCATTGTCCAGGACGTCTTCATTCTCGGAACGACCGTCACCGCGTCGTCCAAGACATGGTGTGAGACGCGATCAGTTGTGTCAGGTCGATACGTCAATGCTTTCGCACGGAACGATTGGGTGCTCAACTATCTCTTTCGGGCTACGAGTGGGGGAGTTGGGACTGTCGCTGGCTTGAGGCCTGTCGATGGAGTGCCCGGATTAGAAAATGTGGATGTGACTGACAAAATTTCCGGGCACATGAGTTACAGAGCGTTTATGCCTCTGATTCTGGATCAGCTGGGTTTCCCGGTATCGGCGGATTATTTCGATGAGCCTGAGGTATGCAATCCTTTGCCTTGTTCCTGTCTTGTTGCTCAAATGTGATCTGCTCTTGCTATAGGAACCCGAATTCACGGAAGATCGGGTAGTTGTACGGGAAGAAGATATGTCGAAGAAGAAGGGTTGGTTTTCGAGGAAATCTAAACCTTCAAAACCCCAGCACGTATCAAGACCGCCAGGTGGGCCTTCGTCGTATTCGAAGAAACCTTCGGGACCAGCATCGACACCCAGGGATTCCCTAGACAATGATCTCCCTCCGCGGATGGATTCTTCCACGCCTGTATCAACGCCGCCTTCCACACCTCAACGAGATACGGCATCCCCCGGACCGGACATCCCTATGCACGCTGGGTTCGATTTTGCCGCCATCAAGGAGATGATAGGACAATCCGAGCAGCCTGAGCAGCAGGTGGTGTCACCTACGCCGATCGTCGCGCCTACCATTCCACCACCAACTAACCGCACCGAATCCATGCCTCCGGCGATCAAACGTTCGTCTTCCCCTACTCCAGGTCCAAGCACGTCGCGTAGCCCTTCACCACCAAAGAAGGACGAGATGAGCTCTGCATTCTCGCGATCCTTGTCGTTGAATGATGCCAATGACTCTGATACCGATACTGAGCCTTCCAAATCGCCCTATGTTTCTCCACCGCTCAGTCCACCTTCATACTCGCAACCTCCACCTCCGTCGTCGGCATTCGGTGTTAATGACAGCTGGTCAGACCCTCCGTCACGAACTACAACTTTATCTTCATTCAATAACTACGGCTTCAATGTTCCTACCTATTCGACTTCAGCTGTGTCGCTCACTCAGAATCCATTTACGTCACCATTGGCTACGCCGCCTGATGCGGGGTTATCGTTTGGCGGTGTGGATGGATCTATAACTACGTCGTCTCCTGCGAACGTTAGTGATCCATGGAGTATGCCCGCACATGTAGGAAGGAGAAAGAACACGGGCGGGACTGATTATAGTTCAAACCCGTGGTCATGATTACTACACACTCTTTTGCATAATGTAATAGTATGGATACAAACATCATTTCAACCTAGACCCCATAATATACATTGACGCATCTATTTTTTTGTGAATGAATGGATAGGATGGACAGACATGCGTGAAAGGTCGTAAATGGTATAGGTGGGTACGGGGATCAACCATTGGTGAGTACCTCCGCCAGTATTTCTCCGATTGTCTTTCCGTCCTTCGCTTGGTGTATGCAATTAGTACCGGCTTTTTGTATTTCTGGCGGTATTAGTACGCTATCCGCAAAGCAGGCGTGGGCGATAGCGTCGGTGGCAGTGATTCTTGTGGAGGGAGGGTATCTGAGGAGCGACTGCAAAAGACCGAGTTCATGTGGGGTCTGATCATGAGGATGAAGATACGGTAAATCGCTCTCTAGAGGTACCGGAGGAACAATCGTGAATTCCACACGCGACGCGTCTGGAAGCTCTTTGAATGTCTAGACCGATCGTTACCGAGGACCCAGGAGATAATGTGGGGAAGGATGGACTTACAGGCCATGATTCTTCAGTGGGAGTACCCAGAATTTTGAAGATGCTCCACGCTAAACCGATCTCGCCTCGTGTTCCGTCGAAGAGGGTGTTCCGTATGAGTGTCGGGTTCGCGTCGCAAAGTTCCGGGGGGTAGTCATACTCATCGTTGTTCTCTTCGGGTAGGAGGGGAGTGAAAAACTCGGCAAATACGCATCCAAGGCTCCACATGTCCACGGCATAAGGATCATATTTCCGTGCGCCGAAAAGAAGTTCTGGTGCGCGGTACGGACTAGTCGAGCTCGGTTGTTAGTCAGAGAAAAGCGGAGACTGGAGGAGGAGATATTACCCGGTAGATACTTCGAAATACATTCGGTATTTTTCCTCGTGCCAGATATCCTCTGGGTGTGGGTCCAGTGTGTACGATACGCCAAAGTCAATTAGCTGGACGCACCCGGAGGTGGTTATGAGTATATTAGAAGGCTTTATATCGCGGTGCGCGATTTTATGTGGCGATGAATGAAGGTATGCAAGTGCCGATAGGGTTTGGAATATTATTGAGCGGGTTATGGTGTAAAATTGGCTGCCCATGTCAGGAGTAAACGAAGGGATAGAAAGAAGAATTTCGAGTGAGTAAGGAATGAAAGGCATGCATATTTCGAGCGTGTGTTCGTGTGGATCATCTCTTGACCATAAAACTGGAATTATCTATTTTGTCGTGAGTGCGGCGCTAACATGTTAGTAGTCACTTGGTGACCTACATTGGCATAGGATAACTGAGAGAGAATGCGGCATTCTTTTATTATGTCATGAGGTTCCTTTGCGAACCGACGGTTGGTAGTCGACGATTTGATAGCAACCCGTTGGTCGTCTTCGTGTGCGAGATATACAGTAGCGGCAATTCCTACTGCAATAACTTCCCCATGACTAAAAAAATAAGGCTCAGACAGAGAACAGTCCACGGCTATCACGCCTACCTATCTGATGAGTCACCTTCAAATTCGAACGCGTCCCAGTCGGTATTATTCGAAGACATGGTGGAAGGATGGAGAACAGGATCTTCCTGTTTTGGCAGATCGATCTTGGACTATTTCACGGAGATCCTGATTTTCACACAGAACTTGATCCAAAGTAGGCCCGTGGCGGTCCGCTTGCCCGTTTCGATCGTTTTGCCATCTTTCATTGCATTGACATCTTCTTTCATCAAGCTATGGCAGATTTAAATGGCGGCGCCAGCAACAGTACGTTTCCTTCACCTGCGCACCGTATTCTATGTTTTGACGATTGGTCACAGATGAGCGACTCCTGGCGGCTGCAAGAACTGACAACGAGGAACTCATGATGGAAGTGTTCTCTGAGGGTGGATTTGACATCAATTTCCAGGATGGACTGGGGAATACCGGTGCGTCGGTCTGTCGTCTGCGCAAGAACTGCTACTAATCAGAGATCTAGCCTTACATCTCGCGTAAGGGCATCACCGTCTGCCCTTGTGCGCGCCACTGACGAGAGAAAAAGCGTGTCCAACGGTTCCACAGATGTGCTCGAACATATACTATCTCATGAAGACTGCGACGTTGACCCCATTAACCGTATCGAGAAGGCTACGCCCCTGCATCTGGCAGTCAAGCTTGAGCACCCTGGGCTAAGGAAGCATGTAGTAAACAGTCTCCTGGAGGCTGGTGCCGATACTAAGTGTGTCTTCTTATCTTGGTTTCATTGGCTATCGTTTACGTCTCCCAGGATACGGGACAAGTTTGGTGAAACAGCGCTAGATCTGGTACCTGTCCGAAGATACGGAAGTACGGGCTTTGTTTAGAAAAGCTCAGGCAGCAGTCCAGCATATCTCAGGACGATATCGCCAGTGGTGAGCAATCTCCCTCCGGTATCCTTGACGTGGCTTATGGCTCTGCAGATGACGACGATGTTGGATCAGGGTCAGGATCAGGGTCCGATGATGACTAGATCTTTCTTATTCACGCAGGACCTGTATCGTCTCCAGGACGGGTCAGGGTATTTAACGTACTAGTGGTAGAACTGCTCGAGAACTCGCCAGGGCTATAGGGAGGAATACTGTAGACTTGAATGTATTTGTTGCTTAAAAGACCATTGCGCAAGTATTCGAACCTGCCATTAATACTCAAGCGTCTAATCTATGTATCGTACGCTCTACTGCTTCAAATACAGCGCTATGATACCCATGTCTTCCAAACATCGCTGCTCTTCAACCATGCAACCAGCTCGTCCCGCTTTACCTTTGTTCCCTTGTCTGCGCTCTCAACCTTGACCTTGACCCCGTCCTTGAACTCCCATTTCTGCTCTTTAACAGTGACGAGGCCAGCCTTCAACTCATCGCCTCCCAAGATAACCGCAAACGGTACCTCATCTTTCTCTCCTGCAGCAAACTGGGCAGGGAGCTTCGGCTTCTTCTTCGCCAAAAAGTCCGTCTAATCAAAAGATCCTCCATTAGCTCGACCCGTCCATTCTAGGGACAACAAAATCTAACCTTGATTCCCTCCGCCCGAAGGTCCCTTGCCAGCTCCATCCTCTCTTCAAGCAACCCATCACCCGCCGCCATGACATACACCATCGTATCCTTACACCTCTCACCTAGGCCAACCCACTTTGGCCACAAAAGTGCGAATATCCGGTCCATCCCAATACTTACACCAATACAAGGTGTGCTCGCCGCGCTCTTTTTGCTGCTCTTACTCTCGGATGCTGCTGCCAACGCAAACTGGCCCACAAGATTATCATATCGGCCTCCCGCTGCAATGGACCCCACGCCCACTTGTGATTCGTCTACTTCTTCATCTTCTCCTGCGTCTTTTGGTTTTGATTTCGATTTGGGTTTTGGGGCGGGTGTTGAGTCGGCAGAAGCATCGGTTTTGAACCCCGGAGGCGCTGAAGCTTCTACGATAGCTTCGTAGATGAGGCCTGTGTAGTAGTCTAAACCACGGGCAAGCGAGAGGTCGAAGGAGATCTGGTAAGGAAGCGTGAGTGGGTAGTCGCTTTTGTTAGGACAATGTACTCACCTTATCAAGCACTTTATATGCTTTGAGGAAAGTAAACAGAAGAGCCATATCCTCTATGCCCTCCTTAGCATTCTTGTTCGCCATCAATGTCGGGTCTGATGTGAGTATATCCAACAGCTCCGGACCACCTATCGAAGGTAAATTCGATGCCTAACACAATAAACGATGCTTACCCTTGTGCTTGACATACTCTCCAATTTTATCGGCGACAGCAGGATCTAGACCTTTCTCCTCTGTCATTTCCTTTTTCACTTCGGCCCAAGGAAGCTTTAGAGAGAAAAAGTAAGATATGGAAAGATGACCGTACGGTTAAACACGAACTTTATCTAGTTTATCCACAGCGGAGGATATCGTCCGAATTTTGTTTTCTGGCACACCACATACGGTAAATATGCCGTCAAGAATTTTCCTGTGATTCAACTGCTAGTAATGAGCATCCGCTTCCTTTCACAGACGGGGAACATGCCTTGATCGTGTATTCGCCTATATCCAGGTTGTTCAAAATCGTGCACAGAAGGCTGACTATTTCGGCGTCTGGAATCATTGGATCGAACGTCCCCGAGATATCAAAATCCTGAAAATGAGATATAAACGCACATCAATGAACAAAACGAGCAAACTCACGGCTTGCATGAACTCCCTCATCCTCCCCTTGGACATTACCGGCTGGTCTCTCCGGTAAACTTTGCCCACCTGCCACACCTTCCCTTGTCCACCTCCACCAGTCATCGCGAGCCACCGCGCCAGAGGTACAGTATGGTCATACCTCAGCGCAAGCTGCTCCCCGCCCTGATCCATGAGATCGAAGATTAACTTGGAGTCTTCGCCATATTTTCCTGTCAGGACATCCTTCCGTTCAAAGACGGGCGTGTCGAGACAGCTTCCACCGAAAAGTGCAAATGCGTCTTTGACAATACGCTCAATGTGGAGACGGCAAAACATTTCCGACGGGCCGTAGTCTCTCGTTCCCTACAGAAATTAAGCATGCAGTACGATTTCATAGCCGAAAATGAGTGACCTTTGGCGTCTTCAATAATATCCTTTCTTTCTTCTTCTCACCATCAGCCAAGTCGCCTTTCTTCTCTCTCTCCTTCGCATTTAACACCCCCTGCGCCTTCTTCAGCTCTCCCAGTTTCCGTTTTGCTGCCTCTACCTCTGCTGGATCGGCATTCTGCAGGCGAAGATTATTGAAAAGCGCCGTCTGTTCCGCTATTTCGTCAGCTAGAGTCATGATTTTCCGTATTCCTGCGCGTGTTGCGTTCTTGGTAAACGACAGTGGTGGTAATCGATGAAAACGGCCGATACGAGTCAGGAAAAGATGCATAAATCTAGGGACATGAAGTTCGATCAATAGTTCCAAATCTGGACAGGATTGGCTCAGCCGAAGCTCGGCTGGACTTCGGGCAGGAATTCGTCCGGATGAAAACTAGAATAGGAAGGAAACATAACCCTGACTGTCTTGGATCATTTTCGTCTGCGGCGAATCAAGACAGCCCACGACGGGCGCGACATATGAAGAAGTTCCATTGATTAGCATAGTGAGTAAATAATGATTGACGAGACTTCGACGATAGACGAAGTGGGTAAGTAAAGTAACTGCAGGGTCGCTCCGGGAGTTAACTGGCCAAAGCTACTGCGACAATGATAACTGATCTAACATACAGCTAGAAGCCACCGAGACATCCATCAAGCCCTGGCTCGCTGAAAGCACTAGATGTTGCGCTCCGCGCCGACCGGTTCGCCTCGGATGTCTTCGCTCTCCGAGCCCGTCGCGTCTCCGAATCCAGACTACACATCGAGTCCTTCCTATGAGGAAGAAACGATAATACATGGTTAAACTCCTCTGGTGAGCAAGTCCGTGGGATGGGCGGGTATGTTGTATTAGGAGGTATGGGTGGTGGAACTATCTGCGGGGAACCATATCCATCGGAGTCCTCCGACTCTGATGATGCTGACATGGAGAGGTCCGGGACAGCGAGCATTGATGGTGGAAGCTCTGGTTCCGGCTGACACGCCTCGTACGCATGAGGGTGGAAGTAGCTCCCCTTGGGCGAGACAGTATTAGGAGAAGTCGAGGTGTAAACCCGCTCGCCGCGCTCTGGTAGCTCGCATGAGTTGGGGGATACGACAATCGGTGCACGGTCGTACGTATTCGGCGAGTGGGCTGCATAGGTAGAGGAGATTGCTGGTGTAGGGGGGAAATGAACATGTGGAGACTCTGTCTGAGTTGGAAATGCTAGGGAGCTAGTGCTAGATCCGACAGCGCGCGCTGTTGCCAACGGCTTTAGGATTGGACGGGGCATTGCTAGCTGCGGAACAGTGTCCAGGCAGGCGAGCCAGTCTGTCGACATGAATAAAGAGAAGGAGGGGGACAGACAAGTGAAAACCTACCACACAAGAGTGAAGAATCAGTACTGGAAGGTAATACGCTTTCCCAGCAAGCGCGTAGCTCTGGAAGTATTAAAAATGAACAGGAGTTAGAAGACGGAGAAGGCTATGGGGCAGACAGAAGAGACTCGCCAAGGCACTTGGCCAGACGTGTTGATGGAGGTTCCACAACACTCGACGCATCCGCTTCTGTGTTTTTATACTGACATGAAACCATGGAGCGCACCGGAATCAAATCTGGAAACAGGTTCCGGATTTGCAGGACAATAACGGATGATATTTATCCTCCTTGGACCAACGATATACCCTTTGAAAGTTTGCATCGCGGCTGTGATTGTTGGAGCGACAACGGATCACTCAACCTCGGCCTGTCGCAGGTTGGACGACACCGATTGCTGACGTCATGGGACGGAACCATTTGTCGGTAACGAAACACGATGCATGACATGCGGCGCAACAAGAAAAATACAACAATGTGCAGATACGGTCACATAGACAACGTGCGTTAATACGCACAAAAAACAATAAAACAACTAACGGTACATTACTTGAAGGCCATCACCACCGTTCGCCAAGGCTCGAGGCCTTTTCTCCAACACAGTCATCACAGGTGGTGGATATGTAATGATTCCGTCAGCCCCACTCGACGAAAGCACAGAAGAGAACGAAGGGAAGGCAGCGGCGGGGTCATTCGGCCTTGGAGACTTCACCCGCGACAACGCGGCCTTATCGTCTCCCAGCGTGGGGCTGGAAGTTGAATGATCACCATGCCTGGGAATTCCCGGGGACCACAAATACCCGTCCTGTGTCGCAAACACAAATGTCGGATTCAACCGTTCGGAGAATCTAGGTGTTAACGTCACATCGTGTTCCTGTTCATCGCTTAATGAGACTGATTGCCAAAACGCTTGACGGAGCGAGGTCGAGGGTTCTTCATTGGTAAACTCTTGAGCTGATGGGGATGAGAGTCGAGAGGTGGAAGGATATGGTGATGGGGCCTCCTTCTTGCCCTTCTTCACTGGGAGAAGCGTCACCACTCCACAAACAGTGCTGCTTCTCTGAGGACGAGGCATTCCGATACACGCGGTGTCTGAGTCTTCGGTAGCGTCATAGCCGGTAAATGTAGCTGTTGGGTAGGGAGAACGCGGGTAGGTCTTCAGAGCCTTCGCTAAGTTTGTCGGAGATCTTTGCGATACATCCAGTTGCCTAGGGACTGATCTACGTTTGGATTTCGGTGGAGCATCAAGGATGACGTCTACTTGGAACTGGTGTGTCCTCCGAAGGGGACGTGAGTACTCCATCCTGGGACTTGAATCCGCCTAAAGTAGGTGAATATACCCTATCTCCTCGATCTGGAAGTTCAAGGCAATTCGGGGATACGATGATAGCGGCGCGATCGTAAGAATTTGGTGAATGGGTGACGAAGGTTGATGTGAGGGAAGCAGATGGAGGGAAATGGACGTGTGGGGACCTTAGGCTTGGCGAAACGGCTACCGTGGCGCTTCCTGCGAACGGGAATGGATTTGGCGACAAGGGCAGAGGTGGCGGCCGTTTCAGAATGGACTTGGGCGACGTCAAGCCTCTCAAAGTAGGCGTCGTCGTCCCAGTAGCCCTCTGCATGGCCTTGGAAGCCATCGAATGTTGAAAGAATCGTCGTGGGTCGTGAGTAATCGTAAATTTGATGTTCGTTATCCTTGTCCAGCAAGGGCTAAAAAATGGAACCGCAAATATCGTGAGGCGACAGCAGTGAAAATAAGAAAGACGTACTTGTTCAAGTTTGTTTATGTCGCTTGAGCTCAAGAGCCAGTTCAGTTACACCTCTAAGGTCGAGCATATATACTCGTGCGACTGTGCCACTGGAGAGTTGCCATAGTGCTAGTAAATCCGGGAGTAACAGCCACAGCCAGGCGAGTATAAACCATAGCTCGGCAGAGTTAACTTCTAAATTTACTCCCGGTTCATATCTCTCTCGACAAGCTTTCCGTCTTTGAAGAGAAACAGTGCAGTAGCTGCACAGAACTACACGCGCTGGTATTGGTGGTGGTAGAGAGGAAAACAAATACCTGTGGTGCTTGCTAAGCACCTAAATTTAGGGAATGACGATATTCGGCAGGCAACGGACCACATCTCCGCTAACTCCGTCCTGTCCTGCCCTGCCTCAAACCGCCGTTGTCGTATCAACGCTGTGTCCATTGGAAGGATGCTCCTGGAATATCCGCTTAATTCAGGATCTTTTCTCAACAAATGAAAGAACCGAGATTCAAGGCAAGTAGAGCGCTGTTTCTAGCCTTGGCCGAGGATTTTGTGGCCCATTGCCCAACGACTTGAACACTGCCTTCGAGTTATTAATGCCAGGTTCAGCGTAGACGTATCTATCACGCTCTGTTGTTGAGAAGTAACCGTAGCGTAATTCAGACCTATTATTGTGAGCAATGCCTGTTTTTAATCTCCTCGGTGGTCGCGTCAGCGTTTCCGAATTTCTTGGGACTTCTCTCATCCTTTTTCAATTGTTGTCATGGACTATCCGTTTACGAAACGCAGGTGAAAGCCTTTTTCAGGTGACAGCGGCATTTAGCATAGCCCCTGCTCTTGCTGTTGGACGTAAAGATGTAGTGAGTTGTGGTACAGAGTGCCTATATTTAGTCAGGTATTCTGAGCGAAAGATAAGAAGTCTTTGCCGACCGATAGTTGGACATACGCTGCGGGGCAAGCCATTTTGAACCTGAGCGAAAATGGCGACCCATGAATGAAATTCCATGTACGCGTCGTAACTCGTTCTATTTAGTACTTCATGGATAGTATAGCATACTACGATTCAACGGGAGGTACAGCCTTCTCTGCATCCCTAGGATTATTCTGCGTCTCCTTCTCCGGCCGCGCCTGTAGTGCAAACGTCTCATCAACAACACCCACCATCTCCACCTCCTGCATCAACAAACTGAACAAGAATCCCGCACCCGAAATACCCACCATCGTCTGCCACACCACTTTCATACTTTCCGCAAACGCGACCATGACTTCGGTACGCAGGGGTTCGGCCAGTTTTGGTATTCCTGGAATAGCGGCATAGGCGATCTCATGTCCCGCGGGGAAAGTGGCGAGGTAGGATGCTGGGAGGTTCATTTTCAGTTTGTTCTGGAGGGGAGGGCAGAGTAAATCGAGGGAAGGGAGATCAGAAACGTGTATATACCTGGAGAATAGTACTTCCGATAGTAATGCCCCATGTTTGGGTGAACGCACGAGTGAATGCGAACAACGCCAGAGCGGCAGCAGTCCGACTGATGGGCTGGGGTGCCAGGAGTGGAAATACAGGCGCAGAGAACTAGCCGATCCAATTTAGATTGTCGGGCAGTGAACAAAGGTGAAAGAAACATACCACCAAGCCGCTGCCAGCACTCACGATGAGCTGATATCCAACCCACTTGCCGGTAGAGGTGTCTGCCTTGAGTAGACTGAAACAGCCGAAACCAATCATGGTGAGGGCCCATCCGACCCAGTTGACGGGACGGTACTTTCCCGTGATGGCAACGATAAAGCCAGAGGAAAGAGCAAATGGTGCAATGATGAGGGCGCTGGGAAGGAAATCAACTGCTGAGCGGATTGGGGACGCTCCGAAAGCAGATTGGAAGAAGACTAGAATAGAGGGAATGAGCGAGATGAGATGAAGAGAGAGCGAACGGCCTCACCCGGCAAGTAGTAGAGAATGGCTGAATATAATGATTAGTGTGAGGCCAGTGATAAGAAGGATGATCTCGACGCACAGATACTCGTGATACCATGCATAGCCGTCATGAGAATACTAGTGAGAAATGCCAGTACATTGACCAAAGCTGATCCAGGATACCGGAAAACTCACGCGCTCAAAGTAGTACGGTTCGTAAGTAGGTCCGATGGGACTGTCGGTCTCACTGGGACCTTGACTTCATACCAACCAAAGGCCACAAGCAGGGCGAAACCAATGATGAGAGGGGCCAACACATGCTTGTTGGTCCATTCGTAACGGATACCTCCCCAGGTCAAGCCAATGATGGCTAGAGTGGTACCGCAGATCACGATAAGATTTCCACTGTTGGATGAATTCAAGGTCCAGCAGCTGATGACACGAGGATTGGGTTACTTACAACCAGTCAACCTTGTTGAGTTTCTCCTTGACGGTACCAGGAGGGGTACGTACGTTCAAGAAGAAGAGGACAAGGATGAACGCCATACCAGTAAGAGGCAAGTTGAGGTCTGTTGATGAGTTGAGCCTCCATTATAGTTTCCATGATAATGACACCTACAGAAGAGCCATCGCCAGGCTTTTCTTCCTCTATCAGACAGGGCGCCACCCTAAGAACTTGATATTAGATACCATTAGGGATGAAAGATCTGTTACACACAATGGGAGGCGCAATAGCCTAGGACACAATTAGTATACAGACCTCATTCCTTCATTTTGTGAAACGTACCGAAGCAAATGACCAAGTCAGGCCAATCATACCCTGATACGTGCCACGCTCCGAGAGAGCGACCAAGTCGGAAATCAAGATCTCGACGAGATTGATGATTCCACCTCCACCCAAACCCTGGACCGCTATTAATTAATGATCAGCCCGCGTACCCGTAGATATTAAGTACTCATATCAACATACTTCGCGCACCAATCATCATGTTCTAAAAATACCCAGTATCAGTCGGACTGCGGTCAAAGACACTAAGTCGGCACTAACCATGTCTTGGGCAGCACCGGCCAAAGCGCTCCCGAGTGCGAAGAGAGCAATTGAGACCAGCATTACTGGCTTTCTGTGGTCATCGTGAAATGACACCTGTCAGAGGGCACAAGGGACTGTAGACAAGAACGCGTACCTTCCAAAGGCATCTGATAGACTGCCACTCAAAGGCATGATTGCGGTACTCGACAGTGCATACGCAGATCCAACCTTGACAATAATCAGCGCATGAACATGATACAGGTTGATACTGCATTTACGTACCCAGACGTAATTCCCCTCTGTATCGTTTAGCGCGTCAGCGATTGTCGGAAGTGCTGTACCGACCGAAGTCAAGTCCAGGGCACTCAAGAAGATCGAGACAATCATGGCCAAGAAACTGAGCCAGAAGTCTCGACCTTTCTTGACAGCTTGGATACCCTTTGGTACCTCAGCACCAGCTTGCTTTTCATTGGGGCTCTCTGGAACTTGCAGAGTTTCAGTGACAGACTCCGGAGTGGTGGAGGTACGCGAATGGGCGTGGCCCAGATTGCTCGTAGATGAAGTCATTGGCAGGTGCAGAAAGTCACGACGAAAACGTATGGACCATCAGGTCGAGTTTTAACCCATGTTGTGACCTTGGCGGGTTGTTTGGTAGAGAACATCAGTTTGGCCGACTTTGATAGAATTACGGGGGTCTGCCAACTTACCTGGCAGCCGCTGCCTCCACTTTGAGGAGAGCCGTCGTCGCTTAACGATTGCTGTACAAGTTTGGAAATATAAATGGTGGTATTGGCCTCGGTGCCGAGCCCTCTGTATTCGAAACAGCTTGGACGACAGCGAAACAGAGTGCCTATACGATATTTCTGTGTGGTTACGGGCCTGCGAGCAAGCTGGGCACATTAATTAGATAATTTGGCATTAGCAGGTAAAAAATGTACATTATATGAAGGGATATTACCTTACGAGATTGCACATGCCGGGGAAATGGAGAAGTAACGAACAATACATCTTTCCACAATTAAATGAATATAGAAATGATGTAGGGTGCGCTTTTTCCGGCACCGTTTCCATTGGTATTACGCGTTCCTCGATAAGCTCTACTAAACGAATTCGAAATAATTCTGGCTGAGGCCGTAGCTTAGCGGTGGCTGACATTCAGTTGAGCCTGTGGGTGGTTGATGCAAAGTTGTGTAAATCACATGATATTCGGCCAATCAAATTGATCACCGTGATCGAAAGCTCTCCCGGACCAATCATCGTCTCGTCTACCAACACCTCCGATAGTAAACTTTTCTACGCTGACCAGAGCTGAATATTCTGCAGGAACCAGGGTCGTCGTTATGTCCATGTTTTCAGGTATCTCTTCGCTCTTGTATTGTTCTGTTTCAGATTCGTTATAATTCTTCGGCTATTGCTTGGCATCACATCTTGAATTTCCAGTATCCACCCTACAGCCTATTGTATAATTTGTTGTATTGGTCTTAGTATGCCGCTGCTCCTCCCGCCCAAGAGTACGCTATACCGTATTGGCGCCATCCGCCCTGCAATGTAGCAGCGGGCATCGTGTCGCAAAGTTCATATCACCCACTTATCGTCGAATCACATTCAGCGCTAGCATAGCGATTTGATGCTGGGAGCCACAAAAGTATCCAAGTAGCGAACGCCACTCAGAGCTATAAACATCTCGTAATATGCAAGCTCCGGCTTATCTACCCCCGCCCCCGACTCACCCAACCTCGGTTGTTCCCTCCAAGCGACTCCCATTTCTCGCAAAGGATAATGAAAATGGAATTCTGAACGATGCTATCTGGAGCTTTTGATAGGTACGGCCAATTCCATATCTCACATCCAAATCAATGACCCGAGGTCGATCGTTTAGACTTTTTTTGTGTACCTTTGGCTACACATTCTGGGGCCCCGCGTTTGGCAGAGTTGAGGAAGGTTCAAACCCGAGGTATGACTCGCGCCTTTCCTTTTTCTCTCCACGTCGGCCCGTGCATTGACGCCTGACGCTTTCGATTGGCATCTCGCCCTCGAGCCAAGACAACGATATTGGTCGGGCGGCGTCGTCACCTGAAGATCACTGTCGACTCTCCTCCAGGGGATGCTCACAGGGGACTTTCTGTGCATTCGCTTGTCCACTCACCACACAAAAAATGCGATCATCAATCATATCAATTATTCACTCCGACGCGTTAAATTTGTAACATTGATCGCATTTCCCTCCCGTGCTTCTAAACGTTAACGGAGAAGATTATACAGATTCGCCAGGCACAAGTCAATCAATCGACGTAAGGCGCGTATGCGCGCCTATGTCACGGCCGCAGCGATAAGGACTCCTTCAACAGAACCGTTCATCTCTAGACCGGGGACAAGGGTAAGTACCAAGCCCGACTTTTTTGGCCCAAAAATATCACCCTCTCAACTAGCATGGTATATAACTGGCTTCACGGAACGAAGTTCGTCGGGTCTCTCAGTACTTCTTCTTTCTCCTATGTCTGATTCAACGACAGTGCTTATCGTAAGCTTATCCGTTTCGTTCTTGCTTGTCTCTAATCTAATAATTCGTACTCTGGGCGATTAGTCTGGTGCAGGACCTTCTGGACTCGTGACGGCGCTCGCCCTTCTCCAGAACGGTATCTCTGTTCGAGTAATCGACAGAATCTCCAAATTTCAGATCGGCCAACGAGGTGCAGCCCTGTCTGTAAGCATCTGTGTCTTAATCAAAGCATTTTCACCTACTGACTCCATCTCAGCCTCGAACTTTAGAGCATTACAAGCTCCTCGGCTGCTTGGAAGACATCCAGAAAGCCGGGCCCATCCTCCACACTCTGATTCTGTACGATGAGGACGGTGTTACGCGTAAGAGGGAAATGCCCATGTTCCCAATCGAAGACAACACCCCTGCTACTCCATATGTATGCCACTCCACAGATGTCACTGAATACCACTAAAGCATCGACAGGGAAACGTTCTCATTCTCGGACAAGATCGTCATGAAGCCATTCTCCGGAGGCATCTCGCCAAGTTCGGTGTCTCTGTCGAACTTGGAACGGAACTCGTGGATTTTGAGCATGACGACGATTCCGTCACTGCCACTCTGTGCAAGACCACTGCCGATGGAGAGAAAGTGAAAGAGACTTCGACATTCAAATGGTTGGTTGGTGCTGATGGCGCCTCGAGCTTCGTACGGAAGAAGCTGGGCTTGAGTTTCCTTGGAACGTGTCGCGAGGCCGAAAATTTTGTCATTGGAGATATTTACATCAAGAACTTGGAGAACAAGTTGGACCGAAAGGTGGGAGCTCCTTTTCTTTGCTCGATGGCATACGCTAAGGTACATCCGAGATCTGGCACGTATGGGGTGATGCATCTAGAAAGATGTAAGCCCACTCTATAATTTCTGCCTCGTCCTTACATGAACAATGCTCCTTTTAGGGCGAGTCTGCGACCCTACGAGATACCCGGTGACGATCGGTGCTATTACCTTGGTGGTGGTGTAGAGGCTGATCGCGATGAGATGACTTCGAGCCGTGAAGCATTCATCAAGTCCTTCTATGAAGTCAGCGGACGTACGGATATCGAATTTGGCGACCTCATCTATCTCCGTCCTTATAGGCACGTTGAATCGTGTTTTACTTCTGCTATCGTCAAACTAAATGGGTGCTAGACCGAACATCCGTATGGTCGACAAATTTGGCTCTGGCCGCGTGTTTGTTGCTGGAGGTATGAAGTCCATCAATGAATAGCGTGTTTATTGACTCGACGCGTTCTACAGACGCGTCTCACGTACACAGTCCCACCGGCGCACAGGTACGCTAACTGTAACCATATTGTGAAACATAACACTGAGCGTAATTTCAGGGAATGAACACAGGCGTCCAGGACTGCGTGAGTAATAATACAAGCACCTCGTATTTCAAACTCATACGAAATGTGATATAGATGAATTTAGGCTGGAAATTAGCCATGGTCGAGAAGGGTCTCGCACCGAAGTCGCTCATGGAATCGTACACCCACGAGCGTCTGCCCGTCGTCGCCTCCATGCTCGACCAGACCACAGCACTCCTCAACAAGACGTTCGGGCGCACTCCCGACAACTTTGACGGCTGGAAGCGAGGGTACGAGTTGCGCCAATTCGGTGTCAACTACCGTGGAAGTCCTATCATTGTCGACGAGACCTCTAGTGACGCGAGCGAGGTAGTCGACCCTTACCGGTCTGGAAACGACGGCACTGTACGTGGCGGTGACCGTGCTCCAGATGCGCCGGGCTTGATTTCAGTCGGTCAGCCGTCAGACAAATATTTGTCGACCTTGTTCGACATTTTCGGACCGACGCATCACACCCTACTCTTGTTCTCCGATGACAAGGAGAAGCAGACGGCTATCCTGGAATCGGTTAAGAAGTATCCCGCTAATATCCTGAAACGCGTGGTTGTTTTGTCGGAGAACACAGAGGTCAAGTCTAGTGATCTGCCCGCCGAACTTGTCTTCAAAGACAAGGATGGGTATGCATACCAGAACTATGTGATCAAGAGCAGGAGTCTTGACACGGTCGTCGTTCGTCCGGACGGCGTCATTGGTGCTCTTGTCGGAGGCGTAGACGGTTTGAAGACCTACTTCGACGGCGTATTCACCCCTGACGTTGAGACAGTGGCGGCGTCGTTGAAATCCTTGACGGTCTAGACGGGAATACGGGACGGATCGATGGTTGTAATATTTAGTTCTCTTTTGATACATTGGATTCGCTACTAAATTGGATTTCTCATAAATGATTAATAGACTTACGGCCTTAATTCCCCAATGAAGTCTGCTTATAGCTGCGTATCCAAGCTGCGCAAAATACGCACCAGAACTTCCAATTCTAATCACCACCTAAAGACGTCATTACAATATCAGCTTACATGCTAAGGATTTGGATGAAGCTGGAGCACGTATTCGACAACAGCCGCATTTTCACTCGTCGCTGCCACTGAACATGGGTGTGAAGCTCCAGAGCTCAATGCCTTGACTTCACTTGCTGTACGCAGCAAGGATGCGACTAGAACAAGAAATCATGTTCATACATAACACCGATGCATGCTTTTTTCTGGAGAAAGGTCCATCGGACGGAAGACGTATGTATGACGCGCTGGATTCCGTTGATGACGATGATTACATCGCTGGCCTGATATCCAAGACATGTCCTCTTGTCCTTTTCTTCGTAGATGGGAGCCGGCGTGAAGGGTAGCGGCCTCCATTAGAGCGTTTGTTGGCGAAGACGGTAGCGAGAGTCTGAGTTAGAAAAGAAGTGGACACGCGCTTGGATGAGGAGCTGTTGCTAGGCGGCCGAGGGCTTCGATCCTCAAGACCTCAAGGCCTCAGTCTCTATGATGTTCTGCGTCGACAATATCTGTGATAAAAACGTTGTGAGTGTGATTCAGCATCGCAGCTGAGATTGACGCACCACGGCCAAGTTCCCTTCTCTCGGTCGATACTGGCCGAATCCAGCTACCAGGTAGAAAACAAGTAGGAGTGACTTGAAAAAACACCACGAGGTAGAGTCCAGACTACCGGAACGGGGTAGGTCGAGCTACGTTAGCGTGATAGTCGTTTTTTCTTGTCCGCCCATTTGTCGCAAACCTCAGTTTGACCAGAGAACGGTAACTGCACCAACAGCCAGGAAATTAGTACAATGTAGATCCAGCAGCGCCACGGGCACTGACTCACCTGTTCACTCTCGTCGCACCGCTCTATGGTCCTTTCTTTCTCTCATGTCCTCAGCGTTCGACGTTCAAAGGGAGTGCATATGCATCGAGGGCATTGGGAATCCAGGGTAGTCCGCGGTCGCCGAAACATGCGAACGTTCATAAAGTCGATGTTACACTGTTGGTTGTCGTGGTCAAGACCAGAGTACCGGCCCGTGCTCCAGACTTTGGACACTAATAGTCAACAGCGCGGGCGCGCATCCAACCATAACCAAATTATGGCATTACGAGCGATCTTCTTGATTATTTCCCTCGTCGTTGACAGTAGATATACGTCTGGAGTATGTACGTGTCTTCTCCTACTCTCAGTTTTTGCCTACATGTTACTAAAAGCGGGTACAGTGACTAGAATGAATCAATATTGAAGTTCCCGTCCTCAAAGTGACCAGTTTGTGTCAGCTGGAGGGCAACTGCCAAAGAGACCGCGATATCTTTAGAGCAAGAATCTTGGCGTATAGCCTTTACCGCCCTTCAGATTGTAGCATTCTATAGCATGAATCGGCCCTCGACGGAAATAGTACATCTCGCTTCCCTTTTTTTTCATCTTCGACGCTTCTTTCAGAACTGATATCACACCCGGCATCCCCTCAGAGCCTCATCCTTCCCGTTTTACATCTGTGCGTACAGTGGCAGCACCTTGGGTCTGCAAGTCTTCCGGCGTCCACGCGTGTAGGTGTTGCATCCAGGACAGGGATACGTGCCGGATACTGGGCATAGGTATAAGCTATCTCTGAGGCGAGCGAGTCGATGGAGCGAACTCAATTGGTGTTGATGCCATGCTAATTCCTCCTTGTCATCAGAAGTTGACAGTAAGGTTTGAAGATAATCAAGCGATGGTCCTGACACTGATGGAAGCCTCGACTCTGGTATCTATTCCCATAAACCTGAGACTGATTCGGAAGATGCTGTGGGTTAAGCTTTCGTCATCTTTGGAGCGCAGCTATGCATCCTTCCTCAAGTTCATCAGGTTGGCTGTGCGCTTTACTGGCTCCATGTTACATCTATTAATGACTCAATTCAGCATTACGACCTCCAACATAATTTGCGTCCGAATTTAGCCTATGGATGGGTATCGAGACTAAGCTTTCTTGAGTCACTTGTAAACACCGCGAGACTCGTGGCTATTCCGGGACAGTTATACAGTCCGCTCGGAGAATGATTTACTGCATGACAACACAGCCGTAGAACCTACGAAAATTTCTTGGCAGCAGATCTGTACCCTTGTCTGTATATGGATGGCTCGGTGATGACAAGTATATAATGAGAGATGTGGGATGTGTTATAATCAGACTACCTCCCCACTTATTTTCGAACTTTCACTCAGACCAGCTTGATGGCCACTCAGACCAGTATTCCGTCAAGTCTTACTGATGCTGATAAAACCAATATATATCAAACTCTTGATAATTTATTGGGCTCAGAGATATTATACTCTCTATTGAATGGTTTGCATGTTTATCAAAATCTATGATATTTAGCCTAATCAC
Source organism: Desarmillaria tabescens (assembly GCF_030435595.1). Classification (NCBI taxonomy): domain Eukaryota; kingdom Fungi; phylum Basidiomycota; class Agaricomycetes; order Agaricales; family Physalacriaceae; genus Desarmillaria; species Desarmillaria tabescens. The sequence continues at coordinate 415,322 of NW_026848303.1, forward strand.
AGCTCTGCATAGGCATGTATACTGGAATTTTTTTTGTAACACTGTGGAATGTCTGTGAGTAGAATATGTCTGTTATGATATACAAACTGAAGTGAATGCTATAGTTACAAACAAACCTCAGCCTATTGGACAAACTATGGTCATCCTTGTAATCCTTGTTTATATTGCCACTACTATGAACTTTGCCTTCTCTTGGTCTCACAGCCACTCTGTTTTTGTTAATAAGGGACAAAATCTTTGGACCAAATATCTGGCTTATAGCACTTGGGGTACTACATCATTAGGGACAGCTATCACCAGTACTATTGCCAATGTTCTGGCAGAACCTATTATGGTGTGTATAACAATGTTAATTCTGCTAAGTATAGCTTATGTTGTCTCAATTGTAGATTTGGCGTTGTTGGATAGTCTGGGGACAGCAGTGGTCAATTATCCTGCTTCCTATTCTTCTTGTTGTTTCTGCAACTGGTAAGATCATCCAAATCTTCTATGGTGTCAATTTCTCAAGAGTTCAAGTTGATATAGCACTCAAAGTTTTTGGTTTATACAAAACATCTCTTGCAGAGGATTATCCTCTTGGTTTAACACTTTATGCATCCTTCATCTTTGCTTCAACCTTATGGTGCACCTTGCTTATCATCTACCGCATTGTCACTGTGGCACGAGCAGGAAGTCATACAGGGAGAGGACTTCAAACCTATCACCATGTGATGGAAGTTCTGATTGAATCATATGCTCTTTATTCAATATCCTTGATCTTATATACAATCTTCCATCAAGTCTTCTCTGTTCGCAACAATGACACGTCAGAGTACTTTGATTCTCTAGCAGCAGTTGCAAGAGTAGGCTCATATTCTTCTCTCATGTTTGTATATTTAAATTTTGATATAGGGAATTGCTCCAACACTTCTTGTTGGACGTGTTGCAGCAGGTCATGCTCGCCCTGATGACTCTTGGCAAGGAAGTGCTGTGACCTCACTTCACTTTGGGAGGCTTTTCAGAGATCAAGGCTCTCAGCAGGATTCAATGACAAGAGGAGACCTTGAATCCCAGCAGGAGAGAGAGGATGACTATAGCCATCACATCTTAGCTGACTCTCAGGGACATGATGTTGGCATAGACTCAGAGACTGCCAAGGCTTGGAGAGAAAGAAGCAGTGGATACAGAGGTAGTACTCTAATGGACTTCCAGGAAGATACTGACATTGAGAGCAATGTCATATGCAAGGATAATCACAGGGCCCAGGCATTGGAGAGACCAGAAGGCGGTCATTTTAATAATGGGAATGTTGCTTGTGGAGATGACCTCAAGACTCAGCCAAATGGACAGGGGGATGATTCCTTGAACATGACATCCATTGTATCAAGAGATGAATAAAAACTAGATGTAACAGAATGTCATTTGCAATGGAACATGATTATTTAACAGTATCTCCACTTCTTTAATCATCTGTCAGCCAGGACTCAAGCATGTCCATTAGGCCCATTAAACTCCTACTTGGAGCATTATAGGTAATCATTCCAAATTGTTTCATTGATGTACAAGTGATCCACAACTTTCACATCTCTTCAATACAGAAGTTACTTACTGAGTTTTTCCATGATTCAAAATGTCACTATTAACCTGGTTCTCTCAAGTTTTCTTGCAAATGATTACTTAATAGATTTACTACCCTAATTTCTCAATAAAGCCTGCATATCCAAGCTGTGCAAAACATGTGCCAAAACTTTGGTATCTATTTTCCCATTCAAGCTTAGCAGAATGAATTTGACAGGAAGAATATATGCCGATCACATATAAACCAGAAGCTGTACTTGAACAGCTGCTTTGAGCACTTGTACCAATGCCTTCACTTCATCTGTTTGAACCAACGAAGGGATAGAAGACTGATGCTTGACAATAGAGACATCATTATCGAAGGCAAAGAAACTGACAAGGAGTTCCTGTGCACTCATGGCAGGATGGGTTGTGATGAAAGTTGAGACGGTGAGCTTCTTGACACTGCCAGCAGCTTGGAGTATCAAAGATATCTGTCATGAATTCACCCCTATTTTTTGCTTATCTTATCTTATCACAGCAACTTGTCATTTGACTCTCATCATCATTCCTCATACCTGATCCACATCATTCATGACCTGCTTGGTCACACTGCCCACACGCTCTGACTCACCTTCACATGCTGATGGGGTGTACCCTGTTTTGAACTCGGATTATGTTTTCTTCATAGTAATATTCAGTTAGCCAGATTTAGTAGTTACAGATAGTTTAGTCTGAGTTTAGAAGTAGATTACCTCAGCAATCCACCCTTTGACTCATACCACCACCTCTCCCCGAAGTACTTGCAGGATGAGGCATTGCTCTAGCACCTATAGAGCACCTCATTCACATCAACACATGATTGCATCGCTCACATGCATGATCCATTTGATGGCCTATAGGTCTGATCATACTTCTATGGGCCCTACCCTTGATATTCCCTCATGCTTCATGGGTTGACACAAGTCACACCCCAGGATGGATAGGACACCATGTACGCTCCTCAGAAGATAGTACCACATGGGTACTAGCCTTCTGACTCACTGACATGCTTCTACCATATCAAGCACCATATGGATGCTAGTCTTCTTACTCACATGAGTGCTTCTCCTATACTAAGCACCACACGGACTGAAGCCTTGACATTCACAGGAGGACTTCTACCATACCAGTGCCATACGATACAGAAGGCAGCGATGCATTAGGACAGTACATACTAGTAAATACAGCGATGTATTTAGTCAAGCCTTGCTGTGGTCTTACACCCCAGCTTCAGCTAAAGTTATACACTCCTAACTTTTCATGCAGAAACTCCCTGCTTCCAAGACTAAGGACTATCATTTCTGACCTAGCGATTGCAATGCTCTCTTCACAACTGAATCACCGAATGCGAGTGACAGTTTAGAGGCAAACATTGTTCAATCCAAGTTAGTGCATTACAATATCCCTTCCATTTCAATGCGCACTCCATGGTATTTGACTTGGCTGTCAATATGACCTATGATTTTGATGGAGTGATCTGGCATCATGTGAACTGAGTAACATAATTGACATGAAAATTATGCGGTGGATGAGGAATGGCTTACCTAGATCATCAGTAAAGTATGTCTTACATCCTGGAGTAGGGTAATCAATGAACATCTTCAATGTTACATCAGAAAGGTTGTGATAGCCTGTGATATATCAATAAAGGCTAGATTATGGATCATGAGAAGTGCTTACCACATGCAACAAGAGGTCCACTTATGACCAGCTCTCCTGAGCATCCCAACAGCACTATATTCAGATCACAATCAACAACGTATGTGGAGCATGATGAAAAAGCTCTTCTGATGTTTTCTTTGTGATCATTCAGGCCTATCTGCCTCAAAGTGCAGCCAACCATTGCTTCCATAGAACTAGAGAGCAATTTAGCACTTGTTCACAAACCCAATCTAGGTACCTACCCATAAAAGTTGGTGAGAACCAAGTCTGGTCTCACAGACCACTTCTTCAATAGCTAGAAAATAGTGTAAAGACATGCCTAATGGACAAGCAACATTTGGCTCACTGAATCTGTGATTTTCTTGTTACCTGACATGAGATACTTTATGGGTAGGCCATCTGGACTCTCCAGCAAAGCTTTGATCATGCTCAGCACCATACCAATGTGTGTCACACCAATCAAGATAATTTGCCAGCACAGCTGTGTTAACAGCTCAAAACACAGCACACTGACCAACCACAAACTGAGGCACCAACTTTGGATGATTTCAGAGATGTGGACATTGAATGCAGTGGCTGTTATTTACATTAATAATTAAACACACAACCTTGAAGTAGGACTTATATGCTAGGGCTAAATGTTTTATTTGTTACTAATGAGTTATACAAAGATATTACTCTCACTAGTGAGGGCTTAAGGCACAATTGAATAAATAGTGACTTGGTTTGGAGCTACTGCACTTGGTCTGACTCAGAATACTTTGAACTAGTGGCTCTCTTGGCCTTATACTGACTCTTACAAGTGATCTACACTTGACTAGTAGCACCCTAGGCTCACTAGTGGCACTTTTGGCCTAAGAACTAATACTATAACTTTGGAAACTTGCTTGAACTAACTTTGAAACACTCTGGACCAGTTCAGGACACAATAGTGGATTCTAAGACACTTCAATTCATTCAATACTATAGATAACTTAGTGACTAGCCATCATCTTGTTGAGGTTAAGCACAAAAGCCTTTAATTGGGGGATTAGATACTGACTAGTAGGTCACAATTATAGGGATGGCTTGCCTAGCCTGCATGTGCACCTAATCTACTACTTATATACTAGTAAGAAAGGTACAAAAGTTATAAATAAACTGGCAAGAGAGATATTATTGGTAAGAATGTCTTGGCTAGTCACAAGAAATGGCAAATAATTATGCAATAATCAGTCTAGAGGGGCTTGCTTGCTGACTAGCAGGCTTAGGAGCTCCACTAATGGTTTCTTTCCATGCTCTTGACCCAATATTACTCCACTAGTGCCATGGATAAATGAATAGTCATTTATCCATGCCTGTAGCAATTGTTGATTATGATCAAGGGTGCAGTCTAGCTATACTAGTGCCAATTGTAATAGATCTTTATTGCACTAGCCAGATCTGGTCACCAGGCTCATCTGTTTACTGAATCATTTCTAAGTCCTGCTTCAAGATTGCCACATGACTAGTCAACCTTACTTAGGCATTCAAGCCCAGATCAGTTCACTAGTGATGGAATCCTCACAAGATCTATGTCCTCTGCTTCTGGTTTGGGGTGCTAGTAACTTCTCTCATCTGCTAGTGACCATGTTTTACTTAGTTCTGCTAGCATGTGAAGTACTAGTCTGGCCAGCTGATAGATTTGATCCAATAGTGATGCTACATCTAAGTCCTGACTTGGCTAGTAGCTTACTATCTTGACTATCTGCTTGAAGCCTCAGATATAGCCCTTAGATATCACTAGTATAGAATGGATATGAAATAGTATTATTACAAAATCACAAAATCTGGATGTGAACATGTAGACAGTGTATCACTGTAGAGAACTCCAAATCTTCCAAAAAGCAAGGTTGGTGGGTCATAAGGCATAGCACAGATGGATCCAGATCTGGCCTGCAGGTTTTGAAAAAGATCAGATATTGATCCGGATCTGCCAGTTCTGAGTCCTATGAATATAGGATATCTTGGTCATTATGCAGTTGGGAAAGACCCATGGGAAATTCTATTGGTGGAATCAATTGATGGCGGTGTTTGCCGACTATCTCACTCTGCCCCTTGGGCTTTGGCCATGGGAGTTTTCTATTCGTGCACCCTTTTTCTCCTGGCTTCATCCTCTTTCTCCCGACAGCTCCATTTCATCGCTGCTTCTTTGTGTCGCTGGTGGCTTCTGTTGTTTTTTTGTTTGTTTCCCCTGTTTGTTACCTTTCTTAATGTCAATTTCTCTTTGCGTCGTTCTATAAGCACATGCCATATATAACTGCACAAATCTCACTGTTCCTTCATTGTCATCCACCTTGTTCATCCTATTGGTCTTTTTAGCGCCCGCCCGCATATTCATCCTCGTCTTCATCTTCCTCAAAATCTATCTTTCTCTTCATCCGCATGAGCTGGAGCTGGCATACTCTCCACATTTCTCCTGTCCAAATTGGCTTTCTGTGGATAAGTCTGATCAGTATGTTGTCCTTGATACCTTTGTCTGTATCACTCACTGACGAGTGATCGCAGTTCACTAGGGCCAATGCCCTCAGAATCGTCTTCATCCTCACCCTGCCTTGTTACTCCTCATAAATACCATCGAGCACTGGGCTTCGACGACATCGCCTACCTGGAATGTCTGTGGCTTTACCATCATGTATCTGTAATGCAAAGGTGTCATCAATTTAACATTCTCGATTGCTCTGCGGTGCTGACCTTTTCTTCCCTCCCTCCTCTGAAGTAGCACACAATGTTTTCTTCAGTGTGGATTGACTTCCGCTGCGCTATCTTGGCGAGTACACCCACTGGGTCGACATTGGCTGCAATAGGTTTCCTTCCTCTTTGTTCAAACTGTTTTTGGGTCTGAAATAGCAGTTCATCGTCTCCATATCCGGTTTCCAGTTCTCTAATTCCCCTTCCCTGAACTCTCTTTCCCCCATAACTTGTATCTCCTTGATTGTGGACATGGTATCGTCTTTTCCTTCAGCATCCTGTGTAAATTGTGAGTACGTTCCCTACCCCCTCCCTCTTATCATGAAATTGTCCACTTACCTTGTCTCCTTCATTACAGGTGGTATATCCGTCACAAATATGGCACCTGTGATTGTGAAGACCATCTCCTCGATAGTCCTGTCCTTCGCATTTTGACGCAAGATCCTCCACACCCCTGCATCCTTGTCTCGTTTGATAGATGCAGCATTGATGATATTGTGTTCCTGTTTACCATGTCAGTATGCACTCTCTGCTCTTCTGGATCCCATATGTCTATCACCTTCATCACCATTTTATCCTTTGCAAGGAGTCTGATGTGATGTACTTTTGTATAAATCTGTTGTAGTTATTAGTCCATGAATTCAATTAAGTATCATTGTTAACTTTTTCTTTTATTTTTTGGAGACAAAAAACATAGGACTTGGACCTGCCACGTGGATGCGTTGGCCCTCACCAACTAGTATGGCTGTGTGCTGCAATCTGGATCCACAGTATCTGTCCTGCAGGTATTTGGTAGCACTGCAGGTATTCGTAACCCACAGGTATAACACCTCCACAGATGTACCTACCTGCAGATACCCACAGGTCTTGCACATTGTCATGTTCAATAGATATTGCTTCATTGAATTCTACATTCTACTTGTAGCTAATGTAGTATACAATTAACTGTACTTTCATAGAGCACCCAAAAAGTAGCGCAGTATGTATTGGTATCCCAACTCCCTCTCCAAGTCTGCCATTGATAACAGCTGTATGGTCTGTGCATTAGGAATATGTCAAGTTCTGCCTGGACATGATGTCTGGTTGACAACAAAAGTGTCATAGATGCCATGTTGGATCCTGCAATCCCAACCGGGGAGTCAGATATGCTTCATGTCATATGAGAGTACATACATCCTTCTGATTGAAGGTGCACTCCTCCACATTGGCCGAAGATGCAGTCAATGCAGGTTCCAATGACAAAGCGATATTTGGTGCAGTGCCCTCCCCATACCTGTCCTCTTGATGATATGCCATTCCTGCATGTACATGCCCTGTCTGCAGAACTAGAATCTGGGTGTATCGAGCGTTGATCATCCTCATCAATGTTGTACAACACTCCTCAATCTATGCCCTGATAAGACAGCATCAGCAAGAGAAGGGTGAGCAGAGAGATCACGTACCATTGAGGGAAGGTGTTGGAGGGCATAGGTGCATTTAGTGACTGAGAAATTGACATTAACAGCAAACCTAATCACATTTGAGAAGAGATACTGATGAAAGATTAGTACATGCACTTGTAGCCCAGTTATTCCTACTCAAGCAATGGTATTGAAGGAAGATCACTCTGATGGAAATGTTGTCATGAGCAAAAGATGAAGATATGAACAATAAGTACCTTACTTCCCTCCTCCATGTGTGTGCATGCACATGTCAAGCTCACCTTGGAGCTTGTTCCTTGAAATCATGCTTATCGAGGCTTGATCATGCTTATCGATGGCCAGCCTTGTGAATCGATGATATCAGCAACAAGTAGCAACATAGGAGAAAACAGCATACTATTGGGTGCACAATATTACAATTTCGCGCCTTATCATATCTTATCGACTCTCTCGTAATCTCGCTATGCTAATTCTCCGGGCTTGATCGCATTCACCATGCGGGTTTGGTATGTTTACCGTACCGTTGCAGACACTTGTAGTATATTTAGCACGACCCAAACTGTATTTAAGTAGCTCGACTGCAGGTCTTAAACCTCAGTCTCGAACTAAAGTTTATTCACCCGATAACTTAGTCTGAACTCACTCTCGCTCAACTAAGCGATAGCTCCCTTAACGCAAACCTGCGGACAACACAAAGCGCCTGACTGAAGTGTGAGTCACGCTTAGTTGTTTGATCTTGTTTGTTATATCGGTCGCTAACAATTAGTTCGAGACTTTCCTACTCTTCATCAACAACCACGTTGACGAACAGTAACAAATGAACCCCATCGAACAATATCTCACCGACCTCTTTGGACTCCAAGGCTTTATCGCCATAGCCTACCTCGCATTCCTATATGGATACGAGTACCGACGAAACCAGGAGCCAGTCTCCGAAGAAACTATCCCCGTCGAAGCCCCCGACCCGGAGGCTAGACGACTGCACACACCCCCTCCCAACTACATCGACGACCGACCTGAACCCATTATCCACTTCATATTCATCACAGACGACGAGTGGATCACAGAGGACTCCAACACAAGTGAGTCCAGTGAGTCCGACACCGAAATGGAAGGATGGCCCGCACAAAGAGGCCCAATCGTTGAAGAAGAAGAAGAGCGAGGAATCTACGAACAAGGGGTGGACCAGCGTGTTCTCTCTCCCATTACCGAAGAGGAAAGCGAAGGGGAAAGCGAGGGAAGTAACCCCTGGGACGCCCCCTCCCCCACCTCAACAGAAAACTCAGCCGCCAATCCTGGCTACGATTCAAACGGACAGCGCCTCTATCAAAGAGGGCTTAGATATCATCTGGGAGAAAGAGGAGAGGCTGAAGATGGAACTAGAGGCAGTTCAGATGAAGAAAGCAGCGATACAGAGGAGGACCACGACAGCGACGAGCTCCCAGGGCCGCGCAACGACTGGTCCCCTCCAAGGCTGGACTCAAGAGGAGAAACATGGGGCAACTACTATGCCCGTGACGACTCCTCAGACAACGAAGACGACTACATCTACCTCATCACCCGCCCAAACACCCCAATCATCATCAACGATCGGGCCGGGGAAGCCACTACCGAGCTCGACAACTGCGGACCCACGTACGACGCTGACGCCAGCTGCGATGTATGCAGACAGCTGCAGGACTACGCCGACGCGTGGCTCATGTACGAAGGAATCGAGGCCCCTGCCTCCGTTACACCATACACCATCTATCCCCTCGCGCCAGAACACCCCCACGCAGCTCCCATCCCCTTCATTGCACCCTGGGTATGGGATAGACCCAGAAGACCAGACTTCGATCAGGTCGTACTCAGGGTCAACGAGTGGGCAAGAATCATTCGAAACTGGAACCGTATCGTCACGGGCAGCACAGAGCCTTTCGAGCGAGTCCGACCCCTCGGACTTAGAAGAAGGCGAAATTTACGAGAACCCTGGAATAGGGCAGACTTCGATCTACAGCAGCAGCACAGGGTCGGAGAATACGGGGATGAGGACGTCATACCAGAATTCGTGGAAGGATCTAGCTCGGGAACCTACTGAGGCCGAGCTAGAAAATATGACATATTTAGAAATGCTACAATGGATGGAGAAGAAGCTACCGCGGGAGCTGTCATGGAACAGTTCCCCACAAGGAAGGTACTTCCAGAAGGAGAAAGTTTCGCAAATCGGGGCCCAGGTAATATATCGAGAAACTGTGTTCCATACGAACGTCCTGTGGAACCAAGTACATCCAGAAGACTACACGGACCCCGGGGAACGGTACCAGGTACCAGACCCATCGGAAGCATCGAGTGGAAGTACGGTGGACTTAAGCCACTTATCCATACTTCGAAGGACGGGGTATGTAGACCCTAGCCGACTATTCGCCGCCGCAGGAACTCCAGGAAGCGCAGGTGCCGCAGCCACAGTACCAGTCCAACCCCCGGCACCAGCCCCTGCACCACAAGGCCCTTTATCCCCTCACCATAATCCCGCGTTACGATCGCTACCACGCCCGGCGGCAATTCCTATCCCCGCCGACCCCGTACAACCACCCAACACGCCTCCACCATTCATAGTCGGGGTGGCAAACACGAACCCATGGGGACAGGTGAAACCGCAGTTGGCGGATCCTCCCGAGAAGTTCAAAGGGGAATCCAGCGACGTGGACCGATTCCTAAACCAGTGCGAAGACTACTTCAATGTATTTCCACAGCAGTTCACAATGAACACGCACGGACAAAACCCGAACAGGGTAGTATTCTGCACGTTCCGCCTCGCAGACAAAGCATTACACTGGTGGAACCATGCCAGGGACGAGTACTACGACGAGAACTGCGGATATCTACGATATCCCGCGTGGCACGTATTCAGGCAGATCATAGAAGACCAGTTCCAAACCGATGCGGAAGTAGAACTCAAGCTGCAGGAGTTCAAACGCATCCGACAGAACACGTACAAATCTGCCAAAGAGTTCTTCCGTGATTTCGAACGGTTGGCCAAAGAATCCAGCAAATGACACAATGAGGAGTACATGATCGAGATCCTCAAACCGGCCATTCGGAAAAACGTGAAAACCGCAATCCACGCAACGGGAACTGCGCTCCCACGCACGTACGCAGAATGGAAGTTCCGAGTCGAACAGATGGACTATAATTACCACGTGGGACTAGCGGAAGATGCAGGCAGAAATCAGGGAGCGCAGGGTCAGCAGAACAAGGGAACGGGAAAAGCCGGAAGCTCCAGGAATTCCCAAAGTGATAAGAAGACGGGCACAGGCACCATGTACGGGGGCCAAGGTCAACCCATGGAGATAGACCGCCTCCGCAAGGAAGGTCGCTGTTTCCGATGCGGCCACAAGGGACATCGGAAGCAAGACAACAAATGCCCAAAGGACGAAAGTACGTGGCTCGTCAAGCACCAGCCCAAGTTCTCGTGTGCCCAAATTCGCGCAATGTATCAACAAGTATTGAAGGATGAAGAAGGAGAAGCCTCCACATCGAAGATCGAGGAGGTAAAAGACGAGCCGGCGGCGTAAGCGACAAACGCGCGTCGGCAAAGGACACAATTTCATTTAGTGGTGCGTCACAGAATCCCACGGGTCGGACTAATGTACCGCATGTAGTACCTCGAGGCAATGACAAACTTTTCACGCCATCACAAAATGAAATTACCAAGTCGCATATAAAGAAGAACTGGTGTACAGGGGATTTCCACCGTGCTCGAAGAAGAACCCCACTCAAGCTCCTTGGCCACCGGTGCGAAAGCACAAGCGGTGCATGCTGCGCAAGGCGGCAGGATACCCGGGATCAAGGACAACATCGCTCCGTGGAGGGTAGGTACTGGCGCAGAAAACGGAGGAAGAGCGGCCGAGCCAGTAGTGGGCGAAGGCGCCTCCAGGCGGGAGAGGAACGATGCAGGGCCTCGCCCGAAGGCGGAACGTACGCACCTGCCCTATGCGGCCAACTACCCCGACACGACAGGAGCCGCAAGAGGGAACGCGAATCCCCATCAAGAAAACCGCTGCCCCACAAACAACAGTCCAGACGACCGGGGACATCATTCAACCCCCTCCGATCACGGTACGTCTTCCTCCCTCGTCACTAACACATAATGGCACCGGGGGCTCGTGTTCCCCGGTGGGTGGGTCGGTGGGACCATTATGTGCACCCCATATTTGCAATAAAAAGACCGTTTATATTGAAGAAGTGCCCGATGAGGAAGACAATTACAGCTATCAACAAAGCCTCAAAGCAAAGGGGGAAGACCCGGTGGTGCACACTGAGGAGTACCCGGAGGACTACGAAGTAACCGAGTTAGAAGAAGAATACTACGATGATAAATGGGACCAAGGATGGCTCAAACCGCATAGTGCCGAATGGGTAAGAAGGAAGATGAGACAGGAAAAAACAATGGATGGAAGACTCGCCACCCTCCGAATGTGGGTACATCCCAGACGCCTCATAGAGGTAGATGAAGACCTCGTCCTAGATCTCATCGGATCCTCCAAAGAAACCTACCGCCAACGGGAACAGTGCTTGCAAAACATGGAGGATTTGCGTATTCCCCCACAATATATTCGAGGAGGAAAAGGGAGGAGCGTTAACATCCGTGTCCAACTCGAAACCCTAGACACGGGACAAGTACGAGCAGTCGATGCCCTAGTCGACAGCGGGTGCACCGGAAGCTGCATAAACTGAACGTTCGTACAAGAAAACCAGATGAACACCGTAAAATTACCCAAGGCACAAGCAGTATACAACGCAGACGGCAGCAGAAATAAAGGGGGAGACATCACCGAAGTCGTGGAACTTCGAATGACGATTGGAGACCATCATGAAAAGATCGACCTCGCCGTCGTTGATCTAGGAAATGTACCCCTATTCCTAGGACATGACTGGCTCAAATGTCATAATCCAATCATCGACTGGAAGACGGGAGCGGTAACACTAGCAAGATGCGCATGCCGTAAGATACCATTCCAGTTACCAGACGAAGACCCGGAGCAGCAATGGGGAACAGAAGTAGAGGAAGGGGATACCATCCTAGTCATTGACTTCGAAGAAGCCTTTCATGTGCGAGCCATGGGGAGCAAGGCCAACGAATTAGCCGCCAAGGCCAACCAAGCAAAGGAAGCCAAATCATTCGAAGAGATAGTACCTGAACCGTACCGGGAGTACAGAGACGTGTTCGCAAAGGAAAACTTCGATGAACTACCACCTCGGAAACCATGGGACCATGCCATAGAGCTAATTCCCAATGCCAATGCAAGCCTAGACTGTAAAGTCTACCCACTCAATCCCACGGAACAAGAAGAGCTGGACAAATTCCTCGACGAAAATCTAGAATCAGGGAGGATCAGACCATCCAAATCCCCGATGGCATCCCCATTCTTCTTCGTCAAAAAGAAGGACGGGAAACTTCGGCCCGTACAGGACTATCGAAAACTGAACGAAATGACCATCAAGAACCGATACCCTTTACCGCTCATTGGAGAATTGATGGATCAACTCAAAGACGCCAAGTACTTTACCAAGCTGGATGTACGGTGGGGGTATAACAATGTGCGGATAAAAGGAGGAGACGAATGGAAGGCGGCCTTCAGAACTAACAGAGGACTGTTCGAACCCATGGTAATGTTCTTCGGGCTCACCAACTCGCCGGCCACATTCCAATGGATGATGAACGACCTGTTCAAGGAACAGATCGCACGAGGAGATGTCACTGTGTACCTGGACGACATCCTAATCTGTACCAAAGATAAGGACAGGCATCAAACGGTGGTACAAGAAGTCCTAACTATTCTACGCGCAAACAACCTGTTCCTGAAAGCGGAAAAATGTGAATTCGAGGTATTAGAAACCGAATACCTCGGAGTGATCATTAGCCAAGGATCCGTACGCATGGACCCTATCAAGGTCAAAGGAATCACGGAATGGCCCAGACCCATCAAAAAACGAGAACTACAATCATTCCTAGGGTTCACCAATTTCTACCGAAGGTTCATACGGGATTACAGCAAGCATGTACGACCTTTGACTCAGCTTACGGGGAAAGCTGAATGGAAATGGGGAGCAGCGCAGGAAAACGCATTCCGAGAAATTAAAAGGAAACTAGCCGAGGAAGTAGTACTGGCAATACCCACTCGTACTGGAAAGTATCACGTGGAAGCGGATGCAAGCGAAGGAGCGATAGGGGCAGTCCTGTCACAGGAGCAGGAAGGGAAATGGAGGCCGGTAGCATTCTTGTCCAAAGCCCTAACTGTGACGGAACGCAACTACGAGATATATGACAAGGAACTCCTAGCAATCATGCTAGCCCTGGAAGATTGGAGACACTACCTGATGGGCGCATATCAGGATTTTGAAATCTGGACAGATCATCAAAATCTTCAATATTTCCGAAAACCCCAAAAACTCAATCGCCGACAAGCGCGGTGGGTAACGGAGCTGACAGAATATCATTTCACGTTACATCACAAACCAGGAACGGCGAACAAGAAAGCCGACCTACTATCTCGAAGGGCGGATCACGACCAAGGAGGGGAAGACAATCAAGAAGTGGTAATGCTGAAACCGGAAATGTTTCGAGCATTGATCATGCCAGGAGAAGAGGACATCCACAAGCACATCCGAACAGCGCTAAGGGATGTTACCAAATGGGATAAAGGAATCGAAGCATCCCTTCATCATCCCAGGGGGGTAATGCAAGAAGATGGGTTAATGCATTATGATGGACGACTGTATGTTCCCCGAGATGCGAAGCTACGAGGAGAACTTATTGCCATCCACCACGACCACATCACAGCTGGGCACCCGGGCATTGAAAAAACCAAGGAGCTTGTACAGCGTGATTACTGGTGGCCCAAATTGAAGCAGGATGTGGAAAGATACGTTAAAGGATGCGAAGCTTGCCAATGAACTAAAACAAGCACCCAACGAAAAAGGGCACCGCTGCATCCACACACGGTACCTTCTCGACCATGGGAACATATCACTGTCAACATGATAGGCGAACTACCCGACTCAAATGGATACAACGCCATCCTCATGATCGTAGATCGTTTTTCCAAGGAAGTGATTCCCGTGCCATGCTCCACGGAATTAACCTCCAAAGGATGGGCCAAGATTCTTCGAGATCACGTATGGGCCAAACACGGAATGCCTCAGAAGGTGATTTCCGACCGGGGACCCCAATTTGTATCCAAATTTATGAAGGAACTTTACGAAATGCTACACATCCAAGGAAATCCATCCACGGCATACCACCCACAAACCGACGGGCAGACAGAGAGGGCCAACCAGGAGATCGAAAAATATCTCCGCATCTTCATCAATCATAGACAAAATGATTGGAGTGAATGGTTACCGCTCGCAGCATTCCAACATAACAACCGAAAGCATTCGGCCACGGGATACTCTCCGTTCGAGGTCAATCATGGACAAAAACCTCATCTCGCCCCAATTACGATCAAGGAAGGAACCAACCCGGCCGCCAGAGAATTCGTGGCAGACATACAGAAGGTACACGAGCAAACGGCAAAAGCTTTGGAGAAGGCGGCGGAAACCATGAAACGACAATACGACAAACACCAACGAACGGCGATAGAGTACCAACCAGGAGACCAAGTATGGTTGGACTCTACAAACTTATCCCTTCCTCGACCAATGAAGAAGTTGGGAGACAAACGCGTCGGACCCTTTGAAGTGCTTTCCAAACACGGCGCGTCCGCATATAAACTACGACTACCTGCCACGTGGAAAATCCATGATCGTTTCAATGAGAACCTCCTTACTCCATACCATCCGCCGGAGTTCCCAATTCAAATACAGCCTTTACCACCACCACCGGACCTCATAGACGGACAGGAACAATATGAAGTGGAAGAAATTGTGGACAGGAGAGAAAGAGCAAGAGGAAGGGGAAGAAGGCGCGGAACGGGAATCGAATACCTCATCAAGTGGAAAGGGTACCCACGGGAGGAAAACTCTTGGGTAGATGAGCAAGACCTGGACAACGCCAGAGACGCAATCGAAGACTTCGAACAAGTCTCGTTCATCACCCGGCCCCCAGCAGAGTGGTGGGAAGACGGAGACGACTCAGATTCGTGGTCCGAACACGAATCAGTAACAGAGTCAGAAGTCGATCACCCATTGGTACAGGCAATCCAAGAATACCTGATAAAACCAAATGCACCATCTCTTGTAGGAGCTTACCTTCTGAAACCAAATTACACCGCAGTCGGGATGACTGCCTTAACAGGGGGGTAATATTACGATTTCGCGCCTTATCATATCTTATCGACTCTCTCATAATCTCGCTATGCTAATTCTCCGGGCTTGATCGCATTCACCATGCGGGTTTGGTATGTTTACCGTACCGTTGCAGACACTTGTAGTATATTTAGCACGACCCAAACTGTATTTAAGTAGCTCGACTGCAGGTCTTAAACCTCAGTCTCGAACTAAAGTTTATTCACCCGATAACTTAGTCTGAACTCACTCTCGCTCAACTAAGCGATAGCTCCCTTAACGCAAACCTGCGGACAACACAAAGCGCCTGACCGAAGTGCGAGTCATGCTTAGTTGTTTGATCTTGTTTGTTATATCGGTCGCTAACACACAATGTGCACAAGTATCTGCATTGGAGGGCAGGGATGTATTGCAAGGATCCTGAGGAAGGGTGAGTCAAAGCAGTAGCCATATGATGTCAATACAACCATGTTGACCATGAGGTTGTGGAACAATGAGATACACTCAAATTGACTCATGTCATCTAACATCTCAGCTAGAAATTTTGATAGATTGGATGGTATATAGTGTGGAGCATATCCCTTTCATCAGACAGAGTGAGGAACATGGCTGAGGGTAGTTGCTCTGCCTTGAAATAAGTATATGATGGCATATATGTGCCCAAATACGTATGTGTGGTGTGGTCCGTTTCATTGCTGCAAAGACAAGAGATGGTCAGTAAGTTTGAATAACAGAGTAGACATTACGCACGGCACAGTGATCATTGAAGACATCTTCATTGGGCCGTATTCTTCGAAGAGAGACCAGATTGTCTGGCATTGCTCGAGAGGCATGATGTGGGCAGTAAGCCAGATGTTGGAAACCACCATGCACCATGGACTAGAGATAGCACTCTGAGGAGACAGAAATACGCTGTAATGGAGTAAGAGGCACCTTGGCAAGGATGGAGAGGTTAGAAATTGGAGAAGATGGAAGGAGGCAGTGCAGGTAGCAATCAATGTGACAGTCACTTTGCTACATCATACTACGTGGCTGCCCTTGCCCTTGCCCTGCCCTACATGGGATGGCTATGTGCTTCTGTCCTTGCTGGTTCTTTCTGCAATGTCTTATTTGGGGTATGTCAATGTCTACCATTTATTGGATGATCTATGCTCTGATATACTACTATAGTATCATTCAGCACTGTGACAAGCATGGTTACAAATGATCAAATGATGATTCATGGCTTGATTACATGCTTGACCATCCAACTATAATAATATGCTCCATCCTCCTTTGAAAGGTATGCAGTGTCTTTTCATTTTGCTCAACGAGCTCTCCTTGATGCATCCTTTACATGGCAGACCTGTGCTGGGATCAAGCTTGATATGAGATCCTTACGAGATGGTAAGACCTTGTTGCCAGCACCTGATTCATCACCCATCTTGTAGGTTACAGTTTAATTACTATTGTTTTAAGCTAACGAGTTTACTATAGAATGTGCTTATGAGTTGCTGCACTCGATTCATCACCCATCTCATAAGTTTTACTTTAATTTTCATTGATTCCAGCCAACAACTTTACAGCAAAAGATAAAATACCTACAGAGTACACTCGGTTGAGCTGGCACATGTGGGAGGAGGGGGGAAGGAGTGTGCAGGGAGGTGTTTGTATGTGAGGGTATTATTGCATGGAGACCACATATCTACATCTGTTGAGCAATGGTGCATGCCTTTTCAACTGCTCTTCTTTTTTGACTAAGCTTTTGTAGATATAGACTCTCAACCTTCATATCATCCCCTCAAGCATGAAGGCCACACTGGGCTACAACTGAGTCCAACTTTCTGATATCTTTCCAGACCCAGGCCTCATTCGTTTTTCTTGTTGATGTTCCCAGCCTGGACATCCTTAACACTTATGTGAATCCAGTCCACAATAACAACTATGAAACTCAGGAATCAGGAAGGTACTGAGGAAAGCTGGCAAGTCTTTGTTGCATTTCATTCAGCATTGTAACATCTGTTCGCAGGCTACTGTTCACTCACTCATTCTTTCAAAATTTCCTTGCAGTGAGATATTTGTTGGATGAGCTGGCTGCTGTGCTGAGTTGTGACCAAGCTCTCACCATGCCATGACTCAGACATTATTCATTGTCATGCAACAAAGGCAGTGTTTTTTTTGGGTATGTAGGTGCCCTATAAATAATATCACTACTTACCTGTACTCATCACCCTGTTTTTACAACTCCTGGTACAGCTCAATCATGGTGCCTGCTGACAAGAGCAACAAGATGAAGAAATCGACTGCCAAAAGGACTGCTGATGACTCTGGCCAGGCACACTTGAGCACCTCTCAGAATACCACTTCGATAGCAGCTGCCTCTAGTCCTGCCTCAAGTCTCGTTTTCACTGCTGCACAAGCCAGAAAGGTAGCGAAGGAGAAGAAGTATGCTGGTAAAATGGATGAAGAAAATTTGGGTGAGTCCTAGTTAAGACTCACTGAACCTGACTAACTTCTAACCTAGCAGACCAGATGAAGAGCTGGCAGTCTCCCTATTACCAGCATTTCAAAGATCTGGTCATCGAGCATGTCAAAGGAAAGGTCATCTACCAATTTTACTGCAAAAAGTGAGTACCAGCCATACACTTCAGCCATTGATATTGTTGATGTTTGAGGCAGAAATCCAAGCATCTTGTGCATGCATGCTCGTTTCGAGGATTCTACCAGAAACTTAAGTGATCACATCAAAGCCTGTGCACCCACTGTAGCTGTAACGAGCATGCCGATGGAAACCCGATGTCCACTCAACCCAACAAACCACAGCCCGGAACCCTACAGATTCCGATTCCCACTTTCTATTTCATATTCTATTTCATATTCCTTTTTATATTTCACTTCTCCATTACAATTTATCAATAGCCCGACATCGGTAGCGAACATGTCATTGGACCCCATTGGCTACCGACTGGTAGAATACATCCTCCGACAACCCTAGAATGTAGACCACTCCAAGTAGGAACTAGATCGGACTCCTAACTAGTATATAAGCCTTAGAATTACACTGTAGATACTCAGTTCAAATATCAACTTGGTTCAGCCCAATCTCTCTCTCTCTCTCTGACTCCAAGTCTAAACTCTCGTTCTCCAGTCCGCAGAACTCCGATCCGTTGGACTTATCCCTTACCTCGTCTCTGCCACTCTGTGGACTTCCATCCATATCCATCTTAGGGCTTCGGCTCAGGGGTGACGTTGCTAATAGCTTCGCCTACACCCGACGCATCCCACGGCATTCTGCTATGTGCACTTTCTGCCGCAATCCTATTGGCACGATCCTAACAGTATATTCGAACTCAAACTCTTGAGTCGAAATTTCTTCCTAACCATGTCTTCTACTTTCACTGTTCCTCCAGAAACCAGCCGCAACTCCACGGCCAACAACTGAATCTACACCATGGACGATATCCCTGCCTCTGCTTCAAAAGAGGGTCCCCTTCTCTTCGGATCGGATTCCGCCCCTCGCCAACAATCCCGTAGGGAAACCTACCTTCACAGTGGCTTCACTGCTCACCAATCCGATGCTAACCGATCGCCTAACCCCTTCCTAGCCCAGCGATCAGAATCCAATGGCTGGGGCAAGTATTGAAGCGACCCCCCACGGAACCCAACTACCTCTCTGTTCGATGACATCCCAGGTCGCGATGACGATGATGACCAAGGTTTGGAAGACGGGGAATTCCCCTCTCACATGCCAATGAATGGCCACAGAAACCCATCGGGAAATCCTGGCGGTGGCCCACCCAATCCTGGTGGCCCCAGAGGTCCTGGTGGTCCTGGTGGTCCCAGCAGTCCTGGAGGAGGACCTAACAACAATCCTGGTAACAATCCTAATCCTCCCAATAACGACGCCCAGATCCTCATTCAACTCATGAATGTCCTCCGCGGCATCTCCGATGCTGTCAATGGCAATCGACAATGTGCGGTACGCACCAAGGTCAAGGAACCAGATACCTTTGACGGTTCGGACTCCTGAAAACTTAAGGCCTTCATCGTCTCCCTCCAGTTGAACTTCAATGACCGTCCCGACGCCTTCCGATTGGATATGGCAAAAGTCAACTATGCTATCTCCTTCCTTTCCGGTGTCGCCCTAGACTGGTTCAAACTGGATATCCTCCACCCTAATCACCGCAACCCCCCTGCTTGGGCATATTCCTATACTGCTTTCCTTTCAGAACTCCGCACCAACTTCAGCCCCTTCAACACCATCGGTGATGCCGAAGATGAGCTTGAAAATCTTCGGATGCGTGATGGAGACCACATCATGAAGTATATTGTCAAATTCAATCAGTATGCTGCCATTATTGGCTACGGCGACAACTCCCTTCATCATGCCTTCTACCATGGCCTTTGCTCTCGCATCAAGGATGATATGGCCCACCACAGGAAACCCGATAATCTCCGTGATATGTGGAATCTCGCTCAAGAGCTTGACGCTCGCTACTGGACTCGGAAAGCCGAAATCTCCCGAGAAAATCGCAGTAACCCATCTTCCTCTTCCAGCAACAGCAACAAGGTGAAGGGTTCTAACTCTTCGTCTCCCAACTCCAACTCCGTGAGCCAAAAGTCCTCCCATTCAGGCTCCATGGGATCATCTTCGTCTTCCCCCAACAACTCTTCCTCTTCCAACCCTAAGCCCTACGCTGACAAGCTAGGCAAAGATGGCCGTCTTACTCAAGAAGAAAAAGACCGCCGTCAGAAGAATAACCTCTGCATGTTCTGTGGAGGTAAGCACAAGACTGAAGATTGCAACAAGCGCAAAGCCGCGGCCACCGCTCAGGGTCATGCAGCTGCAGCTACTCCTGCCCCTACTCCCGAGTCCACTGCCTCTATTGAAACGGTTCCATTGGAATCGGAAAACTAGAGAGCAACCCTGTATCCTCCGCACTAGGACAGGGTTGCGTTGACTGTCGCAGTGCACTGGAGATCGTAACCCTCAATGCTGCCGCTCTTTCCAATCATTCCCTAACTGTCTCTCTCTCGTCTGAAGTCGGCTCCGGATCGGAGTCTGACGGTTCACTCATTTCTACTATCCTTCGTTTTCTTGCACTTGTTGATTCTGGCTCTAGCCACTGCTTTGTTGATTCGAAGTATGTTGAGGACCACAATCTCCTTACCAAACCTATCCCACCTGTCCAACTTCGGCTTCTCGACGGCTCCGTCAGGTCTCACATCTCCCAATCTATTTCCCTTCCAATCCGTTTCCCTTCCAGAGACACCCTCCCTATTGACTTCTACATCACTCGTCTAGATTCATCTTGTAACATCGTTCTGGGATACAACTGGCTCTCCCGCTACAATCCGTCAATTGACTGGGTAAAGCACAGTATCACTTTCCGTTCACCATTATCGGGTGTTTCTTCATCAAGCGCTTCCGTGGCTGCTGACACACATGTGCCAGTCTGCTCGGACTCTTCCAGTCCAATCCAACCATCCCAATCATCATCTTCCACCCCAAAATCGAGATCCCGACAGGCTCCGCCGCCTTATGAACCTATCTATTCCTACCCTACCATTCCTTCCTTTGGTGCTTCGGCTGCCCCCAAGATATCTATTATTTTGGCTGCCGCTTTTGTCCAAGCTTGTGCAGAAGAAGGGGCTCAGCAGTTCACATTGCAGCCTTCTATGCCTAGTGTTAATGGCAAGGCGACCTCCATGGCCCCTGCTAACTTATCCGATGTTCCACCAGAGTACCATGAATTTGCTGATGTATTCAGTGATTCCCTTTCTGAAAAGCTCCCTGAGCATCGCCCTTACGACCTCAAGATCAATATTGAGGAAGGCTCCACCCCTCCACTTGGACCCATCTATTCCCTTTCTGAATCCGAACTAAAAGCCTTACGCGAGTTTATTGATGATAACGTCCATAATGGTTTCATCACTCCTTCCCGCTCTCCACATGGAGCTCCGGTACTGTTTGTCAAGAAGAAAACCGGTGAACTTAGACTCTGTGTAGATTATTGTGGACTTAATAAAATCTCTAAAAAAGACTGTTACCCTTTGCCCCTCATTTCCAACCTCCTCGATTCCGCACGTTCCGCTCGTCTCTACACCAAGCTAGACCTTCATCATGCCTATCATCTCATCTGCATAGCCGAGGGTGATGAATGGAAAACCGCTTTTCAGACCTGCTACAGCTCCTTTGAATGGCGTGTCATGCCATTTGGACTCACTAACGCTCCCGCGGCTTTCCAACGCTTCGTCAATGACATCTTTTCCGATATGCTTGATGTAGCTGTCGTCGTATACCTTGATGATATCCTTATCTACTCTGACAATCCCGAGGATCACCAAAAACACGTACGCGAAGTCCTTCGCAGACTCAGGGCTAATGGCCTCTACTGCAAGGGTTCCAAATGTGAATTCCATCAGGACTCCGTTGAATATCTTGGTTACATTCTCTCGCCTGAAGGCTTACGCATGTCTGAAGACAAGGTCAAAGCTATTACTGACTGGCCGGTTCCACGCAAGGTCAAGGATATCCAATCCTTCCTCGGCTTTGCTAATTTCTACCGCCGTTTTATTCACGAGTACAGTGAGATCATCCTGCCCTTAACACGACTCACTCGCAAAGGAACTCCGTGGAAATTCAACGAAGAATGCCTATCCGCTTTCAATGAGTTGAAGCAGGCTTTTACTCATGCTTCTATCCTCACCCACTGGCTTCCCGACTGTCAACTGGTTGTGGAAACCGACGCATCCGACTACGCTATTGCCGCCATCCTATCCATTTACCTAGAGGATGGTGAGATCCATCCAATCTCCTTCTTGTCCCGGAGTCTCCATGGTGCCGAACTCAACTACGATACACATGATAAAGAGCTTCTAGCCATCTTCGAAGCTTTCAAATACTGGCGCCACTACCTCGAAGGCTCCGTGGAAGCTGTTGATGTCATTACAGATCACAAGAACCTTGAGTACTTCTCTACTACCAAGGTCCTTACTCGACATCAAGTGCGCTGGTCCGAATTCCTCTCTCAATTCAACCTTGTTATTTGGTTCTGACCGGGTAAACTTGGTGGGAAACCGGATGCCCTCACTAGACGATGGGATGTCTACCCTAAAGAGGGGGATAGTCAATATGCTCAAGTCAATCCTCACAATTTCCGACCCGTTTTCACTCAAGAACAACTCTCCGCTTCACTCCGTGCTACATTCCTTGAAGGTCCTGTCTTACATGCTAGTGCTATCATGGACATCGACAAGCTCCACTCTGATATCAAGAATGCACAGCCATTGGATTCCGCTGCCACCGAAGGCTTCTGACTCGCATCTTCCCCTTCCAACTCCTCTCGGTGGTCTGTGGACGAATCAGGACTACTACGTCTTGACAGTCGCATTTATGTCCCGGACTCCGATGATCTCCATCTTCGCGTTCTCCAAAACAATCATGACACATCTTGGCAGGTCATTTTGGTCAAAATCGGACTCTCGAACTCGTCCGACGGAATTACACCTGGCCACAGATGCGTGAATACGTTTGCCACTACGTTAAATCTTGCACTACCTGTGGACATAACAAAACACCTAGACACCGTCCTTTTGGCTTACTCAAACCATTGCCGGTCCCAGAATGCCTGTGGGATTCCATCTCCATGGACTTCATCGAACAACTACCAGATTCCAACGGATTCACTGCTATCCTTGTAGTGGTCGACCGTGCAAGTAAGCAAGCAATTTTCATTCCTACCCACGATACCATCAACTCTGAAGAGCTCGCTCAGTTATTCGTTAACCATGTGTTTGCTAAACATGGCGTCCCCAATCATATAACCTCTGACCACGGCTCCGAATTTGTCTCCCAGTTCACTCGTGCTCTTGCCAAAGCCTTGGATATGGAGCTTCACTTCACTTCCGGATATCACCCGGAGGCCGACGGACAAACTGAACGTGCTAACCAAACTCTGGAACAGTACATCCGCATCTACTGCTCCTATCAACAAGACAATTGGGATACCTTACTACCCATTGCCGAGTTTGCTTACAACAACGCTCCCAACGCTTCCACTGGAATCTCTCCATTCTTTGCTAACAAAGGCTATCATCCCAATATCACCATACATCCTGAACACGACATCACCTCTGCTCGGGCCTGTGACTTCATCGTTAACCTCGACGAACTCCACCAATTCCTTCGAGATGAAATCACTTATGCTCAGTCCTGTTACAAATTACAAGTGGACAAGCGGTGGTCCCTGGCTCCTGACTTCAAAGTAGGTGACAAAGTCTACCTCAGTTCCAAACATATCAGAACTACTCGCCCTACTGCGAAATTTGCCGAAAAATTCCTAGGACCATTCGATATCATTGCTCAGCCAGGATCCCATTCCTTCACTCTCAAACTCCCGTCGGACCTCCGCTCCATTCACCCTGTGTTCCATGTCTCCCAACTTGAAACTGTGGAGACCAATACTATCCCTAACCATACCCAACCTCCACCACCTCCAGTTGAAGTCGACGGCGAAGAACAGTATGAGATCTCTCAAATCCTTGACTCTAAACTCGACCATCGGTTCCACTGTCCACTCCTATACTGAGTCCAATGGTTGGGTTATGAAGGTACCGATGAAGAGTTTGCCTGGATCCCCGCTACAGAATTCTCCGCAGACGAATACATTGAAGACTTCCACCAACGTTACCCAGACAAACCAGGACCACTATCCAAAGTCACCATCCGCAAAGTCTCCCTCAAACCCTCGCCCATTGCTTCTTGACCTACTCATAACTTATCGGCTCCCTACAGTCTCCGCTCCTCGAATTTCAAATCAAATCCTGGAAAACTATTGCAAATTACCTTCCTAATTGGGAACGGAGCCCATTGGGCACCTATTTCTTGCTTTCCTTCTCCCTCTTACTCACTCAAGCCTACAAGCCAAGATATATATATATATTTATGCCCATCGGGGCCCGCGCTTCAAAATCCGTGTACAAGACAACATCCAAAAAATATATACAAGTCCAAGAAGAGTGCCTAGGATTCCGCGCACACCAACTCTCCCATCACCACATCCTCGTCCACCCTATCTTCCCTTCCACTTCCTTCCTCCTCCTCATCACTCATGACAATAAGCTCCAGCTCATCCAGTGCTGGAACGCTGATGGCACCTGCGCCTGGGCACATCTCATCCCTCTTCTTCTCCTCAGGATCCAATTTCCCTTCAGAATCCTCTACCAAAAACTCATCTGCATCCTCCAAATACCTCTTCCACAATACCCACTCAATTCGACGGCCTCCGAGTGCATAGAACTTGTCCCTTGTGTCCAAGAAATGGTCGCGATGTTTGATGGCCAATCAAAGACCGTCTTTCCCAAGGCAGCCATACCAAACTTGCATGTTGGCGACCTCAAAGAGATCCGCGGCATCGAGGGTTTCGGTACCCATCACGTGGGCATTCCACAATTGGGCAACGTCCTTGTCAAGTCGCATACGCATCGCGATCTGTAGGGCCTCCAAGTTCATGTTCTTGAGGTTTCCAAGCTTGACCTTCGATGCTGCCCATTCCTCCCTAAACTCCTCCTCGACGAAATCCAACAGCCACTCCGGAGCATCACCCTCATGAAAATCGTCGACCAAGTCATCGACACAACTTCCAAGGAAATCCACCTTTCCCTCTACCCTTTCCAAGCCTTCCTGGAAATCGTCCATCTTGTCGCAAAGTTTTTGTAGGAGGTCGATGACCTCACTGGACCCTGTGGATCCTGAACCTTCACCTTGTGGGAACACGCACTTGTTTTTCTTTAGTTTGCACTGTTCGCAAGTACGCCCGTGGCGAATGAAACATTTTACGTTGTCTGTCTTACAACGTCCACAATGCTCTATGCACCAAGTCAGCAAAACAGTCAGAACCCACGGGGAGGCTTACCATTATCCTTATATTCCTTGTCATCTGCCTGCATCTCAGGCTCAGTTTTCAACTTCTTCAACGGCTGCCCCGACGGCCCTGCGACTTCCTCCTCTTCACTCAATACCACTGCACTGGACTTGGCCTTCCTCTTCTTTGAATTCCCTGTGGCCTCCAAATCCGTCACCTTACCCTTACCCTTCCTATCCTTCCTCTGCTTTACCAATTTTTTCAGCGCCTTCCCCTTCGGGTCCTTCTCCCGCTCGTTATCTCCGTCGGACCCGCTACCAACCTTGCTCCCCTCATTCCCATCTACCTTCTCCCTCTCCTTCTCCACCTCCACGGCCTTGCTAGCTTCCACCAAAGCCTTTGCCTTGGCCTCACCATCTAACTTCTTCTTCTCCGTGGCTCTCCTTTCCTCCAAGGCCCTTGCCTCCTCTTCCAACCTCTGCTGCTCCATGGCGGCTGCCTCCGCCCTTGCCTTTGCCTCTGCCTCCTCTTGCCGTTTCCTGTCCGTGGCCTCCCGCTCCTCCCTCTCCTTCCTTGCTTTGGCTTCCACAACCTTCCTTTCCTGTGCCAACTTTTTCTCTTGCCATTCTAACTCCAGAGCCCACCTCTTTTCCTCCTTTTGCTTCTGCACCTTCCAAGCCTCATGGGCCTCTGCGGCATCCTCCCTAGCCTTCTCCATGGCATCCCGCTCATCATAAAAGGCCTCTAGGTCTTCAGGCCGAATATCTTCGGGCATCGGGGCAGGTTCATATGGTTCGGGCATCACGGAAGTGTGGTATTCAACGGTGGACGCCATGGCCAATGATGAGGACAAAACTCAGAAAATGGAAGAGATGGTGGTGGTAGAAAGCTAAGAGGTGAAAAGCCACATGACCAACCTGAAAAAATTCCACGCAGTCACACTCGGCCATCGGGATCTGTGTCCTTGAGGGCAAGAACACTAAGGGGGGGATACTGTAATGAGCATGCCGATGGAAACCGATGTCCACTCAACCCAACAAACCACAGCCCGGAACCCTACAGATTCCGATTCCCACTTTCTATTTCATATTCTATTTCATATTCCTTTTTATATTTCACTTCTCCATTACAATTTATCAATAGCCCGACATCGGTAGCGAACATGTCATTGGACCCCATTGGCTACCGACTGGTAGAATACATCCTCCGACAACCCTAGAATGTAGACCACTCCAAGTAGGAACTAGATCGGACTCCTAACTAGTATATAAGCCTTAGAATTACACTGTAGATACTCAGTTCAAATATCAACTTGGTTCAGCCCAATCTCTCTCTCTCTCTCTGACTCCAAGTCTAAACTCTCGTTCTCCAGTCCACAGAACTCCGATCCGTTGGACTTATCCCTTACCTCGTCTCTGCCACTCCGTGGACTTCCGTCCGTATCCATCTTAGGGCTTCGGCTCAGGGGTGACGTTGCTAATAGCTTCACCTACGCCCGATGCATCCCACAGCATTCTGCTACATGCACTTTCTGCCGCAATCCTATTGGCACGATCCTAACAGTAGCCTCGAATCAAGGCCTCATCACCAACTATGCAAACAATCACTCATACAGTGCTGCTCGCTTCTGCTATCTACTCGCACTTTGGATTGCTCATTGCCATCACCCTCACAAAATCATAACAGACCCTGAGCTTGTCGAAATATTCAGAATGTTGTATAGTAGGGTCGACATCATGTCCCCTTCAACTGTCTCCCATGACATCTAAGATATGCATGCTATTTCAAAGAAAAATATCGCACTGGCTTTGCAATCAATGCACGGATGACTCCACTTTGCCATTGATGGTTGGTCATCACCCAATGTTATCTCATACCTGGGTGTGACCGTTACATGTTGCATCAAAGGTGTGGTTGAGGAATTTCTTCTGGATTTTATTCAGTGTGTATTTTCCTCATAATAAACTGACCTTTAACTGAATGGCTATTTAGTTTGACTGATTCTCACACTGGTGAATACCTCACACACAAATTTGTTGAGGTCTTGAATGATTTTGGTATTGCTCACAAAGTACGAATCTTCTTGCAGCTCATCTTTCCCAGCTGACCTCGTATTAGGCTCTCAGGTGTGTTGCTGATAATGCTGAGGTCAATGCAGTCATGGTTCACCATGCACAGCATCAGATCCCCACTTTCAAAGGCCCAAAATACCATGTGAATTGCCAGAATCACATCTGGGCCTTATGCATCAAGGTGGGGCATCTTCCTGTCATAGAAATCAAGTAGCTCACTGTTTTTCAGGCCTTCTGTTGACAGTTTGCAGCAATAAAAGGTGAGAAAATCACTGAGGATGACAATGAGCAGACAGATGAAGCACCAGCTGATGAAATAGAACCCAAAGAATCTGAAGCCAACCATGAGATTGAGGAGTACCTTGACCAGCTTGTTAATGAGGTTGAGCAAGAACTTGAGGTCAATATGGATGAATCAAGGCCAGTAGTGACTGAAGAGGAGGCGAAGGTTGGACGATATGCTATTCACAAGGTATAGCAACGTTCTTTCATACTATGGTGCACATGTCTGATTGTATTATAGCTGACTCAACTCAGGAAGAAGGGGTTTCACAACTCTCTTCTGCGTGAGGTGATACAGGAAGCTTGTTCCCAGCATGGCTTGGACAAAGTGCTGTGACATCACATTGAAATACCATCGCTGACATGCTTGAGTGAGGCCTTTATTTGCATGATATTTTGGATGACATTTGCGATCAAATCAAGTTCAACCAATCAAGAGGTTTACACTTATGGCAATACACCCTTTCTAATGAGGAGTGGGAAGTTCTTGATCAATGCTCTGATTACCTTGAGGTACATTAATGTTGCCATCTCCTTTTGCCATGTACTGATGTTCTACTTGGACTAGCTATTCAAACATGCCATTTTTGACTTCTTGAAATCAGGCAAACCCCTCATCTTTAAGGTTTTTCCTGCCATTGACAAGCTCACTCGATTCTTGGAGCAAGGTCAGAACAACAAAGAACTCCATGCCACTGTTCGGATGGCATGCTATCATGCCATGCTTGTACTCAATAAGTATTATGCCAAGACTGATGAATCTGTGATATACCACATTGCTATGAGTACATCATTTTCTTTCACAAAAGCATGTTTCTGATTACATGTTTGTAGTTATGCACCCTGGTTATAAGCTGCAGTATTTTCACTCACAAAATTGGCTCAAGGAGTGGATCGATGATGTGGTCAATGTTCTTTGTCAAGAGTGGAATGACTACCAACCTCAGAATTCTAGTTCAGTGCCTGCTTCACAACCAACACAAGCCCAAAAGGTATGTGAACAACCAGTATCATATTCTATATTGTCATTAATGATGTTGCTAGGATAAGAAAAAGTGTAACATCAGCTGGGATAGCAGCCCAGATGAGACCGCAGTCAGCTCTCGGGTCACTAGTGATGTTGATCCACTCGACAAGTACCTGTATAGCCCAGTTCTACAAATTAAAGACCCTCTCAAATATTGGGAATCTCAAGATCCAGAGAGCAATCTCCTGGCACAGTTTGCCTTGGATTTCCTCTCCATGTCACATAAGTCTTATTGATGTTATCGGATCCAACTGTCAAATCTGATTTCACCAATTTAGCCACTTCTACTGGCTGTGAATGATCATTCTTCTCCAGTAACCAGAACATGTCACGATTCCATCATTCTCTGTCTGACAAGTCTGTCTGTGCCTCCATGGTCCTAGGGACCTAGGCATCCATGGGCCTGGTTCCAGAAGAGAACATTATTTCAGATTTCAAGTCCTATGGTAAGCATTGGCTGGTAGAAGAACCAGTCCCAGTGCCAGAGGCTGAAGAACTGTTGCTAGAATCAGAGGCTGCATCATCGGATGTTGACTCTGTGATGGAGGTTGATGCCAAGATGTAATTAGATTGATGTATAGAATACCTTTAGCATAACTGTAGCTATAGCTTTGTATACCTGAAAACTTGCATATACTTTCTGAATGGTCAATCTGCATCCAGCAGATACAGATGTTGTGGCACAGATATCTGTACACAGCCACATCCACTGGTAATTTGGCAGATATCCATTCAGGTACTGGCACAGATCCACAATCCATGCTATGCCTTAGTGGGTCATTTATTCTGCAGAAATTAGTTGACTGACAGGTCAGTTCAGGTTTATTTTTTTTTTTCAAATTCAAGACTCAAAATTGTGAAATCAAAGTCTTGTGGTAGGCACAGGTTTTGTCTGCAATAAGTGTGATTTTCATGGGTTTCAGTATAGCTTATGGAAGTTGATTTAGTGCAAAAATTGGCAAAAATTGCAAGATTGACAGGATGCAAAATGACAACACTGGCTGAGATTTTAAGCCCAGATATGAGTAGCAAGAAGATGGAAAATACTGTAGAATAGTGCATAGTTGACTCTGTCATAGATATAAGAAATTAATGTGTTTTGCAGCTTTCATAACTCATGCAAAAATTATCAGATGTGGCAAAACAACAAGCAGAACACAACATGGTGTGGAAGGGAGTGAGCCAGGGTCCTAGGGTTGAGGAGGAATTATCACCTTGGGCAAGTTCCAGGGTGGTTATTTTTTTTTGCTGTGCTAGATACATGGCTTAGAGGGGATGGTTATGGTTGTGTGAGTGGAGTATGTAAGTGGAGCCAGTCCACTTACAGTGGCCTCAACAGATATTCAGCCTCCTGCTTCAAAATAAAACTTCTATGTGTGAATAGCCATTCTCAGAGAGGGTTCCACCCTGTGACAGAGGTCCTGATGTGTGGTGTTTGGTGGTGACACCTGCTGCATAAGGAGGAATGGAGTCTGAAGAGAGCAGGATGTCAACACCATTGTTCAAGCTCTAATAAGCCTACCCCATCTCATTGACAATGTGTACATATAGAAAGTGATCCAAGTTCTTTCATTGTATTTATTATAAGTTGACTTGCATCAGTACTTAAGTACTCTTCAAAGAGTGACTTGTTGTTCTATAAAGTTGTTTGAGTAGTGTTAACAGAGACTACATATATGCAATGGCAGCTTGCTGACATTCAAATAATTAAAAAAGACCATCATCTAGATAGGTACAAGTCTCTACTTTGGTAGAACAAAAGAATGAAACTGTGTAGGAACAAATCTCTAAAGTTAATGGAATATCAATGCCTTGGGACAACAATAACATTATTAATCATGTCAGAACCACCATCTACTTCCTCTGACAGAGCCTCCATGTTATCACCATGCATAACTCTCTACCTGACATTCTCCTGATAACCTCCTAGAGGATGCTCATATATTTCATTCCTCTCTGGCTGTTGTGCTTCAAGATCATCACTGAGGTTGATGCTAATCATAGAATCCTCTTGTGAGCTTGTCTGAGAGTGACCAGGCCCAAAGTTCAGTGATGATGCTATGCTTCCTTGCCAAGAGTCATCTGGACGAGCATGTCCTGCTGCAACATGCCCAATAAGGAGTGTTGGAGCAATACCCTATATGTGATCTTTATTAAATGTGAAAGCAAAAAAAAGATATGCACGTACTCTTAAAATTGCTGCAAGACTATTAAGATAATAATAGCCTGAACTATTGGAAGCACCAAAAGCAACATATAATATCAAGGATATGGAATAAAGAGCTGAGGATTCAACAAAGACTTCAATCATATAATTATAAACTCTGAGACCACCATTGCTTATCTGTCCAACTCTCCAAATGCGATATATGATTAGTAGTGTGCAAAATAATGTTGTAGCCAGTGAGAAGGAGACATAGAGCATTGAGAAGAGTGGGTTTAATACAAAGCCAATCAGAATTTTTTGGTGCAAGGATAAAGCATTGCAAACTGATGCACTAAATTTAGATCAAAAAAAACTACAAAAGATGGCAGATGACCACACCAATACCAGAAAATAAACAAAGAATGGGAATGAGAACAATTAGCCAGCACTGTCCTCAGACTTGCCAACAACACCAGATCTATAGTTTAAAAAATTAAGTTGAAATCAAAATTTCTGATAAAAACACAACACACCATAGTAGAATCTGCAAGGATATTACTGATAGTGGTGATAATACCTGATCCAAGTATATTTACTGAGATATTGGTCTCTGTATATGTTAAATACTTGGTCCACAGATTTTGTCCATGGTCAACAAAGGCAGAGCATATGTCTGACCATATGATGGCAACATCAATGGAAGTTGTGATATAGAGAACCATAGTAACAATAACCAAGCCTTTTCCTATTGGTTGAGACTTAGAAATATCTGTATACAATTGTCAGCTCAACTACTTGCCAGTTAGATATAATTTATTCACAGATACTCCACAAAGTTACAGCAAGAACACCTGTGTATATGCCTGTGAGTCCAAGGTCAAATAGGACTATTTACAATTCAAGTGGATATATGCACCATGTAATAGAAAATAAAATATGTCTGAGTTCAGTTCAGAGTCAAGCATCTGAGATATTGCAGCCTCAGTCAAGCCAGATGGAAGATCTGTTTGAGCAGCCATTGAAGGTATGTGAAGAGAGTGATAATGAGCCTGGGCAGGGTTTATTGATAAATTGACTAATACAAGTTCTCCTTATTATATACAGCACCCACTCTGAGAAAATTTTGCCTGTAATGTTGAATGAATGATTCCTATGCTCCTAAAAAAGCAATGTGATAAGAAATGAAAGCTTGGTCTAAATTGGATCTTTGATCAACAGTAGCATTTTATGGTGTCATGACTCATCTTGAATCATCAGAAGAGAAGAGTTTCTGTGTATGGGGATCATTTGCTGATGCTGTCAAAACAGTTTTCACAATGAGCCTTGAAAACTAGCACAAGTGTTGTTGATGTTGTTGTGCAAGTCATCCAATTGAGGTAATTAGCATCCAGTATGAGAATCAATATTATTCTCCATAATGTAGAATATTCTCTCATTGGTAGACTGTCATACTGTATTTTTTTTAACAGGTGGCTTGGAATAAGACAAAATGTCCACTTTCACAGATAACAGATCTTATGTATACAAGCATCATGTTGAGAGTACCAGCTAGTATGGCTACTGGAGTCATTGTAGAAGATCATCTCAACACATATCTGCACTTAGGCTCTGGCTACAATAGTATGTAAATCATTTCAGTTGTTGTCTTACATTTGAGACAAAACATGGGAACAAGAACACTACAATCATACCCCAAAATCTTATTCTGATGGTGATCTATTTACAGCACAGGTATGATTGTTCACTCTGAAGATGTTTCACTGTCAGGAATATAGTAGTACTAGTATATGTATACTTGACCAATATGTCTCATGTGTCTCTCAGCTCAACTCCTGAAAAAACCAGATAAAGTGGTAGTGCCATAATGACCTTTGATTATCATTAATCATCACTGTAATGCCATCATGTCAAAGCTAGTTGCATAAGCAGAGATGTTGTCAGCTGCAATGATGGTCTTTTAATATCTCACCAAGTATCTTGCCCCAGACTGCAGTGTCTATCTATCCTCTCTCATTATCCTAATGCTATCCCAGGATACTATCAGCACCCACCCCTTAAGCTTTGGTATTCCACCCAAAACAGTACTCATAACCCTACCAGTGCTTAACAAATTTATGCCAATCAAGTGTTGCATGCGACATTGTGTTTGATTTGATGCAGGCAGGTGAGGGGCAGGTTCAGTATGGGGATGGGGTCTTGTATTGTAGAGGTACATCAACTGTGTGGTGGGAGGTGTAAGAGCTAACATGAATAATCAGTTGTATTCTGCTTAGTCATCTTCAGACCATTCACACTCATGACTGATGTAATTGAGTCTTTGGACGCTGATTCTATTCTATGTACATTTCCAGACAGGCCTCATCTCCCCACCCTCTCTAATTGGTTTCATTTCATAGTAACGATGGCATTCTTCAATGACATATACTCAACCGCCGGCATTTGTCCCTAACGAGCATGCCTTCTTCTAGGTGCCAGAATCTGAGCTGACCACATCCTCGGAGTTGCTGGATATGGATATCATGTCAAGGATGTACATTGACACTGAGGAAGTTGTATACATGCGGGTTGAGGTGGATGAGTTCCTTGATGATGAGGAGTACAGGTGAAGCAGGAGTTGAAGGAGATGCTGTATCAGATCATTGTGCATTTTCTCTCTCTTTCTTTATGTGTGGAGTGTTGATGGGATGGATAGTGCTCAATAGCGGAGTTAGGCCTTGGGAATTTGTCATGGTAGAATGCGTCTTAAAAGGAGGATGCAGAGGATGCTGAAGGTGATGTGGTGATGGAACAATAGAGCTGGGGTCCTTGTGGCTTTCTTTAAGGGAGCATTGCGATGGACTGCTGGTCTCGATCACGGTCCTAGTACAATTGCACACACGAAGATGAGGGCATTCACATGTGATTAATTTGCTGGCTACCAGCTACTACATCACATGCTATCTACCCCCACACATCCCATAACCTCCTCCACAGCCGCGCATACTCTCCCTGCTGTTAAGCACTAACTCTAATCTGAATCAAGGCTGGTCTCTATCCTGTCACTCGCGTTTGGTGATTCAGTGTTAGAGGGGCCTTGGTAGATTGCGAGAAGTTAGGCATCACTTATAGCGAAAGCAAGGAGTTTGTAAGAGTTAGGAGTATATAACCTTAGCTGAAGCTGGGGTCTAAGGCCACAGTGTAGGCTAGCTTAAATACATGTTAGACTCGTACTAAAAATAATGTCTACAAGGGCACGTGCAATGAGAAATGTGTCTTTCAACAAATGAGGAGTGAGAGCACTAAAAGAAGTGTACTCCCAACAAATGAGAGTAAAGAGCACATATCACCTGCATCTGCATGGGACTCCGTCTGTATAGGCTGCATCCCGTAGACCACCCTCGACTGGCGGTCCACTCTCATCCAACTACTAAGAAGCATGATGCCATCAAGAGAAGCATGACAGCGCATGCAGGTCGCTGGTCATCTGGGGGGCGGCAGCATGAACTGGGGTGACTGGCAACTGGGTAACCGGGTAAAGAGTGTGCCGGCAGAATATCATGGGTCTGGAGAGATAAGATAGGCAGGTCCGGGGTTCCAAGAGATAAGGATAAGATAAGATAAGGAAAATAGGGGTAAAACTGTAATAATACCCCCCGACTAAGACTGTCATCCCAACAGTCCTTTAGACGTACTCACTCCCTGAGTTAAGGGAGTTAGTAGATTCCATATCCCATTTGTAGTCCTTGGTTTGTTCCCAAGCAGACATGCCCCATTCTTCTTGAGGGAAGCTGGGGTCGGTCTGAGTCGTTAGAGGAGACTCGGAACGCTCATCTTCGAAGACGTCTTCATCCATGTCTGATGAATAAAAGCCCTGCTCGTCAAAGGATAATGGATCGGTATGATTCCTGCTTGAGACTGGAAAGGAAGTTGAGCTCTCGGTCGCTGAAGAGCCAGGAGATGATATGGTTATGCATCCTCCTTCGTTTTCCAAGTGTCGCAAATCGTGATCCCATACGCAGTCTTCCTTGTTCTCGTATTCCTTGACGAGTTCTTTGGCATTGGCGAGATTGCTCCTCTTGACCCAGGTAGCCTCCTCCACTGGGTATCCCTTCCATTTGACCAAATACTCTGTTATGGTCCTCTGGTTGTGTCCTCGACCGACGATGCGGTCGTGGTCCTGAAGTAGTTCCTCTACTTCATATTCTTCTTTGCCTTCCATGAGTTCCAGCTCAGGTGGTGGAGGTTTTTCCTGGTTGGAAAACTCCGGGGGGACATATGGAGTTAGATATCGTTCGTTGAACTTGTTGTGGATTCTCCATCCTGGTGGTAGCTTCAGTTCGTATGCAGAGGGCCCCTTTTTAGAAATTATTTCAAAGGGGCTGACGCGTTTGTCACCTAGCTTTTTTGCCAGTTGGGGGAGGTGAAGGTTGGTTGAGTCCAACCAGACTTTATCTCCTGGTTGGTACTCCTGTGCAGGGTGAGTGTGTTTGTTGTAAGCCTTTCTCATAACTTCGACAGCTTTATTCAGAGAGTCTTCTGCTTGCTTGCATACTCTCTGGAGGCTTTTGACGAAGTCAGTTACCAATGGTGTTTCCGACTGCCTCACCGCGGTTGGGCGAATTTCCCCATCTCGTCCGTAGACTATTTTGATGGGAGAAAAGCCCATTGCAGAATGTTGGCGGTTGTTGTGAGTGAATGCTGCCCACTGCAGCCATTCACTCCAGTCGTCCTGTTTGTGGTTAACAAAGACTTGAAGGTATTTTTCAAGTTCTTGGTTAACCCGCTCCGTTTGTCCGTCCATCTGAGGGTGATAGGCCATCGATGGATTTCCTTGAATATTCATCATCGTGTATAGCTCGGTGATGAACTTTGAGACAAATTGTGGGCCTCGATCCAAAATGACTTTGGAGGGGGTGACTCCAAATCAACAAATAATTTCGTCGCGTAGGATTTTGGCCCACCCACTTGACAAGAGTTCCTTTGTGCATGGAATTAGCATGATATATTTCAAGAATTGGTCTATGACGACTAGTACTGCATTGTAGCCCTTGGACTCTGGAAATCCAGTAATCATGTCAACTGAGATGTGCTCCCATGGTTGAGATGGTATTGCATTAGGATGTAGCGGAGCTGCCTTCCGCTGTGTGTCGGTCTTTGTCCTTTGACATGCTTCGCATCCTCGCACATAGGTTTCTACGTCCCTTTGCATTTTAGGCCACCAGTAGTCTCTTAAGACTAATTCTTTGGTTTTTTCGATGCCTGGGTGTCCTGCGGAAACATGATCATGGTGATGGGAGATAAGTTCTCCCCATAGAGTGTGGTCGCGGGGGACATAGATATGTCCATTGTAAAATAGAAGGTGGTCCTTTTTGATGACCCCTTTCTCATGGTTGAGGCTTGAAGCAATCCCTCGGTCCCACCATTGGTGATCACTTGTCGCTCTTCAAATTTTGCCATGGATTTCTTCCTCCATTGGCATTATTAGGGCGTGGAAGAATTCTGGCTTCAAGAGGACAATATCGTCATTGTCCTTCTTGCCCTGGTCATGGTCGGCCCGCCAACTTAGAAGGTCAGCTTTCCTATTGGACGCTCCTGGCTTGTGGTTGAGCGTGAAGTGGTATTCTGCTAGTTCAGTAACCCACCGCGCTTGTCTGCAGTTGAGTTTCTGTAGTTTGTGGAAGTACTGCAGATTTGAGTGATCCGTCCAGATCTCGAAATCTTGACGGGCACCCATAAGATAATGTCGCCATTCTTCTAAGGTGATCATTATTGCTAGTAATTCCTTGTCGTAAATCTCATAGTTCCGTTCTGTCATGGAAAGAGACTTCGACAGGAATGCAATCGGGCACCATTTTTCTTCCTGTTCCTGTGACAGGACAGCCCTGATTGCCCCTTTGCTGGAGTCCACCTCCAAGCGAAACTTGTTGTAGTTGTTTGGCATTGCCAAGACGACTCCCATTGCGAATTGGCATTTGAGTTCCTCAAACACTTCTTGTTGTTCCTTTCCCCATGTCCAAGGGTTTTTTCCTGTGAGTTTCATCATTGGTTTGATGATTGTGCTATAGTGCCAGATAAATCGTCAGTAGAAATTGGTGAATCCTAGGAAGAACTGTAGTTCCTGTTTCTTGGAGGGTGCAGGCCAGTCCATAATACCAGCGATTTTTACTGGATCCATCTTAACGGATCCTTCACTGATAATGACCCCGAGGTACTCTGTTTCGAGTACCTCAAACTCGCACTTTTCTGCTTTCAAGAACAACTTGTTCTTGTGCAGAATCCTCAGGACTTCCCACATGATTCTTTGGTGTTCAGCCTTGTCCTTAGTGAAGATGAGGATGTCATCCAAATAGATGGTGACCTTCCCTTGAGCAATGAGATCTTTAAAGATATCATTCATCATCCACTGGAACATGGCCGGTGAATTGGTTAACCCAAAGAACATAACCAGGGGCTCATAGAGCCCTCGGTTAGTGCTGGAATGCGGCTTTGAATTTGTCCCCTTTCTTGATTCGAACGTTGTTGTATCCCCAACGGATGTCTAACTTAGTGAAATACCTCGCATCCTTCAGCTTATCCATAAGGTCAGAGATAAGCGGTAGAGGATAGCGGTTTTTGATGGTTATTTCATTAAGTTTGCGGTAGTCCTGCACTGGCCACAGTTTTCCATCCTTCTTCTTGACAAAGAAGAAGGGAGATGCCATTGGGGATTTGGAGGGTCGAATTCGGCCGGTAGCCAGGTTCTCATCCAGGAATTTGTCCAGTTCCTCTTGCTCCCTCAGGTTCAAGGGGTATATCTTGCAATCCAGACTGGCATTGGCATTGGGAATTAGTTCAATGGCATGATCCCAAGGTTTGCGAGGAGGAAGTTCATTGAAGTTTTCTTTTGCGAATACATCGATGAAGTCTCGATAGTGTTTGGGGACGATTTCCTTGAACGTTTTTGTTTTCTTTCCCTCGTTGGCCTTGGCTGCTAAGTCATTGGCTTTATGCCCCACCGCTCATATGTGAAAGGCTTCTTCGAAGTCTATGATGAGGATGGTATCTCCATCCTCGACTTCGGTTCCCCACTGTTGTTCAGGATCTTCGTCTGGGAGGCAGAACAGTACTTTGCGGCAATTGCAGCATGCCAAAGTTACCGAGCCCGTGTTCCAGTCGATAAGTGGGTTGTGCCTTTGTAGCCAGTCATGTCCTAGGAAGATGGGTGTGGTTCCTAGGTCAATGACTGCTAATTCGATACGTTTGCTGTGGTCTCCAATCTTGAGTCGTACTTCAGCGAATTCAGTGATGTCGCCACCTTTGTTGCGGGTTCCATCTGTGTTGTAGACTGGAGTGGGGTGAGCCGCTTTATGCGTGGTAATACCATGATCATGGGTCCACTGTCAGTCAATAGCGCTTCTGGTACAGCCACTGTCGATCAGGGCCTTCGCGGAGTGATGGGCCATAGTATCAAAGGTCTCTAATTGTAGGGTGATGGTGATATTTTGCCCTTTCGCTCCGCAGACATACTGGGGTGGTTTGGTAAGCTGGTCCATACATTCCAGCTTTCGGTATTCATCTAGGTAGGACTCTCCGACTTGGTGTTCCAAGTCGGCTGCTAGTGGCTCATCCACCTCAGGTAGTCGCCGAGGGTGGACCCACTGCTTGAGGAGTGATACCTTCTCTCCTGAAGTCTTGGCGAATCGCATAGCTTGCCGGTACCAGGTGGCTCCGAAGGGCTTCAGCCATTCGAAGTCCTGAGAGTACTCCACCGGTGCTGGTGGTACTGGGGTCTTCCTCTCATCATCGCAGTCCATAGGCCACAAAGGCCCTGCTCCTATGACCGTGCAACCGGTCAGTTCCTTTTCACCTCAGTGCGGACACCCACTCAGGGTTAGTTGGGACTTCACTGGATTTTGGAGAGTTCCATAAACTCTTTAGATAACTAGGGTTGCTCTTGCCATCAGCACAATCCTTAAAGGGGAGACGTTGATGAGCCTCTAGGCTCTGTGCGCTCTGAAATCATGGACACAACCTACAATTTATCACCTTTGTCCCTATAGCAGACTTTCCCTAATTCAATGATTGCAAGCAAGATCCAATTTAAACCAAGTCAATTGGTATTCAGCATGCAAAGTTAGTGATTCGTGTATGATGTCATCGGCATTGGCCCTATCGATCCTTCCCTTCTCCCTGTGGACTTTGTGCCTCGCAGTCTAGAACTAGCACTGCCACCCCATGTGAAACATCCCTGTGGTCACGAATTATCCATGCGTAGCTAAAACTATGGCAAGTCAGCCGCAGCCGTAGAAAATTATTCATCGAAGTATTGGAGATCTGGTTAGTGAGAACTCTTAGTCACATTAGTATAGCCTTAGGCGCAGTAACTGTGCATACTTACCAACCTTTGCTAAGTAAGTACTTGAATAATCTATGCTATAGTAATATTAGTGCTAGAGTAAGGTAGCTTAGTTAGCCAGTGTAATGAGTATTTAAGCTCGCAAGTTGGTAGCCTGATAAAGGGAAGAAGGGAAACCCCAGATTATTCTCTACACTTACCTTCAATCCCTAACACCTACACCATACAACATACACCCTTGAAGTAGCACAATAAAGACATTTTGCTGCTAGAACTTCATCTCGAACCTTTATTTCTCTAAGCAATGGTGAACCTTTAATGGTTACTTGTGCTTACAACACATCCCTCTCTTCTACGCAAAGTAATTAGGAGTCCCACCACTAGGAAACTCTTTTATTGCTTTGCTTCGCAAACAAATTCGCTTGCTTCTGCAGCTAGGAGACAGCATTTTCATCCCTCCCATCAACGCCTTCACTTTCTCGCAGCCAGAGAAAGTCTCATCGAGTATCAGACCGATCCTCATCACCTCGATTCAACCTTACCACACGAGTTTAATAATTCGCTACAGCCTCTGAGTTCGCAGCTAGAACTTGGACAGTCTCTTTAGAGCTCTTATTCGTTGCACTCGCAGCTAGAGTTGCAACAGGAACAAGGTATAGTCCCTGTACATTTACTGATTCGTTTTAGGGCCTCTTCTAGGATCCCTTTCCCAATTACTTCCCTTCCTGCGAATTTTATAGTTCGCTACTGTCCTCTATGCTACTAGTAGAGAAATTTCTTTATCTTTCCGAACTTAGGAGGCTTTAGTCACTGCATGGAGGTGCCCGACTAGACTCACTAGAACCATCCTTCAGATTCTGTGTCTGTCAGCACATACCACACCTAGGTTTTGTGTTTCCGCCCATGGGAGTCTATAGGTTCATCAACGTACCTGAAATGGGGAGTCTCTCTCCTCTGTTCGACCCGCTTGTTCCTTGTGGACGATTGAGCTTTTTTGGCCGGTGTCCTCTGTGATAGAGGTGGCTGCTCCTGGGTTATCCTTTCTACTTGGTTCCACGTGTGGTGCCGGGTTATCTTCAGAGGCTTTACAACAGTCCGCCATCGGGTCCGCTGGGCTCCAACAGCCCTTGGCCTCGTCCCTAGGCTCACCTGGATTCCCCGACCTCACCATCACTGAAGTGGTCTGTCATCGGGGAATCTTGATGCGCGGAGAAGACGCCGGTTCACCGTCGTCTGGATCCACTGCCGCTATATGCGACTTTCCTGGGAGTTGGACTACATAGTCCTCATCTTGACCTCCCATATGGCAGACGTCACCCACAGGGAACAATGATGTCGCACCCCCAAGGTTCCACCCTTGGTTGCCTGTCGAACTGGTAGGCTCCTCTGTGTCGTACGTGCACCCCAAAGGGGTATTTACAGTGGCTTGGACACAGCAGGCACTGTCAGCACTAGGACTTGGCTGATGGGGTTCATTGCTAGTCAAAGCAGCAGAAATCCCATGTACACTGTTAAAGGGCAAGTTCGAGGGTCCCCCTCCTGCTTTTATGCAAGCGTCAGGCAGAGGGGACAGGCACGAGGAGCCCCATCAATCCTGGGCTTCATTCCTGGTCGTGCCCGGACTCTTGATCCGTTGATCAAGAACTCGTTCTGGGTTCTTGATCGAACAATCGAGAGTTGCTTCTGGATCCTTGATCAACTGATCGAGATCCGTCCTGCACTGGTATGGCCTCGAGCTGCTAGTCGGGTCCAACTCTTTCATGCCCGACCCTTGGGGTTCATTGCCCAATAGGCGGTGGTAATCCCCTGATACACCATTGTTGTTTTGCAATTCCTTCATGGTATGAGATGAATGCGATATATTGTTACAAGTATCTACAGATACAACATAAGCATGAATATCCATGTCATAAGGCGCACCATGATAAACCCCAGCCAATGAAGTAGAATCGCAGAGTCCTATGCCAGCATCTCTTTTATCTCCTCAATCTCTGTTGAGCTAGCGAGGTCTTCTTCCTCTATTTCTGCTAGAATGGCTCGGAGACGGGTTGCAAAAGTCAATGGCTTTTTCTTTGGGAATTTTAGCCATTTTGACTTGTCAGGCAGGCACTTATTGTCCCACCCCTGGTGTCCAGAGTGTCCACACCGGAAACATTGCTTTTCTCTTTTGAGACGATCGATGTCCATAGGTTCGCCTTCACTGCTGTAGGTGAATCCAGTGGCATCCCTCTTGCCCTTCGAGCCACTCGAAGAGCCCCCTGCTGTTCCGGGCTTGGAACCAGCAGTCCCGCTGGGATACTTCCCGCCTTGTGCGAGATGAACTCGGTAGTTCTTGTCCATTTGTAGGACCCTGCGCCTCCACTCCCAGTAGGTGGTAGGCCACATATTGTCTCCACCCATAATGATCTCCTTGATCCTGGGTTGGATTGCGAGGGCGATGACCTCCTCCATTTCCGTGTCATTGTTGAAGCATTCTGCTTCCACGGCCAGCTGTTCGAACCTTTCAAAGAATTCGACAGCCGTTTTAAACTGCGTTTGTTGCAATCTCTTCCATTGCATTCGTTTGATTTGAATCTCTGCTACCTCTTGGAAACGTGTTCGGATGTTTTCCTGGAAGGTCTCCCAAGAGGGGAGGCGATGTCTTCCACTATGTGGGTCCTTGTAGTATCGTTGCTGATGGACCCACCAGGTCCTTGCTTCGCCACCAAATTGGTGGCCCGCGAAGACTACTCAACTTGGGCCATACCCATACGCTTCGTTAAGCATGAAGTATTGGGTAAAGACTTCGAAGTAGTATTCACAGTGATCGAAGAAGCGATCTAGGTCGCTGGCCTTCCCATAGAATTTGTCGGGGACCTCTATCAACGTCGGTTTTATGTTTCCCCAAGGGTTGGGTTGTCCATTGGGGATGACCCACCCATCTGGCAGGTCAGGTGGTAGAGGGGGATTGGTAGGTCGTGGTAGTGATCAGAGATTTTGATCACTACTGTCATGAATTCACCCCTATTTTTTGCTTATCTTATCTTATCACGATATCTTATCACGGCAAGTCGGCAACTCGTCATTCGACTCTTGTCATCATTCCTCGTACCTAATCCGCATCATTCATGACCCACTTGGTCACAACGCCTACACGGCACCACCTCGCACCAGGGACCACATCACTAGGACTCCATCATGGGCTCTGCAGCCACACACAGTGGAAGGCAGCACCATACGAACAATGCCCTTCTTACTCGCAGGAGAGCTTCTAGCATCATCACGCTCACACCACATCACTGGGGCATTGCCACAACACAACCATCAGTCTTCCCTGATAGGTCCCTGGATCCACCGCTCACATGCATGATCCGTTTGATGGCCCATAGACCGATCACACTCTATGGGCCGGATCCTTCTTCACCCAGTCATGCTTCTTTGGGTTGTCTGTGATCACACCCTAGGATGGACAAGCTGCCACGTACGCTCCTCAGAAGACCGCGTCCTATGGACGCTAGCCTTCTTACTCACAGGAGGGCTTCTCCTATACCAAGCACCATATGATACAGAGGACATAGAAGACAGCGCTGCATTGGGGCAGCACACACCGAGACACAGGAGCAGTACATACTAGTAAATACCACAATGTATTTAAACGAGCCTTGCTGTGGTCTTACATCCCAGCTTCGGCTAAAGTTATACACTCCTAACTTTTCACTGCAGAAACTCCCTGTTTCGTGCTTAAGGACTATCGTACCTTACCTAGCGATTGCAACGCCCTCTTCACAACTGAATCACCGAATGCGAGTGACAGTTTAGAGGCAACCATTGTTCAATCCAAGTTAGTGTGTTACAGTTAGCCGAAGCTTGTATTAATACCCTTATCGTTGTTGAACAACGGTGACTGTATTGTCTTCCTTGATTGTTGACACAAGCTCGTCAGCAACAACACTTCTAAAAAGCTACACCCACAGACAGCACCGACCCTCACTACACCATCAGTGAGCGAGTAACGGGCCCTACCTCATCTGCCCTCGTCGTTTTCAATAACAGAACAACCGCAGAATCCGGAGCATTCAAATAAGGAACCTTCGTCATTATACGACGAGTCCTCAGGGTTGCTCACCCCTACAGAAATATTTCATACTCTCATCATTGTTCAACGACGGTGACTGTATGAATCCAATAGGCTCTATCACAAGCCGTACCCCCACCCTGGAAACCTTACTATCCCTAGTAAGGCACCCTTTGTACCGCAGCACTCGATCCCATCCACAACCATGAAATGGATCAACTCCCATTCGCCCCAACACCAGAAATGACCTCCAGGCCCAATACCCTGGAAGTCCGCAATCTGCAGCAGGATACTGGGAAGGTACCAAAGGATCCTGGGATGATCCCAATACCTCCATCACCTCCGACGACCAGCAATTCTACACCGACGAGTACAACCGACTCATCAAGGAACGAACTCTGGAAAAGGGTAGTGGAAGCAATAGTGGCAAGGGACGTGCGACAAAAGGAACAGAGCGGCGAAGAACCACCTTCAAAGGAATTGTTACCCCTTTCCTCCCTGCCCGGGGAAAGGAACGAGAAGGTGGACGAATTACAGTCAGAAAAACCGACGCAGGAGGACATCGAAGAGATGAATCTCCAGAGTCATTTGGAGAGGCATGGGGAGTCCACACTGGGTCAGGAGATTGTTTATCAGACTCATACCCCAAGGAAAACGTCTCCCATTGGAGCCCAGACACCGGCTCCTCCTATGAGACAGAAGTCATCCAGCTCGAATCCGAAGTCGCCTCAAAGAGATCCGATTGTCTCTGTAGCTGGGTATATCAATGGTATCACCAAGTCACTCTACAACTTGCACACGGAATCCATCAATCAGCCAGGAAAGAAAGAGGAGTGGCCGAGGAAAAAGGGATACTGGACTGGGAATCGCTCATTCCAGTGGAGACCTGGATCACCCCCGAAGAGGGATCCTGGGACTTACCCCCAATATCCTCCAAATCAACTGCCAACGACATCTGGCACTCCGTTGCTGGGGACGGTTGGAACTCCCCCTGGCCAGACGCCTCAGATGAGGCCATATGGCCCAACCCCATGGCCCGAACGGATGTCCACGGAGACTTATGGGACTCGCTCTCGACCCCCATCATCATCGGGGAAGAATACCAAACAACCCCGGAAGAAGAAGAAGGAGAAGAAAGCGAAGGTAGTGGTACCTCCACTGACACCTCCTCTGACACAGATGAAACCATCCATGTCTTTAGTGCTGAATTTCAGCACTGAAGACGTCTTCAATACCAAGCGACTGGAGGGAGACTGGACCAAACCACACCTACCCACTGAGGTGTTTTGGACCACATCTCTAGACCCTGAATTAGGAAAGAGGGTCCCCTCTCTTTCCCAATACAAAAGCGCGTTGCGCCCTGAAGA
Organism: Desarmillaria tabescens; assembly: GCF_030435595.1. Lineage (NCBI taxonomy): Eukaryota > Fungi > Basidiomycota > Agaricomycetes > Agaricales > Physalacriaceae > Desarmillaria > Desarmillaria tabescens. The sequence continues at coordinate 460,067 of NW_026848303.1, forward strand.
AGTAAATGAAGAAATGGAGAGGGATCGTCTCAAGCGAGAAAGACAATGTTTCTGGTGTGGACACACTGGACATGTATGGAAGAGTCGTAAATGTGATCCACAAAAAGAGTGGTTCACCAAGAATGCCGACAGGTGGAAGAGCCGCTTTACATGACAACAAATGGAATCCATGGAGGAACGATGCGTTCGTTGTGGATTCCCTGGACATACTAGATGGGACAACAAATGCCCATCTGATAGGTCCCAATGGCGCTCTGCTTGAAGCAGAGCAAGACCCCTCGACAACAAGCATCGAGGGGAAGGCGTTGACAAAGGACTAGGCAAGTCTGCCTAGGTTGACCAGCAATAGTGCATCAGTAAAAAGAAAGGAGTCGACGACGGACCAGGCAATTTGCCCTTGTACAACAGGACTCAATTTTCTTCGGGTAAACCCCTACTCAATAAATTTGTACTCAGAAATTATGTTTGTAGGTACCAATACAGACAATAAATCCCTTTTGTTCTAAGAAAACAGGGAAGGAGACAACCTTTAAAAACAAACGTCAAAACCAATCGGGAGGGAACACGAATCAAACTCTAGGATCACCCCTCACACCACCGCGTCGCAAAGGATATGTTGTGCATCCCAAGCGACAAAACCAAGAGAGCCGCGGCTCTATATTACTATCGACACGACATGTTATACGTTGATAGATGGCACCGGGACGAGAAAACTGGTGACCCATCAGGGATTGACTGGAAATCCCGGCCAACCTACGAACAGCGGAGAGACTGACCTCCACCACAGGGGACACCGAATCCCCAGACTGCAGGACTGATCAGACCTCGAAAGGTTGACGGTCAAGAGCTAGAACTGATCTGTTCAGCTCAAAAGAAACCCATCCATGTGAGTTGGAATCTCCACGAATGATGAAGAGGCTATACACCATGGCGAAGTATCATTACAGACAGATCTGGAATGGCAGTGTGGATCTAAATGTAAGCCACTAACTCTGATCGACTTAGATCGTGCTAAGGTGGCTACTCGCACTTCGGTAGACCACGCTCAACAAGTCAAAGGCGACGTAAGTCGATGGGGCACTTAGTCAGAAGAACGGAGTTTCGATGTTAGGTAGAATAAACCTTAGCCGAAGCTGGGGTTTAGTCCAGCTGAGGCTCTGCTTAAATACACGTGAGTAATCTAAAAATACTACTGCGCAGTCAGTCCGTGATGATCGCGCCGCGTAATCCGGCTGACTGAAGAAAAGAAAAGAAAAGAAAAGGAAAGAAAAAGAAAAAGAAAAGAATAATCGTAACATTACCCCCTCCTTAAGACTCATTCGTCCCGAATGAGAATTTGTCTTCTTCCTTCCACACAAGCGAGTTGAGGGGCTCCCTTCTGCTTTAAAACAGGATCGATTGGACCTCCGCTACCCCATAAAAAGTCGCAACGGTGGGTTCGGCCTCTGACCCTCTCTCCCCCTGGACTTAGGTTCCTATTAAATCCTAAGCCGCCTTGCGCCGGTTAGGCCTCAACTGTCTGTCAGGATCCGCGATCCCTAAGGGTTCAATGCTCGTAATTGAGCGGTGGAAATCCCCTTCTACACCGTATGTTGGTCTCTAAAAGTCATCCGTTTCGAATGACTCCGTAGAGTTTTCGTTGCTTCCCCCTGAGGTAGAGTCTTTGGATTCGGGAGTAGAACGAGAGGTCGTCTTCATCATCGTTGTCATCATCTTCTGAGTCGAAGTCCCAATTTTCATAGATTTTTTGTAGATTTCTGAGGTTGAGTTCGGAATCCTCATGGTCGGGGGTTTCTTCCACGACCGGTACCCCGTCTGCTTCTTCTGCGGTGACTTCTTGTATGGCGATCGATGATTGTGCGTCAGAATGTCTTGGGTTGGTACATTCGGAGGAGTAAACCGTTTCCACGTCCGTGACACATGGGGTATCCGGGTCGTGGTACGGTGTACGAGCGTCCGGGGGTATTTTGTCATCTTTCCCGACGGTTTCCCCGTATTTGTTGACCTCCCAGTGAATCCGCTGGAGACGCGCTTCGTATTCGTTTACGAGTTCCTCTGCGTTTGCCATATCTGACCGTTTAACCCAGGAGTTCTCCTCCCTCGGGTATCCTCGCCACTTTACCAGGTACTCCGTTATGGCGCGACGAGTTCGTCCGCGACCTATAACCTTGTTCCGCTGCTCCACTATTTCCTCGATTTCGTATTCTTCTTCATCATCAATTAAATCTGGAGGCGGCCTCTCGGGACGCGGTTGATTAGGGAAGGTTGGGGCGATGTAGGGTGTGAGGAGCGACTCGTTGAAGCGGTTGTGGATCTTCCATTTTATCGGTAGCTTCAACTCATAAGCGGAGGGCCCCTTTTTGCCCGTGATGGCGAAGGGGCCAACACGACGGTCCCCAAGCTTCTTGGTCGGCCGAGGGAGATGAAGGTTGGTCGAATCGAGCCATACCTTGTCTCCCACTTGGTATTCTACTGCGACGTTCTTTCGTTTGTCGTAGGCTTTTTTCATGGACTCTGCCGCCTTTTCTAATGACTTTCTGGCCTCGCCTTGTGCTTTCTCGATCTCCTCCACCAATCTCCCTGCTGCGGGAACGGCCGTTGCTCGTTGAGGAGTTTTGATGACCTCTCCGTCTCTTCCGAAGATGACTCGATAGGGGGAGTACCCTGTCGCTGAATGTTGACGATTGTTGTGAGTGAAGGCTGCCAACGGCAACCATTCACTCCAATCGTCTTGTCTGTCATTGACGAACATCTTGAGGTATTTCTCGATCTCCTGGTTTACCCTTTCGGTTTGGCCGTCTGTCTGCGGGTGGTAGGCTGTAGAAGGGTTCCCCTCGACATGGAGCAGTCGGTAGAATTCCTTCATAAACTTGGAAACAAAGACGGACCCCCGGTCGGAGATCACCTTTTCAGGCATTACACCATAGGGTACGTAGACGTAGTCCCTCAGGATTTTAGCGAATCCGAGGGAAGTGAGCTCTTCGGTGCAGGCAATAGGGATGATGGCTTTAGAAAATCGGTCGACGATAACGAGAATTGAGTCGTAGCCTTTGGAGTTCGGGAGTTTAGTGATCATGTCGACCGAAATGTGGGTCCACGGGCGTACGGGTATTTCGTTAGGATGCAAGGGGGCCCGTTTCGGGCGACGGTCCGCCTTGGTTCGCTGGCAGACTTCGCACCCTTTTACATAGGCTTCTATGTCTCGACGCATCCGGGGCCACCAGTAATCGCGAAGTACCAACTCTTTGGTCTTCTCAATTCCTGGGTGTCCAGCTGTGACGTGGTCGTGCTTGAGGGCGATGATTTGCCCTCGGAGGTCCCGATCCACCGGTACGTAAATGCGTCCGTCGTACCACAACATATCTTGCTCTTGGGAGACGCCCTTTTCATGGTTGAGGGAGTCCGAAATGCCTCTGTCCCAGTGGCGGGGATCGTGCGTTGCCGCCTTGATTCTCTCGTGTAAGTCCTCCATTGTCGGCATTACTAGGGCCCTAAAGTGTTCCGCTTTTAGGACCACAACGTCTCGATTATCCTCCTTCCCTTGGTCGTGATCCACCCTTCTGGATAGGAGGTCGGCCTTACGGTTTTGAGCTCCGGGCTTATGGTGTAAACTGAACTGGTACTCCGCCAACTCCGTTACCCAACGGGCTTGTCGTCGGTTGAGTTTCTGGGGTTTGCGGAAGTACTGGAGGTTTGAATGATCAGTCCAGATCTCGAAATCCTCTCGGGCCCCCATGAGGTATTGGCGCCATTCTTCGAGGGCAATCATAATTGCGAGAAGCTCTTTATCGTAGATTTCGTAATTGCGCTCTGTGACTGAAAGGGCCTTGGACAGAAACGCGACTGGTCGCCACTTCTCATCCTGCCATTGCGAGAGTACAGCTCCTACCGCTCCCTCGCTTGAGTCTGCTTCTACCCGGAACCGTCCTTGATCGAGGGGAATGGCCAGTACTACGTCTTCACGGAATAACTCCTTGAGTTTTTTAAACGCTTTCTGCTGGGTCTCCCCCCACGTCCATTCCTGCTTTCCGGTAAGCATTGTTAATGGTCGAACGTGCTTGCTGTAGTCACGAATGAACCGCCGATAAAAGTTACAGAACCCGAGGAAGGATTGCAATTCTTGCTTCCTACGAGGGATCGGCCAGTCCAAGAGGCCCGCGATTTTAACGGGGTCCATGCGAATCTTTCCCTCGCTGATGATCACCCCCAAATACTCCGTCTCTTCCACTTCAAATTCACACTTTTCCGCTTTGAGGAACAAGTGATTTTCTCGCAATATCTGGAGGACTTTTCGTACAATCCTCTTATGCTCCGCCTTGGTTTTGGAGGCAATGAGGATGTCGTCCAGGTACACCGATACTTCCCCAGCGGTGATGAGATCCTTGAAGATGTCGTTCATCATCCACTGGAAGGTAGCCGGGGAGTTGGTGAGCCCGAAGAACATGACGAGGGGCTCATAGAGACCGCGATTAGTTCGAAAGGCGGCCTTCCACTCGTCTCCCTTCTTGATCCGCACGTTATTGTAACCCCACCGGACGTCCAGTTTAGTAAAGTATTTGGCCTTTTTCAGCCGGTCCATGAGCTCCCCGATAAGCGGTAACGGATAACGGTTTTTGATGGTCATCTCATTAAGCTTTCGGTAGTCTTGGACAGGTCGCAACTTCCCATCCTTCTTTTTAACGAAGAAGAAGGGGGAGGCCATTGGAGACTTCGAGGCCTGGATGCGCCCGGTGGCTAAGTTCTCGTCCAAGAATTTGTCCAACTCTTCTTGTTCCATTGGATTAAGTGGATAGACCTTGCAATCGAGGTTGGCGTTAGCATTAGGGATGAGCTCGATGGCATGGTCCCAGGGCTTGCGTGGGGGAAGTTCATCAAAGTTCTCCTTATCGAAGATATCTTTGAAGTCCCGATATTCCTCGGGTACGATGTCCTCGAATGATTTGACGTCCTTCTTGGCGTTAGCTTGGGCCGCGAGTTCATTGGCCCTGGTTCCCATGGCTCATACGTGGAAGGCTTCTTCAAAGTCTATCACCAGAATGGTATCCCCTTCTTCATACTCGTCCCATCGCGCTGAAGGGTCGGTGTCGGGAAGAGAGAACGGGATTTTCCTGCAAGTGCACCGGGCCAGGGTGACTGCCCCGGTATCCCAATCAATGAGCGGATTATGGCGTTGCAGCCAATCATGTCCTAGGAATAGGGGAGTGGAGCCTAGATCGACTACGGCTAGTTCGATCCGTTCCACGTGGTCTCCTATGCGCAGCCGTACCTCGGCATACTCGGTAATATCCCCTCCTTTATTGCGGGTGCCGTCGGCATTGTAGACCGGGACGGGTCGGGCCGCTTTCTTTAGGTTGAGGTCATGGGCCTGAGCCCAGGCCCGGTCGATTGAGCTTCCGGTAGCGCCGCTGTCCACTAGGGCGCTTACCGCATGGATCTCCCTCGTGTCCAGTGTTTCTAATTGTACCTTTATTGACACATTACGCCCCTTCCTTCCCCGTATGTACATCGGGGGTTTTTGTAAATCTTTCATCCACTGCCACTTTTCTCTGGCCTGAGCGGCGGTCTCAGTCTGCTCCTCTAGTTGATGGCATAATAGTCGGTGACCTCCCCTCGGCGACGAGGGTGTATCCACCCGTTAAGAACGGCCCTTGCCGCTGCATCCCCCCGGGCAATGCGTATCGCGCGACGGGTCCAAAGGATTCCTTGCGGTTCGTAGTACATGTCCGGGATAATCCTCTTGTCGAGCGGGGTTGCGGAGAGCGAGACGTCGGGAGAAGATGCGCGTTTCGGGGTTACGACCGGGATGTCGGACCGTAAGTGGGCTTCTTCGTCTTCTACTTCCTCTACGGTTACGCGAGGTCTTGTACTCGTGGGTGGCAGTTGGTCACCGGGCCGGTCGATAAGGCCCCTCGGCGGCAGTTGGTCACCTTCCGACGAGTTGGTGGAGGAGGGCTCGCTGCCCTGTGTTCGGCCCTGGCCACGGGCGCTTGTGCGCGGCGTTGTAACCTCCACTATGGATCCATGCTTGCTGCTCTTCCTAGACCCGGCGGTACTTCGGGCTGCCCTTCGCGGACGCACACATGTTGGCTCCCTCGAGAGGTCTGCACTTTTTGCCGTCGGGTGTCCCTTGGCTACTGGGGGCAGGTGGTCTCCCAAGTTCCCGGCCTCAGCTGCTTTTCCGGCGCTTCCCTGCGGGAACAGACGCGGACGCAGGCCCCGCAGGCTGGGCTGACGACCTTTCTCCCTCTCCGGGCTGACCTCCCTTCGTCAAGGGTGCAGTCGAGACACGACCTAGGGGGCTCTGCCCTCGAGGGGCTTTCCCTGTGCGGTCGGCCGGGGGTTCCTGAGCTTGGACGGCCCCTAGGGGTTCAATGCCTGTCGCAGACCGCGACGAGCGGCGGAAATCCCCTCCTACGCCATAGGCGCTTTGCGATTCATCGTTCTTAGTTTCTTCAATTGGTAACGCGGCGAAAAAGTTGGTATATTGGTCGTAGGGAGTACCTACACATACAGTTTGAGCTTTACTACAAGTACATAGACGCGCACCAGATGAAACTAAGTCCTTAGCCGACGCCGTCGAATCGCTTATTTCGACGCCGGCTCGGTCTTTTGACGACTTCTCGTCCTTCTTCTTCTCTCCTTTGACCTCCTCGATCTTCGTGGTGGGGGCAAGCTCCTCGTTTTCGGCTTCAGCGAGCAGTTGGCGGAGGCGGGCGACGTTGGGCTTTTTACGAGGTGGGAGTTTGACGGGAAGCCACTTGGACTTATCGTCAGGGCACTTGTGTTTCGGGGTCCACCCAGTGTTCCCACACTTAAAGCACCGCTTGTCGGACCGCAGTTTGTCGATCTCCATTGGCTGTCCTGCTCCACCGTATGTGGTTCCCGTGGCGTCCTTCTTATCGCTACCGGAACCCTTCGATTGATTGCCTCTACCCGAACCGCCTTGGTTCGAGGAGGACTTACTGCCCAGTCCTTGGGCTACTCCGTACCTGTAATTGGCGTCGATTCTCAAGACGCGCGCCTTCCATTGCGCATAGGTTGTGGGGCGCTCGTTGTCCCCATGCATAACCGTGTTCCGTACCGTCGGTCTTATCGCCGCTTCTACTGCTTCGAACATTTGCTTCTCGTCGCCGAATTCCTCGCACTTGTGGGCCAGGCGTTCGAACTTCGCGAAGAATTCGACTGCGGATTTGAAATCCGCCTGTCGGATCTTCTTCCATTCGGATTTCCAAATGGTTAGTTCCGCTACCTCACGGAACTCGCGTCGGAGGTCCTCGGAGAATTCCGCCCACGTGGGGAACCTCCAATGACCTTGCGGGTCCCGATATCGGTAGTACTGGTCTACCCACCACTGCTGCGCGTCTCCTCGTAGGTACCCCTGCGCGAACGTAATGCGGTAGGGGTTGTGCCCCTGGTCGTTCATGGAGTAATACATCGGGAACACCGCGAAGTAAACTTCGCAGTGATGGAGGAATCGCGTGATATCCGAGGAAACCCCGGTGAAATACTCCGGCTGGGTCACCAGCTTGGGTTTGACGTCATTCCACGGGTTGTTAACGGCTCCCGGCGCGAGTTGCCAGGGAGGAATTGGGTCGGGGGGAGACGGTACCGGCGGTGGTACCGGCGGTTTGGGCGGTCGCGACACCGACCGTAGGTTTCGGTTTTCCCCAGGAGGGGGATATCCAGCGGGGTCCGGGTACTGCGGCTGTTTTGGTGGGAACGGGGGCACTGTTGACCCCTTCCCTTTGTCTTGAGTGGACGGTCCGGCGTCCGGGTCGTCCATATCGTCGTCGTCCCCACCTGCCCCACCGAAGAAGCCTTCAGGGAAAAAATCCGAGGGGTCCGTCGGGTGAGGCATTGGTTGTGGCCTCCTGTACGGCTCACATCCCCGCTGCGGCGCAGTGGGGTTTACCAGGTTCCAGACGGTAGCCGCCCGGTGCCAGGTCTCTACTTCCAAGATGTTCCTCATCAGATACACGTCACCCATGCTCTTGGCGTGACGGTAATCTTCTCCTGCTTCGGAGAAGAGCCACTGCGGGTCTTTCTCCATATCTTCCATCATTATCTCGTACAGCCCATGCCAAGGTAGGAGTTCGAAGATGCTAGGCCTAGGCGTTGGGCCCTGAAGAAGGACCTGCCGGACCGCCGCCATCACCGTCGGCTCTAGAGCCTGGTTTGGGGGTCGAGGCGGCATCCTCTGCTTCCTTCCTCTCTCGGGCGATGCGGTCAAGCTCCTTGTTCCGCCTCCACCTTCCGATGTCTGAGTCTTCGTTGGAGATCTCCTCCTGGTATACTCTCCAAGCTCGGGCTCGGGCCTCGAGGTCTGCTCCTGCCCTTCGGGCGTATCCGGTGTAGCGAACGGCAGCGGCTCGTATCCGGTTATCGATTTCGGCGGGAGTGGCGTCGGGCTCAACGGGTAAGTCCCAGAAGCCGTCGGGCCCGTAGAGGGCGTCCTCTTCGGCGCGTCGGATGCGTGCATCGTGCGCTCGGCCTCGGTCCATTCTGGCCTGGACCTCTGGGGACTCCCTGGCAGCTCGAGTGAGTCGGAGGGACTCGACGTACGTGTGATAGAGGAGCGGCCAAGGACGCTGGGACGGAGGGACGGGGTCGGCGAAGGCTCGCGACGAGACGGACGGTTCCCAACCGGGGACTCCGGCGAGTCGCTCGGCGGCGGTAATTGTCCCAATGTCCTCGGCGTCGAGATCTGGGAACTCGCTCCAAAGCTCCCCACTCGTCTGCTCGTGCGAGGCGACGGGGGGAGGGACCTCTGGTGTCTCGGTCCTCGTAGCGATGGGGTCGGGCTCTCGCTCGGTCTGCTCTCGGGCCACAGCAGTTTCTTCCCCGTCGTCGGCGTAGACCCAACTGGTGTCGGGGTACCAGGTGACAGGGGGTCCTCTATCGGTCGGCCAGGCCCTTGGAAGAGGCTGTGGCTGAGTTGTACTGGTGGAAGCTGCGGAGGCTCCGAGGCTAAGCTCTCCGGAATCGGTGTCGTAGTCGTCCTTTTGCCCCTGTATATACCTTCTGCGCTCTGCCCCGAGGTCGAGATCTCCCCACTTGGCGTCGACCCACTTCGTGGATGACCTTCCGGACCAGTTGTCTCCGGAATAGGTTGCATCCTCTTCCGTATTCGGGTAGAGGTCGTCGAGGAGGTCGTCGAGGCGGGTTCTTTCCCACTCGGTGAGCTCGTCCCCTTCGAACTCGGTATCAGGGCTTTCTTCGCCCGTGACCAGATGCCTGGTGCCTTGTCTTCGGCCTCCGTCGGGGCTTGACTCGCCTTCGACTGGAGACTGGTCGAAGAGGCCTGGTAGGGGCGAGTCTCCTCTGTCGAGGAGTACGCTCCTGGTATCGGTGATGTCGACGGAGTCGGTTGACTCGGCGGTGGCGCTTCTGTAGGAGTCGGTGCTCGACTCTGAGGATCGCGAGCTGGGTCGCGACGATCCGTAGAGGGACTCTCCATAGAGAGAGTGTAGCTCTAGCCGAGGGGTCCCTGGAATTGGTAGTGTTTGCTGCGAGGCCGCGGGGATGTCTATCACCTGCGGGGGGTATGCGGGTGCGCTGGGTACGTAGTGGAAGGGAAGTTGAGGTCGGACCCTTCTCTGTTGTCGGCAACAGCGGAGTGTGTAATACAAAGAAATGGACAAGAAAAAGGCGATAAAAGTTACGAAGATTGCAGGAATGGCGTCGGACCAGGGCATCCGTATAGATGTCTATCCTTGGCGCAGGTCGACGATTGACCATGCAAGCTGGTATACCGCAAGAATTGTGAGAACAATGAGAAGAGCGATGATCAAGCTAAGGTCGGTCTCGTAATTAGAGCCGTTCATTAACGTGATATCACAGGTCTCGTCGGAATGAGTGCTCGTTACTATTAACAGCAAGACTGTTAGAATAGAAGCAAGCTGAAGGGCGAGTATAAAGGGTTTCGTGTCGGGATACGTGGTTCCTAAACGAGGCGGGGATATAGCGAGTACAGGGCGGCCAGCAAGCTTGCTAGCAACACTGCCGGTATTCCGAGCGCGATTAGGAGGAAAGTTAAGTATACAGTCAGAAAGACTGCGAGAAGTAGGTCGTCGTAGAAGATGGATTCAACAATCAACCGGGTTACTAGCAACAGAAGGAGTAGCCGAGGGGGTATTAGCCACAAGGCTAGTGCAACGATGTAGTGTATCGGATGAATGGTGACGGTAAGTGCTTTTCCGTTGGTCCACTCGCTGTACGCTGACAAGTACTGGGTTGTCCACACGAACGTAGGCGATGACCTCTCTGGTCAAGCGGGGTAGTTAATCTGAAAGGTAGGAGGCACCGACTGAACGTCTAAGTGCTACTAGTAACCGTTTCGGTTTAACTAGGGAATTCAATGGTGTAAAGACGTTGGGCAGTGTTCGTTCTCTGACGTGGCACTGGGCAACGTGAACGAGCTTCGGCTAAATGTAAGCCACTAACTCTGATCGACTTAGATCGTGCTAAGGTGGCTACTCGCACTTCGGTAGACCACGCTCAACAAGTCAAAGGCGACGTAAGTCGATGGGGCACTTAGTCAGAAGAACGGAGTTTCGATGTTAGGTAGAATAAACCTTAGCCGAAGCTGGGGTTTAGTCCAGCTGAGGCTCTGCTTAAATACACGTGAGTAATCTAAAAATACTACTGCGCAGTCAGTCCGTGATGATCGCGCCGCGTAATCCGGCTGACTGAAGAAAAGAAAAGAAAAGAAAAGGAAAGAAAAAGAAAAAGAAAAGAATAATCGTAACACTAAACAAGATTATTCGCATCATCCATGATCCGCTTAATCCCACCGATCACACCACATCATCATCACCCTTGTCTGATGATCTGTTCGATGGCCCAATAGATCCGATCATACTTCTATGGGCCCGACCCTCTTCTACCAAGTCATGCTTCTTAAAAAGAAGCTGACTGTGGCACATCCAGTGGGGTGCAGGAGCAGAGTCATATACATTGGGACGCCTCTCGTATACTAACGCAACCAATCTGGAAAGAAGCAATGCGTTAAAACACAAAAAGAGGATCCCTCGAATGAAACAAGCACTTCCAATCCCACCGGACGATACGGGGTACGAGGGATTTCCCCCGCCGCCAAATCGGCAATGAACCCCAACCATCAGGACATGCCGCCTTGCAGTGGCGCTGATGACACGGGAGGTCAAAATGAAGGCCAAACTGGGGCCAAACTCTCAGGAAAGTGCGACTCATGTGCAACCTCAGAAACGAGCAAGCGAACCATTGCTGCTGGCGGCGGAGGATCAAGAACGAGTAGGCCCCTCTGTGATGGCGGGGAACCCCTCGGAGAAGTGGAGGCCCATGCCGCAGGGCGATGGGGGCCTGTAGCGTAACAGAGCTCCAAAGGTTTGACAGTAACTCCCATCGTCCCTGGGAGTAAGAGCAAGAGTGACCAACTCCCGCTTAGGACCCATATCGGTCCGGCGACCAACTGCCGTCACCCCGAGCGGTAACTCTCAAGACTGCCTGGCATGAGGAAAGTTCCGGATGCAATGGAGAGGCCCTTGTGCCAGGATCAGGCTGAGCCCAGCCCCCCTGGGAAAGACCGTTGATCGACAACCCGGGCCACCACTCCTACCCCAATTGTAGCGACGGCTTGCGTTGGAAAAGCAGCTGAGGCAAGGAACCAAGGGAATCCAGTGTGTGCGGAACCCCCTGGCGAGCCAACATGTGTGCATCCACGAAGGGTTACCGGTACCAACAGGGGCAAGGACTGGGGTAAGGACCCCTCAAGAATAAAGACCTCGCAGGGCGAAAGCCATACTGCTCGAGGCAGAGACAAGGACAAGAAGTCTCTGGGTAGTAAACCCTCGGGAGTTGGTTCTCCCTCGAGGTAGCCAAGCCAATAAAACAGGTAACTATCGTTAAAGTACCTAACAACAAGGAGTACTGGAAAATGAACACCAACTCAACAGTTAGTTGGTGCTCATTTTCCGAGGCCCTTCAGTTAATTAACAGTTACCAAAAGAGTTTACGGGACTCTTAAAAACCCGGACTGTGCGGGCCATCCCTGAGTGGAAAAGACCTTAGTAGCGCAAGCGAACAGGCAGGAAGCTAAGTAACTGCAGAAGCACAATGGGCCACAAGACCTGCAGCGAACAGTGACAGGGGGAAGTCCCCAATGCCGAAAGAGGGAAACCTCGAGTACTCATTGGAGGAGTACCCTTCAGACTCAAGAAGTTCTAGTCAAACTCATCCAAGAGAAGGAACTCATGAAGCGTAGGAGTAACGCTCAGACTCTATAAACCCTGTTAAAAAACAGTAACCGACACTCTGCTCGTGACTGTTAAAACAGCCGGTAAAGAGGAGAGGCGACTCACCCATGAAACCTCCCCGATGAGAGAGACCAAATGCACCCTATATGCCTAGGTGGACACGAAGGGCCATGCACCGTAAATTAAAGGCTGCCAAAACCCATTTACAGTGGGTATACCCTTGATGGACAGGAAATTTAGGTGATTAATGCACAGCCTAAACAACCTGCTGTTAGAGAAAATCCACAAAAATCCTATCCTGACCGATTAACTGGTGGACCCGCAAAACGTGAAAGTCAGAACTCACATATGAAGTGGTCTATACCCCACCATCATCGGTTAGCACAAATAGTACTCAAAAAGGGAGTTATTGGCCATAATAGCTACCTTGAATGGACCATACCACCACCGCATAAGGGCAATACCGAAGGCTTTGAATAATAACAATTATCCCAACCCCCTGCACTCCTAACCCCGACGAACTTTGGAAGGTAGCAGACCGATGAATGACACCAAGTTCCCTGACTACAGAGCCATGCTAAAGGATTGGTTGACGACACACTCCTTGCATCTGAGTCGCTGAATATCAGCACCAGATTGGAGCCCTACGTGTGAACAAACAACCTTAGCATACGCCATAGTCAAAACTTCAAGATGCCACCACGTTAAACTACACTCCCAAAGATCAGGGATTGATTAATCAATCCCGATCAGAGGATCAACAATCAGGGCCACGATCAAATTGATGCAGAGGCCAAAAAAATCAAGAGCCATTGGCTCAACTATTGAACGATAAATCCCTTTTGTTCAGAAACACAGGGAAGGAAGGAAACCTTTAAAAACCAAAAGCTACGAACCATAGAGGAGGAGGAAACCTTCAAAGAAATCAAACGGTTAAAACCAGAAAACTCCATTGCAATGAGAAAAACGAATTATCGTTAAACGTCGAGGAACCTCCTGGGATAACCAAGTCAAAGGATGATAAATCCCTTTCATCCCGATCAATAGGGGAAGGACAAAACCTTCACAAAAAATCAACGAGAACCACCTCGTTCAAAGATCGCTGACTGAGAACAGTCAACCCCTATATTATAGCTGGACACACCCTATCGGCCTCCAATTAATTAAACAGAGTTATTGGATCCCCAATCTATGGGTACTGCCAATCCCTTTCGCTGGGAAATACGAGGCTGCGGAAGCCATACAACCGAATCAGCCAAGAAATCACCTCACTTAACCAAGCGATTGCAAGGGTCTCCGATATCACCCAATGAGGGGGTTATCGATATGAGACAAACCTTGTTCAATCCAAGTTAAGGATCGATGATTTAAGGCAACCAAAGTGGGAACACCCTCGGGAACCTGGAACAAAGCCCTAATGAACTTGGGCAATGATCCAGAGTCCGATGATACCCACCACTCCTATCCCCATAGCCATGTCTCCACTGGCATCTAAAATACCAAAGGACATAGGCTATTACAAGAAGCATACCTGGGAATTATAGGCCATAATAATTCCCTCGAGAACAACAACCTTCGAGCAACACCTACAATTGAACAGGAGGAGTTTCTAAGAAGTAAGTCCTCGGGGAGCTGGTACTCCCCTTGAGCCGACTGCTTCAAAGGACTACATCTCTATTCAAGACTAGCGATGCTCAAAGAATAATCATAACGAATACCTCCGACAGTACCCGACACTTTGCTCGTGACTGTTAAACACCAAAACCAAACTTGTTGGACCCTGCCCATACAGGTACTACTGCCAACCCCTTTCATTGGGACATGCGAGGCCGCGGAAGCCACACAACCATATTCAATGAGGACTCCAACCAAACTTACCACCAAGGAAAAGCCCCTCATGTAGGGAACTCCATGGCAAGACACGTTGAACGAATCGTTATGGACAGTAAATCCCTTCTGTCCAGAAACACAGGGAAGGAAGTAAACCTTTAAAAACAATTCCCCTTTCGCCGGGACGTGCAAGGCTGTAAAAGCCTTTCACCGGCAAACGTGAGGCTATGGTAGCCACACAACCAATAGACCGGAAATTTATCCCGATTTCCAATAGAGGATGTCCAAGGACATCCCATCTTTATGACGAAGCATGATCAGTGCCACCCACACGAGGGTTGGGATGGTATGTGACCGTGAAGAACGAGAACTACCTCGTCCACAGACCAACGACTGAGAACAGTCAACAGTTACTTATCAGTGACCTTCGCAGATAATGGTGCCCATGCACAACCTACCAAGGTGGAGAGACCGACCTCTACCGTAGATGGAGCACCAACAAGGACCCCACCGAAGGAATTCATCCCCAAGGGATCACCTCACTCAACCCAGCGATTGCAAGGGTCTCCGATATCCAAATCACCCAACGAGTGTTGATATTGATGCGAGACAAACCTTGTTCAATCCAAGTTGAGGATCGATAATCCAAGGAGGACCATCACTGCCATCAGAGACCGACCTGATAACATTCCTTCAACAATTGAGAACTACCTCATCAAAGATCGCTAGCTGAGAACAGCCGCAAGGACCAGGCCAAGACGTCATCCTTGGCTGGTACAAAACCGACCGATCCCGATCTAAATGATCAAGGATCAGGGCCACGATCAACGTCCAGGCCAAAAAGAGGAGAACAACCTCCTATATCCCAAGTCGCTGCATGAGAACACACAACCATACTAATCAGTGGTGTCATTCTCCGTAGAAAAACCACAGATTACCCCGCAGAAGCAAAGGCTCCTTAAATCCATATCTATTCCCGACGACCCATCAAAGATCTAAACCTGAGCAACATCTATGATTGAACAGGAGGAGTCTCAACGAAGTAAAGTCCTCGGGGAGCTGGTTCTCCCCTCGAGGAGACTTCTTCAATGAACTATGTCTCTATTCAAGACTAATAATGCTCAAAGAAAAGATCACAACAGAATATCAGGAAAGAGATCAGAACAGGAGGCCTTTGAAGCTGTCAAATGTCAAACGACGTTATCGGCATCCTGAGTAGCAAAAGGAATTTGTCCCCAAGAGGTTGCCTCACTTAACCCAGCGATTGCAAGGGTCTCCGATATCACCCAATGAGAGGGTCGTCGATACGAAACAAACCTTGTTCAATCCAAGTTAAGGATCAATGATCTAAGGCCACGAATTACCTATGACGCCACCAGAGACGGAACTGGTAGCATCCTAATCAACTGAGAACCACCTCATTAAAAGATCGTTGACTAAGAATAGTCAATATAGTCCAAAAGACTTTAAACCCAGAGAAACAGGAGGATGACCTCCTATATCCCAGCTCGCTGCATGAGAACATGCAAACCCTACTAATCAGTGGTATTCCCCCAGGGTTCCCACAGATTAACTCACCAAAGCAACGGTCCCACTTGAAAAGTGGATTCCAACCAAGGCGCAAACTGCGCCAAGTACAGAGGAGCCCTTAGGCTCAAAATAAAGGAATTCGCCTTCAAGAGATCACCTCACTTAACCCAGCGATTGCAAGGGTCTCTGATATCCAAATCACCCAACGAGTGTTGATATCGATACAAGACAAGCCTTGTTCAAATCCAAGTTAAGGAATCGACAATCTAAAGTCACAAATTCCAAACCACCGAAATCCCTACACCCCGAACACAGGTGTATTACACAGAAGTTACACTAGGAGCGGAGCTCCAGTGCGAGGGTGCAATCCGCACCACACCACCACATTGAAACAAGCTCAGCATCGTGCTTGCCATCCCAAACGACAGACAGCAAGAGGCCTAACCGGTGCAAGGAGGTCCTGGATATTCACGGATACCAGAATCCAGGTGAGGTAAGGGGGGAAGCCGAACACCGAAGGGGTGTAGCGGTACCCAAGCCAAACTGTTTTAAAGCAGAAGGGAGACCCTCTTGCTCACTCATAAAGAAGAGAAAGACGACAGACCTCCATGGCGAGATGCACTAGAGGAAAGCCCTTCAGTTCAGAAGGCAAACCCGACACTTCAAGGAACCGAGAGCTCCACACTCTTCCCAGATTCCCTGGGTCCAGCTTCAGATGCAATCGAGCGTTCTGTATCTCCTCTATCAAACATCAAACAGGAAGGCGAACCTTACACTGACTCAGTCGGGACGACTGAGTCTTAGTGAGGGGGTAATGTCATGAATTCACCCCTATTTTTCGCTTATCTTATCTTATCATGATATCTTATCACGGCAAGTCGGCAACTCATCATTCAACTCTCGTCATCATTCCTCGTACCTAATCCGCATCATTCATGACCCACTTGGTCACAACGCCTACACGGCACCACCTCGCACCAGGGACCACATCACTAGGACTCCGTCATGGGCTCTGCAGCCACACATGGTGGAAGGCAGCACCATACGAACAATGCCCTTCTTACTCGCAGGAGAGCTTCTAGCATCATCACGCTCACACCGCATCACCGGGGCATTGCCACAACACAACTATCAGTCTTCCCTGATAGATCCCTGGTGTTAGCCACTAACTCTCAAAACTTAGATCAACTAGGGATCGCCACTCGCACTTCGGTGGACGATACGATAGAGGTCAAAGTCCTGGGGAGTGAGCAGTGACGAGACAAATAGTCACAAAGAGCAGAGCTTTGAGTTAGGTAGATTAAACCTTAGCCGAAGCTGGGGTTTAGTCCAGCTGAGGCTCTACTTAAATACAAGTGGATACGCTAATAATAGTACTGTGAGAAATGATCTGCTAGGATCGCATATGCATAATCAAGCTGAGTAAAACGAAGAAAAATGAATAAACTGTAACATTACCCCCTCCCTAAGACTCGTTTGTCCCGAATGAGTCACTAGATGTCCCCCCATCGTATTCTGAAGACGAATATTTGGATTCGGAGTAGAATGAATAGATGTCATTGTCATCATCATTGTCATCATCTTCATCCTTATCCCAATTTTCGGTGACTCGTTGTAGATGATCGACATCAGAGTCCTCGGGATCAGGATAGTTAGGGGATTCATCGTCGAATGAGGACCTATCATCTAGGGCGTTAAGCTCCTCGGAGTGTGCAGGCGCTGTACATTCGGAAGAGGGGACGGTGATAACCTCGGTGACACATGGGGTGTCCGGTTCATGATATTGGACTGGGAGGTTCAAGGGCATTTTGTCATCCCGCCCAACCGTCTTTCCGTTGTTGTTAACTGTCCACCAGATCTTTTGGATTCAGGTTTCGTAGTCATTAACGAGTTCTTCTGCATTTGCCATGTTTGAATGTTTGACCCATGAGTTCTCCTCTATCGGGTATCCTTTCCATTTTACCAAGTATTCGGTAATGGTTCGGCGAGTTTGTCCCCGCCCAATGACTCAGTCTCTTTCTCCTACAATCTCTTCGATCTCGTACTCTTCTTCGTCATCGATGAGTTCCGGAGGTGGTCTCTCGGGACGCGGTTGGTCTGGGAATTCGGGGGCATGATATGGAGTGAGTAGGGACTCGTTGAATCGGTTATGAATTCGCCATTTTGTGGGGAGTTTCAGTTCGTAGGCCGATGCTCCTTTCTTTGCTATGATGGTGAACGGTCCTACTCGCCTATCTCCCAACTTCTTGGTCAGACGAGGAAGGTTTAAGTTCGTGGAATCCAGCCAAACCTTGTCGCCGATCTGATATTCCAACGCTTTTCCTTTGTGTTTGTCATAGGCTTTCTTCATCGATTCGGCTGTGCATTCCAGTGATTCCCTTGCCCTCTCCTGTACCTCCTGAATTCCCTGGACCAATTTCGATGCGGCTGGTATGGCATCCTGGTGTTGGGTAGTCTTGATAACCTGCCCGTCACGTCCAAAGACTACCTTGTATGGTGAAAAACCCATAGCGGAGTGTTTTCGATTATTGTGAGTGAATGCGGCGAGTGGTAGCCACTCGCTCCAATCGTCTTGGCGGTAACTGACGAACATTTTGAGGTATTTCTCAATTTCTTGGTTGACCCTCTCTGTTTGTCCGTCCGTCTGAGGATGGTAGGCTATCGAGGGGTTCCCTGCGACTTGAATGAGGGCATAGAATTCCTTCATGAACTTTGATACGAAGACGGCTCCTCTATCCGAGATGATCTTTTCCGGCATTACGCCATATGGTACATATACGCAGTCTCGGAGGATCTTGGCGAAACCTAGAGACGATAGCTCCTCGGTGCACGCAATGGGAATAATGGTTTTAGAGAACCTGTCGACCAAAACAAGGATGGAGTCATTTCCGTTCGAGTCGGGGAGCTTGGTGATCATGTCGACTGAAATGTGCTTCCACGGTCGGTCCGGGACCTCGTTCGGGTGGAGGGGCGCCCTTTTGGGACAACGATCTGCCTTGGTTCGTTGACAAACTTCACATCCTTTTACATAGGCTTCCACCTCTGAGCGCATTTGAGGCCACCAGTAGTCTCGTAGGACGAGCTCTTTTGTCTTTTCTATCCCCGGGTGCCCTGCAGTTACATGATCATGTCGTAGAGCTATGATCTCGCCCCGCAGCTGCCGGTCTCTGGGCACATATATGCGCCCGTCATACCATAGTAGTTCTTGATCTCGTGAGACCCCTTTTTCGTGGTTAAGGGAGTCGGAGATGCCCTGGTCCCACTTGCGCGGGTCGTGAGTGGCGAATTTAATCTTTTCATGCAGTTCTTCCGCGGTGGGCATGATGAGGGCTCGAAAATGAGCAGGTTTCAAGACCGTCACATCCCGGTTGTCGTTCTTCCCTTGGTCGTGATCCACTCGTCTGGACAATAAATCGGCTTTACGATTTTGGGCTCCCGGTTTGTGGTGTAAGGTAAACTGGTACTCGGCCAGTTTGGTTACCCACCGAGCTTGTCGTCGATTAAGCTTTTGGGGTTTTCGAAAGTACTGAAGGTTGGAATGATCTGTCCAGATCTCGAAGTCCTCTTGAGCGCCCATGAGGTATTGTCGCCATTCTTCCAACGCAATCATGATGGCAAGGAGCTCCTTGTCATAGATTTCGTAGTTGCGTTCTGTAAGTGATAGCGCCTTGGAGAGAAAGGCCACCGGCCGCCACTTCTCCTCCTGCCACTGTGATAGCACTGCTCCTATCGCTCCCTCGCTGGAGTCCGCTTCCACTCGGAATTTTCCTTCGTCTAGCGGGATGGTTAGGACCACATCCTTGTGGAATAGTTCTTTGAGCTTTTCGAACGCTGTCTGCTGGGTCTCTCCCCACTTCCACTCCGCCTTCCCCATGAGGGCAGTAAGGGGTCGGACGTGCTTGCTGTAATCATGGATAAATCGTCGGTAGAAGTTGCAAAAGCCCAAAAACGACTGGAGTTCCTGCCTCTTCGATGGCACAGGCCAGTCCAGGAGACCGGCGATCTTTACGGGGTCCATGCGGATCCTCCCTTCACTGATGAGTACACCCAAGTATTCTGTTTCTTCCACTTCGAACTTGCATTTCTCCGCTTTAAGGAAGAGTTTGTTCTCATGAAGAATTCGGAGTACTTCACATACTATGCGCCTGTGGTCCTCCTTGTCTCTCGACGCAATAAGTATGTCATCGAGGTAGACCGACACTTCCCCAGCGGTGATAAGGTCCTTGAAGATGTCGTTCATCATCCACTGGAAAGTGGCTGGTGAATTCGTAAGCCCGAAGAACATTACCAGCGGTTCATAGAGACCGCGATTGGTTCGAAAGGCAGCCTTCCACTCATCCCCTTGCTTTATCCTGACATTGTTGTACCCCCACCGTACGTCCAACTTGGTAAAATACTTGGCCTTCTTCAGCCGGTCCATGAGCTCTCCGATGAGGGGTAACGGGTATTGATTCTTGATAGTCATTTCATTGAGCTTGCAATAGTCTTGGACCGGGCGAAGCTTGCCGTCCTTTTTCTTTATGAAGAAGAATGGGGATGCCATCGGAGACTTGGACGCTTGAATGCGCCCAGTGGATAAGTTTTCGTCTAAGAACCTATCCAACTCTTCCTGTTCTGCGGGGTTAAGAGGATAGACTTTACAGTCCAGGTTGGCATTGGCGTTGGGAATCAGCTCAATGGCGTGGTCCCACGGCTTCCGCGGCGATAATTCGTCGAAGTTTTCTTTAGCGAATACGTCCCTAAATTCCCGGTATTCCTCTGGCACGATTTCTTCAAAGGACTTGGTCGTTTTGCGGGCATTGGCTTGGGTGGCTAGTTCATTGGCCTTAGTCCCCATTGCCCAGACGTGGAATGCCTCCTCCACCTGTAGCTGCTACTTTGATGCATCAAACACTGTTAGTTGACAGTTAATTGTGATACATCAGGAGTGTCAGTTTACATCCAGCCCATATACAGTAATTCCATCAGGATGACAAAGTGGCTTAGTAAGCTTCCCAATCTGTGTCAATGATGGCATCATTAGAAAAGAGGGCAATTCCGGGAATTGAACCCAGGACCTCAAAAATAAATCCAATAATATCACATGACTTTCTCGAGCAAGCATGCTAACCACTACACCATACTAGCATTATATATATCTCTTTTCATCTCTATATATACCCTCCCTCCCTTAACATTTATGACCTCATATTGATGCCCTCCCTTTGCTCCGCTCTGGTGCGCTCTTTTGCCTTTTTAGGCTCCCCAAATCAGCCCATCAATTTTGGCTGGATCCAGTGGCAGTGCCGCATTTTTAATACCCAAAATAGGGGCTATTTTCCGGTCAAAACAGCTATTTGGGCTATTCTCAGGCTACTGGCTGGGCCAGGGGATGGCACTATAATCTGTATAGACATAAACAACATAAAATAGAGCCCTCTAATGATACATAGGAGCCCTGGATAGTGGGATAAAAGGGTAATATAATGAAAATCGCATAAATATTCGCTTTTGGGGGCTGCTGCGTGCATTGGATCGGCTGGAGGACTTCACCAATCGATTCCCTGACCTTGAAAACACCCAAACGACCCCTCCACAGTACTTTTGGCACACTTTATTCCTGGAGATAAACGAAAATATTCGCTTTTTAGGGTGCAGCATGCTCCAGATCGCTTTGAAAACATTACCAGTCGATTCCTATGCTATAATAACCCTAGAATACATCCTCCTTCGTAATATAGGTCCAGTATAATACAGTATAAAAGGGGGTATTAGGGGGCATACATCGCTTATTTTGTTTTTCGCACTTCGGATGGCCTGGGGAGCATCACCAATGGATTCCCTGATATTTAAAACCCCAAAACGACTCCAGCATTCATTTATAGGGTCTCAAAAACGACAGAAATAATGATATTACAGTTTAGGAGGAGCACATGTAATAAATCCTATTTCTGGGCTTCGGACCACTTCGGAGTTTTGTCTATTGTGTTTATTGACCTGAATAACACTCAAATGACCCCACAGGACAAAGGAAACCATCAGAAATACGTGATAAAAAGAGTAATAGGGGGATGGAGGAGACATACCTTATATTTCGCATTTCTAATAGTTAGGGAGGGTATTCTTGTTATATAACAGACTGTATATATTGTACAATGGTGTGTACGAAGCCCCATGGATATCCGAAATGTATTGAATGAGATATGAGCAGATCATTCTGTAAAACAGGAGGAGCACATCCCATATTTCGATGTTCTGCTCATTCTATGGCCTGGAGACTATCAGAATCGGATTCCTTGACCTAAAAAACAGTAGAGGCACCTATCATCCATGGTATTCAGATGTTCAAACTCCGAAGTACAAGATGTTCTCTCATTTGTTACTTATATTGTCCTGAAGCTACATATGGCTGTATGTGTTATCTGGGTAAAATGGCTCCTATGGATGATAAGTGCCTCTACTATTTTTTGGGACAAGGAATCCGATTCTGATAGTCTCCAGGCCATAGAATGAGCAGAACATCGAAATATGGGATGTGCTCCTCCTGTTTTACAGAATGATCTGCTCATATCTCATTCAATACATTTCGGATATCCATGGGGCTTCGTACACACCATTGTACAATATATACAGTCTGTTATATAACAAGAATACCCTCCCTAACTATTAGAAATGCGAAATATAAGGTATGTCTCCTCCATCCCCCTATTACTCTTTTTATCACGTATTTCTGATGGTTTCCTTTGTCCTGTGGGGTCATTTGAGTGTTATTCAGGTCAATAAACACAATAGACAAAACTCCGAAGTGGTCCGAAGCCCAGAAATAGGATTTATTACATGTGCTCCTCCTAAACTGTAATATCATTATTTCTGTCGTTTTTGAGACCCTATAAATGAATGCTGGAGTCGTTTTGGGGTTTTAAATATCAGGGAATCCATTGGTGATGCTCCCCAGGCCATCCGAAGTGCGAAAAACAAAATAAGCGATGTATGCCCCCTAATACCCCCTTTTATACTGTATTATACTGGACCTATATTACGAAGGAGGATGTATTCTAGGGTTATTATAGCATAGGAATCGACTGGTAATGTTTTCAAAGCGATCTGGAGCATGCTGCACCCTAAAAAGCGAATATTTTCGTTTATCTCCAGGAATAAAGTGTGCCAAAAGTACTGTGGAGGGGTCGTTTGGGTGTTTTCAAGGTCAGGGAATCGATTGGTGAAGTCCTCCAGCCGATCCAATGCACGCAGCAGCCCCCAAAAGCGAATATTTATGCGATTTTCATTATATTACCCTTTTATCCCACTATCCAGGGCTCCTATGTATCATTAGAGGGCTCTATTTTATGTTGTTTATGTCTATACAGATTATAGTGCCATCCCCTGGCCCAGCCAGTAGCCTGAGAATAGCCCAAATAGCTGTTTTGACCGGAAAATAGCCCCTATTTTGGGTATTAAAAATGCGGCACTGCCACTGGATCCAGCCAAAATTGATGGGCTGATTTGGGGAGCCTAAAAAGGCAAAAGAGCGCACCAGAGCGGAGCAAAGGGAGGGCATCAATATGAGGTCATAAATGTTAAGGGAGGGAGGGTATATATAGAGATGAAAAGAGATATATATAATGCTAGTATGGTGTAGTGGTTAGCATGCTTGCTCGAGAAAGTCATGTGATATTATTGGATTTATTTTTGAGGTCCTGGGTTCAATTCCCGGAATTGCCCTCTTTTCTAATGATGCCATCATTGACACAGATTGGGAAGCTTACTAAGCCACTTTGTCATCCTGATGGAATTACTGTATATGGGCTGGATGTAAACTGACACTCCTGATGTATCACAATTAACTGTCAACTAACACCTTTCAAACAGAAATCTAGCAGACCAGGCTGCCTCCTCGAAGTCTATTACCAGAATCGTGTTGCCTTCTTCATACTCCTCCCATCGTGAGGAAGGATCTGTGTCGGGTAGAGAGAAGGGAATCTTGCGGCAGGTACAACGGGCCAGAGTGACGGCCTCAGTGTCCCAATCGATGAGCGGGTTATGTCTTTGCAGCCAATCATGTCCTAGGAATAGGGGCGTGGTGCTGAGGTCTACTACGGCTAGCTCGATCCTTTCCATGTGATCCCCGATCCGTAGCCGCACTTCAGCGTACTCTGTGATGTCACCTCCTTTGTTCCTGGTGCTGTCGGCATTGTAGACCAGGACGGGTCGGGCCGCCTTTTTGAGATTAAGAGCGTGTTTTTGGGCCCAGGCTCGGTCTATGGAGCTGCCTGTGGCTCCACTGTCCACTAACGCTTTAAGGGAGTGGGTTTCGCGAGTATCTAGTGTTTCCAATTGCACGTTAATTGATACGTTACGCCCCTTCCTTCCTCGTATGTACATGGGAGGCTTCTTGAGGTCCTCCATCCACTCCCACTTATCCCTGGCTTCTTCAGCGGTCTCGGGTTGCTCCTTAAGCACCTCCCACAGCTCGGTCGTCACCTCCCCTGTCCGGCGAGGGTGCACCCACCAGTTGAGAGCGGCAAAGGCAACTGACTCGTGGTTAGCCAGTCGCAGTGCCCAGCGGGTCCAATGCGTCCTGAAGAGTTCGTAATACGTATCCTGAACAGGCTTCCGGGTTTCCGCTCTTGACGCAGGCTCGGAGGTCACAGGAGACTTCCCCTTGGGCACGACGGTCGGAATGTCGGACCGTAGGTGGGCTTCTTCATCTTCTACTTTCGTCAACGAAACTTGGGGTTTCTTGCCTCAAGGTGGCAGTTGGTCACTGGGCCAGTCATTAAGGCCCCTCAGCAGCAGTTGGTCACCTTCCGACGAGTTGGTGGAGGAGGGCTCGCTGCCCTGTGTTCAGCCCTGGCCAAGGGTGCTTGTGCATGGCGTTGTAACCTCCACTGTAATCCTGTACTTATCCTCTTGATTAACCTCAGCGGTACTCTCGGAAACCCTAGGCAAGCGCACACATATCGGCTCGTCAAGGGGGTCGGCATCGTTTGCAGATGAGGCCACTACTAAATGTAGGTGGTCCCCTTGAGTCCCGGCCTCAGCTGCTTTCTCGCCATGGACAGGAGGAACAACCTGAAGGGAAGGCCCACCCATTGGAGTCGTCGGCCGATTCTCCCTGCCAAGGCGATGACCGCCATGTCTGGTGTCCATCTTGTCCTGACCTGAGGCGCTCGCTGGGTTCTCCAGACCTTTCCCCGTTTGGTCAGGCGGGGGTGTCTGAGGTAGACTGGCCCCTAGGGGTTCATTGTCCGTCGCGGGCTGCGTAGGACGGCGGAAATCCCCTCCTATGCCTGTGGCATTCTGCGATTCCTTATCCTTAGTTTCTTCTACTGGTAACGCGGCGAAAAAGTTGGTATATTGCTCGAACGGGGTACCTACATACGTAGTATAAGTCCGACTATTATTACAAGAGGGCACACCAGATGAAACTAAGTCCTTTGCTGACACCGTCGAATCGCTTATTTCGACGTCGGCTCGTCTTTTGACAACTTCTCTTCCTTGACCTCCTCGACCTTCGTGTCTTTTCCTAATTCTTCTTTCTCGGCCTCGGCGAGTAACTGGCATAGGCGCTGAATGTTGGGCTTTTTGCGAGGTGGGAGTTTGACAGGAAGCCACTTGGACTTGTCCGTCAGGCATTTATGCTCTCGACTCCATCCAGTGTTCCCACACTTGAAGCACCGTTTGTCGGATCGAAGCTTGTCGATTTCCATTGGTTGCCCTGCACCCCCATAGGTGGTCCCCGTGGCGTCCTTCTTGTCGCCGCCCGAACCTTGTCCTTTTGATTGATTCTGATTGCCTCGACCCGAACCTCCTTGGTTTGAGGAGGGCTTACTGGCAAGGCCCTGGGCCACGTTGTAGCGATAGTTGGCGTCGATCCTTAGGACTCGCGCCTTCCATTGCGCGTAGGTTGTGGGGCGCTCGTTGTCCCCATGCATAACCGTCTTGCGCACCGTTGGCCTAATCGCCGCTTCTACTGTCTCGAACATCTGCTTCTTGTCTTCGAATTCTTCGCACTTGTGGGCTAGACGTTCGAATTTGGCAAAGAACTCCACCGCGGATTTGAATTCCGACTGTCAGACCTTCTTCCACTCCTGCTTCCATATGGCTAACTCGGCTACTTCTCGGAATTGGACGGTGAGGTCATGGGAGAATTCATCCCACGTGGGGAATCTCCAATGCCCCTGCGGCATCCGATAGTGATAGTATTGGTCGACCCACCACTGCTGGGCTTCCCCGCGTAAGTATCCTTGGGCGAAGATGATCCGGTAGGGATTCTGCCCTTGCTCATTCGTGGTGTAATACATGGGGAACACCGCGAAGTAAACTTCGCAGTGATGGAGGAAGCGAGTGATATCCGAAGATACTCCGAAGAAGTATTCGGGCTGCGTGACCAACTTGGGCTTCACGTCGTTCCACGGGTTGTTGACGGCCCCGGTGATACGCCTGGTATCAGGCTACCCGTAGATTTTGCGATTTTACATCAGTTTATGCAATCTACAAGCGGTACAGAGGGCTACAGTGGAGGCTTCACGCTGGTAGCTAAATACTACATAAAGAATAAAAGCACGGCAGTACAGAATGGACTTAGAAACGACATCTCGAAGAGTCAATTCTACCAGCCGTCAACACGCCAAGCTAAGCCCTACCTAAACAAGACTATTACAGTCAAATCTCGGGGACTCATCTGTATGGAGTATAAAAACCAAGAAGTTGAAGAATGGAACGAACTAGATGCCTCGTCGCCTCGACGAGTAGAAAGAACCTGTCAGGAAAAATTGCTAAGTCGAGAAACAGATCAGCTTTCGAGATCAACTCAGGCTAGGAAAGGAATAACCTTGGAAGAATGAATAGCCGCGTTGGGTACCGAGATGACCGACTTTGATCGCGCAGTGATCAACAGAATACAATCTTGGACCTGCAGTCGATCGCGATCGGTGGTTACATCCTCGAGATCCTGCGCATACCGCAGTATTCAATACATACGGCACATGGCAGGCCTTGCAGACGGAAGAAGGAGCACCCATGGACTAGTAGGGCACTCCTCGGTGACAGAATAACCCGGCGCAGTCACGTCGAACTGAATAGAAACTATGGAATGGCACGATACTTGTAGGATAGTGACTCACTGTTTGTATTAATTCCAAAGCTCGTACCATAATTACTGTAGATACGGGCTCCTATACCTAAAACACGAATCGTATAAATTAGCAGCGACTAGACGCATAACGGCAGGAAAGCATTCCCCCCGCGTTTGTGCTAGTAGCCTGTATAGCTACCTAATCAATCACTGGTTTTTATTGCATATCCTCGACTGAAGTGAATTAAGTTACCAAAGTCAACCCATAAGGGCGACTACAGTAATCTAGAAGAGTTAAGTAGGAAGTAGAGCCGTCCCTGCGTTTGCGCCTTGCTAGTTAATTGAACTGCTCCACGGACAAAGGCCTCGTGTTCTCTCTCTCCGAGATTAGCGATCTAGACTGTGCTGAGTCGACTTTAAATCAAAAGACCTCATCTAGTTGAAGTAAAATAAGCCCTAGAACGCTTTAAGTTCAAACAATCGTCGAGTTCAAGGAACTCCAGAGTCTGTGTACTCTTTGCAAGTCTTGTACTTGAAGTCAGAACCTGAGCGTTCTTTGTAGAGTGATTTTGCACTCTTTGTAGACCTCGGAGTCTTTGGTTGTTTGATTATTTGAAGTGTCCACTAGAAGTTCTTCTAGACGACGTCGAAATGAGCATAACTTGCTCGACTATACCTTACAAAACAAGTTCATAAAACCCCGCTATCGCGGACTAGTGTACTTTGTGTAAAACACATCGAAAGAAGAATTGAAGTTGTTTTCAGGCAAAACCCCACTAGATTATCTAAATCTAAGTACATCGCGAGTGCTTCTATCGTACTCACCCTCGAACTTATATACATTGGTGATTGTGTGTGTGTGTGTGTGATTTAGTATCTAGATTGATGATCTAGATGCTGGTTTCATTTGCGCGCTGCCCGTTACCGAGCACATCACCGGGAGCCAGCTGCCAGGGTGGAATCGGGTCTGGCGGTGGTGGTATGTTCGGCGGCACGGGCAGTTTGGGAGGTCTCGAAAGGGACTGCAGGTGCGGATTGTCGTCGGGAGGAGGGTACCCCCCAGGGTATTTGGGTGGAGCCGATGGGGGCTTTTTTGGCACAGTCGATTCTTTTCCTTTGGAGGTGCCGGCACCAGGGTCATCCCCCATCTCGTCCTCGTCGTCAGGCCCCGCGCCTGCCCAGAACTCTTCGGTTTCGAGTGGGTTCGGCATCGGTTGAGGCTGACGATAGGGCTTGCACCCTGTGCGCGTGCCATCGGGGTGCACCTGGTTCCAGACCATTGCTGCTCGGTGCCACGTTTCGACCTCCAGGATGTTTTTCATGAGGTAGACGTCCCCCATATACTTCGCGTGTCGATAGTCTTCCCCTGCCTCCGTAAGGAGCCACTGGGAGTCTCACTCCATATCTTCCATCATTATTTCGTACAACCCGTGCCATGGCAGAATATTAAATATTGTTGGAAGAGGAGCCACAGGATCGATTAGGACCGTCCGGACCGCCTTCATCACCTCGTGTTCAAGGGAGCTGTTTGGCGGTTGACTCGGCATCCTTGGCCTTCTTCCTCTCTCTGGTGAGTCTGTCAATCTCCTGGTTTCTCTTCCACTGCCCAATGTCAGAGTCGGGGTCGCTGATCTCTGACTCATAGGCCTGCCAGGCTCTTCGTCGGGCTTCGAGGTCTGTTCCTGCCCGCTCGACAAGCCCAGAGTATCGGAGGGCGGCAGCTCGCTGCCTATTTTCGATTTCGGCGCGGGTGGCGTCAGGTTCAACGGGGAGGTCATAGAAGCCATTGGGTCCAAGGAGGGCGGCGATTTCAGCACGTCGAGTGCGTGTGTCTGCCGCTCTTGCTCGGTCCATTCGGGCCTCGACTTCTGGGGACTCCCGGGCATGTTGAGGGAGGTCGAGGGACTCGACAAGCGTGTGGTAGAGGAGCGTCCATGGACGCTGGTTGATAGGGACGGGTTCGGTGAATGCTCGACCCGTGACTGATGGGGTAAAAGGGGTGACGGCGGCGAGCTCCCCAGCTCCAGCAACTGTGTCAAGTTCCTCAGGGTTGTAATCCGGGAACTCAGACCAGAGCTGCTGATCCGTCGGTTCAGGCCTGGCGACGGTGGGAGCGGGCGCTGGGGCCTCTGGGTCGACGGGGATAACGACGCCCCTCAGGGTCGCGACTCAGGCCACAGGAGCTGCTTCCCTTGGGTCGGCGTAGACCCAACTGGTGGCAGGGTGCCAACGGATCGGGGGCCCCCTGTCTGTCAGCCAAGCAGGAAGAATGGATCCTGCTCCATCTGTACGGGAGGTAGTTGCGGCGGAGGCCCCAAGGGCAAGCTCTCCGGAATCGCTGTCATAGTCGTCTTCCTGGGCGACTCTATATCTCCTGCTCTCGCTTCTCCAGTCTGCATCTGTCCAGCACGCCCCTGACCTTCCGCTCCAACTGTTTCTGGTATAGGTTGCATCTTCCTCCATATTCGGGTAGATGTCATCGAGGAGGTCGTCGAGTCTGGTCCTTTCCCAGTCTGAGAGCTCGTCCCCTTCGTACTCGGTATCAGGGCTTTCTTCGCCCTCGACCAGATGCCTGGTGCCTTGTCCTCGGCCTCGGTCAGGGCTTGGCTCGCCCTCGACTGGAGACTGGTCGAAGAGGCCTGGTAGGGGTGAGTCTCCTCGGTCGAGGAGTATGCCCCGGGTATCGGTGATATCAACTGAGTCTGCTGACTCAGCAGTAGCGCTTCTGTAGGAGTCGGTGCTCAACCCTGAGTATCGTGAGCTGGACCGCGACGATCCATAAAGGGATCTTCCAGGTCCCCCAGAGACGTTGGATTCGACATCTTGTATCATCTGTTGGGATGCTGCAGGAATGTGTATTACTGGTGGGGGATATGCGGGAGTGCTGGGAACATAATGAAATGGGAGTTGCACGCGTACTCTCCTCTGTTGTTGAAAACAGCAGTGTAGTCAGTACAAAATAATGGACAAGAAAAAGAGTATAAAAGTCGCGAAGACGGCGGGAATGGCGTCGGACCAGGGCATCCGTGAGTGGATCTATCCTTCGTGAAGCCCAATGGTTACGGCTGACCATACAGTCTGGTAGACGGCAAGGATGGTGAGTACGATAAGGGTAGCGATAATAAGACTGAGGTCGGTTTCGTAGTCAGAACCATTCATCAGTAAGATTTCGCTTGTTTCAGATGTGCTCGTCAGTGTTAACAGTAGGACTGTCCACAGGGCAGCAAGCTGGAGGAGTAAAGTGAAGGGGTTCATGCTTTTAGATTCGTAGGAGACCAACGTAGGCTGCTACGAGCAGGGCTGCTAGTAGTGGTGCCGGGATGGTCGCTAGAACAAAGAGGGTAGTCACGAGGACTATAAGGACGACGGTAAGGATTGGGTTGGGTAGTACGAGTGGAAGAATCCAATCGGCTACCAGAAGGATGAGGATAAAGAGATAAATGTTGAAAACGGTGGGCAGCGCGATGCTGAGCACATTGAGCGAGCTTCGGCTAAATGTTAGCCACTAACTCTCAAAACTTAGATCAACTAGGGATCGCCACTCGCACTTCGGTGGACGATACGATAGAGGTCAAAGTCCTGGGGAGTGAGCAGTGACGAGACAAATAGTCATGAAGAGCAGAGCTTTGAGTTAGGTAGATTAAACCTTAGCCAAAGCTGGGGTTTAGTCCAGCTGAGGCTCTACTTAAATACAAGTGGATACACTAATAATAGTACTGTGAGAAATGATCTGCTAGGATTGCATATGTGTAATCAAGCTGAGTAAAACGAAGAAAAATGAATAAACTGTAACACCTGGATCCACCGCTCACATGCATGATCCGTTTGATGGCCCATAGACCGATCACACTCTATGGGCCGGATCCTTCTTCACCCAGTCATGCTTCTTTGGGTTGTCTGTGATCACACCCTAGGATGGACAAGCTGCCACGTACGCTCCTCAGAAGACCGCGTCCTATGGACGCTAGCCTTCTTACTCACAGGAGGGCTTCTCCTATACCAAGCACCATATGATACAGAGGACATAGAAGACAGCGCTGCATTGGGGCAGCACACACCGAGACACAGGAGCGGTACATACTAGTAAATACCACAATGTATTTAAACGAGCCTTGCTGTGGTCTTACACCCCAGCTTCAGCTAAAGTTATACACTCCTAACTTTTCACGCAGAAACTCCCTGTTTCGTGCTTAAGGACTATCATACCTTACCTAGCGATTGCAATGCCCTCTTCACAACTGAATCACTGAACGCGAGTGACAGTTTAGAGGCAACCATTGTTCAATCCAAGTTAGTGCATTACAACTACACGGTGATGGTGGTTGTGCTGGGGGTCGAGGCGGTCCTGGTGGAGGTCCTCCTCCACCGCCCCCGCCCAGTCCTCCTGGACCACCGCCTCCTCCGCCAGGAGCTGCAGGTGCTGGTCCACCTGCCTTTCCTGTCGGCACTGACTGGGAGGCTTCTCCAGCCATACTGCAGGCATGGAAGGTTCCTCCTGCCACTTCCAGCCCTAAGGCGCTGGAAGGTGCCCAAGTGATGTCCGGAATGGGGTTTTCCGGACCTACAATTCCCAGGTTAGGGAATGATTCCTCTCCATAGCGCCTTCTTGGTGCTACCGGCTGGTCGGGGTGTATCTTGTTCCAATCAATGGCAGCATGATACCACGTTTCGGTACACAGTATCTTGTCCTCTAGTTCAGAACCTAGTTCTGCAGCATTATATGCTTGTCCTTGGTCAGACATGGTCCAATTTACATTGTACCGTAGTCATCTGCTGGTCCATTCTAACATTTGCTGCCATGTTAGATCATATATTTGTCGGTCCGTGAGCTCCTGTGCTTGAGCCCTGGATGAACTCGGGTGGGTCACTGGTGGGGCTTCTACTGGGAGGGGGCTCATCTTCCTGGAGCCATTGTTCGATGACCATCCCTGCTCTGGTCCAGGGATCTGACCTGTTGTCGTGATCGGGTGGGAAACCGATGACTTGGTATCTGGAGAATATCATATATCCTGCATCCCAGTCATCGTTCCACTGCCATACGCCCCAGAAGTATCGGCAGTACTCATCCCAGATCTCCAGGGCATCTTCACATCCCCAGATCCAGGGCCATAGCCCTCGGGGAGGGAGGAAACCTCCATCGTATCCATCGGGTAAGAACCCTCCTTCTGGTGCGAGGAAGGGTTCCAGCTCGTCAGGGGATTTTGCTCCCTCATACTCAACTGTGGCCAGGGCTCTGAGGCAGCGGCAGATGGAGCAGTTGCAGTAGGGGTATGGATGGGGAGAGGTCTGGTCAAGCTCCCTCGGGACTCGGTTTGGGAGGATGATAGGGTCCAGGAAAGGGTTGGTCTCCGGCAAACCAGTCAAGGAGCCTGTCTCCTTCTGGCGTGTCTCCTGGGAAGATAACCCACTGTCTCCCGCTAATTGGGGATCCCTGGTGGGTGTAGTACTCTGGGAGCTCCTCATTATTACTGTCAGAGTACTCAGTGAATATGACACTGTCGGGTCTGTCTTCGACAGCGTCGTTGGTGGAAGTCTCTGAGATGTGGGCAAAGCGAGGCTCTGTGAACTCTCTAAGGTCAGCAATGGTGAAGAGGGTTGGGGGAATGACCTTGGATTCGGGTCGGGGGGAGGGCCAAATGAAGTCCAACTCATGGATGGACTTGTTGTCCCACCAGGAAGGGGGTCCATCAATTCTGTAGGTTCCATCAGGGGTGTATGACACGAAAGAGGTTGGAGCGTCATGCCACTCCGGCTCGGGAGATTCATCTCTTTGATGTCCTCCTGTGTCAGGTAATCCCTGTACTTCCCCTCGTCCCTGGGCAGGGAGGAATGGGTTTTCACCTTCTTCGAAGGTGGTTCTTCACCTGGTTCATCCGTGGACAATTCGATCGAATACATCACGGTAGAACCCACTTGTTCCTCTCTGGTAGAGATGCTCTCCATCATCATCGAACCCTGGGACGGCTGCAGATAACTCTGTGGAGGTGATGGATGGCTCCTTGGAGTCATTGTCATCGCCCCACGTCGTGTCATCCCAGGATCCGTCCGCACTGGTCCAGTACTCGGTGGTAAATCTGGGATCGACTCAGTTGTCTCCATCATCTGGAGGGATGCTGAGTCGTCTGAGCTCTTCTTCCTGAAGGGGTTCTTCACCTTCACCGTCTCGGTGATCCTCTCCCTGAAGCTTGAGCGTGGGGGGTTGCTCTTCTTTGTCGGGTAAGGGGTGTCGAAGTGCATCTCACTCCCCCCTTGGCCGTGGTGTGAGGGACCGGAGCTGGATGGCACTTGTTGTTCGTGAGGTTCCTGTTGATGAGCCATTGAGCCTGTGTACTCTCCCTCTTCTGGGGGTCAGTGCTCTTTGGCAGCAGGTTGGTCAGAGGATATGAAGAACTGCGACTGCAGTTACTAGTGTCAAGATACTGAAGGTACTTCCGAAGATAATGGTGGTGCGGTCTGAGCGGGTGAGTGGCATAAAGTTCATTGTACCACAATGAATGTTTATGATCTCAGGGAACAGTGGGTGCCATTTTTTGAATAACAGGCTGAAGGTTTCTTTTTCTTTGGAAGTATAACAGTGACTGCCTTGAAGTGGTACAGTTACCATTAACAACAGTAAGGGTAGTAAGGGCAAGCTTCGGCTAATTGTTAAGCACTAACTCAAACCTTTGCCAAAGCTGGTCTCTATCCTGTCACTTGCATTTGGTGATTCAGTGTTAGAGAGGCGTTGGTAGATTGCGAGAAGTTAGGCATCACTTATAGCGAAAGCAAGGAGTTCGTAAGAGTTAGGAGTATATAACCTTAGCCGAAGCTGGGGTCTAAGGCCACAGTGTAGGCTAGCTTAAATACATGTTAGACTCGTACTAAAAATAATGTCTACAAGGGCGCATGCAGTGAGAAGTGTGTCTTTCAACGAATGAGGAGTGAGAGCACTAAAAGAAGTGTACTCCCGATGAATGAGAGTAAAGAGCGCATATCACCTGCATCTGTGTGGGACTCCGTCTGAATAGGCTGCATCCCGTAGACCACCCTCGACTGGCGGTCCACTCTCATCCAACTACTAAGAAGCATGATGCCATCAAGAAAAGCATGACAGCGCATGTGGGTCACTGGTCATCTGGGGGGCGGCAGCGTGAACTGGGGTGATGGCAACTGGGTAACTGGGTAAAGAGTGTGCCGGCAGAATATCATGGGTCCAGGAGATAAGATAGGCAGGTCCGGGGTTCCAAGAGATAAGGATAAGATAAGATAAGGAAAATAGGGGTAAAACTGTAATACAAGTATGTCACATCCTACACACCGCACTATCCTGCACATCATGCTTGTACCAGGCTATGGAAGGCAATGTAAGTAAATCAAAAGACAGCCAGGCAACGAAAAGTTACCTAGTAGTAAGGTTGTCGAGCCTCAAACACTCCATCGAGCTCTATCATTGTACCCTCTCGTGCCCGTACTTGTAAGTGTATGATGATGATGATGATCTGGATTGGTTACCCGCAACATGCCTCGTAATGGGTGAAGACGTGGGGGTATAGTACGCTACTGTAATGTAAGCCTATACCGCTACTCATTTGAATGCTCTTCTACTTTTCAGCTCTATGGACTGTATAACTATCTGGTAAAATTCTACGTAACTTTTTTTGTGGTCTCGTTGTTTCCGTTGTATGGGTACTCTAACTACTGAGGGGGAGAAAAATAAATAAGTTGGGTGGGGGATGGGCCTTGCTCAGGCCTAGTTGACGCTGCGTCAGTTCTATCACTCTTCGTCTTCTGGTTCATGTGGCTTGGGCTTGTCTTCCCATAGCAGCATGCCCACTTCTTGCCTCAGATTTCCGGTCTTTGTGAAGGCTCCTGACTCTGCTAGGAAGCTCGCCACTGCTTCGATGCCTTCTTTTGTACCCAAGAGGTCGCACATGATTAGGTTCTGTGACCCTTCCCATAGGATGTGTCAATAATTGCTGTATCTTGGGCACGTTCGTATGATATGTTCTCGTGTTTGTAATCGCTCGCCACATTCGCAGTCAGTTGCCTCTGGAATGTTGAAAAGTTCGTAGTACTCGCCTATGTGTGCATGTCCCGTTCTGCACTGTACAAGTCTCCCAAACACCTCACGTGGTGTGTCCTTAAATCTCTGTGTCGGTCTGAGTTTTGGTTCGAGACAGTTTGTGAGTCCAAAGCGTCCAGTTGGGTTTGTCTTCTCCCACTCCTGTACCCACTTCCCTTGTGCTTGTTCCCTCATTTGCCTATGTGAGTTTGCATATGTGTGCTGTCCCAGGTGATGCATCATGCACGCTTCCTTTGCCAAAGCATCTGCTTTTTCGTTTCCAGGTATGTCTTGGTGTCCTGGCACCCATGCTATCTCTAGCGTTGTTTTTTCATCATCCTCCAGGATCTTTGTGGCTATCTTGAAGAACAATGTTGCATGCTTTTGGCCTGGTCTATGTTCAGGACATATAATGGATTCAACTGCAGATGAGTTATCTGCAAAGAAATGGATGTGACGTATGCTTGGGTGGGCTGCACGCAAATGTTGTACATTTCATGCGGCCCACGCTAAGCCAATAAGCTCTGAATCATACACCTCAGCATAGGGTCCTGTCCCTATGCTCTGTGATGCCACCACTTTCCCTTTAATCATTGCTACCCAGCTTGCCCCCATTTGCTGTTTGCCATTTAGTTCGAGCAAGGAGCCATCAGTGTAGAATAGTAGATGGGTGTCGTCAAAGGAGAACCTTCTTATGTAAGCTTTGTGTCCTTTTGCTGCATCCTCTTTTGATTCACCACTCACTGGCAGCAATGTCTGGAACCTTTTACCGAATTCTGTCAGCGATTTCTCCCATGGTGCAATCGGGAAGAGTGATATCTTCTCATCCTCTGGTGTCAATATCACGGCCAGATCTCCTAGAAAGGTCCTCCTTGTTGGCCTTTGCTTGTTTCGTCGATGTCTGACTGGTATATCAGGTTGGATTGGTGGGTATGTTCTCGGTGTTGCCCCCTCTCTCCAATCATCATCAGCTAGTCTTTGTATGATTGGGCTTGTTTCACTGAATTTACATATCCGTACTGCGAACCAGTCCCGTTCGAGGTCCAGAAGGTGTTTGATGGGTGGAATAGATGCCTCGATCTCCAGTGCTATGATTGGGGTCATTCTGAAGGCTGCACACATTAGGTGTAATGCTCAATTCTGTACTTGTGTGAGCATTTTGATGTGAGCCACTTGTCGTCTTCCCTTCCACCATATAGCTGCTCCATATGTCAATACTGGAAGTACACATGACATGTATATGTGTCGCATGTGGTTCTG
This sequence comes from Desarmillaria tabescens, assembly GCF_030435595.1. Lineage (NCBI taxonomy): Eukaryota > Fungi > Basidiomycota > Agaricomycetes > Agaricales > Physalacriaceae > Desarmillaria > Desarmillaria tabescens. Next base: position 496,017 of record NW_026848303.1, read on the forward strand.
GCTGAGCCCTCACACGGTATTTGCAAGCATGCCCATCCCATTTACCACTGACTCTGCCCTCGCTACCATCTCTTTAACATGGGAGCAGAAAGTCAGCTTTGCATCGAAGAAGAATCCCAGCCATCACATTGATAGCTTTGGTGCAATCGTGATTTCTGTTCCAGCTGTTTTGCCTGGTAGAATGATTGCTGGGAAAGGTGTGACACCCTTCTGGGAGACAAAGTGGCATAGTTCTCTCTTGTCGCAGTCTAAGGAGAGGCCGATCGACTTCAAGAGATTGGCAGTACTGTGGTACTCAGCTTTTAGGACAGCGACATTGGTCTCCAGGCTCTTGGAGCTGACCCAGATGTTTCCATCATCTGCAAACATGACCATTGTTGGATTGGTGTGCCACCCAGGATTCCTTGCAAACCATGCGGCATCTGGTTTCAGCAGTGGTTCAATTGGGGGTACATCTGGTGGAGTATATCATTCTAGGAGTTCTGCCGAGTAGAATGCTGACAGTATTGGTGACACTGGTGATCCCTGGGGTATTCCATTCATCACCGGTTTCATCTGACCTTGTTTTCCATCCAAGCACACTGCTGCCTGTCTCTGCATGAGAAATGAGGCTACCCATTTCACTGTTGGTAGTGGTATGTGTTTGCGCTGTAGTTCTCAAAGTAGCCTCATGTGGTTGATAAAATCGAAGTATCCTGTGATATCAAACATCAGTGATGAAGTGACTAGGCCTCTTGCTCTTGCCACTTCAATATCGTGCACAAATGTGGCTGCTGCATCTATTGTTGATCGTCCCGCCAGGCCACCAAATTGGGTTGGTGGTACCAGATTCTGTGTTTCAGCCCAGAATGCAAGCCTATTAGCCTGTATTCGTTCGAGGACCTTTCCCAGACATTCTAGTAGCTGGATGAGTCTCCATGCCCTGGGCATTCCATAGTCCTTCTTTCCTGGTTTTCGTAAGGCAAAGGCAATTGCTGTCTTCCAAGGTGTTGGGTGGTATCCCATTGCAGCACATAGGCGTATGAGTGCTATGATGAAGTTCTCGCAGACTTCCCATGCCCATTGTAACAGTTGGTAGTTGATCTGTGATGCCCCAGGGGTAGATTTCGTCGAACCAGCAAATAATGCAGCATGTACCTCTTCCCTGGAGACATCATAGTATGCTATGTCTCCAGGGTTCCCAGTTTCCAGCTCTGGTTCCTCACTATCTGGCAGCTCTGGAGGTGGTTGGAACAACTCATCTCAGATTGCATTGCACTTGTCCTCATGTGTCATAGCTGGCATCTCTCCTTGCCCTCGTTTGATCGCAGGTGATGGGTAGTTCCATTCCATTTTATACCATTTGCTAAAACTCCATATCTTGTCTGTTGTCACCTCTGCAAGTGTCTCGTCTAGCCACTTCTTCTTTGCTCATTGACACAAACGTTTGAAGAAGTTCTGTGCCTTCTTGATCTCCCTCGCTAGTTCTAGGCTGATACATCCATGCTCTGCTTTGTGGGATCATTGAGCTTCTCGTAACTCCTTCACCTTCCTGCATGCACTCTTCGTCTTGGGACCCCACCATGCACAGGCATGTTTGCTTGGCTTTCTTTTCGGTACGACACTCTCTGTAGTCTCCTGGATCTGTGTATGGAATTGGGTGACAATCTCATCAAGCTGCTGTTGGTCCATGGACTCCGGCGTAGCTTCTTCCACCTCTCTCATGCTGTCTCTGAATCCTCCTACTCTTATCTTGAAGTCCTCTACCCACTCTCCAGCATCGGCCTCTTTTAAGTTATACTGGGTCCTGAGGGCATTGTCAATGACTTCTACATCCTGGTCCAGCTTCCAAAATATCGCGCTATGGTCTGATGTGTACGATGAGTCTGAATCGACTCTCCAGTCCACCAGAAGGTTCCCTGCAACTGCTGCAGCATTAGCAAATGTCAGGTCTATGACTGACTCAGCACCGTTATTGCTTCTTGAGAAGAATGTGGGTACTCCCTTTGTGTTCATCAATAATAAACCTCTCTCTACCATCCACTCTATGAGTTGCTCCGCCCATGGGCTCTCCCGCTGACCTTCCAAGGCCCAAAGAGGGTGGTGCGTGTTGTAGTCACCTGTGATTATCATTGGCATGTCCAGGTCCAGGGCTAGCCTCTGGATTCTGTCCAGTGCCGTTTTTCCGAGATCGTCTCTGTCTGTTGGGTTGTTATACAGATGGACCAGCCATAGTTTCATTTCTCCTTGTTGTACATCGAGCACCTGTATGTATGGGTCCGTCACAATATCCGCTCGTAGTGTCACTGTGAGGTCCATCCGTTTCCGTACAAAGGTTATCACTCGTGGTCGTTCTTCCTCAGCACCAGCTGGTAGGATAGTCTGCCATTCCCGAGCCCTCGCACTTGCTGAGATCCACTTTCCGTGCGGTGTCTTCCACCACCACGGTTCCTGGAAAAGGAACACATCAACTGAGTTACATAGATCTGCAAGCGCTGCTCGCATAATTAAGGATGACCGTGAGCAGTTCAACTGCATGAAGTTCACGGGCTTCGCTCGCGTTGTTGATTGTGGTTGTGTTGTACCACTCATTGGCTACGATTGAGTTGTTCTGCATTGTGTATACTCTCTATGACCTTTGCCAGTGAGTTTCCGTTTCCGTTTTGCCAAAGCTGCCTGAGTTGTTCAGATTGTATCTGTGGAAAAACAGCTTGGAGCGTAGCGATGGTTTCTTTTTCAAATAGTGGATCATCCGCGTACCTTCTGCCAGAGGTGGGCATGTCAGCTTCTGACTCGGTCCCAGGCTCTGTAGCAGGGTTCATTTGCTTTTTTCCTTTTCGCTTGCGCGTAACTTTTTGCCAGCCCCCGTTTGCCGTCCCGATGTTTCCTACTGGACGTGATGGCCTGGGGTCTCTATAATCCCCCAGTCGACATATCCGTACCGGGCATGAGCGGTCGTTTGCTGCATGGTTCGCCTGTTCGCTGTCTTTGCAGTTTGCGCATCTCCTATGTGTGCATGTCGGTGCTGTCTCTCCTTTTTCTGCTGCTGCTACTCTTGCTTGTATGCACCGTGAGCACCTCTCTGCATGGTCGTTCTCGTGGTGGTCTTCTGCACATAGTCGGCACTTGGCCGCGACTTTGCAAACTGCTTTTCGGTGAAATCCCTGGCATCCCTCGGCATTGAATTACCGGAGGTTTATCTGTAAATTCCTTCACAATAGATGACACCCAGTATAACGATACGTTCCTCCTCTCCTCGGTCATGTACCTTGCATCCTCTTCTTTCTCAAAAGATACCACCACCGACGATGCGTACTTTCCTTCCTCCAGCAGTTTCCCCTCGGGTCTTACCCAGCGGAATGCTCTGATAGTCCTTCCACGAAGGTCGGGGTTCTTTGCCATGAGCTCTCGCCTGACTTCTTCAGCTGATCGTATTCCGTCGCCATCTGGCCCATCGATTATTCCAGTCCTGACGCCGCAGATGTGTACTGAGAACCATTTCTCATCAGGGTATGCTTCGACTGTCTCGCGTCCTGGGAACACCACATGTTTGAAGATGTTGGTGTGAGGTTCTAAGTCTGTCGCTTGCTGGTCACTCCGTAGATTTAGTATGCAGCTGTTATTCGCATTGAATCGTACATGGACAACCACAAACGCCTTCGTCTCCTCATGCTTGGCTAGTTCCTCGTTCACCCTGATGGCCACCATCTCGGGTCTTGGCCTCTCGTAGTCTATCGGTAATTCGAGGGCCCGTACCACCATGCGACATGGGTTGTACACCTTGTTTGGGTTCACCGGCTTTGTCGTGGTTGTGTTGGTCTGTGCTGTTGGCTTTACTGGTCTTGCTGGCTTCGCAGCATACCGCAGTGTCGGCGCTTTTGCTGTATTTCCACCCCTGGGTGTGGTGGCGGTGATAGCAGCATAGTCTTGTATGGGCAAGGATGCACGTACTTGTTCCATCTGCTCTTCACTACTCTTCCTCTCCCTTCTATCAAGTCCTATCTGCATGCCCTCGAACTGTTCCATTTTCTTCTCCATCTTCTCCTGCTTGTTGTATACTCGCCGAATCATTAGTTCGGTGCTGAGCGTCTTCTCGGGCGATACAAACGTTGTTAGTTCGTATATGAGGGTCTGTGCTAGTTCGCCTAGTCCTTCTTCACTTGACATCGTTCTGTTGCTTGCGTATTGTCTCGCTGCTTCGATCGTGTTCTCCAGGTGTTCCCGCAGTAATGCTGCACGTCTCTGGCCATCATCTTCCTCCATCTGCTCTGACCAGCCTGTCGGTTCCCCGTAGAAGACATCTTCATCATCCGGTCAATTTCTCTTGGACCCTGTGAAGGTATCTGAGGGTGCCGGGGATGCGCCTCGAGATGGTATTGGACTTGGTCGGTCTTTGTTGTTTTGTGTGGCGAATTTCTTGTTCACATGTCCGCGATGAGCTCTCGGTGTGGCATTCAGGTGTGGATAGGTTTGTACTTTGTTTTTGGTTGGTGTAGATGGTGTATCTATGTGTGAATTACCGCCTGCGCTGTCATCTTCACCATCCATCGTCTCAAATTTGCCCGTGGGAAAATTGAGTCTGATGGTGGTTCCGGATCAAGGAGCGATGTGTAAGTGTATGACCTCCTTCAGCGTGCAGCACATTGCTACTATCTTATTCGGTCATCGTGCAGGCAGGCGAGCGGTGAGGAGACGTACTGGGCATCAAGATATCTGAAGCCGGAGCTTCGAATGCCGGTGCATGATAGCAGGACCTGCATACAGCAAGGGAGGATACTCAATGGAGAAGGCATTGAATAGTGTGCACACCCGAGTTGTGGTCGGTGTGGAGGTGGGCGTATATTGGTGGAGCCCACGTCATACAAGTGCAACGTGCCAAGACCATTAAACTGCAAGCACATCTGTTTGTCATGGGATTCTATTCCTCCCATGAAACGTCTTGCTCAAATCCTTAGAACGGTGAACAACATGACAACGAGAACCGAGAAATACGTACAAAGTGGATAGTAGGCCAGACGGGATTCGCCTCAGGCTGATATTGGTGCTAGTGTCTTTGACAGACGTCAGTATTTGGTTTACAGGGTCAAAGCATAGTACACGCACCAGAATCAACACTTGTTCACTCAACGTTCCTTCAATCTCTCACCATCAACGTCCGACTGAAGGATTGCCACCATCGTACATGTTGAATGCCTCGGGGATGACTGTTGCCTGTTGTAGACATAATCTGCAAGCAAAATCGATAAGTGATACACGGAGGGAATCAGTCCAAACGCACCTTTGATCGATCTCCAACCGGCGCCCTCTCAATGCTGCGCCTGTTCAGCCATCCCTTCCCCGGAAATGATCGTAGAGCCTTGAAGTCGAGGATTGATATTGAACGTTGAACGCTAACGTTGTGAGGGCGCGTCCCGAGGAGAGCTAACAAGGCTTAAACAGCCACGTAAGCAAATGAAAGAACTGTCAATAAGCAAATCTCACCTTTAATTACAGACGAAACACCTTCAACCCAAGCCGTAGAACTTTGACGTAGAGTGCCCATTCGCTAAGAAAAATCCGTTGAACAGTCTAGTCTGCACGTTAAGCAAAGAGACCAAGGGCAAGGAAATATCTACTCACAGGACAGAGAGATCTTCTTGTACCTTCGATACGTGACCATCATCGAACGAGGCGTCTAAATTTGAAGTGACGCTGCAAGGTAAGCACTACAAACGCGTAAACTTGGCGTGTACCTTTGGGAACAGACACCAGTCTCCTTCACACTAAATGAGGATTAGGTCTAAGCAATGTAATGTGAGCGAAATCGAAGGAATTAAAGAGAGAACGGGCGCGCTCACCGTAGTCGTCGACATCGATATCGAGTGAAAAGATGAATGTCACGCTGTCACACAACCATCAAGCACGAGACAATGATGCGGCCAAAAATCACTCCACTTCCTCCCCTCCTCTATTACCCAGCATACCACTCACCTCGCTGTGATCCTCTCCCCAGAGCCCGGTATACGAAGAGTGCAAGACGGGCGTTGATGCCCGAATCGAGGATTCGACTTCGGAGGTTCCGGTCCGCACACTTCTTGACCGCGAACCACCACCACGGTTGGTATTTCTCGTGTTCTTTTGTGATTTTTTGCTCACATATGTTTGCTTAAAAGTTTGGGCTGTTGATAATTAGAAGGAAATGGCTCAGTAGGGGCAGTTTCTCGCGTGGTAAGTCGTTGATTCTTTTTCTGTTCAATTTCGACGCGACTGACTGATTTTTAGTGCTCTATTTGATCTCAAGTTCGATGATTGTGGCCCGATTTTCCTCAGATCCAAGCCCCGCAACGAGCGATACTTCAGCAACCTTGTACCATCAACTTCGAGGTCGCCGATGACCATAAGTCTCATTCAGGAAGGAAGATCCTTCAAAGCCATGTCGGATATTTGGTACGAGGTCCATCGTGTTTTCCAGCATAAATTCTTACAATCTAAACAGACACCATGTTTCGATCTCATGCCTGGAGAACATCAAAATCTATGCCTGCAAGTCGACGGCACCTCTGGCTTTGCGAACTCGTTGTCGAGGCCATCGTGCCATCTATTGTATGCGCCAATTTTTCTCTCCGAGCTTCTCAGTACCGACATCTCTTTAGGCACGAATTTCCTCAAATCAACATCTCTTTTTTTTTCAAGCCCGGCATGCTGCGGTGATCAATGTCAGCTCCCTGGCACAAATGCAAGCGTACGGCACTTCACTGTGGAGTGTTGCGAAGGTAATATTGCGTCGAGATGTTGTATCTCCTTCCGGCGAGCGAGGGTATGGTCAATTCACTGCTCGTTTTATTTCGACTGACATTCTCTAAGTTTTGATTGTCAGTCTTTATGTCACCATCCTGTACCTACTGAGGCCTCGTCGTGTGCTGAACTGGACTCAAAGATTTTCACGGCGAACGAGCTTGGACGGTGCATTAGGTATGTCCGAGGAGGAAGGGTACAGATATCTACGCATCGTGTTCGTGCATCGTAAGTTTGTATTCCCTTCTCCATCGTTTCTGCACTCAATACCCGTCTAATTAGGTACCGAGCCTCGAGGTCGTGGTGGCTATATAGATCGACGTCCCGCGAGCCAGGTAAAGCTTTTTAGGACTTCCTTTGGATCCTCATTCTAATATGACTTTTTAGCCGAATTTTTTCGAATCCAATGCCTTGCGGCAAGCAAACTTTGGGTGGGAGGGCCTTGCTGTTGGCATGGTGATGAGCCGGACTTCATCCGATGCGCTCACGACGCGTCATTCGAGGTCCCACTGCGTGGCTTTGAGTATATGAATTGACGTCCTGCGAGCGAGGTAAGCCTGTGTTTAGGATTTTCCAGCCTTCATTTTGACTAACTTGAGATTCTCTCCTAGCATCAAATTTCGGAGGTCGACACCTTGCGGTGAGCAAAACATCGCATCCGACATGGTATGTTTTCCGGTATCTCATTTTGAAAATGCTCACAAATCATCCGTTTAGCTGCTTGGTGGAATCGAGCTTCTAAGCTCGCGAAACGAGAAACTCAGAAGACGGCACCATCTGCTCCAAAAGCTTCAAAATTGACAGGCGGAAGAAAATCAAGCGAAGTGAGTCACCGTCTGCTCAACTCTGCCGAGGTTGTACTGATGTTATACCCATTTAGAGGCATGTTCCTACCCATCGCCGAAGCTCTCATTTTTTATTAGCACGTTGTATAAAAATAGCCTATTATATGGAAAGTGCTTAACCACTATTCTCTACCGAGAACAAGAAGATCACAGTGCGCGATGCTAGCAGCATCGTGAAGGAATTCCAAGCCTTTCGTGCTTTCGTTCAAGGTCGGAAATAAGGAATTGTCAATCTAAGCGCCCATGCCACGAGGCATTCATCAGGATATAAATCTTTTGCATTCCTTTCTTCCTTTCACACGCATCTGCCACCATCGATGGATACCACCAAGCTGCCCACCATTATCATCGCCGACCCTCCCTTCCATGATCCCTCTAATTGTGCAGATCTAGTGATCCGTACAGCAGACAATGTCGACTTCTTCGTCCTCAAGGTACTCTTATCATTGGATTCCCCTTCGTCTTTCTTCCGGCACGTGTTGCAGGCGAGCCATCATACAGAGGAACGAGATAATCTTCCTGTACTGGAGGTCAAAGAGGACAGCAGCATATTCAGGATCCTCCTCTTCTTCTGCTACCCATACAAAATCCCCGAGATAAGGGATTTTAAGCAGTTCACCGACGTCGGAACAGCACTGGAGAAGTATTGCATCGACAACGCTTTTGAGCGATTCATCGAGGCCGTGTTGGCGTCTTCTGTGATCAAAGAGCAGCCCGCACGGGTGTTCTCGGTGGCAGTCGGCAATGGATGGAAGAAGTTGGCCGAGACGGCAATGAGGAACACACTTGCTATACCTTTGGAGCCGGAAGTTGAGTTCGAAGAGTTCAGAAATATGAACGCCCTGCAACATTTTCGTCTCCGGGATTATCACAGAAAATGTGGAAAGGCTGTACAGGATTTGAACATAAAGGAAAAGGAGCAATTTTCCACGAATGCCAGCATGGTTAGAACACCATTTGTCGGAACTAGCAGTTCTTGCAACATTCCATGTTAGGGGCATGCCCAATTCGTGTCAATGGTGTCACAAGTCGATGTCATTTTCAATCCTGACAGCATCAAGGAACCTCTACTGTAGCCATGACTTGGCTGAGGGACTATTTGGACACAGTGCTAGCGCAAGTATTGCTACGGCCTCAGTCCAGATATCGCTCTGGATGAGGATATCATCCAACGGACCATTGCAGCAAGTATTTCAGAGTGCAGTAGCGACGAGTGGGCCGAAATCGCGGCTAGCAAGGTTCGTCTGCTTGGGAAACTGCTGGCGAAGGAGATCGATGAACGTATTTCAGCGGTACGTTTAGCAGTCATCTTCAAAAGCGTTTTTTCTGAGTAGTTGACACAGGTACCTTTGAACATGGAATGGACGAAGTGAAGAAGGATGATGGGTGTGACTCGGAATATGATGGGTTGATGAAAAGGAGGAGACGGTACCTTTGCTTTGTGTCAGAGGTAGTTCCGAGATAAAGGCTGTGTACTCACTCAGAGTTTGAACTTCATCCTCTTCGCCTCGGTCACAACCCTTGACAGAAGATTGGTCAACTCAACTCCAGCTGATCCAGAGGTGTACCGTGTAATAGCTTGGCATAGTCTGCAGCTCCGAAAGCGAGTCGGCCTGAGCTTTCGTACAAGTATAGACAGGTTCAAATCTAGCTTTGTGCCAGTAATTTTCTTTGTAACATTGGTTGGCATTGGATATTTTCGGTCTCATCCATCCCTCCTTCCCCCGCACTGGATACTGACATCTAGTTGGATAACGCGCTTATTATTTGAGCAATTTTTCCCAAAGAAAGGTGGTTAGGTCTCTAAGCATATCATATACTATGACAAGCGTACTACAAAAGGATTGCAAGAGGATGACAGAATGGGACAGATAATTAAAGAAAGAAAAGACGATGTGAAGAGATAGTAGTCATTCCCCAAGACCTTCAATGAACCGGTTTCATGATGATTGCCTCAGGATTGTCTTCAGCTAATCCCGAAGGATCCTCTGCTTTACCTCCGCACTGTCTGGTATCTTCCTGCAAGTCCGTACAGTTGTGCTCAGCTTCCCTATAAGTGTCTGGCTGAGCTTCGAGATCGTCTTCAAATCCACGATATGCCATCATGGAATCATCCTCGGAGCTCTTCCCAGTCTTATCCTGCCCAAAGCGTAACGGCGAAGTCATCACACTCCCTTGCCATGAATCGTCCGGGCGAGCGTGGCCTGCTGCGACGCGCCCAAGAAGCAGTGTTGGAGCAATTCCCTACGTAAGCAGTGTCAGGAACCTTCAAACAAGGAAAGACAATAAGTTGGCATACCCTTGTAAATCCGGCTATGGGATCGAGGTAGTAGGTAGCGACACTACCCCGCGCAAAGAATGCCACATATAAGATCAAGGATACGGCATACAGAGCTGAAGACTCCACCAAGACTTCCATGAAGCGACGGTAGGCTCGAAGTCCACTTTCTCCTCTATCTGTTGCTCGTGCGATAGCTAAAACGCGGTAGATCATGAGCAAGGTGCACAATAATGTTGTGGCCAGAGTTAAAGAAGCATAGAGTACTGCAAAGAGAAAGGAGCCATTTGCACTTTCGACAAACTGCTGGTTTGTTATGATGATTTTAAACACTGCATCTCACATTGAGTGAAAGGAAATAATGGGTAGGGTAAATCACTGTACCGATACCGGCAACCAGACAGAGGGCAGGAAGAAGAACTATTTGCCACTGCCGTCTCCAGACCAACCAACACCTCCACATCTGGAGCAACAATAAGCTAACGTGTCAATGCATGTGCATAGGTGCTAGACACACCATGATTGAGTCGACAAGGATAGTAGAGATTGCGCCAGCAATGCCTGTCACCAATGTAACTGCTCTTTGGGGAGTCTCAATCCTCGTAATCTGAGTCAAAACGTTCTGTCCATTTACCACCAGTGCCGAGCGCACAGTCGACCAGTTGAGGGAAAAACTAGCAAATGCCATGATATAGACAATGATGAGAACGATGACCGTCACTTTTCCAACAGGTCGAGACTTTTGCGTGACTATAATTCCGTTCAGTTCAAATTAGCATATGTATGCAGTTTTCTCGTACAGATGGTCCACAAGGCAACGGCAAGAACGCTGGAGTAAATGCCTAGGTATCCCGACAATTTTTAGACATGAACATCTCGTGGAGCGGGTGAACATGTACCCTGTAAGTGAGCGGCAAGGATCACTCTATTCATCTCAGAGTCGAGAATAGAAAGGATGCTTTCTACATCAGCGCTAGTAATCTGGGGTGGAAGACCGGCCTGCATGTTGCTAAATGAGAAGGGAAAGCAGCAGGCGAGAGAATGGCTTGTAAGGATGGCACCGCGCATACCTCGATTATATATAGAGTATCCCTTCCCGTGAACAGTCCAAAATAGCTGTTAGAATCATTGATCACGGTGCGCCCAATGTCTGTTCTCTTTTCCTGGATCTTCCGTGTGTCTGATATCCTCGGGTGTTCCAGGCACTGATCTGAGGAAGAAAGACGGTAAACGGGATTTGATTTATATTCGGAGAGCGCCCAACCTGATTCTCCGACAATGATAGATAGATGACTGAACATTGAAGGTCCTAAAGATGGCGTGATGGTGTGAATGCTTTCATCCCGGTTTGAAAATAGTCGTCCTGAAGGCGCCTCCAAGATTCTTCGGCATCGTAGGATAGTAGGGAAGATAGCCAGTCCCACCGCAAGAATTTTCTTAGTGAGAGCAGCTGCACTTTCTAGAATGAAGTCATACAGGCTTGTCTATTCATAGCCTTTCCTCTCACCAAAACATCCTGATATCGATCATCATCAAGGAGATCCCGTAGATCAAGCTGAAGCAAGATGTAGCTCCATAGTAAAGCCGCAATCAGCACGTTTACATCGCCGACGTAAATGTAGGAGCCCTGTCGATGATTGGTCTTTCCTCATTGATTCGCGCATGATAGGTGGTTAGTCCCATGAGCGCGCATCTCCACTTAGTATCTCCACGTCATGATACGCTACATGACTAGCAGGGGGGAAGCAGCACCGTAAGCGATCTCAACGCCCCTTAGATCAACGCTTAGCTCACTCACATTCTACCACAGATGTTGAGGCGTCCATGTTCCCATACAGCGGCAGATAAGAATTTGGCCAGTGTATCATGATATCATATCGCGAGAAAACATGCGTGAAGCCATGTGGCGTTTCTGGAAAAGGGGCATGAAATTTGGATCGTTTGCCTAGGGACGGAGAGATTGACGGAACCGCAGAGACGATAAATCATTTCGCAGCTCCAGGGGGGCAGGTATGGTGAAGAGAGGAAGTCATGGCTGATGACCAGTGGCGCACACAGGGTGAAAAAAATAGACTTCAGAAGACATATAAACCATTGTTTACGGAATACGTAAGAGACTTTCATGCATGAAACAAAAGCGTATGAAGACAACAGATTATGAAGAACCGTGTTAGTTAAAAGGAGTATCCCAGCTGCCGAAGGGAAAAAAATAAGCTGATGGTAGGAGCAATGGAGGATTCAGTCTACTCACGTAGTGGGAACGTCGTCTTCCGTGAGTCCCGTATCGTTCACCGGGAAACCTAACCCTCCGCCGATTGTCGCCTCCCTACATAATTTCACAATTAAAAACCCAACTATCGACCAAGGCATCACGTACCTCAGATACAGGTCCAGATTGATCAGGTCAAGATATCCCAGCTCAACAATGTTCAGGGTGGCCAACCCATCCTGAGTGAGCGACACATTCTCAATGACACCGGAACTCGCTGTTCCGAGGATTGGAACAACGATAGGGTCCTCAAAGGTGTGGTCGAAGGAGATATATTCGACGGAGTTGATACCGGCGGAGACAACGACACGGTCGAGGGTGATCTCGACGATGAGGGGGTTGGCGGCTGTTGTCGTCAAGACCAGTGAATGGAGAAGGAGAAAGCGCACGACGCACCAGTGAACCAGAGGCTAGAACGAGTGGCGGTGAATAGTAGGAGGAAGAAAATAGCAGCATAACATACTTGGCGAGGTTAGTAACAAGAGAGTCCAACTGCATGAACGTTAGTTTTCAATGAGGCCTACAGTTAAAAGAGCATACAGTCATTGTCACACTGATACTGGCTATGAGGCCGGCCAGAGGATCAGCAGCATCCACAGCTGACGAGGTGGGAGCACCACAGACAAAGGCAAGAATAGAGAAGATGAAGAAACTGAACAACATTGGAGCAGTTGAGAGATATTCGTGTCGGACACATTGAATTTATAGGCAGCAAAAGCGCTCGTATAATGAATGGAGAAAAAGACAAGACGGTGTGCCAAGCCGTGTAGAATTTTCCGAGAAGACTAGCTAGATGATGGATTAGTGAGGATCAGTCGGAGAAGAGAGAGGACCTGAGGGACACCTATACAGCCATGAATCCTATGCCCATTGGGACTTGGAAGGACGGAGAATTCGAGAGAAAGAACAGTGTATATCGTTACAAGAAATCTAGTATGTTCGACGTACTGTCCTGTGACGAAGCAAGCACGAGGTTGTGGAGACTAAGGGTATCGCATCAAGCGCTGAGGCAGTTGTCGCCGGTCGGCATTTTTGAGTCCACTGTCGGTCGGGTACTCAACCTCTAGCGTGCAAGTCGCGTCTTTTTCACTTCATTGGGGGATTTTGTTGAGAGACACAGAAAGTACATGTACTGAGTTTGTTCAGCAACGTCGAGAAAAAGAGGAGGGATGTACAGCCACTCCCATGAACCCGGATATTTGCGGCCCGGCCTCAAGCGCACAACCAACGCCGGCGGCCCAAATGACTCGGAATCGTCTACTTTCCTTCTTCCTTCCTCCCTTACACATGAAACCCGTACGCATATTACATTCTCTTACTGATCCTCAGCAATACCCCCATCTTACGTTTTCAGGAAAAACGCGAGCCTGCTTGTCGAAGTGTCATATGCTTGCTAGTTGGTTTTCGTGTCGGCGCTTTCTCTGGAGGCTGGAGATATACCATCGGCGGTTCTGATTTCCATCGACCTCTTTGATATTCTGGGGCGTTCTAGATATCAAATCTTCCAAGTCGACTCCGGTAATATCATTGCCTGACATACATTTGGAGAGACTCCGTTCCTACTATGACTCATGGTTCAATTCTATATGACGGCTCAGCGTTCAGCCTTGTGAGGATATCTTCGGGGAGCTCCTTCAAGAAAAATCCGAATAGCCGAATGATTTCTGTGTTATCTTCCCAGCCCACCACCTGGTGAAAGTCCGAATACAGCGCACCTTGTCTCATTTCAAGATCGTCGTCTTTCCGAAAGGTCGAATTCTGTCATGGTACCCGTAACACCCCAGATGCCTGTTGCATGTGCGTTTGAGCGCCACTAATTTCTCTTTCGTCATGCTGATTTCCGGACCTATGTGTTCAGGTTCAAAAATGGGTGTGCAGTCACTAGGTCAGGTTCAAATAGGACTATTCCCTCAACAGCAACGTTACCGCTGTTGGTTTGTCTAATACCCGAAACTGTGCTTTTTACGACTTTTTAGACCTTGTTGTGCATCCCAGTGCACTGCGTACAGATCAGATCGGCGCACGGCAGGCTCCAACTCGGTCCTCGAGGCATCTCAGCATCGACGCCAGGGCCTAGGTTGAAGTGGTGCATTCGGCTCCCAGTGACACGTATCAGCCACCAATCATATCGAAGCCATTTTGCATTGCATGAACAGAAGGGTTGTCAACGCAACGATGCAACCTCGGTCTTTTAATATCTCACTGTCATTGAGTATCCTGCCCTAGACTGCGGCGGGTTGACTTCGGACCTCTCAGCATCCTCATGTCTTCAAACTCCAAGCCCCAAGGTTCACATATGGGATAGTAGCCACAGATCCTGCATCCACAAAAGTTTGACGTCGATTCGAATTTGCCAGTCTACAACAGGGAGGCTGCATTTCACCTGCTGGAGCAAATGGTATCCTTTTCGTTCCAGCTTTCGTGTTGTCATATGCGTGTGCTGATTGGATCCGCCTGCTCTTCTCGACAGAATACTCCGTCTGGTAACCAACCACTTTGAGTGCGCCGTTTGCTTGCATATAAAGGCTGTCAGGCCAAATGGAAATGCTAACATCCTTGCTCTCATTCGCTGCCCCTCGCCTCTGTTGTGGATCCTCGCTCAGGCTTTACTACTCTCGTTTATCTATCCACTACTTCAATTCCGGTGTTGTTGGCCATGTTCTCGCGGCGTACCTTCATGACTTCCGTCGTAGTGCTGTTGGGCATCAGAGGAGCTGCTGGCCAGTCCGCCTCTGCCTACACCGATCCAACGACAGGAATGACATTCCAAGCGTTGCAAGACTCTTCGACTGGATTTGTCTTCGGTATCGCACTCCCAGAAACCATCGGCACTGATTTTATTGGTCAGATGGTAAGTTGGGCTTGCTGGTTCTAATTCCTATCTTAATTTCTCCTCCGTCTGAACAGGTGTTTTCTTTGACTGACGGAGCAGGATGGGGAGGTGCTAGCTTGAATGGTGCCATGACCGAGAGTCTGCTTCTCGTGGCTTGGCCAAACGGGGATGAAGTTATGACATCCTTCCGAGAAGCGACGTTCGTGATCTACCATTTTATAACTAGTCCATCCCTTTGACGACCTTTTTGCAGCGCGTATTCCACGCCACCTGTTTACAATGGCAGCGACGTCACACTGTCTACCATCTCCGACGGCACATACGTCAACGACACCCACCTCTCGTTGACTTTCCTTTGTGGAGGCTGCATCACCGGAGATGACCTCACCTTCTCCAGCACTGACACCAGCGCCGTGCTGGGCTGGGCCTACTCGACCTCGAGCCCTTCAGACGTCACTGATGAGAGCACGGATTTGGTGTACCACAGTGCTGGGTACGGAGAGTTTGGGCTCGGGATCTCTAATGCTCAGACGTCTGAGTACGAGACTTGGGCGGCGCTTGCTGGTGGGGATGGTTCTGGAAGCAGCTCGTCTGCATCTGCGGTTTCTTCCACGGCTATCGCTTCGTCGTCCACGGCCCAGGTTCCTTCTTCGACGGCCGCTGTAACTTCTACTGCCGTCGCGTCCTCTACTAAGAGTGTCGCTTCGACTGCATCTGAAGCGTCGTCGCCTTCTGGTGCCGGAGCGTCATCTTCCGCGACGACGAAAGCAGCTGATTCAACTTCGGCAGTGGGTACGGCGACCACAACTGCTGACTCGTCGACGATCACTGATGCTAATGTCTGCATGAACAGTATGTTTGAGTTCTTCTTTCCACATTTCTAATGCGCTTAACGATGATTATAGACTACAATAGCTGTATTGCTGCTAGTCAGCCGGACCCGGACTGGGATGGATGCGGTGCGACGAAGGATTCGTGCTTGGCGAATGCAAAGTACGTCCGGACAAGGAGATCGGGCAACCTGGGACGTCGGTTGTAGATGTGAGAGCTTGTAGAAATTGCCTTGAGGGCACTATCATATTCTGCTAGCACAGAATGCTGCATTCAAAACTGTGTACGAAGATACATACACACTAATTATTGATCAGGAATTTCCGAGTAAGGCGTATACGATATCCTTGGAGAAAAACGCGAATCCCAAAACTCGGGCCATGGAATATTCTATCAGGAAATTCTTGCGCTTGCGCTGGTCGCTCATATCTATTGCACCGGTGAAATATACGCGCTGAAGCAGTGACGGTCCGATCCCGGAATGGACTTGCATTGGCTGGGCTGCATCCAGGCTTACTGCTTTAGCAAGTTTCCGCCGGAGGACGGATAGGTGCAGCTACGTCACATCTTAAGTTCAGTCCGTTTATCCTACTTCCTTCAAGTTTCTTCAGTAGCAAGCAGACTCCACCTACCTTATCCTAGCATCTTAGTCCGACCGGCGTGATTCGGTACTATTTGGACCTTGAAAATCTGATTCCGATAGGCGCTGGATGCAGACTCTGGCCACTGGCTGGATGATCCGAAATGGAAACGTTGGCATTACCTAAGCCACTGCCTCTTGCTTCCGTCCGAGTTTCATTACTGGGCCGTTGCAGGCCTAGCGCCTTTATATATCCAGTCCAATGTCGCGACATTCCGGATTCGACATCCAGCACCTTGTTGCTGACGATAAACACCTACACTACGGTGGAACTTCAACTGTGTAGGGAAGAGCACTCGTTACTATCATATGTCACTGCGCGGTCACACGAGTCTGGAGACGGGGATTACTTTTGCTTCTCCTGGTGTGTATTCTTTCACGATGTGAATAATGGCTGACGTTTCATTCCATACAGAGGCTCAGAGTATGAAGAATATAAGATCCTGTTCCCCTCAGCCCAGCAAAGTTACCGACCTCCCAAACGAGATATTGACAGCAATATTCTCGGCTGCAGTCAACTCTACTTTAGCCTCAGAACACTCTCGAGTTCTCTGTTACATCTCTCTCGTCTGTCGTGACTGGCGAGCAGTCGCCGTCGACTCTTCCGAACTCTGGACCACGGTGTACATATCCCACTTGAACGACCTCCCGTCTGCTCAATTATTCTTCGAGCGTTCGGCTCCTCGTTTACTTGATGTCATACTCAGGTTTGACTTTTACGTGAACTGGGCCATCAGTGGTAAGATCGCGGAAGTCACGTTCCCGCATCTTCATCGTTTTCGAACTCTCAATATCGAGTTCGATAATCCGGATACGTATCATGCGTTCTCCAGTCTCTTTCGCACTGCGGCTCCAAGCCCACCCTGTTTAAGCAGTCTTCGCCTCCATTACACCGGAGCGACTTGGAGTTTCGCGATGATTCCCAATGTCCATCTACTTCCCTCTCCGAATAACATTGTTTCGCTTGACGTCCACCGCCTACCGGTGACTGTCGTATCTCACTACGCCAGTCTCACTACTCTTTCATTATATCGCGTATTTCTGGACCATGCACGCATGCGAGATTTGTTTCTCGCGTCTCCATCACTCGAAACACTTATCCTCGCAGCGTTACACACCTTCAACGGACCAGCTACCAGCTCGGACCTTCCCCCCATCGACGCATCCTCCCTGCGATGCTTAGCTCTCAGCATGGACAGCTCGCATCGGGATCCATGCATACCCGGCCGATGCGTCATATCCTGCCTTTGCTTGCCAAACCTCGAGAGTTTGGAGGTGTACGGGTTATGCAGACATGCTGTCGTCGGGTTGGGGGCGCACTTTGGGGACCTCCCAAAGCTGCGGAAGCTACGATTGCAGCACCTGGTGTGTTCTGTACATGACGAGCCGTTTGTCAGGTCCCTCCAGTTGCTGAGACGGTTGGAACTTGTGGATGCGGATCCGAGGTCCTGGTCTGGCAAGTGTCTTCCCCTACCGTCGCTAACGTCGTTGGTGTATAGTTCTGATGGGGTAGGAAATCATTATGAATGGCTGGCGGATATATGTCGACAGCGTCCTCGGTCGGGTCCGCCGTTGCACGTTCAGGTGACGGATTTGAGAAACGATGAAGGGGTTCGGGATGAAAGAGGCTGGGATAAATATGCCGTCATTGAAGTCTGCCTTCCGTTGTCGGTCAAGGGTATGTTCGACTGGGAGATTCTGGAATGTGATAGAGAATATAAGGACACAGAATCTGATTGGTTCGACTCGTCCTCTGATTCTGACTCCTTAATTTAGGTCTGCATTTTATATACTACTTCTGCTCCCTAATTTTATCTTACGCGTACTTACAATTTTACGAAGATACATATACCGCAGCTTAGACTAATTTGACTCGACCTATCCACACTGCATTGAAGAATTATCAATCGTTCCACCGTCGTTAGCCGTGATGGCATAGCATCGAGTACGCGATCGAAGAGTCTGCGAGGGTCCTCGATTCGGTGCATTAATGTTCGAGCCAGTGGTTCTGGGCTGAGCGACGTGGACCTTGGAAGGGGTTGACCTGTGTGGTACCCTGTCTACTTGGCATTGTCTACTGCTAGGTAGTATTTACGTGCGCGGTCATTTTTTAGTCGCTCGCGATCATCTTTGTTGGAGCTGCTGCTGTTACACTTGCTATGTTCCCGCACGGGATATGTGCTGCACCGACATCATATTCCTCCATTCCATGACATTGACAAGTCATAAAGACCATACCGTCGCAGTCGTACCAGATCCTTATGTAATCTATATCTGGAGTTCAGCTCGATGCTCTCCAACTTCCAAGTGCTTCTTGATCTTGAACGTTCACGAGCACGTCCGTAAAGAGGGCCGCAAGGACGCGAACCCGCCTTACGGGCGCGATTGCACATCAACGCCTCAAACCTGATTGGCCCGGTAATCACATGATACCCGGAGACTGATGCGGTCCTCCTTCTGACCTGTGGCGCTGTACACCCCTTATGTTAACTCTCCCAAGCGCATGCAATGTCCCTCCCCCATTCCCTCATGGCTTCTCTACTAGACGACCTCAACGCCCTGGAGGCTCTGGTTCACGATGACCAGAAGCATCTCCACCGACGCCTCATTGTCATGGGCGTCATATTCGTCATCTCCCTCGTCGGTACGACGTCGTTTTTCTGTTGCGACAATGAAAGCCAACTCGGTTGTTCTTTTTTGCCTTGTAGCTGTGTCGTTCCCTGGGATATCCAAGAGGTCGACGTATCTACCGATACCGAAGGTTGTTTTTTTCATCGGGAAGCATTTCGGCACCGGTATGTCTGTCGTGCACCAAAGTTTGTGGGACGGGACGGATCTTTTCTGACGCATATATGCAGGTGTCATATTATCAACGGCGTTTTGCCACCTTTTGCAAGACTCGTTTGAAGCGTTGCAGAATCCGCTGGTTGCACAAAGCTACGGAAAGGTTGGAGATCAATGTGCGTTGATAATGTGCGTATTGGTTCCTTTCGCTGCGCTGCCGAGTCTCATCTCAAGGATAGATTGGGCTCCCTTCTTTCAATATTCCTCATTGAATGTACGGTTCATGGCTTTACTCTTCATTTTCGTTTCTGACGCTGTTCTAGATATATCTACTTCATATGTTGACCATCTACACGCTGAGCCCTCTGAGCCTACCTCTCCAGTAACCAGAGTGACATCATTACCTCCAACTTCTGAACCGCAGCCTCTGATATGTGACGCTCCTCCAGAACCGTCACCTACTGAAGACACGCCACTGCTGTCGTCCTCATCTCACTCCTCGCATACTTCTGCATCTCACCAACCCCAGCATTACCTTTCTTCGATAATAACCAATACCCCTAGGCATCTTCGCAGCACTGAATCATACTACATCATCAACGATCTTAATTACCACGTAAATCACGGCGAATACCAGTTGATAGGAGGCAGGGGATCCTGCGTGTGCGTGTGCGTCTGTCCTGCGAGTGCTGAAGGCGATAGACCTCCAGCGAAGAGCACCACAAGAAGCGGAACCGTGACGCCCATTCACACTGTAGATCTCGAAAAACCGCGCATTGGACGGAGACGTCAAGTGGTGGGGATTCTAGTTCTACAGCTCGGCATTATGATTCATTCGCTGGTAATTGGTCTGACACTCTCGATTACGCATGGTGCTGAATTCAGTACGTTTCATTCTGTTTTTGTGATGTGGCTGTCGTATTGACTGTATCCTTCACAGCTTCACTTGTAACAGCCATCATATTCCATCAACTCTTCGAGGGCCTGAGCCTGGGCATCCGAATCGCCGCGCTGCCACCATCATCACTAGTGCCTCGGTTACCAATTCCCAACACCACATCAACATCGCATTCAAAACCGCTTTTCTTTTCAGTCTTGGGCGCGGAGACCCGATGGCAAGCTCTCCGGCGACACTGGCTCCCCCCCGTACTCTCTCTACTCTTTGCCGTCACGACACCCCTCGGGCTGGGCGGCGGCATGCTGGCCTTCTCCGGAAACGTCAGCAAATCGCAGATGTTGCTCACGCAGGGCCTTATGTCAGCCATCTCCGCCGGAATGCTTATATATGCCGCGACCGTGGAGATGATTGCCGGCGATTTCGTGTTTGGGAACCTCAACGGTCATGAACATGGGGGGCATGAACATGAACATGGTGGAGAGGTGTTCGAGCATGAGCACGATGAGGAGGGGGGGCCAACGCCTGGGAGAAAAGTCCTGGCTGTCGTTAGCCTGCTTGCTGGAGTGCTGGGTATGGGGCTTGTGGGGATTGGGGAGTAACGACGACTCGGAACATCTTAGAGATATTGTATTTTAGTCATCTGGATTTGTAATTTGGAATAATGCTCTTATAGACTTGCTTCAGACTGAGACTGGGTGCTCTTGTCGTGAAATGGATACGGAAAGGCAACGCTGAGTCATTATGTAACCTAAGCTCGCAACGGCCCGGGACCTCGTATGTGGACTTCGACTCTCCATATCGGTCTATTGGCCCCAATACGGGTACAGCGTTGTGATATTAGCATAGTGCTCAGATACGACATGGATCTCAGACATTGCTAATGGGGAATTCGAATCTCCATCCATTGGGACCTGGCGCAGGTAACACCACCGCCACCACCATCTTTGGCGACCGACCTGGATAGGTGTGTCCCCCGGCAGAGCAAATGGACTCCGACGGGAAAATGGCTGCACAACCATAATGCAGGTACCGTCTCTGCGAAAGGGAACGACAGAAACCAAGAGGATGTAAAGACAGGCCGGAAGGAGGACTTGGAAGGAAGAGACGAACTGATAAAACGTAGGAATGATAACAGTGTGTTCAGCTCAGTGTGTTCATTTTGATTTTTATGTTGCATGGACGGATCCTTACCTGTAATGATGATTCATAGTATACCGCCCAGCGGCCACTGTCAGATTTATTCTTTAGATATCGTGAGTGCAAGTTTCTGGAATTTTAGCCTACTCACTCGTTCCGGTTGTAGACGTGTGTATTGCAGAGAATAAGGCTTTCGTAATGGCATTACTCGAGAGCACGAAGATCTGAACGAACTCCGCAAGTCAAGGCAGTTTCGTCACCTATCTGATTTCGCGGCAGCACCGTAGATTCCTTGTGATGATCAGTAAACTCCATCAGCCGGCTATAAGCATTTCAGCGCTCGTTGGGAATCTGGTCATGAACCATCCAAACGTACGGCTCCAGTTCGACGCGCGCGTTTTGCGGTTGGACAGCATGATATCATCATTCTACTGTCTGATTAACTCGAGGTTACGTACCGCGGCAGATTATCATTGGACCACCAGGTACGTGTCGCTTTCTCTCTCCCCCACTTGCCAACCAATTTAAGATACTGGACGACCGTATTATCACTCAGTGAAAATTCTGCGTTAGAATTCGTTCACTGCCCTGTGAGACCCGAGTCTTTAGATCCTCAATAATAGTCATGGGTTCTTCACTTGCAAGATGTTTTGTATGACTATCATGATGCAGCTCGAGTCTACAATCAGCATCAATGGAAGGTATGCAGTAGAGAGCGCGTGAAGTATCTCTTTCAGCCTCCTCACACTTTGAAACTCTTGTAGGAGATTGGGTAAAGCCACGCCCAAGTTTCATTGATACGAGATCCCTCCCGATACTTTCTTCCATGGCTAGGCGAGTGGCACAGACGGGGATCTCATCAAGTCCAGATGCTTGTTTTTCTATTTTACGCGCACGATCAATGTCCGGCGAATGGTTTACCGTGCAAAGGGAACGTGCGCGAGTTCTATATTTATTCTGATGGCTTTACCTACCCCAAAACGCCTTGCACCGTGTCGATGTCTAGAAGAGAATGGCATCCCCTAGGCCGCTCAATCTCATCCAGGCTTTGCGATGACAGGTCCTTTCTATGTCCTCGGTGGTATCTTTTCCTCCTCCTCCCTGCTATCTTCACGGATATGTTCCTCGTTGTGTAGGATCTCCATCGCCAGGTGTTGCCGTGCTTTGCGGACCTTTGTCAAAGAAGCCGCAACCGGGAGTTCATCACATTAGCGGGTTCTTCGAACCTCAGCCTTCGGGTATTTCTTCGACAGCCGTACAGACAGCTTACTCACGCTCAAATTTAGCTGTATAAAAGTCGCGCCCCCCTCGTCTTCCTTTTTCTTCATCATGGCGACTCAAGCTGCCACTACTCAGTACGTCCGGCTCGGACACTGACTCTGGATTTCATTAACATTGACTCCGGCTCCAGTTTCCTTCAGTTTCGGATCCAGTACTCCAGCATTGGTACGGTGGTTCTTTCGTGCTTTTCTTGCCTCAAACTAAGGGCGCTGTAGCCCTCATCTTCTATGACTACGCTTTGACCTTCCCAACGGAGGTCAAATACGTCTGGAGCTCAAAGTTCAGATTGTCGACTGTTCTATATATATGTTGTCGTTACGCTCTCCTTGCGAACGTCCTCTATCTCTTGGCTATAGCTAAGAAATTAGGCGCTAGGGTATTTTCCTTTTTTCCGGCGTTTGTTCTTTTCTCACTTTGGGAATTTTAGCAAGTTCTACTTTGGGAGAGGAAACAGGCGTGACAGTCTATCTGATTCATGACGACATTTTAGTTGCGACACTTGGTACAAAATCATTGGGGCGCTTAGCGTCTTTGGGCGAGCTGCCGTGATTGGTACGTGGTGCAATTCTCGTGGCTAAACCTTGTTTAGTTTATATGCTACAGTGACTTTCACTGGGCGCACATACGCTATCTGCGCTAGGAACAGGATTATTCTGATTTACCTTGTTGCCATTGGCCTGGCGTGTATTATACTCGACATTGTCGGTCGGCATTTACTATCGGCACCATACATATATGCTAAGATTGGAAGCGATAGATGCATCTTCCAGGACTCAGATGTGTTGGTTCTTCGACTAATCCTCTGTACGTTCCCTACTCGCACCTCCCCTATTTCCGTTCACTGTTTATCTTCAGTGGTACTGACGTCCCTTGCTCTCAATGGATACCACTAAACCTTTTACCCCAGCGAATTTACTACTCTCCATACTGATGGTCGTGTTTGAGTATTCATCCGCGATACTGATAACGATCAGAAGCATTCAAGCGTTCAAATTTGGCGGATCCTGGAAGACACAGCGGCGGGGTTTCATATATCTGATTTTCGAGCAAGGTCGTTTTCATCCTTGCTCAGTACCTGCTAATGCGATTCTTACGCGCAGTTCTGTTGTAGGAATCTTCTATTTCAGGTGGGCATCTAATTATGTGAAGCTAGGAATTAGATGATAACACACATCGACAGTGTCGTTTCGTTGATCACAACTGCGGCTGTCATTTTAAACTCGGTGAGTTTGCCTATGTATGCGGTGCCTTCACTGTCATACTCACGAAATACACAGGTCGCGCCGGTAAGCCTGATACAGTACCCCCTTTTGAAGGCAACTTTAATCGATCCACTGGGCTTTCCAGGCAGGATTCTTCCAGCGCCTACTCAACGCATTGTTACTCCCGTACGTTCTCCTCTAATCCTCCCAGCTGTCTAAGCTCACAGGACTCGCCCAGACTTTCGGGTCTACTAACCGCTCGATTCCTCCTCCGCCTGCGCGTCTGGGAGCATCAACATTCCGCCGCAGTGGTCAGCGATGGCCGTGGGATCGCCTCACAGCATACACGAACACGGACTATGGAGTTCCGTGTTTTGTCGGTGGTTGATGAGTTTGGTGAGGATCCGGTGGGACGTCAACATGAAGGCGAGTATGCGTTGGAGGAGGAGCCGTTTCAGGAAAATATGCCGTCCACGTCGAGTTTGGCTCCTGGGGGTCTGAAGATGCCGATGGGTACTGCCTAGCGGCGGATAGTTGGCAGTTAGGAAACAAATGGCTATACTGTAATGTTCTATTTGTTTCCGTTTGTTTCAATTGTACTTACCTTTTCAGAGTACAGACCCTGCTTCGTTCTGAGGATCGGCGTAATTCTACAACACGCTGACAGACATGCCCTTCTTTTCGTTTTAGAATATTTCCCTTCTGGATAACCCACCCTTTCCTCCCAACAAATGTGAAGGTTGCTTCGGCCTTGTACTACTAGTGGAAAGTGGCGGATCACTGAGCCGATAAGACCAAGAACTGTTATCTGAATGGATTCTGGGCCTCCCATGAAGAGCTAGAGTCTACAAGACCTAGGAACCGTCAATATATCCTGGCAAGAGATTTTCTGTTGGTGTCTAAATTGTGGCTATCGGGGTATTGCATCCAAACATTTCTATACCTGCGTGATCAGCACGAAAAGGTCAATTGTGCGAAATCAGTCGTCCAGCCAGCGGCAGCGAGGGGAAGTAAAATGATTATGAAATTCCCAGTGCAGATGTCGATCACGGTCCGACTCGGAGTCAGTCAGTCAGAAATCCAAGACACCACTCTTCAACCACTACCACCACTGCCGCCGTTTTACCAGCTCGCCGATGTCTTGTCTGGAGTCCAGCCATCCTAGTGACTTGGGGATTGTTCCCTGTGCTCCTTCGCGCATACCCACTTCTCCAGAACTAACGGCCGACCTTGATCCCTCTACCTTTCCCAAGTTCTATAATAAGATCATCGAAGACGACTCTGTCATGCGTCTTCAGCATCTCAAACAGGATCACCAAAGGCTAGAGGCGAGTCTACAACTTTCTTGTCCTCATTGAGTATCTGTCTTGACGAGTTAAAACAGGAGACTGATACGCAGAACAAGGCACTTAGGGACATGACTGATGAGCTGAAGGAGGACATCGAGCAACTGAAGAAGTACAGACAAGAAACCGAGCAAAAGTTGGCCGACCAACGTAAATTCGAGGTCCTTGACCGCTTTTGCAGAGGTAAGACTACATTTCCTATAAGGCAGTTCGACACTTTGCTCATTGAACGCGACTAGGGCTGACAGGTATCCTGCAGGAGAAAATCAGCGATCTAAAAGATCTACTATACATTCTATCAGTTGAGCTAGATGGCTCACCACTTGCATACGGTACGCAAATTCCAATAGCCAAGACTAAATGCTGACAAAAAGCTGCACAGCTCCTATTGGGTTCGTGTTCGTTACCTACTATCTTCACCATGAACGTAACGCGCTACCGGAGTTCTTCTGTCAGTTTCCCCCTCATCTTCATCTGAAGAATATTGCTACCCTGAAGTGTGTCCCGCCCACTTCTGAATTGACCTTGAGAACCCTCAGCAGCATCATGAACGGTCCCTATGGCGATAGCGTTCAACTCCTAATCCACCTATGGGTGATTCGTGCAGATTTGTCCAGAAAACAAAACTTCGTAGCATGTCCGGTCCCCAATCTCACTTTTGCCTCGGAGACTCTTCAAGCTCTTATCCATGACCCAGACCAACAAGCCTTGGTAGAACAGATTCTACCTTCTCTGGTAGATGAAGAAGACATCAACTATGAGATCAAGTACTTTCTGCCTTCCTGGTGATGCCAATCGACATTGGACAAGATGCGAGACCGTCGTCTAGGTCCTTGTGTAATGTCCTCGTATGACTACAATTAATGGTATTTCGTAATGTATGTGTCGTCGCACAGACATACAAAGTGTGTTCCCTCTTTCTGCGAGATGCACAGATTCAGCTACCATGGCTGCACTGTTTTCCGTGCTCCTGAACACCACAGCACGTAAACGCCATGTTCCGTTCTAGACCTATGCATCCACGTATCGGTGGAGACCACCAGGTCCAACAGGCGGTCCGAACGAAAGTATTTTATTGCATTCTGGATGCATATGCCTGTAAAATCGTGAATAGGCATCAGGCCCCGCATATATAGTTGAGTACTAGCCGAGAAGAGCTTAGCAGCAAAAGATGCGCCAGCGACCTAGATGCCGAGTGGACTTGCTGGCGAACATGACAGTTCGAATAACAGGAAGATAAGTGAATGTGTCGTTGGTTCAGAAAGAGATTTAACACTGTGTACACGCTATTACTTGTGGAAACAACAACGCAACTGGCAGCAACAGCACTCACGACAACAAACGGTCGCAATTACTGACTGATAATAATGGTTATCAGGGTTAAGACATAACAATCGATTATTGGTGTGAATCATACAATTTTCTGCAAGGGGCTCCGTCCGTGAACTATAGTACATGTTCCTAGTGACAAATCGATGCATAACAAACCTATAGAAAAACTGATTAAGGTATCAACTGAGCCGAGGCACGTAGAATACCGCGTACACTGGAAAATAAAGATAAAAAAAATAACCAACACGATCCAAATCAGCATACAATAACGAGCAGTCGTCCAAATCGGCACATAGGAAAGAATTTTTGTGACCATACACAGATCTGCCACGTTAAGGTCCATGAACGCATCTTACCTCTCGCATTGTTTGAAAGTCTACTGTCCCCGCTCATCGATCCTTCACTGGTAGATCCTGGTACGCGCCCCGAGGAACCCTTCGACGTCCACATCGAGGAAGCAGAGATCCTCGGTCCTAATCCAGAACATCCAAACGATCCACATCCAACTGTCCACTACACCGTTCCAAAGTCTGTCCCGTCCCAAGATGAGGACGTAAGGAACGTGTGGGAAGTCGTGTCGATGGGCAGTTCCTCGAAACAGAGACCAACGGGCGCTTCGGCAGGGACCAGCCTGTTCAACGCGTTCATACCCGCCATCGCATCTGTCATCAGTCGAAGGGGATCGGTGTTGATGAACGGGCCCGTGCCTATACCAAAACCCTCCAATTTTCTTCCCGGAGGCGGTATAGAGTTGAGACCGTCGTCAAGAGGTCCTGCGTTGGCAGCGGGGTAGAGTTGTTTGGCTTCTGGGGAATAGCGTAAATCGCCGTGTTGGAAGCCTGGCGCGGGGGAAGTCCAAAAGAAGTTGTCCTCGTCCCTGGGAGTGACCTGTGTGGGACCGTCGGATGGGGTAACTCCATTGCTAGACGCAGAAGCGGTGGACCTGTCCATGAACGCTTCGTCAGGAGTGGGATCATTAGCTGGGGTGTCGAAGTTGTATGGCCACGATGAAGGTAAGGGATCGACCGTGGGTTCGTTTTCGCAGGAAGTCCCGTTGGAAACGCTATCTCCGTAAGGTGAAATCTTGCCGTGGTACTTTCTCCGATGGGCGGTGAGAGCGTCCTGGGTACTCCCGCCCCAAATACAATCCGGAGAGTCCTTGCATTTGTACTTTTCGTTCCCAGAGCTGAAAAAGCATGTCACTTGTGTAAAAAGATGAATAGAATAGTGACGCACTGGTGTCTGAGCTTGTGTCCATCAAGATTGCTTTCTTGTAGAAGAACGACCGGGCAATCGGAACAAACAAGATAACTGCCTCAACGATGAGCACGGTTGAAGGGAGAAAATACAAGCTGCTGACTTCTCTGCAGCTTTGGCGTGTATCTTCATGTGCTTGTTGAGGTCTTCGCGTCCAGAGGCCGTCGTGGCGCAGTCCGGGCATTGCCATCGCTGGTTTCCTCGAGCAACAGTGGAAGAGAGTTGGGAGCAAAGGTGCAGGAGGTCTGCAGGGAGCGTTTTCCAGGAGATGTGGGGGAAGAGCATTACGGTAGCAAACTGTACATGCCGGGGTTTTAAAGGCCCTCCAAGACGCCGAATTGGTTGGACGAGGAATCGATTTTTCTACCTTATAAGCCAACTGTTCCGTGAGTGAGAACCAATCCGTAGGAATAGCTATTATGGGATATTGCCGAATTGGTTACGAGATACTTGAGGCTGACAGCGGCCAGAAAGGAACAAGGGCGCGCCGGATGTCGGCCAGGAACGCAGGCAATTCAAGCAATCCGGTATCTTCAAGCATTTTAACCTAGTAAGGTAGGTCCTGACGTGGTCTGGAAGACAGAGCAGAGAGCCGGGGAGAAGCAGTACGCTCCAGCGGGAAAAGCATTTCTTGGACTCCAGGATTCGATTGTACAGCGATCAAACTTGAACACATCTCATATCGTAAAATTTCACAGAAGGTGGAAGTCAAGGCAAGGTAACAAATAGCAGGGAAGAGCACGACCCAGAGCTGCAGCTGCAGCGAATACGATTTGGGAAGGACAAACCAATGGACGATCGGGGAAAGCCGTTTTCGTATGTGTTACATAAGACACGCGTCGCCAAATCAGGCTGATCAAAATTTCTGTCGCCTTCCACCACCGTCAAGCAAGGTGTTCACACAGCTTTCGACACATGGAATCGAAAGGCTGATACTGGAACATGATGCCTGCGTCGCGTCAGGCGACCGATATCACATATTAACGAATAACTCACTGAAGACGAAGTTCCTCAAGCATCCGGGTGAGACTTCCCATAAAGTTCACAGCTCGTAACATCGAATGGGCTTCTAAGGGAAGGAAGTTCTTGAGGTGAGAGAATATAACCAGAGGAAACCTTTTACGGGTGCAGTCGAGGCATCGTTGACAGTCACTAGGCTAGCATGAGCATAAGAAATATAGGAAGCATAGATTATAGAACGTACGAAATGATCAGCACCACATATTACGCTCATGAATATCCACCAATAACGACATCGTCCAAGAAAGACGCGTCATCAGAATCCTTCTGATGTCGTCATGTCCTGGGCGCGGTTCCACTCCATCAGGTAGAGTAAGAGCCAAGACACGCTCCACTGAGCTGACGTCTTATCAACCCCCTTCACCACAGCTTAACTTTTTCTGTGCAATCTGATTGCGAAGCGAAGAAGGAGGGCGTCATGGTTGTCCGAAGGAAGAAGCAATTGTGGCTGTGTCATGACACGTTTCCCACTACTCGACTTGGAACCTCGTTGGCAACATTACTCACTTCGGAATAATTATTTCCTGCCATGGCTGTGATTACTCCATGCACGATAGAGGAGTAGGCCTACATGGATGGATTTCCTTCCGATCACCGCACTGTCCATGTCGACCACGAAAGACGCGCCATATAGAATTTTCGCAGTGCGTACAAGCATGGTGACTCTAGCACCATGACTGGGATGCGATTCCAGCTTTCGCCCGTCAATGTAGTGCACGTGAGAAAAAAAAACGAAAACTGAGTTCATTACAATATCTTAAGACATACTAGAAATTTTGCCTTAAAGCCCCTCATTTTGAACAATAATAGCACACAGATTCCTGCAAGCCAAAAGCTCAAGCGAAGACATGGTTTAACAACAAGAATTTCCAGGCAGCTTTTGAGATATGTCACAACTCGAGGCAGGTTGTATAGCGGCGTAGAAGCGGAGGTTGATACATGCAGTTGACAAGAGCAAGACAGCACCGGCAGTAAAACTCGGCATCGTAGCACTCATTCGCCTGTGGAGAACTGAGCATGGTCAGTAACATACGCGTCCAAGCCGTGCGCGCGAAGCACCTATAAAGCCAGCTTCGTCCTGGTTTCTTACGCATCTGTCATCATCCATGGACACCAACGAATCTTCCACTATTACCCTCACTAAATCCCCCTTTAATAATGCCTCCGAGGCGGATTTAGTCATCCGTACGGCAGACAATGTCGATTTCTTCGTCCTGAAAGCGCTATTGTCACTCAAATCCCCGACATCATTCTTCCGGCACGTATTGGAACCTCATACATCAGAAAGGAGCGATCTTCCAGTCCTCAAAGTCAAGGAGGACAGCGACACATTCAGGATTATGCTTTTCTTCTGCTATCCATATGACACCCCCAACATAGAGACCATCGAGCAGTTCACGGCCGTCGGAGTAGCACTGAAGAAGTATTGCATGGATAATGCTTTCAAGCGATTCGTCAAGGCTGCGATTACTTCGCGCCTGATAGAGGAGCAGCCCCTGCGAGTGTTTTGTTTCGCAGCTGCCAACGGATGGAGGTAACTAGGTGAGGCTACGGCTAGGAACACGCTCGCTACACCTCTGCATCCAGAAGCTGAGCTCGAGGATCTTAAACACATGAACGCCTTGCAGCACTTTCGTCTTCGGGATTATCACAGAAAATGTGGAAAGGTCGCGCAGGTGGGGTTCGATCCTATGCACGGTGCAGGAATGACGTGGTTACAAGGTCAAGCTTCACAGCTATTATTCCTGCAATCCATACCGTCGTGTCGATGGTGTCTCAAGCCAGTGCCATATTTGACTCGATCAGGAGATGGAAACTTTCGTACCCATACCTGGTTGCGTGATTATTTAGACGAGGTGAACACGCAGGCTTCAGAGCGGCGTCGACCAGAAGTTGCGCTGGATGACGACATCGTTTACCGGGCAGTTGTGAAGAGTATCGCGGAATACGGTCACGCTGATTGGACAAAAATCGCCTCCAAGCAAATTCACCGATACGCAAAGTTATTGGCGAAGGAAATCGATAGACGGATATCAGAGATGAGTAATATGACAGCTTTGACGTGCCTCCCTCCTAATGGGTTATCAAAGGTATCCCTGGACGTGGACTGGACGATGTGACAACAGAATAGCGAAAGCACATGAATGTGCCAGACGAACGTTGTCCGACTAGACTGGTTCGAGTCTATTGTCCGACGCTTATTCTAAACCAAACTAGGTCATAATACTATGTCAGGCGTGAACTGTATTTTCCTCCTCATACAATAACAACTCACTGAGATGGCATTCGACGTCATAATCAGTTCTTCTATAAAGATTACTCCGAAGTCGCCCATGTGAAACCTTCAGAAGATAAGTTATACTGTCGAAGAGCCGGATGCAAGGCAACAACTCGTAACATCGAATGAACTTCCGAGCGAGTGAGATCCGGGAACAAAGCCAGAAAAGAACTTTCATGGACGGGGTCCAGGCATCATCAACGTTTACTGAACGAGCGTAAGTATGAGCAACCCAAAGAGCATAGATTATAGAACACACGAAAACCTCAGCACCACATATTACGCTCATGAATATCCACCAATAACCACACCATCCCTATCGGCCACGAAAGACGCGCCACGTAGGAGTTTCTCTGATGTCATGGCCTTCCACTCCACCGGAGCCTAAACAAGTTCCATGAGATAAAGTTAGTACTACAGATTCAAACGTACTAAGATCGCGTCTTATCAGCCTAAGGATACACCACTGCGATAATCTGATTGCGAAACCGGGAAGGAAAGCGTCATGATGGTTCGAAAGGAAGGAACGATTGTGGCTGTGTTGCGTTGTTGGCTCGATCTCTCCCTGCGACACGGCTCATCTACCCAAGAGTCAGAACTACTTTTACTTCGCTTGACAGCACACTGTTATCGATCTTTCGTTGTTCCATTTTCGCCTGTTTGATTCAATTGTATCGCTCGACGTAAACGGAGCCGCGCGGTATACTTACATTTTTTCGGAAGATCGGTACGCATATCCCCTCTCGCTATTACTGGTATGTATCAATCGCCGACCAGGAATAAATGAAAGCGTAACAGACCTTCGTAATTTTTCTTCATCTCGATTGCAGTCGTCCTCAGCGCGGAGGACTCAAGTTCGGCCAATACAGATGATCGCGTCTTGTTTCACAAAAAATGTTGGCTGATCGGGTTTTCTATCCTGGGCATCCTGGACTTTCGGCCGACAATTTATTAACGATCGGACCGGTATCCGGTGGATGCCAGGGTACCACCCACAAAATCCACCTCCTGGTGGGTCAGTTTCATGCATTGTGTGGACCAACACATTTCCCTGGGAGGGGCTAGATAGGAGCCGGGTGCTACACCCCTTGCCTTGTCTTGTCAAAGGGGTGATATGTACCAGACTCGGTTTCTGTAGTAATCGGCGTTACGCGTGAGTGAGTATTCTCGATTGAATGCAGCAAATACGACGAGGAAACAGCGACGGCGATGATCATAAAGTTGGGACAGAACAATTCGGCAGAAGCCGACTCTCATGATACGCGTTCGCGTTATTTGGCAAAGCCGTTAGTACCAAATCGGGCTTCTCCTCTCGGCTACCAAGGCGACCAGCCTGTTACGCCGCGCTACGTTTCCCATCTTTCTCGACTCTGAGTCCACATTCGCATATCAAAATGGAACTAGTATCTCGGCGGTTCGGTGCTCTAATTTCAAAAGCACAATATCCTGCACTTGGCAGCGTGGGCGGGGCGGAAACGATCGTGTGCACAAGCACAGGAAGTTGGGTACCGCTCCACCAGTCTCGTAAGGGCAATAATAGATGATATGTATGTGGAAAGTAATAAAGATCTTCTGAAACTCCAACCCATCCTTCATTTTACCGTATCAAAGTTTAAAGTGACGTGGGAGCGAAAGCCCTGGGGATGTGTTACATATTCAGGACCGGGAAAGAACGACCCTACTCTGAGCTCCATGCTTCGCTGTCCCTGGTTCCTTGGACACAGAGGGTCTCAGGTTGCCGCGCCCATTTCAAGGAAAATACATGCTGGTCTTCGCTTCAATCCCGGGGAGTATGACTCTTAAGAGCTAACTCGAAACTTTCGGAACCCAGATCATGTGCTCCCAATAGAATATACAACGTCTATTGACGTTAGTACGACAGGGTGGAGTACTTCCCGCAAGGCAACGAGAGATGACTATCTTTACTCCCACCCACCGACGACGAAAATTCTGGCGTTGGGTGGCTATTAGGCGATTTTGGAGTCATGTACAAGCGAGGTAACCAAGAATGGTCTCAGAAGTTTGGCCGTAGCTTCATGCGTGGAGCAGAAGAATAGAATTATTCGCGATGTCGCCAACGAGGCTGGCGCTCTCTTCCTCTCCACCTGCACTGCAAAGAAACTGATCCGGGGTTCGAGGATCGAGCGACGTCGGCTACACCGTGACGCCCTCATGCATGGCGGCGAGAAAAAGAACACGCGGTGTGTCAAAGAACGACTCGGATGACGCTTTCCTGACGTAGTTCTTGATTTTAAATCATTACTCGGTTACTTGAAAGTTTTGCCTCAGTTCTGAGGCGGCGTTGAGTCTGTATCACTTCGGACGGCCGAGAACATTGCTACAGCAACCCTCTGCAGGTAGTATCATTTGGAGGAGGCTCAAAGAAAATCACTAAGATCACTTAAAATCCGCTAGTTATGGGGGCATAGCTCAGTTGGGAGAGCGACAGACTGAAGTTGGTTACGCACCAGGTTTTCTGGAGGTCCCCAGTTCAATCCTGGGTGCCCCCATCTTTGCCATGTTTTTACCGTATATACCCATTTGGCACTGACCGTCGGTTTAATCAGATTGGATATCGGGATGCGCGTCTACCCGGAACCAAAGTGACGACGATGACGACGAAAGATTCTCGCCAATTGTAAGCATAGCCACAACGGCGTCTAGAATTATTGACCTTACGGGCGACCTCGGACGACGCAAATATACAGGAGTAGTCATCGAGTCGAGGCAACTGCAACGGCGTACTGGCTCAAACAAGTTTAGACAGAGGATCCAGATTTGCGAGGTCAACTACGAATTCGGAAAATACATGGAGATGTATGTGCCAGGAGCTTACGAGTGAACGTGCGTAAAACTGATTTCCAGACTATTATTGTGCATCCGAGGTAGGAATAGGGGGGGAATGTTATTCGTCGGTTAGTCCAGGAACTTGGTATGAGAGACAGATGTGCCAGGATGCGCTATGTGATTGTCCCATGACTCGTATAACGATAACAGTTCAAACTCAGTGATTCAGATTCATGCGTTGACTATTTGGAATATGTCAAGTGAACAGTGTACTATCTATTCTTGTCGAAAGTCTAAGCGTCGGGAGGGCTACGGTGGATTGGATAGAAAGAGTTCTGTTCGACTGTTCGAGATGGATTGAAGTTCGTTGGTTCCTGTGCTGTTCTCAGGGGTATTGTTAGAACAACTGATGGTCGACTGAACCTGATTGGACATCCTGATATGTACGCGCTATAAGGGGATGTCGTATAGAGAGGCGTGGTACTGGATAGACATAGTTTTTTCCTGCTTTGAATAGAGGATGTGCGTCGTTAATACGAACCCGACTCGAAATGTATAAGCTGAAGGGAGTCTCACGCGAAGCCCGAGGCTGTGAGTGCGAGCCAGTCAATGGGGCGTGATATCAGCGCAACGGAAAACATACTGCATGCGAGAAGAAGACATACGACTGTAGTGTGGCTATACGTAAAAGTTCCAGGGTCGTCAACCAGCTGAGTTACGAGTTGGCAGCTTCGACGTATGAGAAATGGCTTGGTACTCTCACCCTCGATGGTATGTTTTATGTGGATAATACAGAAAATTGACCAACGATCTCTATTAATGATTGATAGTAGGGGGGGACAATTGCTGTGGAGGAACTGCAAACATCAAGTAAGAGAGAAAGGCATAGCGCGAACCCGGGGTTGGAAAAGGCGAGTAGAAGGATCACCCAGGAATATCAAGCGTCGAAAGGAGTTGATTGCGGTTCTGAAAAAGAAATATGATTTAACAATCGGGTTAACTACGTTGAGCGAACGTGTCGCGACGGTAGAATGGAGGCGCGTTGGCGGATTTTTTGACATATATATAAAGTTGAACGGTGTTGAAGGACATGTCCGACAGGCGCAGAGGGAGAACCGTTGTAGTTCTGCGCCGAAGATTCGGATAGCGGCTACTTATAGCCAGAGACCGAGACAATTTGAGTAGATGGAGACTTTTGAGACAACTGGGCTGTAAAGTGCCCGGGAAATGTTACGCGACGTGATTGTGGCGACGCCAGAGCCTACTGGTTGCAGGACTCATGAACAGAATTTTAACGGCAGAGCTGTGAGTGGAAAGATGTACGCAAAACTGCTGTAGTAATCCGATCAGATAAGAAGGCGCAGAATGTCCATATGGGGATGAAGATCTAGGCGTGGCTGAAAATTTTGATTGCTGTGCCGAAATCCGACCAATGAGATCGAAGAATGGCGATAGATAAGACATGAGATTTAATCGGGCGACCTAAAAAAGGATCGGAGATTCCAAAGTGGAGCCTTGAAAAGAAAAGCGACTGAATCAGAAAAATG
Source organism: Desarmillaria tabescens (assembly GCF_030435595.1). NCBI lineage: Eukaryota > Fungi > Basidiomycota > Agaricomycetes > Agaricales > Physalacriaceae > Desarmillaria > Desarmillaria tabescens. The sequence continues at coordinate 531,335 of NW_026848303.1, forward strand.
CTGGTTCGTCGATAACCACCATCATCTCTCCCGTCGTCGGCCGTATGCCCTACTCGCTGCCTACCCCCAGCACAGGCCGTCCTACTCACCGTCGTTCGTATACACATTCTCCAGGCGCCTTTGCTTCGCTCGGCTCGTTGCCACGGATTACCCACCACCGCCCTGTCTTCCACATACAAAACGACTGTTCCTCTGACGACGATGAACAAGGTCTGCTCAGCCCCGGCCACAAGGCAAAGCCATTACGGGTCGATACACACTTAGGCGTACCATTCCCACGAAGTTCGCCTTCGCCGCGAAGTCCTAGCCCGGAGGTTCCCAGCAGGCCTTCACTGCCGCAGCGAACCAACTCAACGCCCATTTTGCTCTCCAATGGCCGGCCTCTCAAATCGTCCCTTAAAGGGTCACCACGTTCGTCATCTGTTCCCGATATGCCCTCATTATCTATCCAACATACCCGTGCTCGGTCTGCCCCCTCTACGCCTGCTATTTCTCACCACGAACATCATTGCCACAAAAATGTTCACTTTCCTACCCACCAGCTCGAAACAGTTCGTGTTTTCAACAGGTCTGCGAAACCCGCTTCGCTGCTTCGAACTATTCCCGCTTCGGACGCAGAGACCGAAACTGAGACGGAGGTTGAAGGTTCTTGTATCACACAGACTCGATTTCCCTTTCCTTCGGTTATCCCCTCGTACTCTCTTTCTCCATTTACCGACCCTGTACCAAGCCCTGCAGTGCCGAGGGAAGGTGCTAATGTAATACTCGAGTCCTTGACTCTTCCCCCATCAACCCTAGCCCTGAAGGGTACCCTCCTCGTACGCAATATATCATACGAGAAGCTGGTCTACGTCAGGTTCACGCTCGATGACTGGCAGACGACGTCTGAAGTAGCTGCTCGGTATCAAACGTCGTTGCCTTCGTTACCTGTTTTGTTCAAGAAGAACTTGACCGTAGGTGATGTCGCTGCAGGCGTTGCTACAGGAGGACAAGGCGCTTGGGACCGCTTTGAATATACAATCAAATTGGAAGACTACGCTTCGACTCTTATTGATCGCACCATCTTTCTGGTTGTACGATATTCCGCAGGTGGAGGTGAATGGTGGGACAATAACGCTGGGAAAAACTATCGTGTGGCCTTCATTCGAAGTCCTGACCGTAAGTTCCTATTATGCATTCCGTTCCCACTTGTTCACTCACTTAGCTAAAGAAGCGTCACCTGCAACGGTCGAGAAATCCCGTGCCCCTGTATCTCTGACAAAAGCTGCTTCCGAGAGCTCGGTCCCGTTCCCAACGATTGCTCCTTCCTCACCCACAAGTCCACCGACTTCTACTTCCTCGCCACCCACCCTATCACCTTCGTCATCGACCCCTGCACTGCCTCCTCCGCAACATAACCGTGCGCAGTCAGAGGCTACGCTTCAGCACCGTCTGAAGGGCTTCAAATTGGCTAACTATGCCAAGCCTAACGCTGTGCCTGCTCAACTGAGTCCTACCGCAGAGAAAGCAGAGGGTGCTGGCGTGTTCTGGTTTTGGGGCTCTTCCAAGTCGCAAACGGGTACAGGTTCCCCTGTACATTCGGACGGCGATGGAGACGTCACTCCTGCTCTGTCGAGAGGCAGCAACTCTCCGTTGGACTCACCTATCGAGGAGCGAGCGAATTTATTGGAGGAGCCACCCGTGTATGTTGAGCCTGCGAGCCTCCCGATTCCCTTCTCGATGCTCAATTCGGACGCTATCGAGCCTGAACGCCATTCGAAATCCCCATCTCCATCTCCGCTTCCGCTGGCTCACTCCCCATCTCCCCCTCCTACTACCCCAACACCCACATCTACGCCCACTCCGCGAGTGGGGAAAAAATCCCTTAGTCCTCCATCCTCGTCCGAGGATCTTTATAAAGCCTTTGTGAAGCAATGGTGCTTCGTCGGCGCTGGAGGAGGAAGCGAAACCATGATAGGCGCCTAGACGATGAACGCCATGCCATCTACATTAAACGACCCGCTCGCCATACGACGGCTCTCTCATATATCAGTTATCTTTATTCATCTTCCCACTCGCGCTGGTTTGTACTACCAATCTCAACTTTTTTCGCTAGACATTTTGTACCATTAACAGCAACACAGCGTGGATGGACGGTTTTTGTTTTCCTCATTTATGTACTAACGATTTTGTACTTCCACTTACTCACTCACATACCCCCCTCACATACACGAAAAGCATGTATAGTACGGACGCTACATACGTGCACCCCCCCTCGGTTTATCATCGTTGCATATTATCATTACTTACTTTGGGTTGAAACATGAATAGAATGGTTACGGTATCGGATGAGATTTTCACAGGTGGAACGGTGCCTAGTGTGCGCTCGGTGCCGTCTAGGCCCAGCCTGGTTTCTATGCCAGTCCCGACGATCTACGAGTGGGTTAGTTGGTTGGCAATAACTCTCTTCTGCTCCTGTCATTTTGGATCGGCGAGAATGTTTGGACTCGGGTATCATCCGTGAACCAAGGATCCCACGAAGCCCATATTGACCAGGTTATCGGTCTGTTTCCCGAATCGGCTGAAAGACAGACGTCATCGATTGCGTCTTGTTTTCTCAGACTGATACTAATAGCTTGCTCTACAGTCAGCGTTGTGAATCGTGAAGCCCGTTTCCACCGGGGAAACCGTCTTTTTTTTCTTGCCTGGCCATGATCTTGGAAGCTGGAACGGAGAATGCGAAACGTTCAATCCCGCTTAGGAAGCACTGCCCGAGATCACAAATCACAAATCACAAATCACGAAAAAGTGAGATGAAATCACGAACGTTTGACAGTGATACACTTTTCATTTTATATGGCCGGTGATTAGATACAGCCCAACTAACTCAAACGGTGCCGTTATAGTTGCGAGACTCGTACCGACTCTCCGAATCCGAGTGCTTGACAAGGACAAGCATATGCCAATGGGAAAAGGAAAAGATCGAGTGTGCTGTCAGAACGCGGATGAACTTCCTACACGTGTTGTCGTGGTTTCTTTACATAGGCGCCGCAGATAAGGAAGAAGAGGAAGACGCAGTTCGGAAATTTTCAGGAATGTCCAAAGGCCGGGTAAGTTGGGTAGCTGGCTTTACCGGAAAGGCAGGAGAAATGAACTTGGTGAATGGCGTCACGGTTTTGGGTGCACTTCATAGCCAGCGACACAGCCACCGATTGCTCCTTCTTTTCGAACAGTCATGTGGCTCGTCCTTCCTGGTTTCGCTAATCCCGGTGGCGGTGGAAGAGGTTGATAAGACGTCAGTTAAGTGGAGCTTTTACATGTACTCTTCCTGGTGGTGCGGAACGGTGACATCGGAGGGACTCCTACGTGGCGCGTTGATGTCGTTATTGGTGGTGCTAATTTCGTGCGTTTTGTTATCTATGCTTCCCGCGTTGTTTGTACTTACACCATACTCAATGGGATAGGAATACGGTACGGTACTATGGTGTGACCTCGACCGTGTCTATTTGGAATAATAGAGTTCTTGAGGCGCCCTGGAGACTAGAAGGGACGGTTGCATTCAGTATACTAGGACTACTAGTACTTCCGGTGTGATATCTGGCTTGTCCAATTGCATTCATTCCGTTAATACCTCGATTTCAGGTTGACGCTTGACAGGTTGGCAAGGGTGTTCATTCCTCGGCGGATCATCGATAAAATGTTAAACGCGATATTTGACGAAAAAGTACAACAGATTCAATCATCGATGCCATAACCCAATTCTTGTCCCGGCCGTTCAAAGCGACCCTTCGACTCCTCAACTCTTCTGTTACTTCGTCCAGTCAATGTTCAACGGTACCTATGGCGGGTTGAGATCAGACGTTGTGCAGGCGTGGCCTTGCTTACCTGCGAAATCTTTCTGTCGATTTCCTCCATTAATAGTTTCCCGAGTTGGCGAACCTGGCTGGCAGCAATCTTCCTCCATTCTTCACAAGGGCACTGGGAGGTACTCGTCATGACTGCTTTGGCGATGATCATGTCATCCAAGGCGGTTTCTGGGTGAGGTCGTTATCGCAGTTCAGCCTTAACTGCGGCAAGATAATCTTCGACCCAAGAATGTACGATCCATTCTGGTGGTGAGAGCCACACATTCGAAGATGTCCTATCACACCACCGACATTTCCTATTTTCGAGGAACTGCAGCTCCGATTCTTTACCTTCCAGCCAGGGTGCTGCGCTCGAAGATGATAACACGTCCTGTGCGGCTTGTCTACACTTCCTGTGATAATTCCGAAGACGGACGTATTGCATGGCATTGATGTAATTCAGGTCCTCAAGCTCTGCTTCTGGATCACTAAGGGGACTGGCAAGTGTGCTCTTTGCCGCAACCTCACCCAATACCTTCCATCCATTAACAACTGCAAGAGCAAAGATCTGCAGCGCCTGTGCTTTCATTACAGGTGATGCGGTCACCGTTTGGATGAACTGCTCCATTGCATGATCCATACAGTATTTGTCCAGCGCCTTCTTCACGCCCACGATCTGATCAATGCTCTTGATCTGGGGAGCGACATTTGGGTAACAGAAGAGAAGGATAGTCCGGAATGTGTCACTGTCCTCCTCGACTTGGAGGACAGGAAAGCCATCCTTTTCATCCGTATGCTGGCTGTTCTTCAGAACATGACGAAAGAACGATGATGGGGATTTTAGCGATAGTAGTCCGCTGAGGACGAAGAAGTCGACATTATCGGACGTACGGATCACTAGATCAACGCAATCAGTGGGATCGTTGAAGGGGGAATCGGCGGTGGTTGTCGTAGGCTTAGTGGTCATTGATAGCAGAGACATGGGAAGATTAGGCAATCAAGGGTAGAACATTCATTACGTTTGTGTCACCTCGTGGTGGCTGGGGCGCTTAGGCTTTCGGCGTTTATCAGTAGACAAGTGAATCAGTACTTCGATTAAGGCATTGCTAACTCTTGCGTACTTCTCTGTATATATTTGCCGACCTTGGCTCTAGCGAACGCTTGGGAATGTACTACCTTCTAAGCCGAAGCAAACATTCCTTCACTGCCAAATGCCCGGTACGTCTTACAGTTAACGCGTACTTTAGTTGGTCGTTCTTATTTCGGTTTATACTAATATGAAAAAAATTGTTAGAAAACGTATATTTTTCTGCAACTAACTTATGGTAAGCCTGCGCGTCTTTTCACCAGTCACTTGCAAAACTTTGCCATATCTTGTCTACCTTTGGCTGAAAACAATGGTGTTGCTCGGATAGGAAAATCTATACTTGAATGCGTCAATAGAGATTCCAAGGCGAGAGAATCAATAGATAGAAAGCGCGCCGACAGATATCTTTGATAAATGGGTAAGGCCCATGCGGAAACTGGTATCGACGCGACGCGTGTCTTATGTAATACATTTCATCGGCTTTCGCCGATCATCGTTGGTTTGTCTTTCCCAAATCGTACTTCCTCGCTGCTCTGCTCTCGTTCTCCTTCCGTACTTGCTGCTGCTGCTAGCTTTTTGCTGAGGGGAATATCTACTGTGTGACAGGCTCTCAACACCGATGCATACACAAATCAATCTTCTCCTTGATCAAACACGGGTATTGGCACTTACTTGCAGCAGGGTACGGCTTGCACTGAGCTCTCCTGTGTCTATTGGATCATGTCAGGACCTGCCTTACTGGGAAAAAATTACCTGAAGACACCGGATTGCTTGAACTGCCAGTGTCTGGCCTACATCCGATGCACCCTTGTTCCTTTCTCAGCCTCGCGTGTACCGTAACCAATTCGGCGACATCCCATAATGGCTATTCCTATGGATTGGTTAGCAATTGCTGTGGATTGGCTGCACCCCTATGCGAATTGGCCGCCACTCAGTGTAAAATTAGCTTATAAGGAAGGGAAAAAATCTGCATTTTCCAACCAATTCAGCCCCTTGGGGACCTTTAAAAGCCCGGCATGCTCAGCTTTCTACCTCACTGCTACTCCCCCACCTTTCTCAGGGAACCTTCCTACTCATCATCTCCTCCCTTGCCTTCAATTGCCCTTTGCCATGGTTCGAGGAAACAAACAAATTCAATGCCCGGACTGCACCACCATGGTTTCTCACCAGAAGGACCTCAAAAGGCACATGATACTACACGCCAAATTGCAACGGTAAGGGAATATTACTCTCTAATCTCATCTGTATTCATCGCGTCGGACAGCTGGTATGCTTGCCCCGACTGCCCAGTGAGGCTTCTCCAAAAGAGCAATCTTGAGACCCACAGGGCCAAACATCAGTGCGTGCACTCTTTTTTTCGAACTCTATAGAATTTACACGCTCCTCCAGCACCGGTAACGAAAAGTACAAGTGCACCGATTCCCGCAACTGTACTTGGGGCGGCATCAGCCAAGGCGTCCTCACCAAACACCGACGAAAGTACCACGGCAACGTGCCACCTTCCGGAGATATCGTGCAGCCCATCCCTGACGGCAGTTCCTACGAAAGGGAAACCACCGCCGAGTCCTCGGGTTCCTCTTCATCGTACGATTTCGAGGCTCCAACCGGTGGTGGCCTCAACCCTGGCGAAACGTTCATGGACCGATTCATCGCTTCCTCTTTTCCCAACGAAGGCGCTGGATTTAACCGACCCATGACCCCGCAGGCACCGGAAACCGAGAGGAATATTCTCTGGACCTCGCCCACGACGGGCTTTCAGCATGGTAATGTGTGCTATTCACCGGAGGCCAAACAGCTCTACCCTGCCGCAAGTACAGGTTCCCTTCTCGACGATGGTCTCGACTTTATTCCGTTCTTGGAAGGACATCCGACGCCAGGCGACGATGGTTTAATCGATGCGGTCCCCTACCCTGATGCTGGTAACGCGGGTTCCCTTGGATCGACGCCGGACGCAATGGGAAATACGATCACGTTCAACGCACCTGCTCCAGCCCATGCACCTTTCGGATATCAGTACACTCTTCCGCCCATCAACCCGGCTCCTCCCCGGCTATATGTTCCTGCAATGATGTACCCTGGGTCCCATCAGCCATCATCTTCGGACGTGTCGAACATTGGAATGTCGCAACAGGATATAGTATATGGATCGATTCACACCTATGGACAAGGACCACCGATCCCGGATGCCTCAACGAGGACGTCATCGAATGGTTACTCTGAGTACGTGCCAGGACCTTCGAGGAGCAGGATGTACTACGTCGATGACCAGGGACAGTATCGATACGGTTGACCTAACGCGGAGAGGAATGTGGAACGCTTTTCGGACCCTACTGTGAATGACTTTTTTTGTTATGGAAGCGGAAACGCTTCCTTTGTTCCGTTTTGGACGATTTCCTGTGCATGCTCGTTTGTTTCGTGTTTCATGTTTTCCCTTCCCTAGGATTTGTTCAGGATCACTGTATGCTAGGTAGGTCCTTCCTCTGTTAATTATTCCAGGCATATATACGCGTCGTTAAATGAATTATTCAACCACGAAGTCAAAGGTTCATACGGTGGATTACGGCAGCAGTGAATTGTGACATGTGAAAGAACCCGATGATTTCTTCTCAGGCATTCCATGCTGTCCAGTTGGGTATGTCAGCTAAATTGTTCGTTCGCAGGCAGCTATCCATCGCAGAGTAACGAGGGATCTCTTCCTGTTCCCTCGTGGAAGCAAGCGTGTGGCCATTGAGGGCCGGCCTGTCAAGCGCGGTGGAAGTAGCCGGCTCAGCAACCGTCAGCGATTATTTTTATTCTTTCACACCATCTCCTCTCTGACTCTGGGCGACCGGACAGTCAAACACGACGAAGCGAAACGGATGGCGGCTATGAGGAGCACTAAACTATGCCGTAAACCCAATATTCTCGAGCCCGGTACTAGAAAGGTAATGGCACCGCATAGCTCCAGTAAACAGTTCTTGCTATTGGTAGCTATCGGATTATGCCTTCGGCAAGGGTGCTTGCGTTCTATCATTATCTTGCAATGAGTGTCCCTCAGATCGTCGACGGGCTCAGGCAACGTTCCCGGACCTACTAATGACTGCGATCAGGCAGACGACCTTGAACACTGCTTTCGACGATGTAAGTACCTGCTACTCAATCAACATCTGACCGACGGAAACTTTGCGTGAAACACAATCAACCATCCAGAACTCAGGATTGGTGTTTTTTAAGACTTTTTGGCTCACGACGCATGAAAGATCAAGCTGAAGGGCGATATATGATGGCTGGGAGGCGTTTTGTTCTGCGATATCATCATCATGTCATCTGTAGCTATCCCTCGTCTGGATAAGAATGCGCTGATAGGAATTTGGATTGAGACTAGTCTATGGGGTGCGTTTTATTATCGTTTTCAACTTTGGCGGACTGAAGTTATTATAAATGTGCGTTTAGGCATGAAGTGAGTTTCTCCTTGAATATGGAAGCAGATCAGACTCAATAGTACGAGTAGTTGGATTGTTTTTGTTGCTGCAATGTTCGTTCTCTACAAAAGGCACGAATCTCCTAGGCGCGTCCACTATCACTTCGGGTTCGATGTTGCGGATGTGATTGCTTATTTACATGATTAATGTAGGCTACTGGCCGCGACCTCGATAATCCTCTTCTTGCTGGGATCAATTCATATCGCTTTGTCCTTAAGACAACTTCTGGAAGCCTTCATTAACGTTCCGGCAACCTCATCGAGACTTTATTCCATCATCTATTGGGCGAATTTGTCCACCGGACTCAGCGTTGCAAAGATTAGCGTGTATGCTACGGCTGTGAGCTGGCCTGGTTTTCTCCATGAGCCTAAGGCTGAGGATTCTTGCAGGTCTTTGTTCAATACTTTGTTATGGTGCGTCTGATTCGCTTGGAACATCGAAATCTCGCTGAATATGGGCAGATATGGAGACTTTATGTGGTCTGGGATTATAATTGGAAAGTCACAATCCTGCCTGTACGTTGTCCTTAACCCTACCTTTCGTCAACCCGCTTTCTATCGTGTTTTATTTATAGCTATTCCTTGAGATATGTCAAATGGGTTAGTTTTTCTCGTCCATCATGTCGATCAGCTCGCAGATAGATCATCTTAGGAACGGCATACACGGCAGCCGTGCTCGCAGCTAAAGATCTGGTGTCACAAGTCACGTTTGGACCGGTTCCGTGGAGCATTGAGCTTGCCCTTAATTTCATTGTCACTGCAGGAATCGCCGGACGATTGTGGTGGATGGGTAGACAAGTCAATGCGTTGGGAGAACGCAACAAGTACCTTTCAGCCCTATTGGTGGTCGTCGAGTCCGGAGCCATTTTTGCTGCTGTAACGCTAGTAATGCTTATTCTCTTGGTTAAGAAGAGCCAGCTATCCATCAATGGGACCGACATATCAACACAGTTGGCGGTACATCTTACTTTTTTTCTGAGTAGTTTATTCTGATGATATCTGGCAGGTTTTGACACCCCTCCTCATTATTGCTCGCGTCGGGATGACAATGATCCCGAGGGTACCAGCGTCAACCCTCTCTTTTGCGTATCCGGCGCCTGCAAGTCATGCAGCAAATATTGAGCTGGCCACAAATGGCCTTGCCAATAGTGTCGCCATTTCTAGAGCAGAGATCATCGACATATCCGAATCCGGGCCATTTGATATGAAAAGAAATAGCAAGTGAATTATGGATACCGTCCTTCTTGTTCTGGCGTTCTGTATTGTTTAATTGTAATGCTTTATGTGAATATATTTTTTGCCATCTCGACGAGTGCTGTTTCCTTGATCAAATCAAACTTCAAATTTGGGCCAGAGCGTGGGAACGAACATTTGTACCGCACATCCGACCGAACATCTGTTTATCCACTACGTTCACTGTGGCTTTTTAGATCTTGGTCGTGACTGGTCGTGCTCTCATTTCGCCTTATTCTATTTAACGGGTGTAATCTGGTTGTACAGAGGCGTCAGTTACAAGGCTAGACTTGAGCAGTTTACTCGTCGCACGATCTTCCAAGTATCAATTAGAACCGCTATCGCAAGGAACAAGTTCCGGTGTCCCTTTGTCACTTCACCTAGGAACGTGTTCTTAGGATGGAGCGCTTCGCTATTTTTCTATACGATCGCCAGCCCAGACCAGTCATATTTCCGTGATTCTCCGCATCCGGAACCATTCCGCACTTGAAGCTTGCTTTCTTATGTTACAGCCCAGGCTTTCTGTGAGTTCTTCCCTTATACTAGAGCCTGGACTGACGTTCATCCTCTTGTAATTGTTCATGTTGTACCGTTTATCTCAGTGACTGACCTCAAGCCTCTCGTGTGGACGAGACCCACCTAGCGCTTTACACCGTGTGTCTATGCTCCCGTCCTTCACACCAACACCCTATCAGCGAGAAAACGAGAATCTTGCTTTATTTCTGACTGCACCCCGGGGAACTGCTTCTCTATCGCGAGTAACTCTCCTGTCGTTGATATTGTAAGCGCCAGCAATGTACCCATAATCCTGATGAAACATCTGCAATGGCTGACTGTCTGTGTATCTCTGATATACACCAAGTAAAACACCATTCCTCTGCGGTTGTCACTGATCACAACATCTCATACGTCTTCGATTCTGAGAATGCCAAGGACGTTCTTCCGAGCTGGAGGTGTTCGCCTTCATCAAGTCCCCACAGTCAGAATTAGACCATCGCACGCCCACACGCACTACTTATGTTATGGTATAAATATAGGCTCGGAGGCGAGCCTGCATCTCCCGTTGCATGTGGAGCTACAGTCAACAACGGTATTGTAGCTTCCGGCACTTCCCGTGTGCCCACATTTCGGCGAAGCAAGCTATCCACTACTGTCTCGAGTTCTTGCAACAATTCTCCTCCATCACTTCAACTTGAAGTCGTCTCCGATGCCCTCCGATATCTCATGGACACCAGCTGTCTAGATTATCTCCAAGCATTGTCCTCCTGATACGCCGCCAAATGGATCAATTGCTACTAAGGGCCTCTCGGTTATGAAGATTGTTGCGACATAAGTCACCGGATCGCTTCGTAACTCCTTTTGATCTGAGGAGCACAACCTTGTTACGACATAACAGCTTGAATTAAAATCCGGTATCTTTCAGTCTCCTTTCTCTACAACCACTATATCCACTGATACGATGCTCCTTGTGTTGCCCGTCGAGCTTATCGAGGATGTCATGACACAAGTATGTGGCTATATCTCGCACGTCCCTAGAGATGTCTCTGAAATATTCATATCTCAGCTCGATAGCCGCACTGACCTCATACACTTTGGAATGACTTGCAAGCAGGCTCATCTGATCTGCAGACCACATATCTTTGCCTGTCTGAAAATTCGGATTAGGCATGATTATCGGAATGACAACAGCATATCTCTTCTTAAGAGTCTTACTCGAGGGGAGACAGACCTAGCGAAACTCGTTCGCGAACTATCCATCTTAACAATACTTCCACGTTACTCCCGCTGTTCAGGATCAGCAGACATGTATCACAAGATGACTCGCACGAAAGCGCGTGCCTTGAGAACATCAGTCAAGGCTATTCGTAATGTAATCCCCCAATTCGTGATCTTAGAGCATCTCCAGTCAGTGTGCCTCATGGCTAGATATTCTGATACTCATTTCTTTCAGCTGCGACTTGGACCCCTCAGGCGGTTTCAAGGCCGCTGACGTCGACGCCGTCATTCGAGCTCTGGCGGTCCTTCCCCGCCTTGTCAGCTTAAGCCTCAATTTTGGTTACGGCCCGTTTCTCTTAGTTCCCCCATATCTCATCAGATCCTCGCTGTCGCACTTTAAGAACCTTCACTCCGTAAAGATATGGGGCGAGGCCTATTCCTACGAGAGCGTCATCGGGCCATTAGTTGTCAACAATCCTAATCTCATACACCTCGCTATCTTTGGTAGAAGTTCCGCTCTTGTCACGACCTTTTGCAAGATTCAGAAATATTATAAACTTCGGCACCTCTCTATTACGGATCTCTCTATTGGATGCTCCATCGACGCTACCGTCCCAAATTTGGTTCCCTACCTTCGCCATCTTCGCGTCACACCCACCAGTGACTCCTCCTTCATTCCCACTGAATTCTGGACAGCTCTTACACAAAGGGGCATTCTACTGGCTACCTTACTTGTTCACAACGCGACGGAAGCGCTCATGGAATACCTCGAGTCGTACTCCGGATTGGAGGTTCTCTCGTTGTTCCCAGAGGGTGATGCGCAGGCAGACGCTTTTTATGGACGTGTTCTTCAACAGCATGTCCGCACTCTGAGAAAAGTTTCTATTGAGATAACGTCGAGAGGGAAATGGTGTATTGGTCCGCTTGCCCTCGACACACTGTCCCGTTGCACGAAGCTGGTCGAATTAAATATGCCCATTTATATGCACCACGAAGTTGGTGTCGTGTACAATCCACAACATTCCGCGGTGAGCAGATTAACCGAAGCTTCTATCTCCACTGATTTCTCATGCCAAGCGCAGCTGGACCTCCAGCAGTTTCTGGTACTCCTTCCCAACTTGCGACAACTATATATGCGGGGCCCGAAGCCTGTTCACGAGTTTACAAGTATGTGCATCCAGAGCGCAATAAACTACTTTCGTTCGGACAGCCCGTTGGACCTGGTAGTCTCCACCGATACGTGGATGTATAGGTCCAAAACAGAATACGGTGTTAACGTGCTGCGATGCGTAGGAGCATGGAAAGCAGTGCAGTTGCCTTGGGAGTCATGGTAGCTGAGTCTGTACATCTCGTATCTCCATTCGGAGGGAAGAAAAATTACGAAGGTTTGATACGCCTTCCAGGCCGAGATTTAGTACGCTTTCATTTTTTCGTACTACCAGTAGCGAAAGGGGATATACTTCCGAGAAAATGTAAGTATACCGTGCGGCTCCGTTTACATCTAACGATACAATTAAATCAGACAGGTGAAAATGGAACAGGCTGAAAGATCGATAACGGCGTGCTTTCAAACAAAGTAAAAGTAGTTCCAGTTCGTGTGGTAGATGAGGCGCGTCGCAGGGAGAGATCGAGCCAACAACGCAACACAGCCACAATTGTGCCTTCCTTTCGAACCGTCATGACGCTTTCCTTCCCGGTTTCGCAATCAGATTATCGCAGCGGTATATCCTTAGGCTGATAAGACGCGATCTTAGTACGTTTGAATCTATAGCACTAACTTTATCTCATGGAACGTGTTTAGGCTCCGGTGGAGTGAAAGGCCATGACATCAGAGAGACTCCTACGTGGCGAGCCTTTCGTGGCCGATATGGACGGTGTGGCTATTGGTGGATATTCATGAGCGTAATATGTAGTGCTGAGGTTTCGTGCGTTCTATAATCTATGCTCTTCGGCTTGCTCATACTTACGCTCGTGTAGTGAATGTTGATCATGCCTCGACCGCGTCCATGAATGTTCTTTTCTGGCATTGTTCTAGTAGCTGGGGAACTTCCCTCGCTCAGAAGTTCATTCGATGTTACGAGTTGTTGACTTGCATCTTGCTCTTCGGCGGTACGATGCGCTTATCTTCTGAAAGTTCCACATGGGCGACTACGAAGAAGTTATCTTTATAGAAGAGCGGATGACGACGTCAAATGTCATCTCAGTGAGTTGTTATTGTATGAAGGGGGAAATACATCTCATGCCTGACGTATCATTATACCCTAGTTTGATCTAGAATAAATGTGGAAAACGTTCATTTGGCACGTCCATGTGCTTTCACTATTCTGTTGTCGCTTTGTCCAGTCCACGTTCAGGGATACCTTTGGGAGGAGCGTTAAAGATGTCATATTGGACGAGAGGAAAGCGATCGAACCGACGACGCAGCCACAACTTCTCCTTCGAACAACCGTGGCGCTTTCCTTCTTGGCTTCGCAATCAGATCACACAGGAAAAGTCAATTGCGGTGGAGAAAGAGGTTGATAAGACGTCAGCGCAGTGGAGCGTGTTTAGACTCTTACTCTACCTGATGGAGCGGAACCGTGCCCAGGACATGACATCAGAAGGATTCTTACATGACGCGTCTTACTTGGACGATGTCGTTATTGATGGTTCTTCATTACACAGTGTTCTTCATTTCGTACGTCCATCATTCACGCGTCCCATGTTTGTCATGCTCACGCCTGCCCAGTGAATGTCAATCATGCCTCGACAGTGCCCATGAAAGTTCCCTTCTAGATTTGTTCTCCTATCTCAAGAATATCATTTGCTTGGAAGTCCATTCGATATTATGGATTGTAAACTTTCTGGGAGGTTTCGTGCGGACACTTGAGAGAGGTTTTGTTTTTTGTGAGTAATTTTTTAATATGTAATATCGGATGCCTAATGTGACGCAAGCACCATGCCCTAGTGTCGGCTTTGTGTATATACGTATCGCAAAACATTCCTTCAGCTACAGCCGTCCCTTCGTCACTTTTTCCAATCAATGTTCAGAGGTACCTATGGCAATCGTTAAGAGGATTCGTACTCGGATGCCAACTATCACACCTGCGAAATCAACCTATCGATCTCCTCCGCCACCAGCGTTGCAAATCGATGGATCTGGGTACCGGCAATTTTGGTCCAATCTGCATGGCCACACGCGGAGATGCTCTTTGCGGCCGCTTGAGCAATGATATCTTCACTTCGAGCGATTTCTGGGAAAGGCCGCCCCAGGACTTCCGCCATCAGAGCGACACGATAATCGGATAACCAATCATGCACGTAAAAAATGCTCTCTCCTACCCTGCATCGCCCATAGTATATGGAACGGCCACACCATCGACACTTCGTGGTGTCATGCAAGAAGAGGACTTTAGATACTTCCTCTTTCAGCCACGGCATGCATATATCTGTCTCCACCGACATAACGTCCTGAGCAGCCTTTCCACACCTCTTGTGATAATCTCGGAGACGAACGTATTGGAGTGCATCAATGCATCTCAGGTCCTCCAGTTCAACTTCCAAGTCAAGAGACACGTGAAGCGTGTTCTTAGCTGCTACCTCGCCTAATTCCTTCCATCCATTAGCAACTGCGTGAGCAAAAACCCGCAGTGCTTGCTCTCTTATCAGAGGCGAGGCAATCACGACTTTAACGAAACGCTCCCATGCATGATCCATGCAGTATTTGGTCAACGCTTTCCCTACCACCACAAACTGCTCGACGGTCTTGATCTCAGGGGAGGAGTATGGGTAGCAGAGCAGGAGGATCATCCGAAACGTTTCACTATCTTCCTTGACATCTAGGATGGGAAAGCCATCTCTTTCTTCCGTGTGTTGGTTGGCTTGCAGAACGTGACGAAAGAAGGATGATGGGGATCTCAGCGATAGCAGTCCGCTGAGGACGAAGTAGTCAACGTTGTCGGCTGTGCGGATCACCAGATCAATGCTATCGGTGGGATCGTCGAAGGGGGCGTCGGCGATTATGTTACGTGGCTTGGTGGTTTCCATTGGTGGTAGTAGATGGGTATGAGGATAAGAGAAGGGGGATCAGGTTGTATGCTTCTTGTGGTGCCTCGTGGCTGGCGCGTTGTATGCCTTCGGGCCGTTAATAGGCAAGGAAATAAGCGCTGAGAGTATGTCGCTGCAGAATCTCGTTTGCATCTGGGAGTTTTAGCATTGGGAATATATGTGCCTCGCTACTTAGCGAAACAAATACAGCTCCCTCAGTATCCATCGATGATAGCAGATGGGTAAACAGTTTGGACATGTATATTACTAGCCGCGTTGGGTTCTCAGCCTATGAATGTGACATGGCCGAGTTTTACCGCATGCGCGGTCTGATGTTGTCAATGGCATATCTCTTTTCCCACCTGGTAATTTTAACATTGAGGAATGGTCTCAGGACACGCTTGAGAATATTCAACTTTGCTGCCTTCACGAAGCGAAACGAATACGGCATTCACAAAAAGTTGCACAGGTTTGCGTAGAGTAAATGACCTCCTCTTTCAATTCCATATGTCGAAAGCTGCCTGAATATCTTGCTTGATGACGGCGGAAGTCAAGAGCTCGTAGCAGAAATTTGATCAGCTGATTTGGCGACGCGTGTCTTATGTAACACATACGAAAACAGCTTTCCCCGATCATCCGTTGGTTTGTCCTTCCCAAATCGTACTCACTACAGCTGCAGCTCTGGGTCATGCTCTTCCCTGCCATTTGTCACCTTTCCTCGACTTCCATCTTTTGATGTTTTTACGATATAAGATGTGCTCAAGTTTGATCCCTGTACGATCGAGTCCTGGCGTCCAAGGAACCGCTGCAACGTCCTGCTTCTCCCCGACTCTCTGCTCTGTCTTCGAGATCACGTCAGGACCTGCCTAACCAGGTTAAAATGCTTGAAGATACCGGATGGTTTGAATTGCCTGCGTTCCTGACCGACATCCGATGCGCCCTTGTTCCTTTCTGGTCGCTGTCAACCTCAAGTATCTCGTAATTGATTCGGCAATATCCCATAACGGCTATTCCTATGGATTGGTTAGCAATTCAGGTCGATTGGTTGTTGCTCGCGGAACAGTTGGCTTATAAGGCAGAAAAATCGATGCCTCGTCCAACCAATTCAGCCTCTTTGGGGGACCTTTAAAGCCCCGGCATGTACAGCTTGCTACCCTAATGCTGTTCCCCCACATCTCCTGGAAAACGCTCCCTGCAGACCTCCTGCACCTTTGCTCCCAATTCTCTTCCGCCGTTTCTCGAGGAAACCAGCGATGGCAATGCCCGGACTGCACCAAGACGGTCTCTGGACGTCAAGACCTCAACAAGCACATGAAGATACACGCCAAAGCTGCAGAGAAGTCAGCAGCTTGTATTTTCTCCCTTCAACCGTGCTCATCGTTGAGGCAGTTATCTTGTTTGTTCCGATTGCCCGGTCGTTCTTCTACAAGAAGGCCATCTTGATGGACACAGGCTCAGGCACCAGTGCGTCCGCTGTTCTATTCATCTTTTTACACAAGTGACACGCTTTTTCAGCTCTGGGAACGAAAAGTACAAATGCAAGGACTCTCCGGATTGCATTTGGGGTGGGAGTACCGAGGATGCTCTCACCGCCCATCGGAGAAAGTACCACGGCAAGATTTCACCTTACAGAGATAGCGTTTCCATCGGGACTTGCTGCGAAAACGAACCCACGGTCGATCCCTCACCTTCACCATGGACAAACGACTTCGACACTCCGGCCAATAGTTCCACTCATGGAGAAATGTTCATGGACAGGTCCACCGCTTCTGCGTCTAGCAATGGAGTTACTCCATTCGACGGTCCCACACAGGTCACTCCCAGGAAAGAGGAAATTTTCTTCTGGACTTCCCCCGCGCCAGGCTTTCAACGCGGCGATCCACGCTATTCACCAGAGGCCAAACAGCTCTATCCCGCTGCCAGCGCAGGTCCTCTCGATGATGGTCTCGACTCTATATCACCCCTAGGAGGAAAATTGGAGGAGTTCGGTACAGGCACGGGCCCGTTCATCAACACCGATCCCCTTCGACTGATGGCAGACGCGATGGAGGGTATGAACGCGTTGAACAGGCTGGTCCCTGCTGAAGCACCCGCTGGTCCCCGTTTCAAGGAACTGCCCATCGACAGGACTTTCCACGTGTTCCCTACGTCTTCCTCTTGGAACAAGTCGGAATTTGGAACGGTGTAACGGACGTTTGGATATGGATCGCTTGGAGGCTCTGAATAAGGACCGAGGATCTCTGCTTGCTCAATGTGGACGTCGAAGGGTTCCTCGGAGTGCGCACCAGGATCTACCAGTGAAGGATCGATGAGCGGGGACCGTGGACTTTCAAGTAGCGTAAAAGGTAGGACATATTCGTGGACCCTAACGTGGCAGATCTCTGTATGGTCGCAAAAATTTCTTTCCTTTGTGCCGATTTGGACGACTTCTCGTTATTATATGCCCATTTGGAATCTTGGATCGTGGTAGTTATTTTTTATCTTTATTTTCTGGCATACGCGGTATCTACGTGCTTCGGCTCAGTTGATACTTTAATCTTTTTCTATAGGTTTGTTATGCATTGCTTTCTCATTAAGAACATGTACTATAGTTCGCAGACGGAACCCCATGTAGCAAATGGCACTAGATTTACACCGATAATCGATCTTCGTGTCTTAGCTTGATAACCTATACCAGTCAGTATTCGCAGACCCCTTGATGTCGCGACTGCTGCTGCTGCCATTTGCGTCGTCTCTACGAATAACAGCGTGCACGGTGTTGGTGTGTATCACGTTGTCAAATTTGTTTCTGAGCCAACGATACAGCCACCTACCTCCCTTTTTATCGAACGGTTATGTTCACCAGCAAGTCCACTCAACATCCAGGTTGCTGGCGCATCTTTCGTTGCTAATCTAGTGTGTTATTCATCAACTCAGAGCTTATATTCTCGGATAGAATGCTTGCTTATGTGTCTCGTGCGTTCTAAAATTATGCACGCGTCCTGGGAGGTTAATTGGGACACCAATCGATTCATCATTGTTCCAAAATATACGGCGTACGTCTCTTCCTTTAGCCATATGTCAAGTTCAGGGGCCGACGTGGCACTCAGTGAACATCGGAAGGCTCGAGCGATGGACTAAGTTCTTGGCTAGGCTTCGCAGGACAATGCAATAGACAGCTATGTTATTCCCTTATAAGCCCGAGACCTTACCCATAGAAATCAGCTCTAGAAATCAGATAACATCGCCCGACCAGTCGAAAGTTGGCAGAAGATGAGATCAACAACACAACCACATTTGCACCTTCATTCAAACGGTCATGACGCATCCCTTTTTCCCTTCCTTCTTTCCTTCAAGTTCCTACAAAGCGAGTTAACGTCGTTGCGCGCAGCTTACAAATGTTTTTTGAACACCAGTACTGTACGTTTGAACCAATGGCAGTCTTAGTTTTTCTTTAAATCATCTTTACTAGGCTCTTCTATATACTATGTTACATTAGCTCCGACACGTCGCGTGGAGGGCGAAGACGTGCCTAGGACAGGGCATGGGAGGGCACTATATTTGCAACCAGGAGATTATATGTGGCGTATCTTTGTGGTCAAGAAGGATGCTGTCTTCATGAACAGAAATACGTGGATGGGATACCAATCTCGTACGTCCTACTATTCGTGCATACAGAGCTGTTCATAATTACATTGATCTAGTCATTGATCAGTGATCCCTGAGCGTGGCGTTAGGGCTTTCTCTGAAGTCAGCTTTCCAGTGTCCGACCAGTTTCCGACGCGTCGCAAAAGACAGAAGTTCAATTTCCGCTTATATATCGCTTCAAGCACGTCCATACTTCTCCGCTAGGCTTAGCTTAACGCGTGTGTGTCCAGACGGGGCTGCTGCTGGAAGAGCATGTTTACGAGGAGTAGCTTGGAGAACGGGTCTAGACGAGAATTGGCGACATAGTGAGTTATGCCCTTGCTATCTGCACTCGGCACCCAGATCTGACTTAAATTACTAAGTAACGCAAATACCCACCTTCAGTGTGTCGGTCCGGTTGCACATACTTTTCACAGCGGTCTTTCATAACTATTCCAATCCATCACTACTCGCTCGCCTCGTACAATCGAAGTTCAGAGGTACCTTCACAGGTCGTTCAAACGAGATCACTCTTCAGCCGCTGCCTGGCTTATCTGCAACATTAGCCTCTCGATTTCCTTCGCCGATAACTTTGCGTATTGGTGAATCTGACTCAAGCAATCCTCGCCCATTCTCCGTGACCGCACAAGGAGATGCTTCTCACGACCACTTGGGAAACGATATCCTCATCCAAAGCGATGTCTGGCCTGGGCTGTCGTAACACCTCTGCCTTCACTGTATTGGCATATTCCGCCAACCGATCGTGAGTTCGGAACCTACCCTCATGATCCAACACTCTATCGATCTTTCACGCCATCGGAATTTTGATTCTTCCAAGTCGGACCGCAAGAATAGCAGTTCAGAGGCGCTGCCTACAATCCATGAAACTTTCTCCTTGTAATAGATTGGATTGAAACTCTGCGGCTTTCCCGCACCTCTTGCGATAATCTTGAAGGCGAAGATATTGCAAGGCAGTGATGCTATCGAAGCCTTCAAACTCTTCTTCCTGGTCCAGATCCACATGAAGCGTATTTCTTGCCGCTGCCTTACCTAAATCTTTCCATCCACGAGCTGCCGCGAAGCCAAATATCCATACGGCCTTTTTTTCATCAGAGGCGACGCGATTATTGTTTAAGCGAGCTGTTTGATCCGTCATCCAGGCAGTACTTGTCTAACACCGCTCCCACTGTAAAGCATTCTTCGATGTTCTTTATCTGGGACGTCATTCGGATAGCAGAACGGAAGGACAATCCTGATGCGTCACCTCGAATACAGGGAGACCATCTTTCTCTTGGATATGCCGGTTGTCTTCCAAACTATGACGGAAAAGGAGGGAGCAGATCTAAGCGATGAGAGCACGCTGTGGACGAAGAAATCGGCATCATCTGTTGGGAAAATCATTAGATCTGCCAAGTCAGAGGTGTTGTTGAAGGAAGCATCGACTCTCATTATGCTAGGCAGACCGGTGTCTATCGTCAGCGGTGGATATGTCAAAGTTTGAGGAGAAGAGGGGAGTTTCTTATCGATACATTGGTTTTCTTCGAATGATGTGATTCCCATGATGTACGTTTTTCTCTCTATGTACCTGGAAGCCTCGCATTGACCAGTTCCCAGTTCCAAGACATACCTCGTAATATGGTTCCATCGAACAACACGACTGGTTGGACATGTGGTGCAACGTACTCCTAAAGTTCTCAGGCTCTCCCATTCTGACGCTCGACCGGGTCACTTTCGCCACTCAATATGCAAGGGAACCTAAATGATATTGTCAGATGGGAGTTGCGTATATACCAAGCGTCACTCACCTCTGAAATTCGCCTGTCGATTTCCTCTGCCAGTATCTTTCCGAGAAGGCGAATTTGACTGCCAGCGACTTCGGTCCACTGGTCTCGACCGCATTGTTTGGTGCTTGCGAGAATGGCTTGATCAATGATATGATCATCCAGAACCTGTGGCCAGGGCTCCAGTAGCACCTTCGCATTCACCAGCCGAAAATAGGTATCGGACAACCATGGATGGCTATAGAACCCTGCGCCGTCTGCGTGCATCGAGAAATCATATACGGTACTACACCATTGACATCTTCTAGAGTCACGGCGCAGGAACGTAAGACCAGAAGTCTTTCTGCTAAGCCAAGGATGCCACGCTCCTGACTCTGCTTGAATCTGAACTGCCTTTCCACACCGTGTATGATAATCTTGAAGACGATACAGGTGGCGAGCAGTAATAGTATTCAGCTCCTCGACATCTGATATTGCCTGATTGAGAGGTGTGGCAAGAGTATTCCTAGCAGCCGCTTCCCCTATTTCTTTCCATCCATTGACGACCGCTAGAGCGAATACCCGTAATGGTTGTTCGCTAATCAGGGATGACGCGAGCACGGCTTGGACGAACCTCCCCATCGCAAGATCCATACAGTACTTGTCCAGCGCCACTCCCACTGCCAGGAACTTCTGGACGTCTTCAAATTTGGGGGTGATGTATGGGTAGCAGAATAGGAGGATATTTCGGAATGTATCGCCATCCTCTGTCACTTCGAGCACGGGAAGACCGTCTCTCTCTTCTGTGTGCTTGCTGCCTTGCAAAACCTGACGAAAGAATGATGATGGGGACCGCAGCGATAGCAGTGCACTGAGGACGAAGAAGTCGACATTATCGGCTGTGCGTATGACTAGATCGACGCAGTCGGAAGGGTCGTTGAAGGGGACGTCGGTGGTAGTGACAGCAGGTGGCTTACCGGTTTCCATTGCTGATAAGCAGTGGACGGGCGCGTGAAGATGAGAGAAGTACAGAGCGGGTATTATGCTGGGAAGCTTAGACTGTCTGATACGCCGTCATGGAGCAATGCAAATATAGGTACCTCCATCCGAGACCTCATCATGAAACGATTGGGCTCTTTACTATGATTGTTTGATACAAGCAGAGGCAGAAAAGAAAGCTCAGTGTCCAGTAAATTGTCAGAAAGGTGAGCCGTTACACAGCCACAGGCGCTTCCTTCGAACGGTCATATCGCATTCCTTCCTCCGGGATTTCTTCCTCCTTCGCTTCCTATATCTGCAAGGAGAACAATCTGCATGCAATGGCGCTTCCTAGAAAGAAGAGGTTGATAGAACACTAGGGTTGTACGTTTAAATGGATGCTTTTTTGGTGTAGATCATGAATCATCTCTAGGCTCATGTACTATGCTGTATAAGCTTCGACCACTGGAGAAACGGAACTGTTCCTAGGAATATACGACCCACACATTCACCACGTGATGCTTTTTTTGTGGGCACCAGCTTCCTGGGCTGATTCCTAGTCCCGTACGCTCTATACTCGGTGCATCCTCAGCTGCTCATAGTGACGCTTTCCCAGTCGAACATAGCTTCGAGGTCGTTCCAGGCGACCACGTTCATGGACCCTTCTCAGTCGACGGATTGACTGCATTTTCTAACAAGAATTTTGTTTCGTCTTTCTAGCGGCGTTCCGTGCACGAATTAGCTTGCGCGTGTCTGGTAGTAGTTGAGCCCTACATGTGGAAGACTCCGAGATTTTGTTTACAGGGAAGCATATGTTTTAAGCAGAAAGAGCCCAGATGAACAATACAGTGAGTACTGTTATCATCCGCACTTGATGCTGAGATCTAATTTGAGGTACTAAGAAATACCAATATCTTGCTCCAATGTTGCACTTTTCTCACTCCATTACTCCTCGAGTTACATTTTCTAATCAATATTCAGAGGTACATATGCAGGTGGTCGCTGCCCCATTCACCTACGAAGTAAGTTAGTCAGCTAGCGGGTCCGCCTATCGATGCGCCTGCCTGATTAGTATCAACGTAGTTATTGACGACGATCTTCCACACCATCAAAGTTTCGGTTCTTCCAAGTCAGGCGGCAGGAATAGCAATTCGGAGGTTTTGCCTCAGGCAATCCATGACATGTTTTCTCCTTAAATTGGACTGAACTTGTGCAGATTTCTTGTACTTTTCGTGATAATGTCGGAGGTGACGATATTGAAGGGCAGTGGCACTATCGACTGGAGGTCTTCTGTACCTTGGTCCAGAACTATATGAAGCATACCTCTGGCTGCACTTTGTCTTGTCAAAGAACCTGGCAGATGGCCCTAGAAAAATCTTTCGCGAAACAACCTTTACAGATGTCTTCTAACTCAGCGGACTTCAACCGGACATCCCGAATACTTTCCAGATTGCATTCCAAGCCCCGTCCTTCTCATTCTGGTGTTCGCTTCGCCATTCAATGCCCAAGGGAACCTAAATGATGATATTAAGCAAAAGTTGCGTAGATGCCAAGCGGTTAGCGGTTATCACCCACCTCTGAAATTCTCCTATCGATTTCCTCCGCTGCTATCTTTCCAAGACGGCGTATCTGACTGCCAGCGATTTCGTTCCACTGACCTCTGCATTGCTTGGTATTAGCAGAAACTATTTGACTAATGATGTGATCATCTAGAGCAACCTGTGGCCAGGGTTCCAATAGCAGCTTTGCGTTCACCAGCCGAAAGTACGTATCGGTCAACCACGTACGGCTATATAAAGGCCGGCATTCTTCATCATACGCCATGAACCCAATCGATGCTCGTAGCCCTTGGAGCTGAACAGCCTTCCCGCACCGTGCATGATAATCTTGAAGACAGTAGAGATGGCGGGCACTAATTTCATTCAACTCCTCGACATCTGATATCGCCTGATTGAGAGGTGTGGCAAGAGTATTCCTAGCAGCCGCTTCTCCTATCTCTTTCCATCCGTTGGCGACAGCCAGAGCAAATACCCGTAAGGGTTGTTCGCTAATCACGGATGACGCAAGCACAGCGGCGACGAACCTCTCCATTGCATGATCCATACAGTACTTGTCCAGCGCCAACCCCACTGCTAGAAATCTCTGTACGCTTTCAATCTCGGGGGCGATATATGGATAACAGAGTAGGAGTATAGTCCGGAATGTGTCGCTGTCGTCCGTCACTTTGAGGATGGGAAAGCCATCTCTCTCCTCTGTGTGCTTGTTGCCTTGCAAAGCCTGACGGAAAAACGACGATGGGGATCGTAGTGATAGTAGTGCGCTGAGGACGAAGAAGTCAACATTATCGGCTGTGCGAATCACCAGATCAACACTGTCGGTGGAATCGTTGAAAGGGACGTCAGCGGTGGTTATGAGGGCTCGTTGTGCGTCGATGTCCATCGGCTAGTGATAGTAGGCAATAAAGAGATGGCGGCTTGCTTCCTTGTGCCTTGTAGAATAGGCGCTCGTGCCATCGTGACTGATTGACTTGCTAACTTCACGCAATCGGCAGGAAGCCGTTAGGCGCGCGGCGCCCATAAAACTGCATAACCGGTTCGTTCCGACTTCAAGCTTAGCTTCCAAATTACATATCTTGAGGGAGCTCAATTGTTGGAATATGTATTTCAAATTTTTTATTCGAGCTTGCATGAATATTCTCGCTCGTTCTCCCCATCTTCTCTGGGACACTTACTCAATTTCTTAGTTCAATACTCATGTATTTTAGTACATTCTATGTATTTTGGTAGTATCAAAGTCATGTAGTTAATAGGGCACCGCTAGCGCGATTGCCGTGAACATTAGTTCCTTTCCGCTCACCTGTGAACCGCGAGTTCTAGCGCTGCCACCAGTAAGTCTTTGCATAATGTTTCTTTGACGGTGATAACCCTGCGTTGACGGATGTGATACCCGTCATGATGCAGCACTGATATTCAGGTGTGGACGTCGAGGATTTATATTGAAGCGGCGCGGCGGGAAGATATGGCCCTTTAAGTACATAAACTGAGGCCTAGCACGCTACCAGAGCTAGGGTTATGAAGTGGTGGGCTATCGCAGGGCGTGGCATATCCGAGCCCTGAAATTGGCGTGGGCTGCTCTGCGTGGGCGTGGCACAAGGTTCATATTCGACGCAATGACAACACGATAAAGTTAAACAATGGAACAGAATAGTGATTGTATGCCGTCTCCCCCAGAGATTAAATTTACCTCCAGATCCTAACACCACAAGCAGGTCATAAACCACAAACCAAACATACAGAAGGAAAGAGCACACCTTCGCAGTCAGTGGTAGGTTGAACAGGGCATTGAGTGATGCTGAGTCGAACGAGGCTGCTTGACAAGGTGCAGGAACACTATGAAGGCAGGTCAGGACAGGTCATCCACAACGCCAATCATAAGAACGTACAGGTACTTCTACTATACTTTCCGGAGACAACCTAAGACGTTCGTTCTGTGTCGTTAAGACGATGTTCGGCGTAAAAGTCGGTCAGGATGCCGCCATCGACGATGGTCTACCCTACAAGTACACGGTCAGTGATCAAACCAGAATCAGTAAGCAGTACGTACACACGTGGGATACATGGATACTCTGCCAACCAAACCCTTTCACCGGACTGACAGCACCCTCAAAGTGCGCTTCCCAGCTGAGGAGTGCACACGTGCACTGGTGGTGATGTTCCCTCTTGCGCGCGCCGTAACTCCCATGGAGACCAACCGCCCTCTCTTCCCCTTCTCGTCGACTTGATTCGCCTGGAGTTCCCATCATTTTCGAGAGCGCAAATGCCTTCAGCATTCGTTTACATCACGGTCCAGATGCCCTTGGGTGTGATATGGAAGAACGGTATCAAGAAACCATGTCTCGTATTGTAGGCCCAGCGGACTTGAATTTGAATGGATGCCTGTGGACCATGACAAGATGAGGATTGGGGACTAAGGCTAAGGCCGCGCTCCTACCAGCAGTATTTATTTCATGAGAGAGGTGTCAGGACCACGAGATATGAGGGTATAAAGGGCATAGTCTCGTCTGGTAAAGGCTCAAAAGAAAACGCGTAACAAGTGTGACATGTGACATTGACCTGGGCGACTTCGGCATACACGGCACGGCAAATTATCGGACAATCACCATCACGCACCGCCACCGAGATGCAGTTGGGCGTTGAGCATCAGCCGAACGTGTGAGGCAATGCTCATAAGGTGCTGACAAAGCAAACGAGAAGGGCTGAATCTTGCCTTCATCCTTGACTCTCCTCGTTCGCAGTCAGCACCTTATTCGAGATGCAGTTAGCATAGACCGAATCCTGTATGCACAGGACTCGGAATTGAAATAACGCATGGTGGAGGTCCTTTCCTTCATACGATAAGTTAATGAGGTCATCGCGAGTTTTGATAGGACTGCCTGGTCGGAGAAGTTGGTAGATACTAAGAACACGTTTTACGGAAGGGCCTTTTACAGATGTCAATCTAACTCAACGGACTTCAAGGACTGCCTAAACTCGTCACTGACACCCCCGTCCCAGAGTTCCAAATTACCCTAGACTCGATACCACCTCCCATTCTGACATTCCGTGGACTGTCAAGTCATCTTTACCACTCAATGTCCAAGGGAACCTAAACGATAGTGTCAAACGGGAGTTGTGGATATAGGCGTCACTCACCTCTGAAATTCGCCTTTCGATTTCTTCCGCCACTATCTTACCGAAAAGGCGAATCTGACTGTCAGCGATTTCAGCCCACTGATCTCGACCGCATTGTTTGGTGCTAGCGAGAACAGCTTGATCGACAATGCGATCATCTAGAGCAACCTGTGGCAAGGGTTCGGAGAGCACCTTTGCGTTCACCAGTGGAAAGTAGGTATCGTTCAACCATGGATGGCCATAGAAATTTGCATGTTTTGTGGACGCCACGATCTGCACCACATTATTACACCATCGACATCCATACGCATTGTGGTTATTGCGCAGGAACAGAAGACCAGAAGACTTTCCGTCAAGCCAGGGAAGCGGCGCTACTGTCCCTGCTTGGATCTGAGCGGCCTTCCCGCACCGCATATGATAGTCTTGGAGACGGTAGAGATGGCGGGCACTGATTTCACTCAGCTCCTCGACATCTGATATTGCCCGATTGAGAGGCCCGGGTATCGCGAGAGTTTTCCTCGCCGCGGCTTCTCCCATCTCCTTCCATTCGTTGGCGACAGCCAGAGCGAATACTCGTAAGGGTTGTTCACTAATCACGGATGAAGCGAGGACAGCTGCGATGAACCTCTCCATGGCATGGTCCATACAGTACTTGTCCAGCGCCATCCCCAACTCCAGTATCTGCTTGACGCTTTTAATCTCGGGGGTGGCGTATGGATAGCAGAACAGGAGGATAGTTCGGAGTATGTCACTGTTCTCCTTCACTTCGAGGACGGGAAAGCCATCTCTCTCTTCTGTGTGCTTGTTGCCTTGCAAAACCTGACGGAAAAACGACGATGGGGATCGTAGTGATAGTAGTGCGCTGAGGACGAAGAAGTCGACATTGTCAGCTGTGCGGATCACCAGATCAACACTGTCGGTGGGATCGTTAAAGGGAGCATCGGCGGTGGTTTTGCGAAATAGTTTTGCGTAGATGTTCATCTGCTAGTGATAGTAGCTAAGTAAGAAACGGCAATTCGCTTCTTCGTGCCTTGTGGAATAGGCGCTCGTGCCATCGTGACCGACTAAAAGGCGCCTGTATACTGCTTAAACTTGTACGTTCGATTCGTCACGACTTCCAAGCTTGGATTCAAAGCTAACTTTTACTTTGCAGTACTCTGTATTGTGGTAACCTAATCATGTGTGATTCATTGAAGGATGATATACAGTATCTGACGTCGAAAGCGAAGATCACACTTTGAAGTACTACAAGTAGAGTACTACGGATGCTTCGAGCTCCGGCGATAGCTTGCTGGAAGAAGCCGGCCTGGGCAAATGAGGCTATATGGAAAGTTGTATCAGTCAGTGTGGCGTTTCAAATTGTCCATTTGGAAGAGGCGGGGGAACGTGTTGTTCGCATATAAATGATGAGTACTTTGTCATGAGCTGGTGACTTTAGCTTGGAAAATAGAACCCATGAGACCTGAAACTAAACTTGATAAGACTCTTGATAGACAGTGATGGCAAATTTACCGGGTTGCACGGTCCTTTCATTTTATTGCATCGTCCAGTTCACAGTCTAGTTGTGGCTCGGCTGTCCGTCCTACTGTGTTAGACTGTCACTAAAGGTCGGCCCGGGAACTGTGAAATTGGAGCCCACGAGCATCTGTGGCTTGAATTTACCTCTAGGTTTTGAGGAAGGCAGCAGATCGTTTAGGACTAGCGAGCTGGTATGGACGATTGGTTGACGCTGTTCGTGGAAAAGGAACGGTCAATTGTGAGATAGGATGAGCGAGATAGTGCGACGTACAACAGTGGACCGACTGGCGAGTTACTAGTCATTGGTGAAGCATAGAAGAGTCTTTGGGAGCCATTCTCAAAAGACAGATGAATAGAGTCCAAATTCGGCGGAAAATTGCAGGCATTAGGCAGCTAGGACCATAGATATCGAACATGACGACGTGTAAAAACACAAAATTCAATTCAGATAAGTGAAATCGGGTTGAAGGCGGTAGAGAGTGTCTGGCAGGAGACGAATTCGGGGAGGCGGAGTCAAGCAGGGACAAACATATATTTGCAATTTACAGGTTGCCCTTCAAACTTCGTACTCGTCAAGCAGACGAATCTTCCAAGAAGGCAGTTTGTAAGACGCTCAGTTAACAGCATGGATATAAACTCATGCCTTATTGATAGCAGCACCAATCTTTCCACTGAGGGAATAATTTCATCAGCGATGCAACTCTCACCACATATGTATTGCCTGGATATCACACTTTACTACGGGGAGCGACCAGCGAATGAGAAAAACAAAGGTAAGGATGGGCATGTTTACTCCGGTATTGGTCCCTTCACAATTTCGTTATAGAGAACCCAGCAATCCCATGACATATAACGCTCGACTAGATCCCATCCCCCGTCATTTTGTCCATTCAATTTCAGGGGAACCCAAAGGGTGATATCAGCCAACAAAAATATTATAGGTTTTCCCATCGCTTACCTCCGAAATACGCCTATCGATTTCCGTCGCCAGCAACTGTGCGAGTCCATGGATCTGGCTAGAAGCAGCCCCGATCCATGAGTCTTCGTTACATTCCTTGATGCTTGCTAGGATGGCTCCACGAATAATACCGTCATCAAAGGCCACCTGCGGTCGGGGGTCTACCAGCATCTTCTCCTTCACCGGTGTAAGATACAAATCAGGCAACTAGCGATGCGAATAGCAATTCTCCATGTTCAGACTATGGTAAACCATATCTTTGCAACATCGTCCACACCGACTGGAAGGTTGCAGAAGTGTGAAGCCACGTTGTTCCTTCGCAAGCCAAGCCATCCACCAAAATTGGGTGGCCTCCCCACATCGCTTGCGGTAATTGAAGAGACGTTGAAGATGGCGTGCACTGATGCCATCAAGCCCCATGATGTCTGATTCCGCCCCATCAAGAGGTACACCAAGAGTATTCCTGGCCGCAACCTCTCCCAACACCTTCTATCCGTTCGCGACCGCCAAAGCAAAGACTCGCAACGGCTGTTCCTTGATGAGAGGGGACGCGATCACGGCCTGGACAAAACGCTCAAAGGCGTGGTCCATACAGTACTTGTCAAGCGCCATCCCTACCGATGAAAACTGTTCGACACCCGTAAGTTCGGGAGTGTCGTATGGATAGCAGAAGAGCAGGATGAATTTAAACGTAGCGCTATCCTCAATCACCTCGAGCACGGGAAGACCATCTTTTTCTTCTGTATGGTGGCTCCCGTCCAGCGCATGTCGGAAGAAAGATGAAGGGGGTCTGAGTGACAAGAATGCTCTATGGACAAAGAAGTCGACGTTATCTGATGTCCGGATCACCAAATCTGCGAGATCGGAGGCATCGTTGAAGGGTGGGTCGGCAATGGTTATGGAAAGCTGTTCGGTGTTATTCATGGTGATGGCAGGTGCCTGCAAAGAGACGAGAAGAGACCTTTTTCAGTGCCTCGTGGCTTAGGCGCTAATGTTGCCGGTCACTGCTACTCAATATCAGGGGTGCCTATAATCGTTCGGATGATACTTTGCACAGACTCTGCCTCATTCACCTGCGAAATTAGTCTGTCCGGTTTCTCGGCGAGCAGCCCGCATATTGGCTTACCTACCTGACGGCCTTCATACGATGGGTTACTGGAGATCTCAGTGGTGACGAAGAAATCGACTTATCAGAGGGGCTGGAAATCGCTAAAGAACATCTTTTACGGAAGGATCCTTTCCAGATCTCTTCCAACTCGACGGAATACCCATACTCTTTCTCCCCACACTTCCAAAGTGTATACCGGACTTCGATACTTCTTATTTGGACGATACATCGTGTCATTTTTACCATTCAATATTCAAGGGAACCTAGTCGATGGGAATATCGGACGGGGGTTTGTGGATGCTAGCGCTTATCACTCACCTCTGAAATTCGTCTGCCGATTTCCTCCGCCACTATCTTTCCGAGAAGGCGAATCTGACTGCCAGCAATGCTGGTCCATTTATCATGCATGCTGCTGTTGCACTCTTTAGTGCTAGCGAAAACGGCTTGATCAATAATATGATCATCTAGAGCGACCTGCGGCTCTAACAGCACCTTTGCATCCACCAGGCGCAAGTAGGTCCCGGTCAACCATGAATGGGCATAGATAGCGCGGCCGTTATTGCGCATCACCTCGTTGAGTCGACGATTGTTGCACCATGGACAGCTATAGCTACGCTGCAGGAACAGAAGACTAGATATCTCTCTAGTAATCCATTGGTGCTGCAGTCCTTTCTCCGGTTGGATCTGAGCGGCCTTTCCGCACCGCGTATGATAATCTAGAAGACGATACAGATGTCAGGCAGTAATGATGTTCAGCTCCTCGACATCTGATATCGCCTCACTGAGAGGCATGGCAAGAGTGTTTCGGGCAGCGGCTTCTCCTATCGCCTTCCATCCGTTGGCGACTGCTAGAGCGAATACCCGCAAGGGTTGCTCGCTAATCACGGATGACGCGAGCACAGCTTGGATGAACCTCTCCATAGCACGTTCCATACAGTACTTTTCCAGAGCCACTCCCACCGCCAGGAATTTCTGGACGCTCTTAAACTCGGGGGCGGCGCATGGATAGCAGAACAGGAGGATGGTTCGGAATGTGTCACTATCCTCCGTTACTTCGAGGACGGGAAGACCGTCTCTCTCCTCTGTGTGCTTATTTCCTCCCTGAAAAACCTGACGAAAGAACGATGATGGGGATCGCAGTGATAGAAGTATGCTGAGGACGAAGAAGTCGACATTATCGGCTGTCCGGATCACGAGATCAACATTATCGGCGGGATCGTTGAAGGGGGCGTCGGTGGTGGTTATGAGGGATGGTTGTATTTCGGTGTCCATTTGCTGGTGATGGTAGGCAGTCAAGAGATGGCGGCTTGTTTCTTCGTGCCTCGTGGGATGCTTATGCCATTGTGACGGATTGACCTGCTGAGTACCAACTTCAGCAATTAGCAGGTCCTGGCTAAGCGCCCACTGTGATAGAACTGGGTAACTGTTCGTCACGGCGTTAAGCTTAGCTCAGGTCTCAGAGTATCGAATTTTCAAAGTCTCAGTTTGTCGATGTAAGGCTAAGCTGTATCTTGCACTACGGTGGTAGCCCAGGAAAAAATGATTCGATTTAAAGGATGATATAGCGGATACCAAGATCGACTTTCAATGAAGTGCGTGTAGTCCTAATGAGGAAGTATTATACATAGCACTAGTGTTGCCGCGACTCAGCTAGACTCGGCTCGGCTAGACTTATGCCGACTTTGGTAATTGTCATGAGCCGAGTCGGCTTGAGTCGGTAATCACTGTGTCGGCTAAGCTAAGTTTCGGCTCAAGTCGGCTTGAGCTCAGACTAATGATCTAAAAAGGAAGTCACTGGGTTAAGACGCACTTTCCAAGGCGAGAGGGCTTGTAAATCCTTTAGAATCAACATCTGGTGATACATAGGAACTCAGCTTGCAGCTATGTAAATATATCTTCAACACAGCTGTAAATTCCAGTCACTTCGCTTTTTTAGGAAGATCTTCGGCTTGACCTCGGCATCTGTAAGGGCATTGATGCTCAAACTTCAGTTCTCCGTTTTATGGTATTAATCAGCATCTTGGATGTGTAGTTGCCTTGATTCATGTTGGAATTTTATAGTACGCCCCACAGGGCATGATTTTATGTGACCTAGGGGACAATAAAAGTCAAGAAAACACACTGGCCAAATTAGGCATCGTCGTCCGGCTAAAGCGACTCAAGCCCGGCTTTAGCCGGCTCCTATATGGGCTTGAGCCTAGAATGAGTCTGAGCCAATAGAGACTCAGGCTCGGCTTATTAAGACTCGGCTCACCGGCTCAAGCGACTTTAAGCCGAGCCGCGGCAACACTACATAGCACGCAGCACAGCCACATGACATGGTCGTTGAGCATCGGTAACACCACCACCACCACCACCTTGGGACCTTGTGCCGGTACCAACACCAACACCTTGTTGGGACCTGGCACAGGTATCACCACCACTATGTTGAAAGTCGCATCTCATCGTATATTACTGGCACAACAAACTTTATAGGGCTGATAGACGTCTGCTTAGGCGCTTGTATATCAAGGTCAGGCGGTGAGCAGCTGGGGGTGTTACAAATTTCCTTTGACGCGATGGGCGAATGAAAAACATGGGTACGCCCGTTTTTATACTTTACCACTGCGCTCCTGACAAGTCTAACCTAGGACATCCTGACAATCTCTTGACATCGATTGCTTGACGAGGTCCCACATCATTTTCGCCACTCGATTTCTACCAGCGAACGGAAATCCTCTCTGAAATACGGATTTCAGCCACCAGTAACTGTACGAGCCCGTGGATCTGGCTAAAGGCAATCTTGATCCACGTATCTATGCAGAATTGCCTGGTGCTTGCGAGGATGGTTCCACGAATAACAATCATCGAACATTGCCTGCGGTGGGGGGAGGGTCTACCAGCATCTTCTCATTCACCGACAAATCAAGCAACCGACAATACGAAAATAATTGTCTGTTCTCTACGCGCACTCCACGATATCCACTAGATTTGGGTTGTTCCCTACATCGCTTGTGGTAATTGAGGAGACGTTGAAGATGGAGGGCACCGATGCCGTCCAGTTCTTTGGCGTCCAATTATTCCTGTCTGCGGTTTCTCTCAGCCCCTTCCATCCGTGACAAAGCAAAGACCCGGAGCGGTCGCTCCTTGTTGGGAGAGACGAGATTACGGTCTGGACGAAACGCTCAAAGGCGTGGTCCATACAGTACTTGTCAAGCGCCATCCCTACCGATGAAAACTGTTCGATGCCCGTAAGTTCGGGAGTGTCGTATGGATAGCAGAGGAGCAGGGTGAATTTGAACGTGGCGCTGTCCTCGATCACCTCGAACACGGGAAAACCATCTTTTTCTTCTGTATGGTGGCTCCCGTCCAGCGCATGTCGGAAGAAAGATGAAGGGGATCTGAGCGACAGAAAGGCTCTATGGACAAAGAAGTCGACGTTATCTGATGTCCGGATTACCAGATCTGCGAGATCAGAGGCATCGTTGAAGGGTGGGTCGGCAATGGTTATGGAAGGCTGTTCGGTGCTATTCATGGTGGTGGCAGGTGCCTGCAAAGGGACGAGAAGGGACCTTTTTCAGTGCCTCGTGGCTTAGGCGCTTATGTTGTCGGGATTTCTGACGCTTCCGAAGTTCTCTCAAGGCATCTTTGCCTACTCGTGCGTTATGTTCATTAATCCTGTTGGAACGCTCCCTCTGATATAGAGAACACCTCGTAGAGCCTAAATCCCGCTCCAAATTCTGTCTTCGTGGAGACATGGACATTATTTCTTCATCTTGGAGCATCTGTTATTTCCTGGGCGAGTTTGATACAGCTATAATCCAGGGGCAGCTGTGTCATCTCATTGCTTAGAACGTCTCGACAACGCCAGTGACTCGACAATATCGGGGAACATTTTCTATAACAACGGGAGAAGGAACTGCATACAGCGATTTCGCTTTCCAGGTGACACTCACTCCGATCCGTAAGCTACCTGAGTGTCTCTGCACCTCATCTTTCCCATTTGATATTCAAAGGAACCTAGGGGGGGTATGAGCGATAGAAGAGAAGACATTGCCGCACTCACTTCAGAAATTCTCCTATCGATTTCTTTCGACAAAAGTTTTGCGAGTGTTTGGATTTTGCGGATAGCTATGCTATCATTTCCACTACTCAAAACGACCGCGTTGATGATATTTTCATCCGTGGCGATTTCCGGATGAGGCGTTTCGCGCAGCTTCTGCGAAACCTTTCGAATGTAATCGAGTGTCCACTGATCGATTAAACGCGTCCTTTCACCATCGGTACCTCTTATTCTCACGGTCCTCTCGTAGTAGCCGTCGTTGAACCTATAAGAATAAGAAGAACTGAGTGATTCAGCGTCTTCTGGTTCCATCCAAAATAATTTTTTCCCGTAGTCGAGATTTGCCCGTGCGGTGTCACTGCACTTCCTGTGGTAGTCTCGCAGGATAACGTATTGCATCGCGGATATGTCATTCAGTTCTTCAATCGCCACATCTTCAGTTAACGGAATGAAAAGCGTGTTCTTTGCAGCCGCCTCGCCCAATTTTCTCCACCCTTTCCGAAACGCCAGGACGAACAGTCGCAAGGCGTGTTCCCTTATGAGGGACGACGCGATCACCGTCTGCTCGAAGCGGCCAATTGCGTAGTCCATACAATACTTCTCAAGCGCAACGCGCACCGCCACAACGTCTTCGACGCTCTTGATCTCAACGGGACGGTCATTAGGGTAGCAGAGAAGGAGGATATATCTGAACGTGGTGCTGTCCTCAACCACACGTAACACAGGAAAACCATCTCTCTCCTCTGTGTGCCGATTGCTCTGTAAAGCGTGACGGAAGAACGACGATGGAGATCGCAGCGATAGCAGCCCGCTGAGGACGAAGAAGTCGACATTATCGGTTGTGCGGATGACTAGATCAACAACATCAGTGGGATCGTTGAAGGGGGCGTCGGCGGTGGTGATGGGTGATGGTTGTACTGCGGTTTCCATTTGCTGGTGATGGTAGGTAGTCAAGAGATGGCGGCTTGCTTCTTCGTGCCTCGTACAATGGGTGCTTATGCTGTTGTGATGGATTGACTTGCCGAGTCCCAATTTTAGCAATCAGCAGGTCCTGGCTAAGCGCCCACTGATGGAAATGCGTAACCGATTCGTCACGACGTTACATAAGCTTAGCTCAAGCCTCAGAGTATAGAATTTTCAAAGTCCAAGTTTGTCGATGTAAGGCTAAGCTGCATTCTGCACTACGGTGGTAGCCCAGGAAATGATCAATCGATTTAAAGGATGATATATCTGATACCAAGATCGACCTTCGATGAAGTGGTCCTAATGAGGAATAGTACGCGGCACAGCCACATGACATCGTTCTAGGCTTCCACCTTATTGGGACCTGGCGCCGGTCACACCACCATGTTGAAAGTCGCATCTCATCGTATGCTGCTAGGACAACAAACTTTATAGGCTGATGGACGTCTGCTTAGGCGCTTGTATATCAAGTCAGGCGGAGAGCAGCTGGGGGTGTTACAGGTTTCCTTTGACGCGATGGGCGTATGGGTACGCCCATTTTTGTACGTTACCACTGCGCTCTTCCCAAGTCTAACCTAGGACAGCCTGACGATCTCTTGACATATATTGCTTGACGACTCGTCCCGCATCATTTTCGCCATTCGATTTCTATCAGCGAACGGAAATCCTCTCTGAAATACGGATTTCAGCCACCAGTAACTGCACGAGCCTGTGCATCTGGTCAGAGGCAACCTCAGTCCATGTATCTATGCAGCATCACCTGGTGCTTGCGAGGATGGTTCCACGAATAACAATCATCGAATGCTGCCTGAGGTCGGAGGGTCTACCAGCATCTTCTCATTCACCGACAAATCAGGCAACCGACAATGCGAAAATAATTGTCTGTTCTCTACGCGCACCCCACCCTGGGCTCACAAATTTTTGTTGCACTGCTGTCACCGGTTTGCAGGACGCAGAGGTCCACGCCCATATTGTTGCTCCGCAAGCCAAGATATCCACTAGATTTGGGTTGTTTCCCTATATCGCTTGTGGTAACTAAGGAGACGTTGAAGATGGAGGGCACCGATGCCGTCCAGCTCTTTGGCGTCCAATTATTCCTGTTTGCGGTCTCTCTCAGCTCCTTCCATCCGTGACAAAGCAAGACCGGCGGCAGTCGCTCCCTGTTGGGAGAGACGAGATTACGGTCGAAACGCTCGAAGGGGTGGTCCATACAGTACTTATCAAGTGCCATGCCTACCACCAACGAGTTATCGACGTCCGTAGTTTTGGGAGTGCTGTATGGATAGTGGAAGGGCGGAAATGAGCCTGAAGCTGACGCTGTCCTCGTTTACCTGGAGGATCGCCTTTTCCGTCTATGGTGACTACATTCCACGCATATCGGAAGAGAGATGAAAATAGAACCATTTAGTGCATGGCGTTGGCGCCTATGTCGCCAGACTTTTTGATACTCCCGAAGAAGTCCTCTGATCCGCGCCTTTGCTTGCCCGTGCGTTCTGTTCTTTATTCACTGAGAAACTTCCCCGCTAATCCAATCTTAGCAGAACACCGTCAATTCAAGGAATTCACGGCTTCTTTCACCATCTCATAACATCCGTTATTCTCTGGCGAACTTGATTACGAGGTGCCCCAGAAACAGCTATTTCATTTCTGTACGGTCCGTCCTCAACAACACCAAT
Organism: Desarmillaria tabescens; assembly: GCF_030435595.1. Classification (NCBI taxonomy): domain Eukaryota; kingdom Fungi; phylum Basidiomycota; class Agaricomycetes; order Agaricales; family Physalacriaceae; genus Desarmillaria; species Desarmillaria tabescens. The sequence goes on from NW_026848303.1 coordinate 567,960, forward strand.
GACTCGGCGTCTTCCTTCGCTCTTGGTTGAGAACGTTCTTCCAGAATCTCATTGTTCTGCCTTCACTCCCTTTTTGTTGAAGACAAGATCCGTAGGACCGCGGATTCCTTTCTACATCGGCAAGAAAAGGAACGATATATGTAATTCACCTCCCCAGCGGCACGCTACCGGGTACCTTTGCACCCCATTTCGTCCCTGTGATATCCAAGGGAACCCAGTCGACGGGTACGAGGCATAGCAGAGATGATGCTGCGAGACTCACCCCAGATATTCGTCTATCCATTTCTTTTTCCCAAAACTTTGCAAATGTTTGGGTTTCATTGGCAGCTCTGTCGTTCCAGTGATGGTTCTACATTGCTGCGCGCTGCACAATACCCTCCGAGTGATGAATCTTTCATCCTTGGTAATTTCCTAGTGAGGTGTTTCACGTCAATATTTATTATTCTCGCTTCATACAAGCTTATGCAACGGCCAAAGTACTCAGAAAAGAGATGGAGATCAAGGGAAGGGAGGTCAAGATGGCCAGGGAATCTAATTGATTCGGCGTTTTTCGGATCCATCCAGAACGTCCCCTGCCTATCGATGCTAATTTGTGCGACATCGCTGCACTTTTTGTGATAGTTTCACCTGATGTATTGCATCGCAGGTATATTGTTCACCTCCTCAATTGCCAAGTCTTAATTCAACGGAATGAAAAGTGTGTTCTTCGCACCTGCCTCGCCTCATTTCTCCACCCTTTCTGGAATGTCAGGAAGAACACTCGCAGGGCTCGTTCCCTTACGAGGGGGGAGGCGATCACCGTCTACTCGAAGCGCCCAAATGCGTAGTCCATACTATACTTTTCAAGAATAACACTCACAACAAAAACGTCTTCGGCGCTCTTAATCTCGATGGGACGGTCAAGGATGTATCTGAACGTAGTGCTGACCTCTTCCACAGGTATCACAGGAAGACTCTTGCGCGGGTCACTAGATCAACGCTATCGGACGTCGCGGTGGTTATGAGGGGTTAGTTGTACGTTGATGTCCGACTGCTCGTGGTAGTAAGCAATCAAGTGGTTGCCGCCTTCTTCATGCCTCGTGGAATAGGCGCTTGTGCCATAGTGACTGCTTGGCCGATCGACAGTTTAGGCGCTTAGATAGAAATGCTTAAATATGTACGTTCAGTTTGTTACAGCCTCCTAAGGTTGTATATCACTTACATATTTCAATTCGCGCATGATTTAACGTCGTCTCATGTGCTATTCTGATTGACGCAGGATCCGAGTCGCGAGGGGTGGATATGGAGGAACGCAATCAAAGTCCCCGATACCCACATTCAAAATCTTGTTTATGCAAATTGAAGATCCTGGTTAGCCTCGAATCACAATAACGACCCTTCACAGACGGCGTACTAGTGTCGCCATCGTCGTTTTCTGTCATCCATGTCCGAGTTGCCAGAGGCATGCCAAGATATTCCCATGGAGATCTAAGGTAGGCGGGCCTCGCTGGCCGCTGCGATGAAAGAAGAAATAATCAATCCTATACTTATTAATCGATCACAGACAGATATCCGAGGACACCACATGAAAGGGGACCATATGATACCTATCGCAACCCATGAGATGATGGTTTGAAACACAGACGGTACCATTGGCTGCTTGATGGCGCGCTGGTAAAGGAAGGTGTTTGGACACCCAGAGTAAGTGTGCAGTTCAAGTGGCGGAGAGGAATTGACCTTGACAGCATAAATAGCAGAAGTCACTCGAGCTCGACCGATAGGTTAATGGGTATAGGCATGTCACTTTTTTTTCGAGGATGGAGAAAAATCGAACCATAGACTTCCCAGAATGAATGCGGCTGCTTTCCTGACAACTGCGAAAGGTCGGTACAACATCGGGATCCTATGCCGAATCCTGATCGCAGTTTGATCTGTGTGCTTCAGCATGAGAGAAGTACCTGGGTGAACCGGATTCCGCAGTTCCTGAGCTGCTAACTTCAACCTGGATCCAGCGAATGAAGCCTACCGGTGAGTGCCTCGGCCCAGCTTCGAAACGTCTTCTTGCCATCCGCCATCACCGCCTGAACTTTAAACCGGATACGCGGTCTATTTATTCACGGTCGCGTCCATTGATCCTTTTCGACGCAATCTGAATCACTGGAGCAATGCATCCAAGAAGAAATTAGAAAACTTTGGGGCTCCGGCAATCAATACGATTCAAAAGCTGTCGAAACCGAGCATCCCTGGGTCAAAAAGAAATCAAGTCCCTGAGTGCCTTCATGATACTTACCTCAGAGTATTTTTGGAAGTCTCTGCGGAAGGCGCCACTTTCTGTCAGTGGCTGTTAACCTGTACAAATGCCGTCAAAAACGAGGGTCATCCATCTTTGATGGACACCTGTAAACCTTCCATTTGGGGATCCGCTGCGGTCTTTAGTCACTGGTGTAAATATTCAGTACTGCTTGAAGGGACGAAATTGCATGGGAAAGATAAGCCTCGTCCGTTGATTTAGTGTCGAGAAGTAGAACAGACATGTGGTGAACTCTACGGTACTCAGTGAATGTCGGCTGCCACTTTTGCGCCTTTCCGTGACAACAATGGTGCTTTTGGAGACGTTCAGGCAGTATAATCAAGAAACTCCAACGGAACAGAGTCTCGAGGTTGGACGAATCACAACGGACGCCGACGTGATGCACGGGTCATAGACATTGTGCCGCGCGGTATCGGAATGCCGCTCGGCCCATGGGTATCTGTGTCCACAAGAACGACAGTGCCGCATTAATGAATAGGGAGCACTCAGCAGCTCGTGCAAGGGACTAAATGACGAAGCCTTGTAGAGCCTGTCGAATTGAAACCGCTACAAAGCTCCACTTCCCAGATTCCGAGGACAGGTAAAAAAAAACAAAAGGTCCGTGCTTTGATTTAATTCCCATCCGCTCATACGTGAACATACGTGCCGTTAGCACTCTTAGTAGTGCGGCTAACGAAGCAAAAATAGAGCATTTAGCGAGTACAGAAAGCGTCAATTGAAACGTAAGAAGTTTTGACCTGTTTTTAAAACGGCAAAGCTCCCTTTCCGGTAACTGGCCGCTGGAAACCGCTGGGATAAGCTTCAAGTCTAGAATGTAAGGTCCTTAATGATATCCCTCAGAAGGCCGAATGGACTGAATCTTGACTGGCTCGGGCATGATACATTGCAAAATGGGTCGCGCTGGAGAGGGCCTGAGGTGAAAGTCTTAACAGCATTACCCAGTGGCGCTGATTTTGATGAAGATGAAGAGGATGCCTCTGTTTTCTGATTGGACGAAGAACTTGTTGTTTCTGGCCGAATGCTTTTGATGAAGTTGATAACGCCAGCAGAAACTATCCGGCGACGGTATATCAGTCCCTATGCATCAATAGTCTGGATCAACAGTTTTATCCTGGTATAATGAGCTGGGCGCAAAGCTGAAACCGTAAAACGTCCATAGAGTAGAAAGAAAACAACTTCCCCAAATAGGGTATCGATGATGCTCAGGACCTGAGGTAGAAACCTCATCGTCAACGGGCGTGTGTGTTCTATAAGACTTACTGCAGGATCAGAGCTAATGAATTCCAAGTAAAATTTGAAAAAACTCCTGACCGTGACGATCATATAGCGAAATGGAAGATCTATTTTTATCTTTTGACACATTCAGCCGCCAAGCCAGTCATTCGGAGATGGCCAGAAGTACTATTTTTGGCTTCCTCTAGCTTGAGCTTTTTCAGCCGCTCTTCGGATGTCATTGTTGTACGAAAGAACTCGCCCACGCACTGACCCCAGCTTTTATCTCTCTGAATCTCGGATTCTTTGGCATCTTCCTTGACTTTATATCCCCGACGAACTAATAAGCCGACGGCGGACGCGTGATAAATCACAGAAACACAAAATCCATTAAGCCGATCTTCCTTACATTCGCACAGGCCGCTGTTTTCCAACACTCGGAGGATACGTGGGGAATTATCGCCGAATAATGTTCCAGAATGACCACCTTCGAATAGCCTTCCCCTGAGAAACAAAATCCAAGTTGGGAAAGACCAACTGAGGTACATGCGACTCTAGGTGTACTATTTTTATCTAACCGGTATCATGCTTTGTACCGCTCGGTGTCGGACGGAGATCACAACACCGATATCTTGATTCTCAACGCGACAGTATCAGTCAGTGTACAATGAGCAGCCCGACTGCCTTCTACACCGACTCGGAATCTGAAGCTGAAGGCATGAGGTCTGGCTGTGTTTGATTAGGGCTGCTTAGGCGTCGCTGATTAAGGCTGAATCCGCGTCGGATAACTTCAGAAGACCCTCGTATCCTTTTTTCACGCGATCGTGGCGAGGTACTTACTACCACTCTGGGTTTTGTAGAGCAGGTCGGTTGCTATTTTCGCTGTATTCAATGCGGCAAGGGGATGGGAATTCAGAGACTATAAGATGGAGGTCATACAGCCCTTCAGTCCATAGTTTCATAAACATGCCTTCCCTCTCTCTTGTCCTCTCCGCCTGCGCCCTAACTCTTGCCTACGTCGTATACAAACGTTTTACTCGCATTTCTCTCTCTCATGTGAAAGGGCCTGAGTCCAGCTCATTTCTATATGGTGAGACTTTCCCGCAGTCCTGTTTTCCCTCGTTCATATAACGACCATAGGAAACTTTCCCGAGCTCTTACAATCACAGGCCGGAGAAGTAATGTTCCTCTACTATGTCATTGTTCCCTCGTTGACTCTCTCTCTCTACCCAGAGAGATTTTGAATGGCAGAAGACCTACGGCGACGTTATTCGCATTCACGCACCACTCGGAGTAGGTTAACTTCGAGCCTACTATACAACTGGCTCTCTCACTCGTTTGTCTGTAGGGAGAACGCCTCTTCATCACCGACCCTAAAGCTTTGTCATACATTTATCAGTCTGGTTACAACTTCATCAAGTCGCCTAGCCGAAGTGCTCTATCCCGCATTACTCTTGGTCCCGGACTTCTCAATGTTGAAGGTAAGCCACGCGTTAACTTGTGACTATTCACAAGGCATTGATAACACATACATAGGCGAGCAACATAGGCGCCAGCGAAAGATTATGACACCAGGATTTGGAAGTTCCGAAGCAAAGGCCTTTGTCCCGATATTCTTGTCATACGCCGGCAAGGTACGTCGTCGATGGTTAGAGCCTAGATATGTTCTTATGGGTCCCGTCTTCTGCAGTTGGCAAACAAGTGGAGAGACATGATTTCTATGGACGTATCGGAGACGATCATTGTGGATATTCCTGAATGGACGTCGCGAGCGACCCTTGATGCGATCGGTGAAGGTATGTCTCTTGGTATCATTACTGCTCTTCAAATTCTCATAAGTTTCTGTCGCGAAGCTGCCTTTGATTATCAGTTTGGAGCTCTCGACAACGCAGAGAATGAACTCGCGAACACCTACACCAATCTCGTGTAAGTATATGTCGCCTTGTAATCAGTCGTTCCTTAAGGGGTTTATTTCAGGTTCCACGTTTTCGGTATTCCTAAACCCAAAGATATTCTGGCTTTGAGCATTATGGACATGCTTCCGGATTCGTTTGCTAGGTTTATTGTCAGGAATGCTCCTTCGCCTCGGTTCGAAGTTGGAAGGAGGACTAACAAATTGACAACTCGGGTTGCAAAGCAATTGGTAGCAGAGAAGTATGCGGCTCTGAAAGAGGGTAAAGCGAGTAAAGACCTCATGAGTCTGATGGGTAACAACTTTCTCCTGCTCTATAGGACGCACTTATTCATTCCTCCGCTATAGTCAAAGCCAACGCATCAGGAAATCCCGACATGCGCCTAGAGGAAGATGAACTTCTTGCTCAAATGAAGTATGTATACAGCTTACAGCTTTGCAAAATTTTGTTAACCGTTTTTTCAGCATCATTGTATTTGCCGGGCACGAAACGACATCGAACACACTCTCTTTCGCTCTGCTCGAGCTCGTGGCACACCCCGAGTGCCAGACCAAACTTCGCCAGGAAATCCGAGAGACACAGCGCAAAATGCACGCCGTTGGCAGGGACGAGTTTACCGCTGCTGATTTCGACGCTATGCCATACTTGTCTGCTGTGGTCAAGGTAACTTTTTCATATCGATGGTCTCTTCGATTTATGTTGAATACCGGGACTAGGAAACGCTCCGCATGCACCCAGTCGTGTACAACGTATTCAGAATCGCCACAAAGGATGATGTCCTTCCCCTCCACAAGCCCATTACTACGAAGACTGGGGAGGTGTTGACCGAACTCCCAATCCCGGCGGGTCTGCAGGTCATCAGCTCAATTGCCGGCTATAATAGGTTTGATGTTTTCTTCCTTTTTTACAATTCTAGTACTAACAGGATTTACACAGGAGCAAAGAAGTTTTCGGAGAAGATGCGGATGTCTTCAATCCTGAAAGGTGGTTACACAAGGAAGGGAAGCCCGCGGTGTCTCTTGGTGTTTATGGCAACATGTACGTCATCTACTCCTTCTCCCGGCTTGATTGTATTCATCCAAAATTAGGTTCACCTTCGTTGGCGGACAACGATCCTGCCTCGGTTGGCGTTTCGCGTAAGTGTCGAAGTCTTCCTGTTGTCTACATCAAGCTTGATGGTTTTACTCAGTGTCATGGAGCTGCACTCTTTTATTGTGGAACTTGTCAACTCCTTTGAGTTTTCTCTTACTGATGGCATGGACCCTTCGCGCGTACGACGGGAATCCTGCTTTATCATGATGCCAACGATTGAAGGCGAACAAGAGAAGGGGTCTCAGCTGCACATGAAGGTTCGGGTTGCCCCGTCTGATGAAGATTAAGTAGGGAAATTTCTTTCTAACTACCAATATAATAACGATAGACTAATACTTGCAATAATGTGCAATTTATTTGACTCGAAATCGATAGGGCATTCATGTTACACCGGGTTGCATCAGAATCACACCTTCCGACGATCAGCATCTGAGAAGGGTTGTGTTACTACGTGAGAGACCCGGGCACTATCATATGATAATCTGGTGCAATTCAGCAGGTGGGAGATGCAACTTGTCGTGTTTTGATAGCAACAATGACCAGGAGTAAGTAATCTAACCACTTAGAGTCAAAGGAGTGCGTCAAATCGACGTGAATGAAAGCAAAGAACTTGGAACGGGGTAAAGACATGGGTACGCCTTGGAGCAGGAATCAGGCTATGGGCGCGACATGAAAAATGCCATTCTAGTGGGTGGGAAACCACAAACCGAAGCTTAACGCCATCGTGATCGCGTCTATCAGCTTACCGGTCCGAGAACCGGTAGTGCACGGACCCAAGTTTTCGGCTTCTCTTCAACCATTACATACATTTCGTCGCTCACGTTTACAAGTTGGATGACCCGCAAAATCATCGGGGTACGATGGTATTCGCTTACCAGGTTGTTCTTAACTTCGCTCAGAGGCTCCCTTGCTCGTCCTTTCTTGCTTGAAGCAGCTTCCGTCTCAGTGTGCTCTGCGGGTCTCTAGCTCTTGAAATTCCATTGAATAGCAATCTGCACTTCTCACTCTGTTTTTTTCTAAAGATACAGTACACCCGAGCAGCGTCGTGCTCCCATGGGATCCATCTCGAGTCTCTGAGTGTCAAGGCGATATACTCGAACAGGCGTCCTTGACTATCGTATTTAACAATTGGTGCTTTTACATAGGTACCTTATTTTGCCGAGTTTCGTGGGCTAAACCCCGGCCCAAGCTTCGTAGACCATCTGTCATCTACGAGTTCGATATCTCTGCTATCTGTTCCATTCACTCTTTTCTAAAATGAGGGCTCTGATCTGAGTATGTGTTGCTATGCGCCCATTTATTTACCCGATGCCTGTCTTCTTTGTTCTTACTAATATCTGCTTCGATGAGCCTCCCGAAACACCCTAAACTTCATTGATCATCATCTTGTAATAACGTAGGGTTATGACTAGAAATACTTTGACGTTATTCCACCCGGGTTACCTGCGCCTGGGAATGGTAATGGGGTGAGCAGCTCTAATACAACTCTCTTTCTCTCTCGACATGGAATTTCGTAACAAAGGACGCAAACTGAGTTTCTTACGATAGGAAGCTAGGGTCCTGCCATAAGTGTATTGCGTTAGTTATTCCTTATTCGATTCTTTGCAAAAGCTCTTGCCACTTTTATTCTTCAGCGCTGATGCAGCCAAATTTAGAGGCAACCTTTGATATTTCATCATTTTCTCGCCTTGATCATCAAGTGCGTCCCGCTTTATTCAATCGCATGTTCAGTCACCCACTTATTCCGCACCAGTATTGGTCAGCGTGCGCAGTTCTATCTCGCTGTGAATCCTGGTCGCATTTGCTTTCCATCTCGTTCCATCCACAATGATTGCGTCTTTGGTTCTGTCAGTGCATGTGTCGAGATAGCCAACTGCTGGTCTGTAGTCGGATCAGACCGCCGTTCCCGACTCTCAACGAAGTATACTTTACTCGAAGGAGTTTTGCGGATTCTAGCTTTCATCTGATACTTTCGATTTCATTATTGCACGTTCGACATCTTGTCATAGATGATACTTTTAGAGAAATACCCGGAAAAATCCAAAAAGAAACTAGCTATATGTGTGGTTCAGCACACACTGTGGACCGGCGCGGCCCAGCGTTCAGTGTCAAACTGTACTTGAGGTGCAATTAATTAGGAGGTGCCTGATAATGATAAGAAGGTTTATAGCTCGGATATCAAATTTGGCAGGACCGTGGGAGAAAACGAGCGCCTCGTTTTCCGACTACCACCACGACTGCGGATCGCCCGTACCTTGCCTGTGCCCGCACATAACCCGAAGTATCATCAATATCCTGGAAGGAACACTACTAGCATCCTGAATTGAATATGTACCATGACCGACGCGAGTCATCAATATTATAGGGACGTGTCTCAGGATGTCCTTGACATGAGTAGCTCGTCGTGGTCCCACAAAGAGCACAACTGAGCATAAGAGGCGGCTAATGGTTTCATGAACCCTCTTCCGTGTATAGGAGGCTCAGCCGATCATACATCGGTTATCGCGACCTCCTCAATGTCACGCCAAGAGGTACCCTGAAGAAAACCAGGCTACCGCACACCACCCTTCCCTTTTATTCCCTTTCCTTCCAACCGCCATCCACCACCAACGCAAAGGATGAAGTTCACATCCATTCTCGCTTTTTGCGCTATTGCGTTCACCGCCGTGTCGGCTTCGCCAATTGACACCAATGCTCGCCGCATGGCCGCAGGTCTTCCCCCCTTGAAGCCCCGTAACATGTACGGTACGTCGACCTTTTAATTTTTTTTCTCAAGCGGTGGAAGCTGATGCTTGGATTTTACTATAGCGAGGGAGCCGTTCAACGTTTTCAGCCCCGGCGGACCAGCTCCCGCTAGACCTTCCAGGGGCGCCATGCCGATCTAGACGCCGGAGAAAGAGGAATATTAGTACGTTCTCATCACCTCTGATATTGTCGCCTGATAACCTTATAAGCGTATAGGACAATCCCACCCCCATCATATCGCTACCCATTCACCTAGCCATTTAAACCTTACCACTTTCGTTCTATCCTGTACCCTAAACCCGCACGCTCTTTTATACCACACTCGTTCAACCCTAGAATTTTGGTTTTCATTTCCTTTCTTTCGAATACTCCGAGGATTTTTGATGTTGTACAGGGGTTTTAAATGCGATATTGTCAACCTATGGTCTCCTATGGTCCATGTCAAGACAAATCATGTTACACTTAGTCCTTCCGTTACTCAATATTGTCATTAACACAAGAGAGTGCTCCACGCTCCTCTCCCACCTTGTTGGTTCCATCATCCAACGCTTCTCGGATAAGATCTTCGTCCTTGCCACCGTAAATGACTCGTCTTAACCTCTATTTCTAATCAGCACTTTCTTGATATCCGCATCAGTCACGCACAAATTCACCATTATCAAGACATTCCCAGATCGATAGAACTTTCGCCACGGCTCTTCAAGCGCCGGTTCTGTCAACATGTTGATCGATGGCTAATTCTGTTATCTTGTATGCCCCCTTTCTTGTACGTACCGAAACGACGATTGCATCGCTGGCCTATCGCCACGGCACGGTGATCTGCCTCCCTCACCTCAGCTGAAGCACTGACCACATTTTCTTGATATAGATTTTGTTCGTATCCATGGGCCATCCCTACGTTATACAATCTCCTTCTGAGTCAGACGTTTTCCATGACTGTCACACGCTCTGTTCGATAACTATTACATCAGGGTACTCTCTCTGGTTGGGCCTCAGGTTCCAAATCATCGTCCTCCGTGACACTTAGCGCCGTATCTCCCCGGAAACGCGTCTGGGTGTTCGCGCGCTCATCTTGGCTCTCAAGCTGAGCTTCGAGGTCATCATCGATTACGAAACTTCCCTGAGAGCTTGTCGGGATCTGATTCCCTCCAAAGCGAAGGGAAGACATCATGCTTCCCTCCCAGGTGTCATCTGGGCGAGCGTGTCCCGCTGCAACTCGCCCAACGATAAGCGTAGGTGCAATTCCCTAGTATGTATGGCGCATATTAGATGGCGAAACAAGGGAAGAATATCAGCTTACCCGTGCAACCGTGGCTACAGAATCAAGATAACATGCCCCCCAATCGTTGTGAGCGAATAAAGCCACGTATAGGATCAAAGCGACGGAATAAAAGGTTGAAGATTCAACTAAGATTTCGATAGTGCGGCGGTAAGCTCCGAGGTTGCCACTGACGGACAGGATACGGTAGACGATGCCTAGTGTGCACCATGCTGTGGTAACGAGAGAGAACGATGCATAAAGCACTCGGTAGAGTAGGTGAAGAGTGTTTCCGTCAGTGAACACCATGTACATGTCGATGCTTTTGAACACTGGGCCTGGGGTAAGTTCTTGATAAGAGAATCCGGAAGCAACAGAATGCCCACCGATACCAGAGACTAAACAAAGAGTAGGAAAGAGAATGATGAACTTATGCCGGCTCCAGATCACCCAACAACGCCAGATCTAGGGGCTACTAGTAAGCAGTGAATGGAGGTAGGATTCTCGGACTCGGCAGAGTCTACGCACCGTGACAGAATCTGCAAGGATGGTACAGAGGATTCCTGTGATTCCTATGCTCAAAACTGATTTATCGTTGGTACCGATGCTGAGCTTGAGATACACAGTCCAAAAGTTTTGTCCATTAGTCACGGTGATGAATGCGGAGTGCGCAAATGACCAGCCGAAAGCAAACCCAATAGAAGTCATGGTGTAGAGGAGAATGATGGCGATGGTCATAACGTTTCCGGTAGGTCGAGATTTGTTCGTATCTGTGGGAGTTGCTTCAGCTCAGAAGGTGAATGGGAGACATGGTCGACTCACAGATGGTCCACAGGGTAACAGCAAGAACACCAGTGTATATGCCTGGTGGACATGAGCATTCAAATTTGGTTCAAACTTCAGCATGCATACCATGTAATAGAAATTCAAATATGATAGAATTTAACGCGGTGTCAAGAGCTTGAAAGATGAAATTTATCTCATCGTCGGTGAGTTCCTCTGGTATATCGGTCTGAGAGGTCATGTAGATTAGAACTTGGCAAAGGTTGTTTTCGAAGGAAGGTACACACCTTATTATACTGGTGCATCGAGAATTTTCATCAGTGCCATCGAATCCTCGCCGGTGTCATGTCGATGATTCTAAAAAGGTTATGCAGTTCGATTGTCAACTGAGTGCGTAATGATGAAGAGTGTAGTCTGCGACGACGATCAAGAAAACACGGTACGAGTGCTGCCCGGTCGAGATGATCGACGATTGGCAAAAGCCTAAATAAGTCCATCCATCTCCAAGAGCGAATCTGTCGCAGTAGGTTGGGCGAACGATTATCAGGTGGCATAAGTATTGAGGTAGTTTTGACCAGCGATGACATATCACCATATGGTCGTACATCGATGCTTCAATTCGAATCGGAAGTCATCTCAACCAATCTTTTCATCATCAAAAAATCCCTATTACATTGTAACGTCGGCAACGGCGAAACAGACAAAGTGCTACCATAGTCGTGCATACTATAAAAAGAATCAGGAACTTCGGTTCCACTGAGCGATGAACATGTGCACCTCAACCATCTCGGTGTCTTGAAGCCAGACATTCGTCAGACCCTAATCGATGCTATATGTACGGTAACCACCGCAAGCCAAAAAGCCTTTTAGTAAGTCTCCATGATCGATCCGTTTTGTTGTGGCTGATCGTTTGACAAACGGGGCTTCAGAATTTGGTAAAAACTACAAACGACTGGTGCTTCGACAAGGGGTTGTGGCGGGACGCATCAGAATTAGCCTTGCTCGCCGTCTAGCTCAGGACAAAAATGGGACCCGGGATCGATGGTGGTGACGAGAAGGTCATTGGTGGTAGATCATATCATGTTTATCAGCGACATCGAGTTTGGGCTATGGAAAAGGTGAGCAAGTGACTGAATGCAAACAAGGGACAAGACCTTACCACTTCCACCGCCCCTCCGGCGCAGTATCCTTTCTAATCCCCCGCTCTGACACCTGTGCGTGCTCGCCAGACGAAGATACATCATCTCACTGCAAAAACATGTCCTAGATGCTGGTAACGATGCTCCTGAGGTGGTGGTGGCGGGGATGCAAAATTGTTGGGTTTTGTGTGGTGCCGTTTGAGGGAGAGAGGACACATTGATCAGCGAGATCGAAATCGAGCTGTGGAGACGGTCAGTGCTCCTGGATCCGAGCAAGGAACGAGGAGACTTACTGTATTATTTCCACGCCTACGCCTCCCCGTTCCAATATTCATACTCCTGGGCTTGCTCGCCGGATGAAGATACGTCGTCTCAGAGAAGAACGGGTTCTTGATGTTGCAGAAAGCTTGCTCTTTAGTCGATGCTGGTGGAAGCGCTAAATTGCACGTTTTGGGTGCTCTTCGATGCGCAAAGTCGGAGTGGGATTGATATCGGGGCACATAGCTGTGGAGAAGGTCAGTGCCCTTGAATGTGAACGAGGAAGGAGACCTGCCAACTGCATCCACAAGCTTCTGGACTCTGCCTCTGCCTCTGCACCGGTAAGGCGACGAGCATGGTCCTGTGTCCTCGTTTGCGGAATTTTGACGCGCTGTCTCAGCTGTGCCGTCGTTGAGACATTGGCACGAGGAATGGTGGTGCGGATCCGAAATTATCACATTGAGAGGAGAGGGAGGGATATCAGGGTGACTTTCGAATATCCAGTCCGAGTGCCAACGTTGAGGCCCTCCTCGTTCGTTAGCCGCGGGGCAAATTATTTTTGAATATCTGGGTTTGAATCGTTTGATCTTGAATCAGAATGCCGGCTAAAACCAATGGTGAATAGTGACGAACAAAAAGTCGCATGGTGGTGAGAGGTAAGAGGCTTGGTTTGATGTCATGTCGATGGTCCAAATTTGACCAAATGTTCCATTTTAGTTATCAACGCCCATGCAGGACGCGTCGACTGTACTGTACGTGCCAGTGTAGTCCCGAGACAGCAGTATGATGGCACTTGTACGTGGTTATATAACTAGTCGCCTTTCCCTACTCCCAACAGTTACCCGTTACTGCCTGCCAGCTCGCTTCGAAATTCAGGACGACTTTCGTACTTGATTTTCTAGCACTTGTCACTGGACTCGATAGTGGGTCATCTGTCTTTGCCTGTTCTTTTCCTTTGCTCATGGAGACTTTCATTTATTCAGCTTCGTGTCATCACTACAATCCCGTAGTCGTGATTGGTGTACATCCAGGAACGCGCGCTCGTAAGAGAAGGTGAGCTGCTACTATACCAATTTTTCAGCAGTTTGCTCACAACATGTCTCTTAGGATATAGAGATTCGCCCAAAATATCCAACACCTGAGCTTAGCTTGAGTACTTGTGTAGGAATACGGGGCTAAAGCGCTAACTAGCACTGAAGGTGCGTAAACCAACTTTTGGTCAATTTCTCCCTGCTCACCTTCTCTCTCGTTACTCAGCACTTTTTCAAGCGCGTCTCCCCCCACCGCCCCCAGCAATTCACGTACGCAGCATACTCGAGGATACAGCACCTCCCTTATCCCATTGCGTCTCGCTGACACGTCATTTTTAGAGCGCGCCTGAGCTAGTCCACACACGATTGATAAAGGAGATCCATGCTCTATGGCACACGATAAGGCCGAATTTGAGGCTTATCGAGGCTGCTGAGGCTAAAGATGGATATACCAGGTTTCGGTGGGGCCTTTACGCCAGGGTTACGAACTTTGGTTAGGTTATCACGTCAATTGGGGATCAATGAACTTGTGTGGGAGATCATGGTATGTATTCTTTCCTCCCTCTCTCCTATTGCTGAACCAAAATCTGGTAGGCTTCTGTTGCGAGAACACAGCCGAGTTGACGACCAAATCGAATGTCAGTATGCATGGTCGCACATGTCGCTTTCGCTACACGAAGTTCAAGGTGCGTGCCGCTAGCCTTTAAGGAACTTTTTGTCCTGACCTTTCGTCTCTTTTCATAGGACTCTGAATGCATTCCTCCCCCAAAACGTCCCAGCAAGTCGTCAGTGCATACAGCATACCCAATGGTACGTCATCCCCTCTGCCTCATTCTTCTTCGTTGAAGTCGTCTTTGCAGCTCGTCGATCAACGAGGCCCCGATAAGCAAGGATCCGGGTTCTAGGAGCTTAATGGAGCTCGCAACGTGTTTTCCAATAAAATGCGATGTGTTAATCATATTTCTCGTTGGATAGAGTAAGAGACAAACAAGAGAACTGGCTGGCGAGTCTGCACTAATGTCATCGAGTTATGCCGTGATGGTATCGAATGGTGAACACGTAGAAAGGTTATACAGTGTTGAAGCACAGAGAAATGGACCCATCCCTATGGTAACTCCAACAAACGAGAAACCCAGACTCAAGGCTGGAATAAATGACGACGTTTACCGAGGTCATCAATGCCCTGTATGAAAGGCGACATGTTCAGACCATTATATACTTCCTCCAGCCTCTTTGTCATCCAGAGCGACCTTTTCCATGCCATTCTCTTGGGATCCACATTTGCTGTTACCCTCCCCATCTGGCTGATCCTCCAGGTCACCACCATAGAGGCTTATACTTATCAGAGTATCTTCTTGAGCACTCGCCCGAGCCTGACCATGCCCAAAACGGAGCGACGTAACTATACTTCCCTGCCATGAGTCGTCAGAATGAGCATGTCCCGCCGCAACACACCCGACAAGGAGAGTCGGAGCAACACCCTGCCACATGCTAAATAAGCAAGCAAGCAAGTAGGTCCGAGAAAGGATATCCACGCACTCTTGCGATTCCTGTTATGGGATCAAGGTAATTCGCTGCCCAGTCATTGTGAGCGAAGAAGGCGACAAATAGGATCAAAGACGCGGAATAGAGAGCTGATGACTCGATTAGGACTTCAACGACGTGCCGGTAGGCTCCGAGTCCTCGTTCTCTTGCTCGTCCAACAGTCCAGACACGGTATATGATGAGTAGTGTGCACCAGAGGGTCGTGGCTAGCGAGAAGGACGCATAAAGCACCGGATTGAGTAGGTCGTTGACGGCTCCATCTATGACCTGGCAGCGTAGGAAGATAATTTTAAACACTGTAATAAACCTGGGGTTATGTAAAGCCAAAGACAGAAAGTATTGATGACATTACCAATAGCAGACACTAGACAAAGAGCAGGAAGGAGAGTAGTCAACCAGCACCGTCCCCAGACCATCCAACAACGCCAAATCTGGAGTTTAGTTGGACTTGGATTTCCCAATAAAAGGTATGCCAGACGCACCATGGTAGAATCTGCGAGGATAGTACAGACAGTACTCGTGATACCTGTTGCCAAAAAGGATATGTCACCGGCTTTGTAGATCCTCAGATATTTGGTCCAAAGGTTTTGTGCATTGTCGACCAACGTGGAGCGCATGTACGACCATTGGAAGGCCAGGTTGATGGAGGTTAGGATGTGGAGTATTATGATAATAGCGACTATGGCCTTTCCGTTGGGTCGGGGACTAGCAATGACTTTATGCCCTTTAGCTCGAGTAACAAGATATCGGGAAAACCTCCCTCACATATATTCCACAGGGTAACAGCGACAATGCCCGTGTATACTCCTTATGTGCATTTGCGATTAGACAACAGGAGTCGGATTTGAATGAGCGTGGCTCACCGTGTAATAGGGAGTCAAGGATATTTGCGTTGAGTGAGGTATCGAGTTCTTGAACTATGAATGCTATTTCAGTAGCAGGAAGGTCTGAAGCCATTGAGGAGGACGATTGACGTGTCAGCGTCGAGCGAGGTGGGATGTATTTAAGAGGAGGATGGTACATGCCCTCATTATATAGCGCGCATACCCCCAAGATATTTGTTGGTTTCATGGTGATTCGTGAAGGCTGAAGCAAGGTCAGCAGGTGAAATGAGAGAGTCGATATGATCCTCGATATCTGTCACCATCTAAGAGTTGCTGAAGGCGCATCTTTGTTTCAAGTTGTATACAAAATATCACCTTGGATAGATGTACAGATAAGTCTTTTGTAGCGAGGTGCAAAACATCTCAATTGACGTACTATTTTAGATAAAAGATGATATGAAGCCGCTCGCAAAGGCCTATTCATCCCCTCTGTAAGCTTTTCAGGAACAAGAGGCATGAGGCCAAGTCGACTCCAAGATGCAGTGGAAGGATCATTCGCTGCCGCAATACCCAAGGCATCAAGGAGCACGGAGGGATAATCACGATGGTTGTATGGCTAGATCCACCTGACATCGTCTCATGAGATGAGAGTTCTTGCACTCTGGATACTGCGTAACACTGCATGGCGGAGGTAAAGTTGGACGCAAAGGAGGCTCGTGACCGTTGGAAATTCCCATCGACACCGGACCGTCGTTCCTGCCTCCACTCACAATGTCCACGTTCTACGTTGCAAGTGTATTTTCGCTGTTTGTATCACTTACATTACCACACCTACGATACGGTCTCCGAAGGCATGCGATGGCGGTGGATCTGAATAGCACGTTATTGAACACCGCAAAAGGCAAATGATGGTGCATTATAGTATTAAGTTGTGCATATCGATTATCAGCTGAGGTTCTCGATGCATCCGGCCCTGTTATTATCTGCGTGCCTCGTCAACGTAGCTCACCAGATCTCATCTACAAGTGGCCATTACTACTTGGCTTGGGTATACAGGAAGAATATGAGGCACTGAGGCGTAAGACCTGCATGCTTCACTCACCTAGTAGGAGAAGGAAAGAGGTTGCATACGAATGGGTGTGTGGACTTATTATGTGGTGCGTAGCATACCCGTATACCTTCCTCCAGGATATTGAGTACATATTCTCTAGCTGCCCATCGCTCGGGGGATGTCGGTGAGCGCTAGCCAGTGGCCAGGACGCAGATACAAGGCATGATAGAAGTCTTTCGGCTCTGCGTCCTTTTCTTATTCATGCTGGAATCGTGATGTCAAGGAGCGCATGATGATAAGGACCCTTCTACTACTGCTCTCCTCGAATGGAAGACGATTTCCTGGACACGGCTGAGCTAGCAGTTGAGGTGATGTCGCACACATATCTTTTCATCCTGTTCCTTCACAGGGCGCCCAACTATCTCAATGCTCCATCCAGGGTTGATGCTATTGAGTTCCATGGTTTGTCTATTAATGACCTGACGAAGCACACAGTTGGTAACTCTGTTTCCATGACTATGCTGGGATGGTATCAACAAGAGTATTATGGCTCCCATACACACCTGAAAGTAGGTGAGGAAAAGGATACCTGAACCCGAGTCCCTCCCCTGCTCGGCACTCCACGTGTTCACCCTTGCTCAGATGCATCCATTGTCTCCGCCCAGAAATCGATTCTTTTGATTTAGACGCAAGGCGTGTTAATGTGGTTGTCATGGGCAGCTGGTGTAGGAGACAATTATTAGTACTGCAGGAAGAATATCAGCGTCCGCGTGCATCAGGAGCTTTGATAGATTTCGAGCATTAATTTTGAGGTCCCGCTACGCGTGTTAAAAATTGTTTTGGCTTGAACAGCTATGAATACCGGTCAGAATTTACTCATATAGTGCCTGCCTGAATATTATCGAGGGAGAACACCGCAATACAAGTTGAAGCATGGGGAAGAGAACGTCAGGGCTTTGTTTGACTTGACGTCGATGGTCCAAATATACTATTTTGATTACGAACGGTCATCATGCGTCGACTTTACTGCACACCGCTTGCCAGCTCCGCTTCGAAATTCAGGAAGACCCTCGTATCTTCTGTTCTCACTGGTGGTCGATAGTGGACCATCCCGTTTTTGTGACGATTTCCTTCTGTTCAACATCGCGTCGGATCAACGCATGCCCAGTGGCTATGGAAAGGTGAGCCACTACTATACCAAGTTTTCTGGTGGTTCACTCACGATATTTCTACTAGTATATCATGTTGTGAATCGTCCACGCCTGGGTAGGAACATAAGTAGGGCTGAAGGTGCGTAGACTAACTTTTGGTCAATTTACCCTTGCTTATCTTGTCTCTCGTTGCTCAGCACTTTTTCAAGCACCCCTGACAAAACACACACCCATCATGCCTGACGATGATACGGGACCTGCGTTCTGCTGGCGCATCATTTTTGGAGGCAGAGTCAGCAAGCAAGTGTCTGCATACGATCGATAAGGGAGATCCAAGCTCGATGGCACGCGATAAGGGCGAAAAAGAGACTAAGTGAGGTTACCGAGGCCAGCGATGCGTCCACCGAGTTTCGGTGGGCCTTTTACGCCAGGGTTACGAAGGTTGTCGCGTCGGTTGAGGTTAACGGACTCGCGTAGGAGATAATGGTACGTATTATTTCCTCTCTTCCTGCTTCTATCAACTGAACCAGACTATGGCAAGTTTCTGTTGCAAGAACAGAGTGGAGTCGACGATCAAATTACTTTCATTTTTGTAAAGGTACACGCAAGAAGTTCAAGGTGCGTGCCACTAGTCCTTGAGGAACTCCCTCGACCTGACCTTTCGTCTCTTTCTCCAAGACTCTGTTGCCCACGATAGTCGCGTCGGCACGTCGGTGTGCGTGACATACCTAACAGTACGTCATCCTTTCCACTTTGTCGCTCTTTGTCAAAGTCTCGTTGCAGACCATCGATTGATGTTGATACGGCCCGATAAGCAAGGATCCGAGCTCTAAGAGTTTACCGGAGGTGCTCGCAATGGGTTTAGTATGCACGTTGTTTCTCCTATGGAACTACATAGTACTGATAGTGCCATATAGTTTTTGTTGAATGGAGCGCGAGAGCTGCCAGTGACTGGCGAGCACACTTAAGGCATCAAGTCTTCGATGGTGTTGAACGCAGGTACGTACCATTATCCTGGTTGTAGGCGTAGTACTGACCTTGACTTTAAGCGTAAGCAAACATGGGGAGAACTGACGAGCGTGCAACAGTGTACATATAGAGATGAACTTTCCTCCATCCAGGCTAAATATAGGACATACCCGTCAACTTGCGCACACTCCCCGCAATTCCTCTGTCCTCCTAAGCTGACGATATCACCACCTCAGCTCAACGATAGCTTCTTCCAACTGGTTCTCACTTCCATAACCCATTGCCACAGGATCCCCCGTCTTAGCTTGCCCAAAGCGCAGTGGGGAAGTCATCACACTCCCACCTCCACGCGTCCCACAAGTAACGTCGGTACAATACCCTAATAACCTGCCCACAAAACACAGAGGAAGGAACCAACATACCTGCTTGATCCTAGTAATAGGATCAAAACAATGCAGTGTGTTACTACTCCACGCAAAGAACGCCACATACAAAACCAACGACACCGCATACAATGCCGAAGGCTCCACTTAGACCTCCAGGACAGGCCGGTATGCCCCCACGCTATCCATCACTCGTGCGGAAGCCAGGATTCTGTAGATCACGACTCGTAGGATGCACTAGAGGGAGGGTCGTAGTCAGAGTTAGTGGAAGTAGCGGTTCAGGTCGGCATATTGGTTGCATGTTACATACATCCCATGATCCGTGCGCACGATCAACCAGTCGAGGGAGAAAGTGGCGGGGGTGATGATATAGAGGAGGACGATGACGATGATCATTGGGGGCCCAATTGTCGGGGTTTGTGCTGGGATGTGGGCATGGGCTCACAGATGTTTCATAGGGTGACGGCGATGATACACCTGTGCAGGGTTAGATCATCTCATCTCAGTGCGAAGTTGGTGGACATGTACGTACATTGGAAGAGAGGCGAGGATTACTCTATCCGTTTCAACCTTCATTTTAAATTAGCACCTTCTTGATATCCGTGTCAGTCACGCACAAGTATCAAAGCATTCCCGGATCGACAGAAATTTCACCACGGCTCTTCAAGCTTCAAGCGCTGGTTGTGTCAACTTGTCGATCGATTGGCTATTCTGTTATCTTGTATGCCCCTTTCTTGTAGTACCGGAACAACAATTTCATCGCTGGCCTATCGCCGCGGCACGGTAGCCTCCCTCACCTCAGCTGAAGTATTGATCATATAAATTTTGTTCGTATCAATGGGCCATCTCTACGATGCAATCTCCTTCTGAGTATCATGAATTCGTGCCATCTATTCACGGTCTTTTACAATGCCCTGTCTTTGCCCTTCACACGCACTCTATTGACGTACTGACGTTTTCCACGACTGTTACTCGCTCTGTTCCACAACTGTTATATCAGGGTCACTCGCTACTCTCTATGGTTGGGCCTCAAGTTCTGGGTCATCGTCCGCCGCAATATCTCCCTGGAAACGCGTCTGAGTGTGAGCGCGCTCATCTTGGCTCTCAAGCTGAGCTTCGAGGTCATCATCGATTATGACACTTCCCTGAGAGCTTGTCGGGATCGGATTCCCCCCAAAGCGAAGGGAAGACATCACACTTCCCTCCCAGGAATCATCTGGGCGAGCGTGTCCCGCTGCGACTCGCCCAACGATAAGTGTCGGTGCAATCCCCTATGTATGGCGCATGTTAGATGACCAAGCAAGGGAAGAATATAAGCTTACTCTTGCAACCCATCAGCAAAACCCAGAATTAGTCTTTCCGGGCTTGGTCTTTTTCTAGCCCTCTTTCTGCCTCTTTTTCTTGGGTGATCGAGTCTTGGTCTTGGCAAACCGGTTCTTCTGCGGCTTTCTGATCTTATCGATTGGGGCGGTCTTCGAATGACCTTGCAGTTGGTATGTATATGGATTGAAGTTAGATATTGCAATATTGAAGCCCATGCACATCCGTCACGGTGATGTTGCAGCGTTGCAGCAGTGCAGCCACTTGCAGATGGCGCACGGAATGGCAGGGAATGGCGGAAGAGCAACAAGAAATCTTCTAAGTTCTTTCAAACTCCGCCCGGGCATGTCCGGAACATGTCAACGTCATGTTGGACTTTAACTCGGAGTCCGAATTGATTATTCCCTCCCTCCTCTCTCCCTCACTTTACTGCAACTCGATACCGGCGATGGGGCCATTGGGCATGTACTGGTGGTACGAGGGCAAAGGTATGGGTGTCTCTCATTGAACTGACTATATCTGATTCTCGCATTTCCTTCCGGGCTGCCGTCATTGCCAACAGGTGAGAAAAGAAATGGTACGACCCAACACCTCATCATCACTCGCTGCTGAACTGACCAGAGCTGTAGATGGATGTGTGCAGACCAAGGAGAGGGCTGTTGTGAAGACTAGGATGGTGGCCATCCAGGAAGGGATGTGCCGGAGGGTGCGTGCTTCTTCCATTCCCCCATATAATTATTCACATTGTATTTTGTGTCGGTTAGACTGCTTAGCTGTTGTTCTCCCTTCTGCGGTGTGTTTTCTTTTGACAATCTGATGCAATACTGATATATTCGTAACACTGTCATGCCATCGAAATCACATTCTTATCCTTCCTATAGGTGCCCATTCTTGCAACATCTCTCTCGTTATGTCACGGCTTCATTTCTATCTCTGAGGCAGAAAGGGTCGTAGTGTTAGCGTTATGTGCTATAGTTCATTGTCATAGATAGAAATCAATATACTAGAATTTCTATATCCTCCAAAGCCATCGGAACACGAAAGAGAAAGAAACAAAAGACAGGAAGATGTTCTTTTCCTAAGACAGTGATAGATCTTGCCAAGACAAAATCCTTCTTGACGAGAATATGTACCTTACTTGGTAAAGACCCTTGATCTTCTTGTCTTTGCCGTCTTTTCGGTCTTGTGCAAGACCGAAAAGACACAAAAGACAACCTCTGGGTTTTGCTGATGCCGTGGCTACAGAATCAAGGTAACCTGCATCCCAATCATTGTGAGCAAAGAAAGCCACGTATAGGATCAAGGCGACGGAATAAAGGGTTGAAGATTCAACCAAGATTTCGATAGTACGGCGATAAGCTCTGAGGTTGCCACCGATGGACAAGATATGGTAGACGATGCCTAGAGTGCACCATATCGTGGTAACGAGAGTGAACGATACATAAAGCACTCGATAGAGTAGGTCGAGATCGTTTCCGTTAGTGAACATCATGTACATGTCAATGGTTTTGAATACTGGGCCCGGGGTGAGTTCTTGATAAAAGGATCCGGAAGCAACAGAACATCTCACCAATACTAGAGACTAAACAAAGAGTAGGAAGGAGAACAATGAGCCAGTTCCGGCCCCAGATCACCCCACAGCGCCAGATCTAGGGGATAGTAAGCAGTGAATGGAGGTAGAATTCTCGGAGGCTGGGTCTACGCACCGTGACAGAATCTGCAAGGATGGTACATAGGGTTCCTGTGATTCCTATGCTCAAAACTAATTTATCGTTGGTACCGATGGTGAGCTTGAGATACACAGTCCAAAAGTTTTGTCCATTAGTCACGGTGATGAATGCGGAGTGCACAAATGACCAGTTCAAAGCGAACCCAATGGAAGTCAGGGTGTAGATGAGAATGATGACGATGATCATAACATTTCTGATAGGTCGAGATTTGTTCATGTCTGTGGGAGTTGCTTTAGCTCAGAAGACTCATGGTCGACACGGTCGACTCACAGTTGGTCCACAGGGTAACAGCAAGAACACCAGTGTATATGCCTGGTGGACATGAGCATTCAAGTTTGGTTCAAACTTCAGCATGCATACCATGTAATAGAAATGCAAGTATAATAGTATTTAACACAGTGTCAAGGTCTTGAAAGATGAAATTTATCTCATCGTCGGTGAGACCCTCCGGTATATCAGTCTGAGAGGTCATGTGGATCAGAACTTGGCAAGGGTTGTTTTCGAAGGTACACACCTTATTATACCGGCGCATCGAGAATTTTTATCAGTGCCATCGAATCCTCGCTGGTGTCATGTCGATGATATCCAAAAAGGTTATGCAGCTCGATTGTCAACTGAACGCATAACGATGAAGAGTGTAGTCTGTGACGATGATCAAGAAAACATGGTACGAGTGCTGCCCGGTTGAGATGATCGATGTTTGGAAAAAACCTAAAGAAGGTCCATCTATTTCCAAGAGCGAATCTGTCGCAGTAGGGTTGGGCAAACGATTATCAGGTGGTGCGAGTCTTGAGGCAGTTTTGACCATTCCAGAGAGCCATGATATCTCACCACATGGTCATACATCGATGCCTCAGTTGTAATCTTTTCATGAGATGCTATCAAAAAAAAAACCCTATTACATTGTAACGTCGACAATGATGAAACAGATGAGGTGCTATCATAGTTGTTGTATGCTACAAAGAGAATCAGGAACTTTAGTTCCACTGAGCAATGAACAGGCACACCTTACCTATCTTAGTGTCTTGAAGAAGTTAGACATTCATTAGACCCTAATTGATGCTATGTATGGTAACCACCGCAAGCCAAAAATCCCTTTAGCAAGTCACTGTAATCGTTCCGTTTTGAGATGAGGAATGGTGGTGCAGATCCAAAATCGTCATATTGAGGGGAGACAGTACTGCAGGAGGGATATCAGGGGGACTTTGAATATCCAGTCCGAGTGCCAACGTTGAAGTCCTCCTTGTTCGTTAGCCACACAGCAAATTATTTTTGAATATCTGGGTTTGATCTTGAATCAATAGCGACGAACAAAAAGTTGCATGGCAGCGAGAGGGAAGACACTTAGTTTGACGTCATGTTGCTGACCAAATGTTCCATTTTGGTTATCAATGCCCATGCAGGACGTGTTGACTGTACTGCATGTGCCTAGTCCCAAGACAGCAGTATGGAGAACTTGTACGTGGTTATATAACTAGTAGGTGTTGGCATTTTGAAACTTGACACGTTTCCCTGCCCCGAACAGTTACCAGTCACCACCTGCCAGCTCGCTTCGAAATTCAGGACGACTCTTGTACTTGATTTTCTAACACTTGTTACTGGACTCGGTGGTGGTCCATCTGTCTTTGCCTGTTCTTTTCCTTTGCTCATGATGACTTTCCTTCATTCAGCCTCGCGTAATCACTACAATTCCGTAGTCGTGGTTGGTGAACATTCAGTGATGTCGATGACACGAGCGCATATAAGAAGGTGAGCTGCTACTATACCAGTTTTTCAGTGGATTACTCACAACATGTCTCCTAGTATATAGTGACTCCCCCAAAATATCCAACACTTAAAGCTTGAGTGCTTACTTGAGTAGGAGGAGATGGGGCTGAAGGTGTGTGAACCAACTTTTGGTCAATTTCTCCCTACTCACCTTCTTTCTCGTTACTCAGCACTTTTTCAAGCGCGTCTCCCTCCACCACCCCCCAACAAATCATGTATGCAGCATGCCGGATGATACATTACCTCCCTCATCCCATTGTGGCTCGCTGATGCATCATTTTTAGAGGGCGCTTGAGCTAGTCCACACACGATCAATGAAGGAGATCCATGCTCGGTGGCACATGACAAGGCTGAATTTGAGGCTTATCGAGGTTACCCCAGCTAGCGATGCATATACTGAGTGTCAGTGGGCACTTTATGCCAGGGTTACGAACTCAATGAGCATGTGCATAGACATACAGAGGGAGTTGCGCAGGTCGACGAGCCTGACCTATATCTAGCCTGGACGAAGGGACAAATTTAGATGGGAGTGTACCCAGGTATGTTGACTAGGTTCATCCCTCTACACATACACTATTGTATATATAGCCCAGATGCAATGACTGTTTTTACAGTGTCTCTCCCTGGAAGCATGTCATTACACATGTAAAAGATGCGACTTGTTTTTTTATTTCAAGAAGATAGTACCTACAAGTAACTACATAAGGCAATGGTAAACATGTAGAAATGTTATACAATCTCGAAGGTCGAAGAGCGCTCCTCTCCCGCCTTGTAATTTTCATCATTCAGCGCCTCTCAGGCTTAAGGGTAAGATCTTCGTCTTTGTCAATGACTGTAAATGACTCGTTTTAACCTTCATTTTAAATTAGCACTTTCTTGATATCCGCATCAGTCACGTACAAATTCGCCATTATCAAAACATTCCCGGATCGATAGAAATTTCACCATGGTTGTTCAAGCACCAGTTCTGTCAACATGTCGATCGATGGCTATTCTGTTATCTTGTATGTGCCACCGCCCCCTTTCTTGTACGTACCGAAATGATGATTCCATCGCTGATGGCATGCACTGCTGGGGTTGGTTCCTTTTCAGGACAGAAAAAGGTATTTTAAAAATGTCGTGACTTTTCGTTTCCTTTGTATGCCACAAAAACAGGATACGGAAAACGAAATGAAAAATTCGTCCTATTTAGTGCTCCTTTCACGTACCGAAAACAGCTTCTTTTCTCCGAATAAAAGGTGGTTTCCTTTGTTCTGACCGTGGGAGAAAGCCTTTTTCATTCCGTTTTTCCTGTTCTTTTCCTTCACTTATAAGAGTATGGAAATTATCTCATTTTTCAACTCACTTTTGTGAAGTTCAAATGAAATGTCATGACATGTTGAGGTCTTGTTTTTCCACAGAGAAAATGTACCGGCTCCAGCAGTGACGGTGACGTCCCTCCCTCACCTCAGCTGAAGCAGTGACCACATTTTCTTGATATGAATTTTGTTCGTATCCATGAACCATCCCTACGCTATGCAATCTCCTTCTGAGTCAGACGTTCTCCATGACTGTCACACGCTCTGTTCAACAACTGTTACATCAGGGTACTCTCTCTGGTTGGGCCTCAGGTTCCAAATCATCGTCCTCCATGACACTTAGTGCCGTATCTCCCCCAAAATGCGTCTGAGTGTGGTCTTTGCTCTCAAGCTGAGCTTTGAGGTCATCATTGATTATGACACTTCCCTGAGAGCTTGTTGGGATCAGATTTCCCACCGACCCAAAGCGAAGGGAAGACATCACGCTTCCCACCCAGGAGTCATCTGGGCGAGCGTGTCCCGCTGCAACTCGCCCAGCAATAAGTGTCGGTGCAATTCCCTAGTATGTACAGTGCAAGTGAGATGGCGAAACAAGGGAAGAATATCAGCTTACCTGTGAAACCGTGGCTACAGAATCAAGGTAATCCTCCGCCCAATCGTTGTGAGCAAAGACAGCCACGTATAGGATCAACGCGACGGAATAAAGGGTAGAGGATTTGACCAAGATTTCGATAGCGCCGTGGTAAGCTCTGAGTCTACCACCGACAGACAAGATACGGTAGACGATGCCTAGTGTGCACCATGTTGTGGTAACGAGAGTGAACGATGCATAAAGTACTGGGTAGAGTAGGTCAAGTGGGTTTCTGTCAGTGAACAGTATGTATGTGTCGAAGCTTTTGAATGCTGGGCCTGGGGTAAGTTCTTGATAAGAGAATCCGGAAGCAACAGAACACTCACCGATACTAGAGACTAAGCAAAGAGTAGGAAGGAGAACAATGAGCCAGTTCCGGCCCCAGATCACCCAACAACGCCAGATCTAAGGGGTAAGCAGTGAATGGAGGTAGGATTCTCGGAGGCAGAGTCTGCGCACCATGATAGAATCTGCAAGGATGGTACAGAGGATTCCTGTGATTCCTATGCTCAAAACTACTTTATCCCTGTCATAGGTGAGCTTAAGATACACAGTCCAAAAGTTTTGTCCACTAGTCACGGTGATGAATGCAGAATGCACAAATGACCAGTCCAAAGCGAACTCAATGGAAGTCAGGGTGTAGATGAGAACGATGACAATGATCATAATGTTTCTGATAGGTCGAGATTTGTTCATGTCTGTGGGAGTTGCTTTAGCTCAGAAGACTCATGGAGACACGGTCGACTCACAGTTGGTCCACAGGGTAACAGCAAGAACACCAGTGTATATGCCTGGTGGACATGAGCATTCAAGTTTGGTTCAAACTTCAGCATGCATACCATGTAATAGAAATTCAAGTATATTTGAATTTAACGCAGCGTCAAGGGCTTGAAAGATGAGATTTATCTCATCATCAGTGAGACCCTCCGGTATATCAGTCTGAGAGGTCATGTAGATCAGAACTTGGCGAGGGTTGTTTTCCAAGGCACACACCTTATTATACTGGCATATCGAGAATTTTCACCAGTGCCATCGAATCCTTGCCGGTGTCATGCCGATGATTCCAAAAACAGGTTATGCAGTTCGACTGTCAACTGAATGCATAACGATGAAGAATGTAGTCTGGGACAATCATCAAGAAAACATGGTATGAGTACTGCCCGGTCGAGATGATCAGCATTTAGCAAATGCTCAAGACAGTTAATCCATCTCCAAGAGTGAATCTGTCGCAGTAGGGTTGGGCGAATGATTATCAGGTGGCGTGAGTATTGAGGTAGTTTTGACCAGCCATGACATCTCACCATATGGTCATACATCGATGCTTCAATCCGAATCAGAAGTCATCTCAACTAATCTTTTCATCATCAAAAAAAACCTATTACATTGTAAGGTCGGTAACGGCGAAACAGACAAGGTGCTACTATAGTCGTTGCATACTACAAAGAGAATCAGGAACTTCAGTTCCACTGAGCAACGAACAGGCGCACCTCAACTATCTCAGTGTCCTGAAGAAGTCAGACATTCATCAGACCCTAATTGATGCTATGTACAGTAACCACCGCAGGCCAAAAATCCATTTAGCAAGTCACTGTAATCGTTCTGTTTTGTTGTGACTGACCGTTTGACAAGGAGGGCTTCAGAAATTGGTGAAAAACCACTCCAAGCGACTGGTGTTTCGGTAAGGGGTTGGTGGCTGCTGCTTGCTGGAGTTGTAATGGGATGCATCATGCTTGCTGGATGACTCAGTGCAAACATGGGGCCCTGAGTTGATGGTGGCGATGAGGAGGAGGTCATTGGTGATAGATAGAGATCAAGTTCGGGCTATGAGAAAGATGAGTATGACTGAGTGCAAACAAGGGACAAGTACTTACCACTTCTACCGCCCTTCCTGCATAGTATCCTTTCTACCCCACCTGTGCATATTCGCCAGACAAAGATATGTCATCTCACCGCAAAAGCATGTCCCAGATGTTGGTAACGACACTCCTGAGTTGGTGATGGCAGGGGTGCAAAATTGTTGTGTCTTGTGTGGTGCCATTTGAGGGGGAGAGAACACACTGATCAGTGAGATTGAGATTGAGCTGTGGAAACAGTCAATGGTCCTGAATCCAAGCAAGGAACGAGGAGACTTACTGCCTCATTTCCATGCCCACGCCTCCCCGTTCCATGCCTTCTCCTGTTCATACTCCTGGGCTTGCTCGCTGGATGATGATACGTCATCTCAGAGAAGAACGGGTTCTTAATGTTGCAGAAAGCTTGCTCCTTAGTCGATGCCGGTGGAAGCACAAAATTGCACGTTTTGGGTGTTTTTCGAGGCCATCATTTGAAGGAAAGAGGCAATGGGATTGATATCGGGGCCCACAGCTGTGGAGAAGGTCAGTACCCTTGAATGTGAGTGAGGAAGGAGACTTGCCATCTGCGTCCACAACCCTCTGGACTCTGCCTCTGCCTCTGCACAGGTTAGGCAACAAGCATGATCCTGCATCCTCATTTGCGGAATTTTGACGCGCTGTCTCAACCTAACAATCGAGTCCCTTCATTAGAGGATGTGTCGTCGTTGAAACATTGGCACGAGGAATGGTAGTGCTGATCCGAAGTCGTTATATTGAGAGGAGACAGTACTGCGGGAGGGATGTCAGGGTGGATGAACACATGTCGAGAAGGAAGACTCACTTTGAATATCCACTGCCAGCCCGAGTGCCAATGTTGAAGTCCTTCTCATTCGTTAGCCGCAGGGCAAATTATTTTTGAATGTCTGGGTTTGATTTTGAATCAGAATGCCGGCTAAAACTAATGGTGAATAGCGACGAACAAAAAGTCGCAGGGTGGTGGTGAAGAAGTTAGTGTGACATCATGTCGATGGTCCAAATTTGACCAAATATTCATGATTTTGGTTATCAACACCCAGGACGCGTCGACTGTGCCAGTGTAGTCCCAAGAAGACAGTATGGGGAATCTGTACATGGTTATATAACTAGTAGGTGTTCGTATTTTGAAACCTGAAGGCCTGACATGTTTTCCTGTTCCGAGCAGTTACCAATTACCGCCTGCCAACTCCAGCTCGCTTCTGACTTTCGTACTTTATTTTCTAGCACTTGTTACTGGACTCGATGGTGGGCCATTTGTCTTTGCCTTTTTTTCATTTACTCATGATGGCCTTCATTTGTTCAGTTTCGCTTCATCACTACAATTCTGTAGTTGTGGTTAGCAAACATCCAGTGATGTCGATGACACGAGTGCATATAAGAAGGTGAGCTGCTGCTATAACAGTTTCTCAGCAGATTACTCATGACATGTCTCCTAGTATATAGTGATTCGCCCAAAATATCCAACACTTGAAGCTTGAGGGAGCTTGAGCTTGAGTAGGAATATGGGGCTGAAGCGCTGACTAGCGCTGAAGGTGCGTAAACAAACTTTTGGTCAATTTCTCCTTACTCACCTTCTCTCTTGTTACTCAGCACTTTTTCAAGTACGTCTCCCCCTGCCACCCCCAACAAATCACGTACGCAGCATACTCGAGGATACAGCACCTCCCTCATCCCATTGCGTCTCACTGACGCGTCATTTTTAGAGCGCACCTGAGCTAGTCTACACACGATCGATAAAGGAGATCATGATCTATGGCACACAATAAGGCCAAATTTGAGGCTTATCGAGGCTGCTGAGGCTAGAGATGCATATACCAGGTTTCGGTGGGGCCTTTATGCCAGCATTACGAACTCTGGTTAGGTTGTCACATCGGTTAGGGGTCAAGGAACTCGCGTGGGAGATCATGGTACATATATTGCCACCTTCCCTCCTTATATTGCTGAACCAAACTCTGATAGGCTTCTATTGCGAGAACACAGCCAAGTTGACGACCAAGTTGAATGTCAGTATGCGCGGTTGTGCATGTCGCTTTCGCTACACGAAGTTCAAGGTGTGTGCTGCTAGTCTTTGAGAAATTTCCTTATCCTGACCTTTCGTCTCTTTTCCCAGGACTCTGAATGCATTCCTCTCCCCACAACGGTCCCATCAAGTCGTCGGTGCATGCAGAATACGCAAAGGTACGTCATCCCCTCCGCCTCGTCGTTCTTTGTTGAAGTCGTCTTTGCAGCTTGTTGATCAACGAGGCCCGATAAGCAAGGATCTGAGCTCCAAGTGCTTAATGCAGCTCACAACATCGTGTTTTCCAATGAAAATACGATGTGCTAATCATGCCATGTAGTTCTCGTTGGTTAGAACGAGAGAACTGGCTGGCGAGTCTGCACTTAATTCATCGAGTCTTGTCATGATAGTATCAAATGCGGGTATGTACAATCATCCCAGTCATAGTTCTAGGACTGACCCTGACTTTTAAGCATAAGCAATTATGGGGAGAGTCGGCGGGGAGACAGAAGGGTAGTCGACATAGCACCCTGTTGTATCTAAGCGGCGTTTGAGTCAGCGCACATGGAGAATGTTCGGGGAGTGTGATGGTGTGCGGATGAGCATGTGCATAGACGTACAGAGGGGGTTGCGCAAGTCGACGAGCCTGACATATATCTGGTCTGGATGAAGGGGCAAATTTAGATGGGAGTGTACCCAGCTATCTTGACTAGGCTCATCCTTCTACGCGTACGCTATTGTATCTATGGCCCAGACGCAATGACTGTTTTTATAGCGTCTCCGTCCTGTAACGATTATACAGAGGAATAACACACTCCGGAAACATGTCATTACACACGTAAAAGATGCGACTCATCTTGTTATTTCAAGATAGTACCTACACGTAGCTACATACAGCAATGGTGAGTATGTAGAGAGGTTATACAGTGTCGAAGGGCAGAGAAATGAGCACCGTAGACCGATTCCTATGGTAACTCCTCCAAATGAGAAACTCAGACTCAAGGCTGAAATAAATGATGACGTTGACCGAGGTCATCAATGTCCTGTATGAAGGGCGACATGTTCAGACTATTATATACTTCCTCCAGCCTCTTTGTCATCCGGAGTGACCATTTCCATGCCATCCTCCTGAGATCCATATTTGTTGTTACTTTCCCCGTCCGGCTGATCCTCCAGGTCACCACTGTAGAGGCTTATACTTATCAGAGTATCTTCTTGAGCACTCGCCCGAGCCTGACCATGCCCAAAACAGAGCGACGTAACTATGCTGCCCTGCCACGAGTCGTCAGAACGAGCATGTCCTGCTGCAACACGCCCAACAAGGAGAGTTGGAGCGACACCCTGCCACATGCTAAATAAGCAAGCAAGTAGGTCTGAGAAAGGATATTCACGTACTCTTGCGATTCCTGTTATGGGATCAAGGTAATTTGCTGCCCAGTCATTGTGGGCAAAGAAGGCGATGAATAGGATTAAAGACATGGAATAGAGAGCTGATGACTTGATTAGGACTTCAACGACGTGCCAGTAGGCTCCGAGTCCTCGTTCTCTTGCTCGTCCCACAGTCCAGACATGGTATATGATGAGCAATGTGCACCAGAGTGTCGTAGCTAGTGAGAAGGATGCATAAAGCACTGGATTGAGTAGGTCGTTGACGGCTCCATCTATGACCTGTCAGCGTAGGAAGATAATTTTAAACACTGTAATAAACCTGGGATTATGTAAAGCAAAAGACAGAAGAGATCGATGGCATTACCGATAGCAGACACTAGACAGAGAACAGGAAGAAGCGTAGTTAACCAGCGCCGTCCCCAGACCATCCAACAATGCCAAATCTAGAGTTTAGTTGGGAGTAAGGGACCTGGATTGATTTCCTGACAAAAGGTAGGTCAGACGTACCATGGTAGAATCTGTGAGGATAGTACAGACAGTGCTCGCAGTTGAGGTGCTGCCACACACACATCTCAGGGCGCTCAACTATCTCAATATTGTCACTGTAAGAGGGTTCAATGTTTCCGAGTTCCACGTTTTGTCTATTAATGGACGGACAAAGCAGACAATTGGTATATTTATTTCCAAAGCTGACCATGACTACGCCGGGAGAGTATCAACAAGAGTATGGCTCCCATACACACCTGAATGTGGGCGAGGAAAAGGATACTCGCCATCTTCTACTCACTATCAAATCTCTCCCCCTTCTACCCTTGCTTTCGATACATCGTCTTGGCCCAAAAATCGATTTCTTCAGCATGGATGACCATGCACCGGGAGCTTTGAATATCCAGTTAGGTACTAGATTTCGAGCATCGATATTAATTTTGAGGTCCCGTTACGACTGTTTTGGCTTGAATCAGAATGACAGTTATGAATACTGGTCAGAATATACTCACATAGTGCTTGAATACTATCGAAGGAGTACACGGCAGCACAAGTTGAAGCATGGTAGTGAGAACGATGGGGTTTTGTTTGACTTCACGCCGATGGTCCAAATAGTCTATTTTGATTACGAATGCCCATCACCATCATGCTCGCAAGACGCGTCGACTTTACTGCACACACCAGTTACCACCTGCCACGAAATTCAGGATGACCCTCATATCTTCTTTTCTCACTGGTCAATAGTGGACCATCCGTTTTCTGACGATTTTCTTCTGTTCAGCATCGTGTCGGGTCAATGCATGCCTAGCGACGGCTATGAAAAGGTGAGCCCACTTTTGCACCAAGTTTTCTGGTGGCTTACTCGCGATATTTCTCAGTATCATGTCATGATTCGCCTGAAACTTTCAACGCCTGGATAGGAACACAGGGCTGAAGGTGTGTAAACTAACTTTTGGTCAATTTCTTCCTGCTCAACTTCTCTCTCTCGTTGCTCAGCCCTTTTCTAATCACGCCTCTCCTCCCTCCCGCCACTATTCCCAACAAAACATGCACCCATCATGCCCGACGATAGTATGGGACCTGCGTTCCGCTGACACGTCTTTTTTGGAGGCAGAACCAGCAAGCAAGTGTCTGCATACGATCGATAAGGGAGATCCAAGCTCGATGGCATATGATAAGGGTAAATTTGAGGCTACCGGGGCTTAGGACGCATATACACTGACCGACAAAAATAAAGAAACACGTGGTTTTTTTGATTGGAGTCGCAATAGCTCCTCAACGCTGCGATATTTTTTCAGACTTTCAGTGAGAGAAATGTAGCTTAATTGATGTAGTTTATTGTTAGAAAAAGAATGAGGTACATACATGAAAAAAATGATGAGATATAAATATGTTAGCCGAGAGTGTCATTTTTAGCAGTGTAAGTAAAATGAGAAAACAAGATAATTGACCTGACGAAAAGTCCAACAACCTAATATCTAGTATGCCTGCCCTTTGCCAATATCAAGGACCTCACCCGTGATGGGATACTACCATATAACGCATTGCAATACTCTTTTCCAAGTGCAGCCCACTCCTCCTGCAGAACGGCAAATAATGCGGCAGTCGTTGTTGGGTGACGTGGTCTGTTGTTCAGACGATGTTCAAGAGTAGCCCAAGCATTCTCTATGATGCTTTGGTCGGGGCTATTTGGTGGCCAGTCCATTACAGAGATGTTTTGGTCGGTGAGCCACTTTTTCGTAAGCCGAGCTGTGTGCTTGGGGTCATTATCCTGCTGAAAAAGGACATCGTCGACTGAGAGTTCATAGTCCTGGAGGGTGCCGAGAAGTCCTTCATTAAGTATCTGGCAGTACTGGACAGCATTCATAGTGCCTTCCACCAAAATCAGCCGTCCGAAGCCCAAACTCGTCATGCATCCCCAGACCATCACCCCCCCGCCTCCATGCTTCAACCGGGGCAACACGTTATGCACATCTAGTGCCTCACCAGGACCCCTACGACACCACTGCACTCCGTCTGACCCAAAGAAGTTGAATTTGGACTCATCTGAGTAGAGCACAGTACCCCCATTTTTCTGCTCCCCATTCTGCATGTGCCTCTGCCCACACCCTTCGCTTTCTAACATGAGCCTTCGTGAGCATTGGTACCTTCCACCTCTTGTAACCCTTCAGGCCCTCATCTGAAAGCCTGCGCTGCACAGTGCGCTCCGAAAGATGGTCGAAATACCCCCGTTGAATGTCGACTGCTGTCCGGCAGTCGTGACTACGGATTTTTCGCACGGCAAATTTAATATCCGCATCGTCCATCTTGCGCGGGCGGCCTCGCCCTTCGATGCGAGCATAGTAGTTCTCCTTCCCTTCATATTTGTGGCCAGTTTTGCAGACAGTAGAGCGCGAACATCCAATGACATTGCTGATTTCAGTGCAGGTGTGGCCTTCATTGAGGAGAGTGCAAATACAGGCTGCTTTCGTAGGGGTAATAGGCACATTTGGTTTGCGAGGAGGAGGTGAATACATGATAGGAATTTCAGTGCAATCGGCCCAGGTGGTGGTTCAGATTCAAGTTGGTTCCGACGTTGATGTGATGCCATTACATCATCAAAATTGGCATGTGGTTTCGCAGCCCTCTTACTTTGCTCACTGACTGGTATTTTTGCCTCATTCTTTTCATAATATTAAACTACAGATATCAAGCTACATTACACTCACTGGAAGTCCAAAAAAATATTGCAGTGTTGAGGAGCTATTGCGACTCCGATCAAAAAAACCATGTGTTTCTTTATTTTTGTCGGTCAGTGTACCTGGCTTTGGTGGGCCTTTTACGCCAGGGTTATGAACTCTGGTCAGGTTGTCGCGTTGGTTGAGGGTTAACGAACTCGCACAGGAGATAATGGTATGCATGCTTTCCTCCCTCCCTCCTTCTATCAACTGAACCAGACTCTGGAAGGCTTCTGTTGCAAGAACACAGCAGAATCAACGACCAAATCGAAGGTTGGTGTGCTTTCATTTCGTAAAGGTACCTACAAGGTTCAAGGTGCGTGCCGCTAGTCCTTGAGGAACTCCTTCGACCTGACCTTTCGTCTCTTTCCCCAAGACTCTATTGCCCATGATGGTCCCATCAACACGTCGGTGTGCGTAACATACCCAATTGTTGCCCTTTGTTGAAGTCGCCTTTGTAGACCGTCGATCAATGCAGGAGCTTTCAGCGCATTTGGCAAGCATATTTCTTCCAGCAAAAGTATGAAGTGCTAATCTTGCTAGTAGTTTTCGTTGGATTCTGGCCAGCGAGTCTGCACTCAGTCATGTATTGTCACAAATTCAGGTGTGTACCATTATCCCAGTCTTAGTTGTAGTACTGACCTTGACTTTAAGCATAAGCACACATGGGGGAGTCGACAGGCGAGGCAGAGGGAGTTCGAAGTAGCACCCCGCCATTGAGAGTCGAGATGAGCGTATGTGCGGAATACGGATGGACAGTCGTACGCAAGGAGGTGTGCACGTTGACGGGCTTGACCTACATTTAGCCTGAATGGAGGACGAGTCCCTCCCTCTATACGTATGCTGTTGTACCCATTCTCCAAACAGCAATGATTATGTTTTTACAGCGTCTTCCCTATCTAAATATATCATACAGGATAAGCGGACGACCAATTTAATCATTCGCCAAAATCTCAGCGCCTCAGCTCAACGATAGCTTCCTCTGACTGATTCTCCGACTTTTCCTCAAATCCAAATCCTGCCAGCACGGAACCCTGCCAGGAGCTCTTCCCAGTCTTATCCTGCCCAAAGCACAGCGGAGAAGTCATCACACTCCCATTCCCCGAATCCTCCGCATGCGCATGGCCCACCCCAATAATCTGTCAGACTTCTACACTCTCCCCCTAAACCCGCGATTTCTCTGTATTTGCCCATCTTCTCGTGCTGATCCTCGTCTACGTGTTTGAAGGAAAAACCAGACAGAGCTTCGCGTTATACAGTCCGGAAACCTTGAGGAAATTGAGGTGTAGAGGTGTTTGTCTTTTCGTCCCCTTCTGGTTTTGGATTCGAGTTGTTGGTGATCTAGCTAGCAAGTGAGGATGGATCAGAAGTATCGAAGACAAACAGAGAGTGCGGAAAATTTTCAAGTTCTCGGTATAAATTTGATTGAGCTAACCAAATGTATAGATTCACCAATTAACGACTCGAACGACCATCCTCGAAGTAGACCCTAACCTCTGAATTCTCTTTCTCTCGACACATAGTAGACCAACCTACGATTTTTTAAGCATCATCGTACTGCAGAATGACACACCAGCCACCATCACCAACCAAAACTCGCCGCACGCTATAATCTGTAGTGAACACGGCTACGGACCCCATTGACCATACGCAGCTTATTATCAGTCTACCCTCAAAAATCAACTAACCAGGACAAACGATCTCCAGCACCTCGAGCTGGCCCCAGCGAACTGTCCCTGTCGGTCGAATACTATCATTGCTGACGAATACTCTGAATTCCCAAAGGTTACTTCTCAGGGAGGGAGTCACGCTGGAGGAAACGATCCCTTCGTAGCAGGTGGTCTTGTGCTTTGACGAAACCGGTAAGGCTTGTCGCTATTGGAGTTATGAGATAACAAAACTGACTTCTTCATGATTGTCAGAAGACAGCGATGTATCCTTACTGAGGAATTCACGCGTCGATGATACAGAACTCCAGCACTACGCAATAAGGATGGCTCCAGAGCACAGCTAGTGGTAATTGTGTGATCTTTTTTCCAGCTTGTATATAAACTGACATGTCCTTGAAGGCCGGTATCGGGACGTATTGCATTCAGGACGTGGCTTCACCTATCGCAACCAGCCTCAGCAGTATGATCAGCATTCATCTCGATCGATTGCGCATGTTATAAGTAAGTTGAATGACGTCTTCCGGTAGACCATAGTGGTTAACCCAGCCTTTCTAGGTGGACATGAATTGTATGCATAAATTTCTCCATTTACGCTACAAAGCTGGGGATAAGATTTGTATTTTTGGGTACGTTTTCTATTACAATTCAATGCGCCGTCACATACCTATCAGCTGAAATGAACCTAGATTCTCCTGCGGTGCCTATGCCAGTCCCGTTTGATGCGCGCCTTCATCTGTTTCTGACTCTGTATATCTAGATGGCCCAAGTACTCGCAGGGATGCAAGTGGGGCTTGTTATCTCTCTAATCCCGACATCTACAGGATACACAAGGTGCGATATTCATTCCCAACCTGAACATCCTTTATACTAATATTGAATCGGACAGATCAGCCTTCTCCCTCGATGCAACTACCAACAAACCCCATCTGCCTACCGCATGTACCTGCATGAAGACGACTTCAGCTGGGCCTAAAACGCAGCTTCCAAAGAAGACTTTTTCCATTGACGTTGATATCAAATTCCTCTGCGTATGGTACGAAGACAGCTTCTTCCCCCTGCCTTCTACCCAAAGCTAATTCAACACCCTGACCATAGGGAGTCGACACCATTGATTCAGTAGGAATCATCCCTGCCGAGTCTCCATCACCATTTTGAATATGCTCGAATATGCACGTACGGCATTTCCACCATGCGTTAGCCCTGAATGAACATCGCGTCCAGTCCAGGCCCATCTTATGGTGCCGTGTTCACCTCAGTTCTG
The DNA here is from genome assembly GCF_030435595.1 of Desarmillaria tabescens. NCBI lineage: Eukaryota > Fungi > Basidiomycota > Agaricomycetes > Agaricales > Physalacriaceae > Desarmillaria > Desarmillaria tabescens. The sequence goes on from NW_026848303.1 coordinate 605,740, forward strand.
AGGCCCGAATTATTATTATATGCTACGAAATGCTGCCTGTGCCTGAACACAATATCGACCCAATATACCTTCATTAGGTCATATAATGGTCCAATATTGGCCTATCCAACTATTTTGCTATTATATATCGAATACTGCCTGTTTTGAGGGGATAGTGTCTGGCTACTATTTCGCTTGAAGCCCAGTGCAAGACGTGTCAACTTTACTGCACACACCAGTTACTGCCTGCCGGCCCTGCTTCGAAATTCAGGATGACCCTCATATCTTCTTTTCTCAAACGCGTCACTGGTCGACAGTGGACCATCCATTTTTTTACGGTCTTCTTCTGTTCAGCATCGGATCGGGTCAACGCATGCCCAGCGATGACACGCATAGCTATGGAAAAGTGAGCCCACTATTGTACCAAGTTTTCTGGTGGCTTTACTCACGAAATTTGTCTTAGTATGTCATGTCTGAAAATTTCAACGCCTGGATAAGGACACGGGACTAAAGGTGTGTAAACCAACTTTTAAGTGATTTCTTCTTGCTTACCTTCTCTCTCGTTGCTCAGCACTTTCCCTTCCCTCCCCTCCATCACCGGTACCCCCAACAAATCACACACCCATCATGCCCGACAATAGTATGGGACCTGCATTCTGCTGACACGTCGTTTATAGAGGCAGAACCAGCAAGCGAGTGTCTGCAAGGGAGATCCAAGCTCAATTGCACGCGATAAGGGCGAAAAAGAGACTAAGTGAGGTTACCGAGGCCAGCGATGCATCCACCGAGTTTCGGTGGGCCTTTTACGTCAGGATTACGAAGGTTGTCGCATTGGTTGAGGTTAACGAACTCACGTAGAAGATAATGGTACGTATTATTTCCTCTCTCCCTGCTTCTATCAACTCAACCAGACTATGGCAGGTTTCTGTTGCAAGAACACAGTGGAGTCGACGATCAAATTGCTTTCATTTTTGTAAAGGCACACGCAAAAAGTTCAAGGTGCGTGACGCTAGTCCTTGAGGAACTCCCTCGAACTGACCTTTGGTCTCTTTCCCCAAGACTCTGTTGCCCACGATAGTCCCGTCGGCACGTCGGTGTGCATGACATACCCAACGGTACGTCATCCCCTCCACTTCGTCGCTCTTTGTCAAAGTCTCGTTGCAGACCATCGATTGATGTTGATACGGCCCGATAAGCAAGGATCCAAGCTCTAAGAGTTTGCTGGAGGTGCTCGCAATGTGTTTAGTATGCACGTTGTTTCTCCTATGAAACTACATAGTACTGATAGTGCCATATAGTTTTTGTTGAATGGAGCATGAGAGCTGACTGGCGAGCACACTCGCGGCATCAAGTCTTCGATAGTGTTGAACGCAGGTACGTACCATTATCCTGGTTGTAGGCGTAGTACTGACCCTGACTTTAAGCATAAGCAAACATGGGGAGAACTGACGAGCATGCAACAGCTCCATCTAGGCTAAATATAGGACATGCCCGTCAACTTGCGCACACTCCCCGCAATCCCTCTGTCCTCCTAAGCGGATGATCTCACCACCTCAGCTCAACGATAGCTTCTTCCGACTGGTTCTCACTTCCATAACCCGCCGCCACAGGATCCCCCGTCTTAGCTTGCCCAAAGTGCAGTGGGGAAGTCATCACACTCCCACCTCCGCGTGTCCCACAAATAATGTCGGTACAATACCCTAATAACCTGCCCACAAAACACAGAGGAAGGAACCAACATACCTGCATGATCCTAGTAATAGGATCAAAACAATGCAGCGTGTTACTACTCCGTGCAAAGAACATGACATACAAAACCAATGACACTGCATACAATGCCGAAAGCTCCATCAAGACCTCCAGGACAGGCCAGTACACCCCCACGCTATCTATCACACGCGTGGGAGCCAGTAGCGGTTCAGGTCAGCATATTGGTTGCATGTTACATACATCCCATGATCCGTGCGCACGATCAACCAGTCGAGGGAGAAAGTGGCGGGGGTGATGATATAGAGGAGGACGATGACGATGATCATTGGGGGCCCAATTGTCGGGGTTTGTGCTGGGATGTGGGCATGGGCTCACAGATGTTCCATAGGGTGACGGCGATGATGCACCTGTGCGGGGTTAGATCATCTCATCTCAGTGTGAAGTTAGTGGACATGTACGTACATTGGAAGAGAGGCGAGGATTACTCTATCCGTTTCAACCTTCATTTTAAATTAGCACCTTCTTGATATCCGTGTCAGTCATGCACAAGTATCAAAGCATTCCCGGATCGATAGAAATTTCACCACGGCTCTTCAAGCGCCGGTTGTGTCAACGTGTTGATCGATTGGCTATTCTGTTATCTTGTATGCCCTTTTCTTGTAGTACTGGAACGACAATTTCATCGCTGGCCTATCGCCGCGGCACGGTAGCCTCCCTCTCACCTCAGCTGAAGTATTGATCATATAAATTTTGTTCGTATCAATGGGCCATCTCTACGATGCAATCTCCTTCTGAGTATCATGAATTCGTGCCATCTATTCATGGTCTTTTACAATGCCCTGTCTTTGCCCTTCACACGCACTCTATTGACGTACTGACATTTTCCACAACTGTTACTCGCTCTGTTCCACAACCGTTATATCAGGGTCATTTGCTACTCTCTCTGGTTGGGCTTCAGGTTCCAGGACATCGTCCTCCGTGACACTTGGCACAGTATCTCCCTGGAAATGCATCTGAGTGTAAGCGCGCTCATCCTCGCTCTCAAGCTGAGCTTCGAGGTCATCATCGATTACGACACTTCTCTGAGAGCTTGTCGAGATCCGATTCCCCCCAAAGCGAAGGGAAGACATCACGCTTCCCTCCCAGGAATCATCTGGACGAGCGTGTCCCGCTGTGACTCACCCAAAGAGAAGTGTCGGTGCAATTCCCTAGTGTGTATGGCGCATGTTTAGATGGAGAAACAAGGGAAGAATATCAACTTACCCTTGCAACCATGGCTACAGAACCAAGGTAATCTGCCCCCCAATCATTGTGAGCGTAGAAAGCCACGTATAGGATCAAGGCGACGGAATAAAGGGTCGAAGATTCAACCAAGATTTCGATGGCACGGTGGTAAGCTCTGAGGTTGCCACCGATGGACAAGATACGGTAGACGATCCCTAGAGTGCACCATATCGTGGTAACGAGAGTGAACGATGCATAAGGTACTGAGTAGAGTGGGTCAAGTTTGTTTCCGTCAGTGAACACCATGTACATGTCGATGCTTTTGAACACTGGGCCCAGGGTAAGTTCTTGATAAAAGGATCCGGAAGCAACAGAACATCTCACCGATACTAGAGACTAAACAAAGAGTAGGAAGGAGAACAATGAGCCGGTTCCGGCCCCAGATCACCCAACAACGCCAGATCTAAGGGCTAAGCAGTGAATGGAGGTAGGATTCTCAGACTCGGCAGAATCTACGCACCGTGATAGAATCTGCAAGGATGTTACATAGGATTCCTGCGATTCCTATGCCCAAAGCTACTTTATCGCTGGTATCGATGAGCTTGAGATACACCGTCCAAAAGTTTTGTCCATTAGTCACGGTGATGAGTGTGGAGTGCACCAATGACCAGTCCATAGCGTACCCAATGGAAGTCAGGGTGTAGATGAGAATGATGGCCATGATCATAACGTTTCTGATAGGTCGAGATTTGTTCATGTCTGTGGAAGTTGCTTTAGCTCAGAAGACTCATGGAGACACGGTCGACTCACAGTTGGTCCACAGGGTAACAGCAAGAACACCAGTGTATATGCCTGGTGGACATGAGCATTCAAGTTTGGTTCAAATGTCAGCATGCATACCATGTAATAGAAATGCAAGTATAACAGTATTTAACGTAGTGTCAAGGACTTGAAAGATGAAATTTATCTCATCGTCGGTGAGTTCCTCCGGTATATCGGTCTGAGAGGTCATGTAGATTAGAACTTGGCAAAGGTTGTTTTCGAAGGTACACACCCTATTATACTGGCGCATCGAGAATTTTTATCAGTCGGTCAATGTGCCATGGAATCCTCGCCGGTGATATCCAAAAATGTTATGCAGCTTGATTGTCAATTGAATGCGTAACGATGAAGATTGTAGTCCGAGATGATCGTCAAGAGCACATGGTACGAGGGTCCGTGCTATCCCGTCGAGATGATCTGCATTTAGCAAACGCTCAAGAAGGTTAATCCATCTCCAAGAGCGAATCTGGCGCAGTAGGGTTGGGCGAACGATATCGATTATCAGGTGGCGTGAGTCTTGAGATAGTTCTGACCATTCCAGATAGCCATGACATCTCACCACATGGTCATACATCGATGCTTCAGTTGTAATCTTTTCATGAGATGCAATCAAAAAAAAAAAACCCTATTACATTGTAACATCAGCAATGATGAAACAAAGGACGAGGTGCTACCATAGTCGTGCATGCTATAAAAAGAATCAGGAACTTCGCTTCCACTGAGCGATAAGCATGTGCACCTCAACCATCTCAGTGTATTGAAGAAGCTAGACATTCATCAGACCCTAATCGATGCTATATGCATGGTAACCACCGCAGGCCAAAAATCCCTTTAGCAATCGTTCCGGTTTGTTGTGGCCGACCGTTTGACAAACAGAGCTTCAGAAATTGGTAAAAACCACTCCAAATGACCGGTCTTTCGACAAGGGGTTGGCGGCTGCTGCTTGTTAGAGTTGTGGCGGGATGCCTCAGTATTAGCCTTGCTCGCCGGGTGTCTCAGAGCATAAATGGGATTCCGGATTGATAGTGGCAACGAGGAGGAGGTCATTGGTGGCAGATATCAGCGAGATCGAGTTTGGGCTATGAAAAAGGTGAGTATGACTGAAATGGAAACAAGGGACAAGACCTTACCGCCTGCACCGCCCCTCCTGCGCACTATCCTTTCTACTCAACATGTGCGTACTCGCCAGACAAAGATATGTCACCTCACTCCAAAAAACACGTCCTAGATGCCGGTAACGATGCTCCTGAGTTGGTGGTGGCAGGGGTGCATGTGCGGTGCCGTTTGAGGGAGAGACTCGGAGGACACATTGATCAGCTGACAGCGACGAGCTGTGGAGACAGTCAGCGCTCCTGAAACAGAGCAAGGAACGAGGAGACTTACTGTATTATTTCCATGCCTACGCCTCCCTGTTCCAATGTTCATACCCCTGGGCTTGCTCGCCGGATGAAGATACATCGTCTCAGAGAAGATCGGGTTTTTGATGTTGCAGAAAGCTTGCTCTTTAGTTGGTGGAGGAAGGAGACCTGCCATCTGTGTCCACAATCCTCTGCACTGGCAAGGCGACGAGCATGACTCGTTTATGGAATTTTGACGCGCCGTCTCAGCCCAACTGTCGATTCCCTTCATTTGGGGACGTGTCATTGTTGAGACGAGGAATGGTGGTGCAGATCTGAAATCGTCATATTGAGAGGAGACAGTACTGTGGGAGGGATATCAGGGTGACTTCGAATATCCAGCCCGAGTGCCAACGTTGAAGTCCTCCTCGTTCATTAGCCGCAGGGAAAAGTATTTTTGAATATATGGGTTTGATGTTGAATCATAATGCCGGCTAAAACCAATGGTGACGCGACGAACAAAAAGTCGCATGGCGGTGAGAGGTAAGAAGCTTGGTTTGACGTCATGTCGATAGTCCAAATTTGACCAAATGTTCCATTTTAGTTATCAACACCCATGCAGGACGCGTCGACTGTATTGTACGTGTCAGTGTAGTCCCGAGACAGCAGTATGGTGGCACTTGTACGTGGTTATATAACTAGTCGCCTTTCCCTGTTCCGAACAGTAACCCTATTCTGTTATCTTGTCTGCCCCCTTTCTTGTACGCACAATGTCTGATTCCAACGATTTCATCGTTGGCCTATCGCGGCGGCACAGTGGCCTCCCTGAACTGAAGCACTGACCACATTTTCTTGGTATAAAAATTGTTCGCATCGATGGACTGTCTCTACGGTGCAATCTCCTTCTGAGTCAGCGATCATAGGCCGCATAAGTATCGAGAATTCACGTCATCCATTTACGGTCATTTACAGTGCCCTGTCTTTGCCTTTTACACACACTGTATTGAGTACTAGGGCACTGATGTTTTCCACAACTGTTACTCGCTCTGTTCAACAACCGTTACACCAGGGCTCATTTGCTACTCTCTCTGGTTGGGCTTCAGGTTCCAGGACATCGTCCTCCATGACACTTAGCACAGTATCTCGCTGGAAACACGTCTGAGTGTAGGTGTGCTCGTCCTCGCTCTCAAGCTGAGCTTCGAGGTCATCATCGGTTATGACACTTGCGATAGTACTTCCCCTCGAGCTTGTCGGAATCTGATTCCCCCCAAAGCGAAGGGAAGACATCACGCTTCCCTGCCAGGAATCATCTGGGCGAGCGTGTCCCGCTGCGACTCGTCCAACGATAAGTGTAGGTGCAATTCCCTAGTATGTATGGGCGTATGTTTAGATGGCGAAACCTGAACCTGAGGGGAACTTGCTTACCCGTGAAACCGTGGCTACAGAAACAAGGTAATTTGCACTCCACCCATTGTGAGCAAAGAGAGCCACGTATAGGATCAAGGCGACAGAATAAAGGGTTGAAGATTCAACCAAGATTTCGATGGCGCGGCGGTAAGCTCTGAGGTTGCCACCGATGGACAAGATATGGTAGACGATGCCTAGTGTGCACCATGTCATGGTAACGAGAGTGAACGATGCAAAAAGTACTGGGTAGAATAGGTCAGGTCGGTTTCTGTCAGTGAACATCATGTACATGTCGAAGCTTTTGAATGCTGGGCCCAGGGTAAGTTCTTGATAAGAGGATCCGGAAGCAGCAGAACATCTCACCGATACTAGAGACTAAACAAAGAGTAGGAAGGAGAACAATGAGCCGGTTCCATCCCCAGATCACCCAACAACGCCAGATCTAGGGGCTAAGCAGTGAATGGAGGTAGGATTCTTGGAGGCAGAGTCTACACACCATGATAGAATCTGCAAGGATGGTACAGAGGATTCCTGTGATTCCCATGCTCAAAACTACTTTATCGCTGACATCGTTGAGCTTCAGATACACAGTCCAAAAGTTTTGTCTGTTAGTCACGGTGATGAATGCGGAGTGCACTAAAGACCAGTTCAAAGCAAACCCAATGGAAGTCAGGGTGTAGATGAGAATGATGGCCATGATCATAACGTTTCCAATAGGTCGAGATTTATTCACATCTGTAGGAGTTGCTTTAGCTCAGAAGACTCATGGTCGACATGGTCGACTCACAGTTGGTCCACAGGGTAACAGCAAGAACACCAGTGTATATGCCTGGTGGACATGAGCATTCAAGTTTAGTTCAAACTTCAGCATGCATACCATGTAATAGAGATTTAAGTATAATAGCATTTAACACAGTGTCAAGGGCTTGAAAGATGTAATATATCTCATTGTTGGTGAGATCCTCTGGTATATTGGTCTGAGAGGTCATGTAGATTAGAACTTGGCAAAGGTTGTTTTCGAAGGAAGGTACACACCTTATTATACTGGTGCATTGAGAATTTTCATCAGTGCCATCAAATCCTCGCCGGTGTTATGTCAGTGATATCCAAAAAGGTTATGTAGCTCGATTGTCAACTGAATGCGTAACAATGAAGAGTGTAGTCTGGGACAATGATCAAGAAAACATGGTACGAGTGCTGCCCGGTCGAGATGATCGGCGTTTGGCAAAAGCTTAAATAAGTCCACCCATCTCCAAGAGCGAATCTGTCGCAGTACATCAGTAAGTTAACATCCGTATGGTATGCATGGCACCATGCAAATCATGCAAGCTATACTGTTATACATGTGCATGGCTCTACAAGGTACCTACGTAATTCTACGCACCCCGTATAGCAGACTATGCTTCACCACGCAGTTATACGCTACACCCATTCCATGCTGCTACACCACCTAGCTTTGCATCAATTCCAGGTTCGAATCGGGCAGTGCAGGATAAAAAATTGTCACATTCAGCATGTAGATAATACAGGTTGGCGTAGAATAATAACTAGCATACAATAGGCATCATAGAGCTGCAGTGAACTGAGTACTCGGGTGAACGTTAGGGTTAGGTACAGAAAATTGACACGCTGTAGGGCCTTGATGTATGGTACCCGTTGCGGCCAAAATTTGCAATGTTGACTTGACCACCTGCGTAGCACAAATTGCTAAGACAGAAAAGATCTGATGAGATCAGGATCAAGCTTGCAGAAAATATACACACCTCTACAGCCACCATGTCTTTCTTGACCAGCTATTGGCACCGCTATCACCTCCACAAGTTCAAGCCTGTGTGCCAAGTCCCAGACCTTCGCACAATAGGACAAGCATCAGTCGGTCATGGTCAGCAGTAAAGGTATTGCTGCTAGCTTGTAACGGCGGTGAAGTGAGCCTGCGTACACCATCAGCAAATGTGCTAGACTGGCAGGAGATGTATACGCTGAAGAAGCTTAGTTTCTCTGAAGAGATCTATGCTAAATTGGCTTACCAACCTATATAATATAGCAGCAGAGGTCAACGGAATGGCTGCCTATAAGCTGTGCGGTAGGAGGAGACATGCTGAGAGGAGGAGGAGGAAGAAAAAGATCAAGTCCCAAACGATCAAAATTTCCGAGTTCAACATGCACGTGATCAAATGACGTGCTTGAGACGGCCCGACCCTTGCCCAATGACATCACACATATCCGAATCGTCGTTTTTCTGCAGTTCAGTGCACAACCAACCCCGAAAACTTAGAACTGCTGCACAAGTAAGCCGGTCTCAAGCCAACCTTACATGTAGCCAAGGAAAATTTTATTTGGACAGCAGCCATGCAACTATACAACCGCCACATACTGGCATGGTTTGCATGGCTATATTCTTTGGGCATGGTGATGCATGGATATGCGTGACTGAAAATCTCATATACAAGCCATGCATGCCATGCATACCACACGGACGTGAACTTACTGATGTAGGGTTGGGCGAACGATTATCAGGTGGCATGAGTCTTGAGGTAATTTTGACCAGCCATGACATCTCACCATATGATTGTACATTGATGCTTCAGTTCTAATCAGAAGTCATCTCAACTAATCTTTTGCAATCCAAAAACAAATCCTATTACATTGTAATGTCAGCAACTGTGAAACAAACAAGGTGCTACCATAATCGTGCATACTATAAAAAGAATCAGGAACTTCAGTTCCACTGAGCGATGAACATGTGCACCTCAACCATCTCAGTGTCTTGAAGCCAGACATTCGTCAGACCCTAATTGATGCTATATGTATGGTAACCACCGCAAGCCAAAAAGCCTTTTAGTAAGTCTCCATGATTGATCCGTTTTGTTGTGGCTGATCGTTTGACAAACAGGGCTTCAAAATTTGGTAAAAACTACTCCAAACGACTGGTGCTTCGACAAAGGGTTGTGGCGGGATGCATCAAAATTAGCCTTGCTCGCTGGATGACTCAGCACAAAAATGGGACCCAGGATTGATGGTGGTGACGAGAAGGTCATTGGTGGTAGATCATATCATGTCTATCAGCGACATCGAGTTTGGGCTATGGAAAAGGTGAGCAAGTGACTGAATGCAAACAAGGGACAAGACCTTACCACTTGCACTGCCCCTCCGGTGCAGTATCCTTTCTAATCCCCTGCTCTGACACCTGTGCGTGCTCGCCCAGATGAAGATACATCATCTCACTGCAAAAACATGTCCTAGATGCTGGTAACGATGCTCCTGAGGTGGTGGTGGCAGGGGTAGCAAAATTGTTGCGTCTTGTGCATCTTGTGTGCTCACTGAGGGTGCCGTTTGAGGGAGGGAGGATACATTGATCAGCGAGATCGAAATTGAACTGTGGAGACGGTCAATGCTGCTGAATCTGAGCAAGGAACAAGACTTACTGCCTCATTTCCACGCCTGTGCCTCCCACCCGTCTGCCTTCTCCTGTTCATGCTTGCTCACTGGATAAAGATACGTTGTCTCAGCAAAATGGTTCTTGATGAGCTAGAGAGTTTGCTCTTTAGTCGATGGTGGGGTGGAAGCACCAAATTGTATGCTTTGGGTGATTTTCGAGACCGTCGTTTGAGGGAAAGACGCAGTGGGAGCGAGATTAGGTGCATGGCTGTGGAGAAGGTCAGTACCGTCCCTAAATGTGAGTGAAGAAGGAGACCTGCCATCCGCGTCTGTAGTCCCTTCTGCTTCTGCACCAGCAAGGCGACGAATATGGACCTATATCCTTGTTTGCAGATTTTGGTGCACTGTCTCAGCCCGAAAATCTATTCCCTTCATTAGGGGATGGGAGGGATATCAGGGTGGATGTACACATGTCGAGAAGGAAGACCCACTTTGAATATCCATTGCCAGCCAGAGTGCCAACATTGAGGCCCTCCTCGTTCGTTAGCCGCAGGCAAATTATTTTTGAATATCTGGGTTTGATCTTGAATCAGAATGCGGACTAAAACCAATGGTGCCGGTGAATAGCAACGAACAAAAAGTCGCATGGCGGTGAGAGGGAAGAAGCTTGGTTAACTTGACGTCATGCCGATGGACCAAATTTGACCAAATGTTCCATTTTGGTTATCAACGCCCATGCAGGATGCATCGATTGTACTGTATGTGCCAGTGTAGTCCTGAGACAGCAGTATGAGGAACTTGTACATGGTTATATAGTTAGTAGGTGTTAGGATTTTGAAACCTGACGTGTTTCCCTGTTCCGAACAGTTACCGGTTACCGCCTCCCAGTTCACTTCGAAATTCAGGGTGACCTCCATACTTTGTTTTCTAACACTTGTCACTAGACTTGATGGTGAGTCATCTATCTTTTCCTTTTTTCCGTTTGCTCATGATGGTTTTCATTTGTTAAGTTTCGCGTCATCGCTACAATTCCATAGTCGTGGTTGGTGAACATCCAGTGATATTGATGACGCGAGTGAGTATGAGATGGTGAGCTGCTACTATACCAGCTTTTCAGCAGATTACTCAGGACGTGCCACCTAGTCTATAGTGATTCGCCCAAAATATCCAACACTTGAAGCTTGAGAGAGCTTGAGCTTGAGTAGGAATACGAGGCTGAAATGCTGACTAGTACTGAAGGTGCGTAAACCAACTTTTGGTCTATTTCTCCCTGTTCACCTTCTCTCTCATTACTCAGCACTTTTTCAAACACGTCTCCCCCAACCACCCCCAACTAATCATGTACGCAGCATACTGAGGATACAACACCTCCCTCATCCTATTGCGTCTTGCTGACATGTCATTTTTAGAGGGCGCTTGAGCTAGTCCACACATGATTGATAAAGGTGATCCATACTCGATGGCACACGATAAGGCTGAATTTGTGGCATATTAAGGCTGCCAAGGCTAACGATGCATATACCAAGTTTCAGTGGGCACTTTACGCCAGGGTTACGAACTCTGGTTAGGTTATCACGTCAATTAGGGGTCAATAAACTCGCCTGGGAGATCATGGTATGTATTCTTTCCTCCCTCCCTCCTTCTATTGTTGAACCAAACTCTGGTAGGCTTCTGTTGCGAGAACACAGCCGAGTCGACAACCAAATCGAATGTCACTATGCACAGTTGCTTTCGCTACCCAAAGTTCAAGGTGCGTGTTGCTAGTCTTTGAGGAATTTCCTTGTCCTGACCTTTCGTCTCTTTTCCTAGGACTCTGAACACATTCCTCCCCCCCACAACGGTCCCACCAAGTCATTGGTGCATGCAGCATACCCAATTGGTACGTCATCCCCCCCACCTCGTTGTTCCTTGTTGAAGTCGTCTTTGCAGCTCGTTGATCAACGAGGCCCGATAAGCAAGGATCCTAGCTCTAAGTGCTTAATGGAGCTCGCAACGTGTTTTCCAAAAGCAAACACGATGTGCTAACCATTCTCATTGGTTAGAACAAGAGAAACTGGCTGGCACATCTGCACTTGATTCATCAAGTCTTGCCATGATGGTATCAAATGCGGGTATGTACGATCATCTCAGTCATAGTTCTAGGATTGACCTTGACTCTAAGCATAAGCAAACATGGGGAGAGTCGGCGGGGTAGTTGACATAGCACCCTGTTGTATCTAAGCAGCGTTTGAGTCAGCACACATGGAGAGTGTTCAGGGAGTGTGATGATGTGCGGATGAGCATGTGCGTAGACGTACGGAGGGAGTTGCGCAAGTTGACGAGCCGTACCTACATTTAGCCTGGACAGAGGGACGAATTCAGATGAGAGTGTACCCAGCTATCTCGACAAGGTTCATCCCTCTACGTGTATGCTATTGTATTCACGACCCAGACGCAATGACTGTTTTTACAGCGTCTCCGTCTTGTAACAGTCATACAGAGGAGTAAGTCTCCCGGCTGGAAACATGGCATTATACATGTAAAAGATTCGACTTGTTTTATTATTTCAAGATAGTATCTATGAGTGGATACATACAGCAATGGTGAAAATGTAGAAAGGTTATACAGCAATTATACAGTGTCGAAGGGCAGAGAAATGAGTACAGTAGATCAATTCCTATGGTAACTCCAACAAACGAGAAACTCAGACTCAAGGATGAAATAAATGACGACGTTTACCGAGGTCATCAATGCCCAGTATGAAAGGCGACATGTTCAGACCATTATATACTTCCTCTAGCCTCTTCTTTGTCATCCGGAGTGACCCTTTCTGTGCCATCCTCCTGGGATCCATACTTGTTATTACCCTCCCCATCTAGCTGATCCTCCAGGTCACCACTGTAGAGGCTTATACTTATCAGAGTATCTTCTTGAGCACTTGCCCGGGTCTGACCATGCCCAAAACGGAGCGACGTCACTATGCTGCCCTGCCACGAGTCGTCGGAATGAGCATGTCCTGCCGCAACATGTCCGACAAGAAGAGTCAGAGCGACACCCTGGCACATGCTAAATAAGCAAGCAAGTAGGTCCGAGAAAGGATATCCATGTACTCTTGCGATTCCTGTTATGGGATCAAGGTAATTCGCCGCCCAGTCATTGTGAGCGAAGAAGGCGACGAATAGGATCAAAGATGCAGAATAAAGACCTGATGACTCGATTAAGACTTCAACGATGTGCTGGTAGGCTCCAAGTCCTCGTTCTCTTGCTCATCCCATGGTCCAGACATGGTATATGATGAGCAGTGTGCACCAGAGTGTCGTGGCTAGTGAAAAGGATGCATAAAGCACCAGATTGAGTAGGTCGTTGACGGCTCCATCTATGACCTGGCAGCGTAGGAAGATAATCTTAAACACTGCATTGAATAAACCTGGGATTAGAGCAAAAGACAGAAGGTATAGATGACATTACCAATAGCAGACACTAGACAGAGAGCAGGGAGGAGAGTAGTCAACCAGCGCCGTCCCCAGACCATCCAACAACGCCAAATCTGGAGTTTAGTTGGACTTGGATTTCCCAACAAAAGGTAGGCCAGAAACATACCATGGTAGAATCTGCAAGGATAGTACAGACAGTACTCGTGATACCCGTTGCCAAAAAGGATATGTCACCGGCTTTGTAGATCCGAAGATATTTGGTCCAAAGGTTTTGTGCATTGTCGACCAACGTGGAGTGCATATACAACCATTGGAAGGCCAAATTGATGGAGGTCAGGATATGGAGCAGTATGATAACAGTGACCATGGCCTTTCCATTGGGTCGGGGACTAGCGATGACTTTATGCCTTTTAGCTCGAGTAACAAGATATCGGGAAAACCTCCCTCACATATATTCTACAGGGTAACAGCGACAATACCCGTGTATACACCTTATGTGCTTTGTGATTAGACAATGGGAGTCAGGTTTGAATGAGTGTGGCTCACCATGTAATAGAGAGTCAAGGATGTTTGCGTTGAGTGAGGTATCAAGTTCTTGAACTATGAATGCTATTTCAGTGGCAGGAAGGTCTTCAGCCATTGTGGAAGATTGGTGTATCAGCTTCAAGCGAGGTGGGATGTATTTAAGAGGAGGATGGTACATGCCCTCATTATATAGCGTGCATACCCCCCCAAGATATTTGTTGGTTTCATAGTGATTTGTGAAGGCTGAAGCAAGATCAGCGGGTGAAATGAGAGAGTCGATATGATCCTCGATATCTGTCACCATCTAAGAGTTGCTGAAGGCGCATCTTTGTTTCAAGTTGTATACAAAATATCACCTTGGATAGATGTACAGATAAGTATTTTGCATAGCAAGGTGCAAAACATCTCAATTGACATACTATTTTAGATAAAAGATGATATGAAGCTGCTTGCAAGGTCCTATTCGTCTTCTCTGTAAGCTTTTCAGGAACAAGAGGCATGAGGCCTCGACTCGAAGACGCAGTGGAAGGATCATTCGTTGCTGCGATACCCATGACATCAGGGAGTATGGAAGGATAATCATGATAGTTGTATGGCTAGATCCACCTGACGTTGTCTCATGAGATGAGAGTTCTAGCACTCTGGATACTGTGTAACACTGGATGGTGGAGGTAAAGTTGGATGCAAAGGAGACTCGTGACCGTTGGAAATTTCCTTCGACACCGGACCGTCATTCCTGCCTCCGTCTAGTGCCCACAATGTCCACGACTTATGGATCCTGCATTGCAGGTGCATTTTCACGATTTATATCACTGGTGATATGTGTGCTGCGGCACCTCAACATGTCCAGGAAATTTGAGGAGAAGGGTCCTTATCATCGTCACTGCGATGTGCTTCTTGACATTATGCAGCAGTGAATAACAAAAGGACACAGAGCTGAAAGACTTCTATCGTTGTCTCATACCTGATTAGCCTGGATCACCTCCGAAGCTAGAGGATATGCACTCAATATCCTGGAAGAAGATATATGGGTACACTAGCACGCACCGTATATTAAGCAGGCACCCACACAATAAGTCCATACACCCATTTGTATGCAACATCTTTCCTAGATGAGTGAAGCATGCAGAAACTCCTTATGCCTCATATTCTTCCTGTATACTCAAGCTGACTAGCGAGCAATGTCCCATTTGTAGATGTGGTCTAGTGACGAGGTGCACAGATAATAAAAGGGCTGGATGCTAGTCCAACATCGAGAACCTCAGCTGATAGTGATAGTTGATATGCACAACGAAATAACTGTAACGCACCATCATTTGCCTTTTGCAGCGTTCAATAGCATGCTATTCAGACCCACCGCATGCCTTGGGAGACCATATCGCAGGTGTGGTAACCTGTTCCTTTGCCAGTGGCCCAACTATCTCAATACTCCATCCAGCTTTTGAAGGTCAATGTTTCCGAGTTCCATGGTTTACCTATTAATGGACAGATGAAGCAGACAGTTGGTATATTCGTCTCCAAAACTGATAATGACTATGCTGGGATAGCATCAACAAAAGTATGGATCCCTTGATGGCGTACACACCTGAATGTGGGCGAGGAAAAGGATCCCTCCCCTGCTCGGCGCTCACTATCAAATCTCTCCCCCTTCTATCCTCACTTTCGATGCATGGTCTCGGTGCAAAAACCAATCTTTTTGATTAGACGTGTGATCATTGGGGTGGTGTGTTGGTGTGGTTGATATCAACACAAGGAATGGTTGGTGTTCATTGAAGGGGATAATTATCACTGCAGGAATGATATCAGCATAGACGACCATGCGTCAGGAGAGGTGATTCACCTTGAATATCCAGTTAGGTATACGATTTCAAGCATCAATATTAATTTTGACTCGGAGGTCCTGCTACGATTGTTTTGGCTTAAATCAGAATGACGACTATGAATACTGGTCAGAATTTACTCACATAGTGCTTGAATACTATCGAGGGAGAACATGGTAGAATTGAAGCATGGTAGTGAGAACGTTGGGGCTTTGTTTGACTTTACACTGATGGCCCAAATAGTCTATTTTGATTACGAACACCCATCATGCTCGCAAGACGCATCGACTTTACTGCACATGCCAGCATAGTTCCCCCACCAGTTACTGCCTGCCACGAAATTCAGGATGACCCTCTATCTTCTTTTCTCACTGGTCAATAGTGGACCATCTCTTTGTTTTGGCAGTTTTTTCCTGTTCAGCATCGCATGGGGCGGGTCAACGCATGCCCAGCGATGACACTCATGGCTATGGAAAGGTGAGCCCACTACATTGTACCAAGTTTTCTGGTGGTTTACTCATGACATCTCTCTTAGTATACCATATCATGACTCGCCCAAAATTTCAATGCCTGGATAGGAACACAGCTGGCTGAAGGTGCATAAACTAACTTTTGATCAATTTCTCCTTGTTTAACTTCTCTCTCGTCGCTCAGCACTTCCCCTCCCCTCCCTTCCATCACTGGCACCCCCGACAATCATGCACCCATCATGCCTGACGATGGTACGGGACCTGCGTTCTGCTGGCGCATCATTTTTGGAGGCAGAGTCAGCAAGCAAGTGTCTGCATACGATTGATAAGGGAGATCCAAGCTCAATGGCATGCAATAAGGGCGAAAAAGAGACTAAGTGAGGTTACCGAGGCCAGCGATGGTCATTTTTGTAAAGGTACACGCAAGAAGTTCAAGGTGCATGCCACCAGTCCTTGAGGAACTCCCTCGACCCAACCTTTCGTCTCTTTCCCCAAGACTCTGTTGCCCACGATAGTCCCGTTGACATGCGTGCAACGCGTTCACACATGTAATTTTGCAAATTCTAGGAATGCAAATGTGTGTGTGCCCCGTGAATAATATTAGAGTACATGTAAGGCATAGAGCACTACACACTGAGGCAGAAAGCACTATAATAAAAATAATATGAGTAGAGCGCATGGCTTAGACTTAGAACGGCACACTTGTGTCATTTAAGTGTGCAGTCTCAGTGCTTATACACACACACTGTGCCCTCCTCTGCAGTGTATCACTCAATTAAATTCACTGAAGATAATATATTGAAGGTGCTTCGCGCTACATTGATCTATGATGCGCGAACCCTGCCGATCCGGCAATCACCGAGAAACGTCATCCTGAACGAAGAATCAACAAGTCCGGATACTCTAGGGAGTTCTCGGCTGGAGAGAAATAAAACCCGCTGCCCATATGAAATATTAAACTAGAAATGGTTGCGCGGCAACCAATTGTTGGAGGATATCCGTACAGTATACCAAGTTTCCTTATCTTTCTCCCGTCGTTTGTTTTACTTACTATATATATCTTACCTCCTGTCCTTGACTCGATCACTATATAGCTTAGCCGTCGATACCCGAGTACCTCAGTCGTTCCACCTTCGCTGTGCCCGACTGAGGTATGTATACCTTACTGTCTCTAGCTTATAACTTACTCACACTCATTCATACTAGATCATTACTTATATCCTTTGTCTTTAGGTACAGTACCTTTCAATACAGTCGTTCCACCTTCACTGTGCCCGACTGAGATCATTACTTATATCCTTTGTCTTTAGGTTATGGTGCCCCGTAGCCTATAGCTCAGTCAAAAAGGATATGCAGCAAAATTTTTATTATCAACGACTCAACTACTGCCCACTGCTCACACTTGCCCAACCATTACTATTGAACACATACTCCTAACATGTCGTTGACTACGTCGGGAGTTACAATCCTCCCCGATACCCATAGCCACTTCAACGGGAAAAACTACGCCTCATGGAAACTTCAGCTTACTGAACTATTGAAGGGGAAAGGATTGTGGGGGTACATAGAAGGTACTATACCCTGCCCTGCCGCCTCTGCGACTTCCGCGAGTGGACCAACAACTACTCCACTACCACCAGACCCCACACCAATCTACTCTTCGAGCCCTTCCCATGACGAATGGACGTTCCGTGATCAGCTAGCTCATTCCCACATCGTTCTCAATGTTCTTGACCCTATCGGACTAGGGGTAAGGACCGACGGGACAGCGAAGGAATGTTGGGATTCTATCATCGCTGAACATGCCAAGAAGACTGACATGGCTCTCTCCGAGGCTGAGACGTCCTTGAATGCAGTCAAATTCAATGGCAATGGTGATATTGATGCCCATGTTGCAGAGCTCCGTACAAAGAGACGTGCCGTTAATGATCTTCGTGCCACCCCCCTCACAGACCAGGAATTCCGCGGTATCATTATTCGCTCGATTCTCCCAACAGCCAACTGGATGCCTATCCTCCCAAGCTTGTATCAGCTGTCTAGCTCCACAGATATAATCTCCCACCTTCAGACCCATGCTGCTACCTTACACGTGGCGGGTAAAGGCCCCACACAGTCCCAAGCATTAGCGGCCAGATCTTCTACCGTCGGATGCTCTAATCCTGGCTGTAAGGCACGAGATAAGAGCAAACATACTGCGCAAAACTGCTATTGGCCAGGTGGGGGAAAGGAGGGACAATTTCCCCCTAATTTCGGCCGACAGAGATGGGCTAACCATGTAACCGTGAACACTTCAGCCGATACACCAAGGCATTTTGTTCTCGCTGCACGTGTCATTACTCTTGAGCGGGAACAGGACGAGAATGGGATCATCGTTGAGGACGGGGAGACGGGGAGTCATGCCTATGAGTGGAATGGGACCCGTTCTTTCTGGCGATGGGATGAACCTGAGGGAGATGATTCAGCTTCCACAGCATCTTCCAAAATGGCTGAGGATACCTTTGACATTGAAAGTGTGGGCTCCTCTGCCACTGAGTATTCCAATGCAGACGACGACACAGATGATGATATGCCTGGCTTGACTAGTGTTGATGTTGATGATGATGATGAGGCAGAAAGTGAGGATGAAGCTGAGGATGAAGCTGAGGAGGATGTGGGACCTGCTGAGTTGATTAGCGATGTCGAGGTTGAGGATAGGGCATTTGTGACAACCACCTTTGAAGGACGCACACCCTCTGTTATGCTGACGTTCATGGATTCTGGCGCCAGTGATTACTTCTTCAGAAATCGTGAAGATTTTACGGAGTACACACCCGTTGCTTTCCGCACTGGTTCTTCAGCCATCGAAGGGAAAGGGACTTTTGAGATCCTCGGAAAGGGAACAGTCTCGAAGACTTTCCATCTGGATGGGAAGGATGTCAAGCTGACATTCAAGAATGCATTGCACTCACCCTCGCTCGCTGCGGACCTCATGTCTGTTAGCTCTTTGGACAGGGCTGGGCTCTCCACTGTTTTCTCCAACGGACGAGCAGTAGTCCATGATCAGTCTGGCAAAGAGATCTTTGCTGGACGAGGTTCAGATGGAATGTACGTTCTCGATGCAGCCCTCCAACCACAAGCTATGTCATCCCGCTCGTCCCCTACCTCGCTCGCAGACTGGCACCGTCGTTTTGTGCACATGAGTCCCACTACGATTGAGGAGATGGCCTCTAAAAACCTTGTTGACGGCCTGAACATTACTTCCGCTTCCCTCCATGGGCGATGCGAAGACTGTATCCTCGCACGCCAGACCTGTCGTCCGTTTGATGAACCCACGGGCCCTGATGTAGGGGGACTCGACCTTGTTGCTACAGACTTGTGGGGGCCGTCGAGGACTGCGTCAGTGAGCGGGAAGACGTATATGATGGTCATTGTGGATAGTGGTACATCATTCAAGGTGGGGGAATTCCTGGCTGATAAGTCAGACGAGACGACCGTGGCAGCCTTTGATAGGTTCCAGAAGATGGCTGAAACTCAGACAGGGTGGAAGGTTAAATGCGTGAGAGCTGATAGGGCGTTCGTGGGGTCTAAGTGGGCCGAGTACTGTGCGGAGCATGGGATTATTTTGGAGCTGACTGCCCCACACTCCTCGGCACAGAATGGTCTTGCAGAGAGGGCAATCCGCACGATCATGGAGGATACTCGTGCTTTATTAAGTGACTCTGGTTTGCCGGATCATTTCTGGGCAGAGGCTGCGTCGATGTCAATCTTTACACGGAATCTCGCACCTTCCAGTCATCACCCTGGCAAGGTGCCAGCGGAAGCGTTCACAGGCCGTCGCCAGGACGTCTCATTTCTACGTGTTTTTGGGGCTACTTGCTGGGCGAAGAAACCCACTTCGGGCGGTATTCTGGTGGATGGCGGAAGCAAATTGGATGATCGATCGAAGAAGTGCGTATTTTTGGGCTATGCAGGGTCCAACTACCACGTGCTTGATGAATCGGGCCGTGTCTTCATCTCTCGTGACGTTGTTTTTGACGAGGGGCATGTGCATCGCACTGTGAGTGTGGGGGAGACTGAGACAGAAGTCCCACTCACTGTGCAGGAGTCTAACACGCCCTCTACCACACCTGTTTCTGTTCCCCCTACTTCCTCTGTTCCATCAACGACTCCATCAGTTCCCGTGGAACCAGTTTTACGCCGGTCATCACGTTTAACTCGCCCTAGTGACAACGCTACTGAGTCTCTATTATCCGAACAACGTGAAGCCGATGCTCGAGACCGCGGAGATGAATGGGCAACTAACAGCAGAAGACCATGAGCATCAATGGCTGCAGCTGAGAACGTGCCTGATTCATATATCCCAAAGAATTATCGAGACGCCATGCGGGTTGATGAAGAACGCTGGAAGGCTGCGATGGATGTTGAATACCAGATGCATATGATGAAGCACACTTGGGACCTTGTCGACACGCCAGAGGGAGCTAATATAATGGATTGCAAATGGGTCTATGGGATGAAGTGGGATGGCGATGGAAAGTGGTTGTGGGATAAGGCGAGACTTGTAGGGAAGGGTTATACGCAGCAATGGGGCCTGGATTATAATGAGACTTGGGCTGCCGTCACTCGCCTTGACCCCGTTCACATGTCTGCTGCCATCGCCACCAAACTCGACTTACACCTATGGCAAGTGGACTTCGTATCAGCCTACCTGAACAGCGAGACAAAGGAGGACATCTACATGCGCCAACCACCAGGATATGTCATCGAAGGACAAGAGGAGAAGGTGTGCAAGCTGGTTCATACGATTTATGGGACGATGCAAGGCGGTCATGACTGGTTCGAGACACTCGGGAAGACATACGACGACCTGGGATACAAGACTTCTCAGGCCGACCCATGTGTACGAACGATTGGCGAGCCAGGTAGCAATTATACCCTCACAGATACATATACCGACGATGTGTGGGGGGCGTCTTCGAGCATAGATGAGGCTAGCCGAAGGAAAGGGGAGTTGAGGGAGAAATGGGAGCTTAAGGATGTGGGGGAGAACCACTACTTCTTGGGGATGAAAATCGACCAGGACCTCGATGCCGGGACTATATCTTTCTCTCAGCGACCGTACTGGGAGAACGTCGTTGAGGATTTTGGCCTTGAATACATCACGGTACGCTCGACCCCACTGCCTGTTGGAATTGTACTCGATAGCTCTCAATGCCCCTCAACCCAAGCTGAGAAGGACGACATGGCTCAGTACCCGTATCAATGTCTCTTGGGCCGAGTTATGTGGGGGCAGCTTGCAACTCGACCTGATCTCTGTTACCCAGTGAGCCTTCTGGCTCGTTTTCAGACTAACCCAGGGATGGCCCATTGGTGTGCACTATTGCATGTCGTCGCCTATATCAAAGGGACTATGGACTATGGGGTCATTTTCTCCCGAGACGAACCACTGATGCCAGTTGGGTTCGTCGACGCTGACTACGGAGGTTGCCGGGATACTGCTCGCTTGACCTCGGGCTATGTTTTCACCATGGCTGGGGGGCCTGTCTCTTGGAGTTCGAAACGCCAGGCTGCTGTAGCACTCTCAACCGTTGAGGCCGAGTATATTTCTCTCACTCGCGCCGCCCAACAAATGATGTGGATGATGTCATGGATGGACGAGGTGAAGCTACCGCACTCACGCCCAGGAGTTCTGTATGGTGATAACCAGGGGGCAGTTGCGCTTACAACGAACACGAGGGCCCACCATAAAGTGAAGCATATCCGCATCCGCGAGCATTATATTCGGGAGCTAGTCAAAGACGGCGAGTTACGTGTCGATTTCATTCATGGAAATTCAAATCCGGCTGATATGTTCACCAAGGCTCTCCCTCGGGATGTTCATCATGGCTATCTTGACGATCTCAACATTGCACCTGTGGCATAGTACGGATATGGGGGAGTGTTGGAGGATATCCGTACAGTATACCAAGTTTCCTTATCTTTCTCCCGTCGTTTGTTTTACTTACTATATATATCTTACCTCCTGTCCTTGACTCGATCACTATATAGCTTAGCCGTCGATACCCGAGTACCTCAGTCGTTCCACCTTCGCTGTGCCCGACTGAGGTACGTATACCTTACTGTCTCTAGCTTATAACTTACTCACACTCATTCATACTAGATCATTACTTATATCCTTTGTCTTTACCAATAAAATAAAACTTGCTCACTAGATAAGTTGCGTGGCACTGTAATTAAATCCGCGGAGCCAATAAGAAGACACACGCTGCATGGCACGATGAGGCTAGGCCTTGCCAAGTGGAGAAAACAGCGGTAGCACGCGTGCCGACACGGAGTGCTGAGTAAAATAATGATTACTATCACTATGGCTGACGCAGCATGCAAGAGAAGGGAGTCCGAGGTGGAGCGTTGTCTATTTTCAGTATTTACATTTCATATAGTTAACGGTAAATATAAGAGCAGTAGTTACAGGTAGTTAGCAAGTTTTCAGACCCCCACAGTTGTACTACGAAGCAGCATGCTTAGTGTACGACGAAAGGATTTTATTTGAAGCTTCGAGCGAGAGAGTATTATTGAACTTAGAATTATTTTGAACACTTTGAGAGCTCACGAGGCACGCCTTGCTCGAGCGCGCTTGATTTGTTCAAGTAAAGTACAGTAATTGATTGTGCTCTACTTAGAGAATATTGTATTGTGATAACTTGAATGTGCATTTGTGTTTTTTTGGAACTTGTTTGTAAATTCCGAGTTATTGCAAGTGGCAGAGGTTCGAACCCTTTGGCTTGTCAGTAATCTCTGAGGTTTTTTTGGTTCATTCCCAAGTGGCATAGGTTCAAACCCTGTGGCTTGTGGACGTGTTTTCTGTGTTTGTGTATCTCTGGATCGCATAGGTTAGAACCCTGTGGATCTATGAACGGGTTTTGAAGTGTTTTCTGCTTGGAGTGCAAGGCTTTAAGTCGTGTTAAGTGTATTGTGAAACGTTGTGGACAC